>NC_134311.1:34366801-34973180 GCF_949628215.1 Phalacrocorax aristotelis | reverse complement strand
TGTTTCAAACAACAGTGAAAGTCGTTGAGAACCACTCGCTATAACAGCAATGTTGTAATAAAACTGAAACACTGCCAGAAACAGAAAGCTAGCTCAACTGTTAACCAGCCTCCAAAACCTCTAATATCTTCACAGAAGACTGCCCATGCAGTGGAAAGGCAAAAGGCAGAATGACACATAATATGTAGGGCTCATTTAATTAGGTCATCTGTGTTTGAGATTAGTCAGGCAAATATATAACAGAAACTTTAAGTTTATTCATAGTCTGTTTTCTGCCACCATTATGAAAATGTATTTTAAGATGCAGAACCCATGTTGTGTATTGAGTCATATCACTTCCACTTTGTATGCATTAACACTGGATAATTCTGTTTTTCTTGTACTCTTCATTAGTCACCATGAGATTTTATTTTAATTGGTTTGGGCTTAAAGGACACTTTTCCAGATTTGAGCACTGAAAGCTACTGCATAGGAATTCCTTTAGTATTGTTGCAGACTGTCTATACTGTCATTCATAGTAAATAAAATGTTTTTTTAGAAAAGGATTTAAATAAAAAGAAAAACTTTAAAATGCTCTTCCCTATCCCTCTTTCTCAGGACTGGAAGAGGCAGGCCAGAATAAACATTTTTGTAGGTGATGCTAATATTTAAACAGCAAAAAAAATGTTTTTGAAATAGCAACTTCCTCCTGCTTTCTGCTGAATTTAATTAATCAAATTTCATTTTCAAGCCTCCCTACCAACGAATCTAAGAGGTAGAAGGGTAAAACTGTTGTCAAAAACTGCCCTAGTCAACAGCAAATCTAGGGCTAATGTCTTGGAAGGCATCAAGAACAGGCCCTGAGATGATCAACCGTTACACCAAAGTGATGGTTCTAAGACTTCAGAGACCTGATATCATAGGCCCATGGTCTGGAGCAGCATATAGGTAAACATGAGATTCGTTCTGGAGAATTTTATCCTCCCTTTTTTGAACATTTCACAAAGAAAGAACCTAAATATACCTTCCCTGGTGGCACTATTTTTGTGCTGTACTATCGGAATTTCCCTCCAGAACCATTAATTGTAGTTGAATTTTCAGGATTTTGGTGCACGGAGCAAATTACATAAGTGTCACACCATGCATTCCATTGTTTATCAGATAAATTAATATCCAGCACAGAGCTGGCTCATGCCTTCTCTATAGTCTTGTCTTTTGATCTGGTTTGTTCCAGTCTCTGCATGACAAAACAGATGGTTAAAATAGGTCTTGGTTAAATGCCTCAACAGCTTTCATAGAATTCTGGTCTGTTGAGTTATTTTACTTGAGAAGTTAAGTCTGAAACAGAAGTAATCATATAGTCCATATAATACCACTGCCTATATGTCTGTAGCACAGTTATAGTTTAGAAGAGTTGGCTAAAATTCAGGTATTATATTTGAGGGGAAAAAAAAAATAATGTATTTTGGATAGCATTTCAATTTTGATCTGGAAGAAAAACATATGATGCCAGTGTTTGCTACTAAGTTTGCTACAGAATTTCCTAGCAGACACTTTATTTTATATTTTAAAAATAAACATTATATGTCTTCAAAAATACTGGTGTGTTTTACATTCATTATATTTTAAAATTAATAAGGAGAATTACTTTCCAGAATCAACTGGAACATTTTTACCTGGCCATCTATTGTTTGTATTTTTAGAAATACAGCTTAAGCAAGAAAATTAAATTATTATTTTAGGTATCTGTTGTTTAGTCAGTAAGAAACATTACCTAAATACAGGCAGAATAGAAATATTTATCTAGCCACATAATCATACAGCATGAAATATAGAGAAGAATATTATTGCTATTAACTTGCCATGTCTTGTATTCTTCAATATTAATTAACTTTTTTATTTCAACTGCATCAACATCTGAAAACTAATTTCAAACAGTTCCAAAATGAAAAGTTTAAATAAAAATGAAATTATTTTAGAAATATTTTACCATCTCTTACAATCAATATTGTGAAATAATTTTACACAAAAATTTAATTCCTGAGTGATTTAAACTAGGACTTCTCAAACAGCCTTCGTCTATTCTACCTTGTCAATATAATCCCTGTTTTTTTCCACAGAGTAACAGAAAGAAATTATAGAAAAGACTTGTTGTCTAATCCTTACATTGACAATAGCACACTGTTGATTATTAATTTCCAGCCTTTTCATAAAGGCTGGAAATTTCCATATTTCCATCCCCAGTATTTGGAGCCTCCTCCTTGCAAATATTTACTTTTTGAGCTCTTTTCTTGTTTCCTCTGACTTTCTCTTCAACTTCTTCCTCTACATAATTTCTTATATTGCTGTTTTCTACTTTTACTGTAGCCATAATCATGCAGTATTAAAATCTTCAGTAGTTGTTTATCCTCCTGAAGATCTCTGCTATTCTTTCTAGCTATCCTACCTTCTTGGTCTCTAATTGTTAAACATACGTCACATAGAAAATTCTAATTTCCCTGTTGTTGACAAATCTGACAGGCTGTCTCATTTAAGAAAATATTGCATAGAAAGGTCATCTAAAAAACAAATCTTGATAACATAAATGGAACAAGAATTACTTTTACTGTACCACATACAGTTGTTTAAGGTTGTAAAATACTAAGGGCTACAAAATTCCAGTACCTGCGCAGTGTGTGATTGATCTTGAGAGGGCAGGAACCAGCACTTTTCAGCCTTCCTAGGACATGAAGAGCCCCAGAGTCAGCAATATGCAGCATACATATTTAGATTTGCTAAATAAGAGACAGTGTACCGAGATGGCCCATGGATTCAAATGCTTCATGTATCTTAAAGTTTTTTCCCTTGACTCTTGTTGTTCACATTCCAAATTCCTTGGACTATGGCAGAGGAATCTGTTGAGACACTCATTCATTTTGCTCTGTTGCCTTGTAATCCCACATGCCACCTTTTTCCTAGCTATGCCAAGCAGGAGGACAGATATTCAAGAAAGGTCTCTACTTGGAGAAAGGAATTCACAGTTAGATATTTGTAGCTGATTTAACCAACACGAACAAAGTTATAAATCTAGGTTTCAATATCTCCAATTGCTTTCTGGAGTATAGTCTTCAATTTAGAAATTGAATTATTTGATTCTGGGGTTAAAAATATGCCTCCTTCCTTCATGGCATGTAATGGTTGTTTAAAGGACACAGAAACAATTTCCATATTCCTTCCTTTCTGCAGGAAAGGTGGAGAGTATGCAAAATAAAGTTTTAATTTAGAAATATAAATTAACTCTTCCAGTTCAAGAAAATCCATAGGTAAATATTTTAATGATTTTAGGAGATACATTCTGGTCTTTTATATTTCTGTCTCCTTTCCTTCCCCTTAGCAAAATAAAAAAGCAACATGCAAATTTCAAGGAAGAGAGCAAAGGTCCTTGCACTTAGTTGAGATGTAAATATTCAAAAAATCACACCGAAAGGAAATCTAAGCAGTTATCAAGCAAGGCTAGCAATATTTGGTAGGACAAGCTCATTGTAACGACATGTAAAGCTGTTCAAAGTGGTTTGAAAGATTCTGGGGTTTTAGTAGATTCTGCATTATTTCAATTTTTAATATCAATGCAGCACATATGTTAGTTTTCTAATATTGCCCTTTTCTCTCACTGCATGCAGTATACATAGATTCATAGTAAATTAATTTTAAAGCCAGAGACATATTATTTGTTTAAACTTAGAGCAGCAGCATCCCTCACTCTTACCCCAGGGTAAAACAAAGAAACAAAAAACCCAACTATGCACTTGTCACGATCCACTCTTGGATAGTACTCACTGGGCTGCCTTGGTGATTAAACTGCCCCGCTCAGCTGCCGTGGTGATGAGGCTTCAGTAGTTAAACTGTCCTGCCAACAATGTTGAGACAAGTTTCTAGTCCCTTACACCACCCCATGGCTCAACATTGGTGGTGGATATAAAGACAGTGAGGAGAGAATAGAAACAAAAGCAGAAAGATTAGATCAGTAACAAAGATTTTAGCTATGAAGGCCAAGACATTGTAACGATAGCAACTCTAAAAAAGGCCAATGCCTAACATCAATAACAATTCAGTTTTCAATGAAAACAGGTTGGGGAGACAGTTTATTCAGTTTGGACTCTTAATGACACAGATTGATGTACAGCTTGAATTTGTTTAACTCCATCAGGTGACACAGTGAGTACAGACCACATATTTGTGACAACACGCTGGATTAACTGAATGAAACATGGGATGACACACGGCAAAAACAGTAACATAGCTTGAGCACGCAGTAGGTAAAATAAGATTCGTTTAATCCAAAGACCTCCTGGAAGCCAGGAGAACTTAGCAACGTTCCAGCCTTCCCAGGTTTGGATGGGAACAGGGGCTAATTTCTGTATTCTGGTGGTAATTTGTTTAACAACCTTACTATTGTCATCGATTTTTAAACAGCAATTAGAATCATTCGATTTCCCTCAGACCCCACCTTCTTCAGCTAGTAGGTAGTTGAGAACTGTGCAATGAAGATAAATTGCAGCTCACGTTTGGGTTGCCTGATCTGCCAATAGGTCAAGGGCCTCAGCTGTTTGGTGATGATTTCTAATACGGCTTGCAGGTGGATAATGTGATTTAGGTTGTAAATGGGTTCTTGAGCATCACTAACCCATTCATTGGGGTTCTACATTGTAGGTCCATAATGTTGTATGATACATTGGGGTTTCCACACGCTTTTACTCCAGGACTGGCCACTCCCATCAGTGAGGGCAGTATCAATTATTTTGGATCATTTTCCCACTTCAAATCATCATATATTTGAATCCCTAAATGGTCTCCACCTATTTCTGGGAGTAGGGAAAACAAGGGACGGATCACACCAACAAAACGTATTCCTGACCTGTTTGCTGGCAGCGCTTTACATGCATGATTTCCACATATCCAATAGTGTCCCTTAAGGGCCACTGATCCATTAGCGAAGGGTCCTCTCCAATGTTCTGCACGGGGTGAAGCTTCAAAATAAGGGGTGGGTTCTAAACCAAATGGGTTGCTTCCACCACAATGATATAGTGATTCCTTTGTGGTGTTTCCTCAACAGGGTATGTCTGAACAAAGTTTTTCCCATGTTGTCCTTCAGGTGAACCAATCTATTCTATTACAGTATTTACAGTTGTAAGCTCCTGCTTTCTGGTCCCAAATACAATCATGGCCTACAGTGTCGCCTCAACTGGCATTAGGTGTAAGAGAGCAAAATCTGGGAAATGCATTCATGTATCCCTCATCATTCACTCAGGCACAGATATATATTAATTCATCCTTTTTGTGTGGCTCTTCTCCCGCCTGAACAGCTATGCTTATGTTCTGATATATCCACGCACACATGCTGTTACCCACACAGGGGACATCCTTTTGTGTTCTAGCCAAACAATACTTACCTTTCTCTGGAAATTTTATGTGCCATGGTGAATCACGTGAGCTTTCCCATGTTTTATTCCCTTTTGCTTCACTATATCTACCCACCAACCATTTCAGTAGCAAAAATATAGCTACCCAGGGCCAACCTGATAGAGCAAACAGTCCTCCACATATCCAGCATTTTGTGAGCTTATAAACACTTGCTATTTGTTCAGCCAATTGCATAAAAGAATTCTTTGCATCATTCCTTCCATCCCCAAAGTCCCTGAGGGGGTAACTGATTGTTCCAGGGGTCACGGCCCATACAATACAGCAAAAAAACAAAATTGACATTTTGCCCTACAAATCCAGCCTAAGCTTACAAATGGTATAAAAACGATCACAAAAATACAAATGGTTAAAATCAAGTGTTGGTCTTCCCACATTTGGTCATGTTCCTGTGGAGATCTGTGAAATGAAACAAAACATTGACTTTCCCTGCTTGGGCTTCATCTACACAGTTAAAATGAAGGAACAATCCAGCAAGTGTTAATTTTGTGTTTTTTTCCCCAAACATCTTTAGCCTTCCAGGCGTATTTATTAACGGGTTCAGTGAGTACAATGGAGATGGCTCCAGTGGTTGACATTTCTACCAACACTGGCTGTCCAGGAGAGAAAGTTGGTCCTCTGGGAATGCTAGGAGCTTGAGGTTTTGGAATTAAAGTCAGAGGTTTAGGACAAAAAGCATTTAGTTGGGGGCATCCATTTATTCCCCAGCAACTGTTGACTCAGGTAACTGTGTCCCAGAGACATCTTGCCCAATGCATATTATAAGGTTTCAGAAATCGTTTTAAAAGACCTTTAGTTCGTTCCACTATTCCATTGGCATGGGGGTAATACAGGGTGTGGAATACCCACTTGATTCCTTCTTCCAATGCCCACTTCTGTACTCTAGCAGTGGTAAAATAACTGGCCATTGTCTGACTGAATAGAACTAGGCTTTGGGAAGGAGCTAAACCAAATTTTCAGGGCCCACACTGTATTTTCCCCAGTTGCTTGTGGAAATGCTTTGGCTTGGACTAGGTTAGAAATTACTTCCGCACCCACTAATACACGTTGTTTCCTTTCCGACTTTTGGAAAGTCCCAATATAATTGATTTGCCAAACTTCCCAGACAGTCTTATTATCTCTCAAATGGAGTAGGAATTCTTCCATGGGGTGTCCTTCTAGCTGGAGTCAGCATTGTTCACAAGCTGAGTGACAGGCCAGCCTCTGACATGTACCTCCTTGTATAAGTCATTAGACCCTGTGTGGCCATGTTTAACATGTAGCCATTCTAAAAGCCTATCCCAATTTTCTCCTGTTTGATTCTCCTTCTGCAGAAGGACAATTCTGGCCAACTCGTCTGCCCTATTATTCCAATCACTTGCCAGAGTACTCCCTTCCTGGTGGGACGGCACCCATGCCATCTTTGGCAACATCTAAGGTTTCTTGCCACATCTCCTTTTGCCACACTAGCACCTGAATCACCTCCCAGTTTTTCTGTTCCCAGAAAGGGAGCATTCTGTACACCCTTTGAATACTGCAAATGAGTCAGTGTAGATACACACCAGAGTTCGCCCCTTTCCCTCTCTCTTGAACACAGTCCATACTGCCCCTAACTCTCCCACATGGGCACTGCCCTCGCCTGCAGTAATTATTTCACTTTTAGTATCCACATTAATAGCTACAGCTGGGTCCTTCCACTGTTTGCTCTCTCACTTGGCTGAGGTGTCTGTGAACCATACATTTCGCAGCTCCTCCAAAAACGGTAGGGCAATTTTAACAACAGAAGGAGGAGGGGTATCTGCCTTCAGAAGGTTTGTCACTTCTTTTTGTATATTTAACACCGTTGGGGCACCTTCAGTGACTGTAAAACCCCTACAGTAACGTTCGATTTTATCATCCCATTTTCTCACAGTATCCCTTTGGGCCACCCCATCGGGGGGAGGGGTCCCTGCTAACACAGGCTTAATTACCTTAAAGGGTCCCCTTAAAACTATAGGTTGTTGGCATATTGTTCACTCCAGTTCTCTAAGAGCTAAACTCACTACAAACAAACCCTTTTCCTAACTGGAGTATCGCTTTTCAGTGTCCTTAAAACTCCTAGAATACTACCCAATTTGTCAAATACGACCTTCTGGTCCTGTCTGCCAAAAATGAATTGACAATCCTGAGTGTGCAAACCCCCATTCAGTCTGAACCAGGTCGGTGGGGTGGATAGGGCCCAAAACTTGATGGGTGCTTGCTTCAAACACCAAAAGTTGCAATGCCTCATTGTGGGCTGGAGTACACTCCCAAATCACCCTTTTTTGCAACAGGTCATATAAGGGACATGCAATTATTGCAAACTCTGGGATATGTTTTCTCCAAAAGACCAATAATCCCAAAGTGTGTTGCAGCTGTTTTTCACTTTCTGGGATTTTTACCTGATCCAATGCTGAGATGGTGTCTGGAGAAATGCAGACTGAACTTCCTTTCCACCAGATGCCCAAAAACTTAACTTCACTGGCAGGAGTTTGCACTTTTCCTTTGGGTATTTGAAGGCCTTTTCCTTCCAGATGGTTAATAATTCTGTCCCGCATAGTCTGCACCAAAGCTATGGCACATCCCCCTATTAGTATGTCATCAATATACTGATAGACTTTGACCTCTCTTTCTGATGGGATTATTGTCAATTTCTGTGCTAGGGCATGGTGGGCCAAGGTAGGAGAGTGTTTATATCCTGAGGCAAATGGGTAAAAGTATACTGTTGTCCTTCCCAGGTAAAAGCAAATTGATCTTGATCACACTCCTGGAGTGGAACCATAAAAACCATGTCTTTCACGTCAATGTTTGCTAAGATAGGGTGGGCCTGTTCTTGAATGGTTGCAATTAATTTGGCTGTGTTGGATACAGCCGCAGTCAGGCTGTTTGCATTCAAAAGCCGATAGTCAATGGTCAGTTGCCATTTTCCATTAGGTTTGTGTACCAGACACACCGGTGGATTGTACGGGGAGTGGGTAAACATTAAAATTCCCTGTTGTTTGAGACCCTCAGTTACTGGCACTATCCCTTCTCTGGCCCCTAATGGCAACGGATAGGGTTTTGCATTGGTAATCTTGGAGGGAGGAAGGGCAGGTGCCATTTGCAATAGGTGCACCTCCAACCAAGATGTTTCAGTTAATTGCCTGATCTGGGGGATGCCAAAAGACCACAGGTTCCCCTGGGTGTCACGCCACTGCCTTCCCTTTAACACATCTATGCCTAAAATGTCTGTCTGAAAAGGTCCTACGGCTACCATGGTATTGATGGGGGCTTCCTCTGCTGGTAACCATAGTGCCACTGAATTCGTAGGCATCGACTGTGTTTTAACCAGACCATTTAAGATAATTAAATTTCTGTGTGTGATTGCGATCCCACATCCTTCTGATTCGGTCCGCATCAGTGTGGTGATTTGTAAATTTCCCGTATCCCCATTTCCAAAAGCTTCATCTCTACCTCCACCTGTGTACCCGCTTCCCTCAAATGCTGGTTCCTCAATTCTTCCTTCAGTTTGGCATTTTTATTTCTTTCCTCCTTCAACAATAGCTTATTTTCCTCCAGTTGTTCCTGCAGTGACCTTATGACCATCTGCAGTGGGTTCATTGTGGCATCGGCTTGACAGAGCCCCTGTTTCTTACCTTCCACTGCCACTACCAGACTCGCTCCCAATACCGCACAAAGTGTAGCTTTTGCTTTCCTCAACCTAACCTTCGCTTCTTTCTGCAAAACCCTTATGCTGTTTACTACATTCTGTGGTTGAAACCAATAGTTTTTCACCCAATCTTGTCCCTGGAGTGAGGGGGGAGATCGGTGCACCTCCAAAAGATCATATGCTTTATGTATCCCTTCAACTGGTGAAGAGACATAATTGTGGGCATTGACTGCCTTCTGAGCGGCCATCTTATCTAACACAAAGGGGTTATATCGTCATGATGGGACCACACCTTAAAATTCCAGTTTTCCCCTTTTCACCCTCAGGAGGTCACACCTTTACTGTGCACCTTCTGTTCTCCAAGAATCCTGTCTGTGACACCAATTAAAAAATGTCACAATCCACTGTTGGGTAGAAGTCACCAGGCTGCCTTGGTGATTAAACTGCCCTGCTCAGTTGCCGTGGTGGTGAGGCTTCAGCAGTTAAACTCCTGCCAACAATGTTGAAATAAGTTTCTAGTCCCTTACAGCACCATACAGCATGCTTGCCTGACTTCTACACAGTCCCTAAAACCTTTTTTTTTCTGTTCTTATGATCAATCCACACTGTGTTATTCTTAGTAAAATTGCATGCTTCAAAAAAAACCCAAAACTAAACCCAAGAAAAACAGATACAGAATAATTGGTTTCTATCATATTTCATTCTTTAAAATTACTCAACAAGATACCCTTCAAATTATTTTTGAAGAATTATTTTTTCAAATTAATGTTGAGATACATGTAAATATACAATAAAATATTCTTCCTGAAAATATCATTTTGGTCATGACACTTTTCCATGAGCTTAAAATGGCACTGTTAGGTGATTAATGAGAACAGAGTATTGGAAGTTTCATATAACAAAAAGTAGATCAGGAAATATTTTGAAAAGGTGGGTAGCAAAAGAGGAAGAGGAGAGGGATCTGGAAATCTGTGAAGTTGACGGTCAGTTGAAAAAAGTTTTATGAAACATATATAATCTGTTTTAAGCACAAAGCACATTGCAATAAAAAAAAGTTTTACATCTTTACAAATCTAGTCTACACACAATTTTAATGGTGTTCATACAAATTATACTTCTAAAGATTTTACTTTAAATCAGCTTAAGTGTTGTAGTTTGCCGGATACTGCAAAAATAATCACTTAAATTATTCTCTTAGATTATTCCTTGTCAGGAAAAACACTTGTATTATTTTCTGTATTGCTGAACTTAAAGTCCTGCAGAAGATGCACATGAGTTGCTGCAGTCTTGTACCTGTACTTCTATTATCAATTCCAGTATTATGTTATTGAACCCAGCCTGCAGGAGTATATGATCCTGAGTCTTGCCAGAACAAAGAAAGTACAAGAAATCTATGGTATTCTATACTGTCATAGACCATAAGACCGTAGTAAACACAGACAAACAATACATAACGTGAGCCAAAGGCTGTATTTAGCAATAAGAATCAAAGACAACAGCAGGTAGTGACCAGTTTGCTACATCCACATAATATAGGAGAGGAAGACATGCTTTAAAAACACACCTAAAAGATCATTTTCAGGAAGCATTTCAGCATTGAAACTGCATTAACAGATTTGTCAAGAATGGCTTCTTTTCCACAAACCTTGTTAATATGCTAAGAGGACAGTAGTAGAGGAACCATAATTTTGAGAATGTTGTTTGTGGTTAATTGCTACTTAAAGTATTTTAACAAGAATTTTGCCACCCCTTCCCGCAACAATAAAATTACATTACATGGGTTTTTTTCCTGCCTGAGATTGTTTTAAATAACATGTAAAGAAAGAAACTTAGATAAGGCCTGACAGTTTGTAACTACATCACGTCAAGGTATTATGGTATGCAGCAAAAGCTATCCAAGCATGCTTTTAACTCCAGGGTGGCTCCACTCATGTACTGCTGCTCCTTGCAACCTGTTCTGTTATTTATATGATTTCAAGATATTTACTTTTATATAATTTATAATTTCATATATATTCATGTATATCTATTTACCTCTTATTCTAGTTTCTATAACTCTTTTGACCTACCAATAAGTCTGTCTCGCCCTGAATTTTCTTTTAAAAAATTTTAAGTTACCACACTAAAAAAAAACCGCCAAACCCCAAACCAAAAACTAGTAATGGTGGTTATATTCACCATCATTTCATCTATCATAATGGTTTAGTGTGCTGATCCAAATTTTTTCCTTTAAATTACTTTTTACCCTGTAGTATGATGTGAGGCATCCCAAGAAACCATTGGTTTCTATTATATTAGAATAACTTCTTTCAGTCACTCAGCTCTGCAACTCATGACAACACAATTCCACACAGACTGCTAAACGTTCTGACTCATTAGTCAATTCAAATTGTGCTGACATTTCCAAAGTTCCTAAATTGGTTGATTTGGCCTTTTAACTCTATTGAAAAACATTAAATGAACTTTTCTTTTTTTTTTTTTTCTAATCAAAAATGAGTTTCAAATAGACCTCCTCTAGTTTCTTGTTTCTAGGTCTGTACTAAGCCAAGTAGCTTAAGACAGTGCCTCTAGTCCAGTCACTAGATGATAATATCAAAAGTAAAGTCTATTCCTATGTACAGAGGAACCAGAAAGATGGTACTTGTTTCACTTAAACCATCCAGATCACATGAAAGTTCCTTTTTTTAGGGCAGGATGAACCTTACAATTCACCTTCTGTAGAGATTATAACCAGATCTCATTTATCTTGGACTAGATGGCTCACTTTTAATTATGCACCGGAACCTACTTCTTAGTATGACTTAAAAGTGACAAGAAATCTCAGCAAGCAATACCATATAAAAATGGAATGTGAATAAGTTCATTAAAAAAAAGAGGAGGGAAGTCAATAAAAAGATTTAAACCTTTGCAGTTGGCAAAGAAACCCTGGGGGTTCTAAGCAAACTCTTAACAGAGAAGGTAAAAAAAAAAAATATAACACAGCTAGAATTAAGAAAAGAGAGGTTATTAAAAAAAATCTTGACAAAACCTTAACTGTGGTCAAAGGAGGAAAGTGGTTAAGATCATTAATTTTGGTAAACTAATTGCAAAAAATGCAAATTCTTTTTTTTGTCTTGCTGAATTGCAAAGGTCATTGAAATTAATAATCTTGTTTAAAATACATTACCAGCAGGAATGTTGATATTGGCCTAAAAGGCTGAAAAAACTGATCAAATATAACGACATGACAGTACAAAAAAGGACCTCTTGAATCTGTTTTTCCTTTCAAGGTGTTTAGGAAGAAAAATTCTTCTTTAAGGAGGACACATTAGGTGATTGGCGTCAGACTGAAGTGTGAGTAGAAGTTGAGATAAGTAGGCAAAATGAGTGAAGGTGAATAGACATAACCCAAAATGGCCAGGTGGTCTTCTTCCAAAAATCCCAGAACAAAGAACAGCCAAAATGTCTCTGCTGTGGGCAACTTCTCAAAATCATATCAGCATCAATACAAAAGAAGTTGGTGATAATTGTACTAGTTTCTAAAAAAACTTTTGAGAAGAACTGAAGAATTACGGATATTAATCATTTATCTCTTATAGCCAAAGAAGAAGAAATTACCTCAAATCACAGAATTAATCAGCTCAGAGGCAAGCACAGCTCTTGGAAGAACGTGTTTCTTTACATGCCTCAAGGATGACCCTGGAACACAGGGAAGAAACTTCCAAGCATGCAGAAGAGAAATACCAAACTAATATTTTCATCTGCAATAGAAACAATCTTGTCAGAGGCTAAGAGGTAACAGGTTAAATAAAACAGGAAACAAATGCCAGACCAGTTTTCGAATAGAACAAAGTTATCTGAGAGCTGCTCTGAAGCCCAGGCTCAACATTTCCATAAATGACCTGGAAAATATGCTAAACAGTGACAGAGCAGTGATTGCTGGATGTCTTAAGCTATTCAGAGTAATTAAGATGAACACTAATTATGAAGAAATGTAGAGAACTGTATGCAACTTAGTGACTGGGAGAGAAAATGGCAGAAGAAATTCAATTTAGATAAATGTCAAGTGGTGAAGTTGGAATAAATCCTAAACTTCATACACATACTGATGGATATTCTCATGTTCACAAAAAGAGTTGATGGAGCTATTATAAATAGATCTATGAAACTGTTGGCCAAATGTTCTGTGATAGTCTAACAAGTGAAATACCTATATTAAATTGTTAGAAATGCAATGCAAAGCAAGATAGAAAGAAATCCTGTGCCTTGGTGTTAATTAACAGAAAACATGAATTTTGCATATGTGTGCAGTTCTGTTAGCACCTTCTTGTCCCTCCCCCCAAAAGAGAATGGAGCTGGTAAAGGCAAATCAGCCACTCCAAAACTCATTATGAGAAACACTAATCTAGCTGAATATTTGTAGTTACTGCTTTGTAATGTAGAGATTATACTTTTATACTGAGGTGATATTTTACTAAAATCACGCTTTTGGAAATATCAAGGGTATCAAGGGCGTTATGCTACAGTACATGGTAAACATTTCATATAGCAAATCCTGGTAATTTCTAAAAGTTGCCTTAATCAAATAAACAAATGAAGGTAAATTAAGTTTTACAGCAGTCTGCAGGACCCAAAATAACCTATAAACCTTTTAAACCCAAATCAGATACAATTTTTTTTTATTCAGGTTAAAGCAAGAAAAACAGCATCCTCAGAGGGGTTGCATTAATCAGTCAAAATGTCACAAAAATCTCTGAACTGCTAGAAAGTAAGAGAAGTGCACCGATAGCTTAGTACTGTTCGCTTTCTTTCATTTATTTATTTAATAAAAAAACCCAGCTGTTGGTTGCTAGCTAATATAAGTTACTAAATTTTTGTACTTTTATAATCCCTGTAAAAATACTGTATGACATATATAATATATAAAACATGTATTACATATAGCAAACACAAAAATGTATCATTCATAAGATGCATTTACAAATAGTTCTTGGGAAATAACCTTATATATACATACATATATCTGTTGTGAGAATCTTGAAAAATAATCTAACCAATCTTTTAAATGCTGATTTTGTTGTGCTGAGTAGAAAAGGTTTTCTTCCTCTCTTTTAAATAATCTTATAACTACTTATGCTGTCAGTTGTTCATCACCTTTTAATTTGATGATGTGTTTCACAGTACTTGGAGTAAAATTTTCAGGTTGTGTCAAAAAATGTGGCAAGTTAATTCTATATATGGACAGGTTATGGACAGAAAAGTAACTAGTCAAATGCTCTGTCTGGATCTATTTCTTTGAGTCCTTCCAGGGTCACAAAGGCTGACAGAATATAATAAAAAAACTGTCTGAATCAGAGAAGCCCTAGGTCCTACAGGATCCTGTCAGCCTCTATTGACTAATGCAGTGCCTGGGAAGCCACTGCCTGGCAAAGGATGAGGTTGTTTCTACAAGATTTCCGTCAGTCTTGCCCCTCTGCAGCCCAAAATCTTGACTTCCCAGCAGATGTCTCAGACTTTCTAATTCAGCTGCTAAATGGGACAAGTCTATTCTCAAATGTTACAAACTGAAGGGAACAGATTGAGCATGTCCTATGAAAAATTATATGCGTACGTGTCATTACACTTTCTCTTTAGGATTAACTGCTGTAAACCTTTGCACACATAAGAAAATAATTTTTAAAATGCATCAGCTGAATACTCATGCAGAAAAAGAGTATTTCCTGTTACTTAAATATATGACAACTGTAGTGCTGATAACTTAGAAGATTATTTCAGAAGGTAAAATCTAGTAAAGTAACGAAATATCTAGACCAGATAGATTTGATTAAAAAAAAAATACATGCAGGTACATGCATGGATGTTTTAGTGTCATGGTTGTTCATAATTTTGGTGGATGCAAAAGGATATTCACAAACAGTTAAAACTATTAACATATAATACTGAAATACGTTTTTCCTACAGGAACCTAATATCCAGAGCAATACCATAGTTACAGCATTCTTTTTCTGCAAGTCACATTGGAACTATGCTTGAATCAGTGAATCAGTGAACCACCTTGAATCAGTGAATCAATGACTAATAAATCCCTTCAAATTATTCTGTATACTTCTTACATTTTAGATCCATATCTTCCATTTATAGAAAACAATATTTTAACAGGGATTTTCAGAAATATTACTGGAAAATAAACATAAATACAAAACTAGGAAATGCATTCTCTGTCTGTCAGAATAACACTGTAATCAACAAATTAACACACAATCTGTACTTAATATAGAAAATGAGATGTTTAGCATAAGTATATTGGAAGACACTTTGTATACAAAGATCTAGAATTTTGAGTTTAAGTTGAATTTAAGACATGGAAGTCAGTAGATCTCTATTTTCAGGAATAGCACTCATTCTTTCCCACCAAGTAAATATCTGTTTTAACACTGTTATAACTTTGTCAGAAGGCAAAGGTAGAATGGGTGTAAAATATGGGCATAAGGTTTTAATGTATTTTGTAAAGGTTTTCTTTTTTGCAAGACAAGAAGGTATTCACTCTTGTGTGTCATTAAAAAAACCAAATTTTAAAATTTAGGTTTCTCAAAGGTATACTGAAAAGGTAAATCAACTTGAAAAAACTTAAAAAGTATAAGTCAAAATATTTTATTTTTTTCTTTTCATACTTAATTTTTTTTTCAATATTTTCCCTATATTTGATGAAAGTGGATGTGTTTATTTTCTAGGTATGTTTGAGAGCTCTCTTACTCAGTTGTCCTGTGATGAACAAGGCATGATGAACTAGAGAAAGAGATACACCTTAAAAATAGTTAATTATTGCATGCATTCTGGTTTTATTCTCATAAGGTGTTAGTTCAATGCATACCTATTTGGTACATACACTGGATATTTTCTGAGAGACTTTTGTATCTATGCACTTTATTTGAAAACCTGTCAGGAGCTGCAGGCTGATCTGAAAAGCCAAAATAGAAAACTTGCAACCAACAAGATGGAATTCTACATAAGCTTTTAGTGAATAAATTATTCACAGAAAAATGGACCTCAAAATTACTGGTTTTTAAGCAACATAAAACTTGTGTTTTATTAATTGTTAATGACAAATACTCTTTTCCTATCTTCCTTACAAACTGCTTCCGACAGAGAGACGTGCATAACGCTGCACCTGCTCTGTAACGTATACAGACAGAAATGTAGAGAAGGGACGTGACAGCAAACAGGAACCAGGCTGTATACATCATCACACAAAGACAAACTTTTTTTAAGAGTTTCAAACTTGTATTTGTGTCAGCTATATGAAAATTATATTAATTTAGTTTGCATAAGAGTATGCAACAACACCCAATCCATTCAGCAGCTGCATGAAAGGGGTAGGTTTCACTTTGTTTCCTGGTGAATAATTGTCTCTGGCAATGAGTCACTGTTGGTGTGTCTGAACAATTACTTTAGCAGAGAATTAAAAATTCCAATAGGCAGGTGTGGAAAACCTTCTTTCTTTCATATAAATGTTTCTTTAATAGCATTTGAATCTTACGGAGAAGCCTGAATAAGACTGTATTCCTTGGGACTGATGATGTTGAACAGTTATTTTGTCAGCTTAATAAAAACTTCATAGAACAGCAACAGATCTGCAGAAGCTTGCTAAAGCCAGTGACACTGACTGGCGGTCAGGCAGTAAGATATCAGTGTGGCTATGTTCATAATATGCTTCCAAACTCAAAGACAAACACCATGCCACCATTCAGACAAGAGCTGTTGGGCCGTTCTTCCCAGAGCTGCAGAAGGCTACATATCCCGTTGACTAACTTTAACCATAGCCAGATATGGATATAGATGAAAGTTAGGATATTTAAAACAGAGCTAGCCTGAACATTTTCCACAGATTATGAGAGGGAACATTGTGGGATGGCAGAAGCAGAGCTGGACACTATCTACTTTGGCCTTTTGGAAACTCTCAGCCCTTGCAGAATAGGTTTGTCTCTTGTTTGTTTCTGACTTATTTTATGCAACTTGTGGTCCATTATTAAACTCTTCAGAACTTGTTCTGCAGAGTAACTGCCTACACTAACGTACCTTTCCATGTATTTGTACATTCTAACATAGTACCTGTCCTTACTGAAGTGTGGTTCTTTCCTTCTGATCTCTAGTCCAGTTTGCCAAAGCCATTTTAAACTCTAGTGTTATCCTCCAGCAGTCTTGCACCCTCTTTCACATTAGTACTTTTTGTGAATCTGATAGGCATGACTCTATTTCATAATAGAAATCCATGAGTATTTCTAGACTTTTGAGCCATCAAGTTTGCACTCACTTTAACAGTTCTCTCATCTAGACTTAGTTTCTATAGCTTGTTGATAAGAATGCCAACTCAAAATAATATTAAACGTCGACTGCTTTTCTTCTTCCTATATGGCTACTTTCCGTACTTGTCTCCAAGGATGCTGCCTTGGAAGGAAATTAAACTGATTTGGTAGATTTTGTTCATGACATATCCAGGCTAGCTTGTTACTACTCATCTTTCTGTTATCTTCTAAGAGCTTATAAATAGTATGATTATATGTTCAGTAATATATTTGCCCTTTCCTAGCTTCAGTGATGAAAGAGATAAGGCATCTTATAATTACAAAGTGTATGTATAAAAGAAATATTCAGCTACAGAGGTCAATGTTCTTACTTTTACTTCACAGTCAGTGGAATGACAAATAACATTTAAAAAACAGAATCTAATTTAGCCAATTAGAATCACTGTCTAGAATAGCATTCTTCCTTCATTGACTAGAGAAGAAGAGCTTTGGCTTCTGAAAGCTGCAGTTCACTTAACTGTATTTACCCATTTTGCATCAATGAAACACTGTGCATTTCAGGTAACTGGAAATTAAACCATGAAAGTGTCTATTTTCTATCATTATTTCCTATTCCTTCCTCACTAACAGGGATGATCACTGGACACTAGGTCTTAGGCCAGGCTTGATTCACCATTCCATCATGAGATCAAAATTGTCACATAAGATGGGTTTAGGGATCTATGAAGTGGAACCACACTGCCTAAGCACACAATTCTAAACCTTTATGTAGCCTTTTAGCACATCATTTTCTGGTACATTTTGAAATGAAAAATACTCTGATTTTTAGATCATGCTGATATAAGGATTTTTACCAATTTTCCTTTCCTAAGGCTGGACTTGCCTTAGCTAACAATACCCTAGACAACAGCTATGATAAAGGAGGACTTACTTAAAATTTTTATGTCTCACTGTGTTCTAAAACCTTGCCCACCTTTAATGGATTCATTCAGAAAGCATAAAAGGACTTTAGATTAGATTCCTCTTTAAAAAGTTGGAGATGACACCAACTTCAGCAAATAGAAAGCTGGCTTCAGTCTGGAAAGTTCCAAGGCTTTCCTCTTTTTTAATGTTGCCACAGTTCTCAGGAGACTCCTAATTTACATTAAAAAAAAAAAAAGAAAAAAGGACCTTTTAGTGTATAAGCAACATCATGCTTGAAATACCCAGGAATCTCAAGGAACAGCCAAATAAAAAATAACCATAGTACAGTGACTAAAAAAACTACTATTCTCCAGGTGCACTTTTAACAGACATACAACTATTTACATGAAGGAAAGGGAAATACTGCCGACTGTAATTTTGTTGCAACTGAATTAGAACACAAATTCCAATTTCTATTCATAAATTAGTATTTTTAAAAACATATGTACAAAAGATATTTAAGAATAGAAAGACTGGAAAATAAGAATTTTAAAATGAACAGAGACACGCTAGCAGAAAAAGTAGTCAAAGCATCAATACAATAAAGTTCAGGAAATAAGACATGAATGTCATAGACATAGTAAGTATATTTTAAATAAGGAAAGGTCAGGTAAGACCTCAGGGTCATCAATTCTGCCTCCATTCTGAGTCTACAACACCTGAAGTATTGCATTAAAATTTTACTCACCATAAGAACAAAGAAATTGAGCTCACAGGAGAATAGCTTGGGTTTAATTCTGAGGCACTCTTCTTAACAGGCTTTAACTGCTACAGGGTTGGTAGAGAAGATATGTTATTTCTCATTAAAATTTCCCTTGCATTATTTATTGACTGTAGAAAATTTTTTTCCCTACACGTAATGAAAGCTATGAAAGCTCAGGCTTGCTTTTTGGAATAGTTAAAGTACATTACAGTACAAATACAAGTTCCCCTATTCTAGTCTCCAGAACTGGGCTTTAACTCCAGCTCATTGATTTAGCTATATTTAGGATTATCATCATTGTACTATTTAACTATTAAAAACTAAACCTAAACTTAAAAACTAAACTGTAAATCTAAGCTGGTTTTGAATTTGAACAATTTATAGCAGAGTGCTGCATAACATTTTTTCATTTTCCAAACATACTAATTTTTGCAAAATATCCCTTTTCACTTAATGCAGTTTCTTATGAAATTGCCAAAGACTGAGTTCAGAATTTT
Source organism: Phalacrocorax aristotelis (assembly GCF_949628215.1). Classification (NCBI taxonomy): domain Eukaryota; kingdom Metazoa; phylum Chordata; class Aves; order Suliformes; family Phalacrocoracidae; genus Phalacrocorax; species Phalacrocorax aristotelis. Next base: position 34,953,653 of record NC_134311.1, on the reverse strand, counting down.
GCTTTTCTGTATTTTTTTCAGTATTGGCTTATTACTAGAAAAAATAAATAATCACAAACTGTGAAAAATACAGTTGAAACTTTTAAAAAATAACAGTAGGGTGGGAGAGAGGCAGAAAGTTTTGGAGGGCAAATTTCTTTTTATTCTAAAATTTTCAGTAACTAAAGAGATGGAAGTAAATTTTCTGAAAATATGATAGCAGTTCATGAAAAGTAACGTAAAATATTGTACTTTTCTCATCTGAGAATTGATATGAACTGTTTGGCAGAGGTTGTTAGCTATGACAAACTGTTAAGCAAATTAAAGCACTAGAGAAATAGTTTTCCCAGTAGAACCAAGAACTAGAAAAAAATATCCATATTAATACACTTTGTTTGGTCACCATAAAAGCTTTATGTTTACTGTAGTTATTTTTCTGAATTTAAAATACAAAACAGAAAAAAGAAGTGGTGTGGAGGGGGAAAGAAAGCACAACCTAAATACATTTCTAACTCTTTTAACGTTGACAATGTCAAAGCAAAATTGACATTTTGACTTTTTATCCTAAATGCAGACAGATTTGGTGATGTCTTTTTTTTTGATAAAGAGCATGATAAATTCTGTATACCTTCATGAATAGCTTTAGGTGACAAAAGCCTGATTTTAATTTCCTATGGAAAAAAAATTGACAGAAAAAAACCACTCAATTTTGACTTGTGGCTGAGATTTCTGATAGTGTTTATTTAATCAGTTTTAGTTTTTCCATCTGTATGTGAATGCTTGGTATGTTTATATATGTATAAATACTATATATATATTACGGTTAACATATTACAATACGAGTTTCTGTTGCAGTTCACTGTGTCTGATTGCTAATATTCTCCCATTTGGGGGAAGTTAAAGGAAGTGATTAGCAAGTAACAAGCAAGCACATAAAAAAAGCACTTCAAGAATATAAAGGACCATTGTCAAAATGATGGCAAATGTATAATTCAGAGTATTATCTTCATCCCAATATTGGGAAACCAATTAAGAAGCAAGATTTATTCTTTTCAATTCATATTTTATTTACGCAAAGGTAAATAAAAATACTAAAATCTTAAAAGAAGACCAAGAAAAGTATTACATTGAATGGATTCTAACTATTTGGTATGTCTTCAGCTGAAAGGCAATCTTGAGACAACTAGGCTGAACTGGATTTGCCAAAACTTGTCAAACCCCTAAGGATTGGGCAAGAGGAAATGTGTACACAGGCATTTTCTTCTTTATTTGCTTGATTTTTTCATCTGTTATGAACCCCTGGGTTGAAAAAATAATATTTTGTTGGAAGAAGTTATGTCTGGAATCGCTTTAATCAGTCTCTGTCACAGTGTCCCATAGGGAAAAAGGTCTTTCAGGTTCACAGAGTAAACAGGAGATTAGAGCCTTAATATTCAGTCTGAGCGGTAAAATCATGTGGTTTCTCCTTAATGAGAAGTTAACAAAACCTATCTGTAGCAGAAGTTAATGTAAGGAGTATAATAAAGTACCTAAAGTACCTAAGGATGAAGCAGTCAGAAATAAAGCAAAAAAGAAAAAATAACCACAATGAGCTCAAAAATCCAGTGTTCTGTAGGCAGCTATATTTACTAATGAAATAAACCAAAACTCTGTACAGCATATAAGAACACTAAATTAGACACAAAGTTAACTCATTGCAGATTTAAGTAATGATGAAGAACAATGTTTGGGACAATAGACACTTTGCTGATCATCTAATTTCAGAGACAACACTACATCTGAGAACACTGCAAGATTTTTTTTAAAATGCCATTAGGGAGGAACAAAACAATTTTGGATTCAGGAATACATAAACTGTCATGTATTAAATAGATTCAGCTTCCACTATATTAAAACAAATAAAAAGGGATTGTCTGAATGTCTGAATTCATATTGGTTTGGGACAATGCATTTATAGAAAGGATCGCTGCCACCTGCCCTTGTTTTTATAGATGAAGGTAAACATAATTTATTATCAGATGTTAGCCAGAAAAATTTCTTTTTGGCTCATCTGCAGACTCAGACATCTCACAAGATTTCTCTTTCGATTACACATGACCGTATTCATGTGTTTTTTTAGAATAGAATAGAATAGAATAGAATAGAATAGAATAGAATAGAATAGAATAGAATAGAATAGAATAGAATAGAATAGAATAGGTAGGCTGGTAGGAACCTACAATGACCACGTACTTCCACTGCCTGACCACTTCAGGGCTGACCAAAAGTTAAAGCAAATTATTAAGGGCACTGACCAAATACCTTTCAAACACTGACAGGCTTGGGGCATCAATCACCTCTCTAGGAAGCCTGTTCATGTATTTGGCCACCCTCTCAGTAAAGAAATGTTTCCTGACATGTAGTTTAACTCTCTTCTGATGCAGCTTTGAACCATTCCCACGTGTCCTGTCAGTGGATACCAGGGAGAAGAGATCAGCACCTCCCTCTCCACTTCCCCTCCTCAAGAAGCTGTAGAAAGAAATGAGGTCATCCCTCAGTGTCTTTTTCCCCAAACTAGACAAACCCTCAGCCACTGTTCACAGGACATGCCTTCCAGCCCTTCCACCAGCTTTGTTGCCCTCCTCTGGATGTATTCAGGTTAACATCCTTAGATTATGGGGCCCAGAACTGCACACAGTACTCAAGGTAAAGCCACGCCAATGCTAAATACAGTGGAATAATCACCTCTTTTGACTGGCAAGTTAAAAGCAATAAATGATAGCTTGAAGAAGAATCAACATTCTCACAGAGATGGGTAAAGCCTATGCCAAGTTTGTAGTTTACAAAGTTCAACACAAGTATAAATTGGTATGGGATGCACTGGAGCAATTTCTGCAGTCCACTCCAGGAGTCTGTCCTTTCCTTTAGGACACAAGTAGAAAAAAATTAAAGATAAGTGCTCTAAATAATAGAGCAAAGTATCTTGTAAATTTTTTACACTGTGAGCCACTGCATATAGGTTATCTAACTTGTCAGGTGTAGAAAACACAGAAGCTGTAAAAAAAAATTAGACAGTATGTCAAAAATCATTGATGTCTGATTTCCACATAATAAATAATGACAAAAATGTGTATGCATTTTTCAGAACTACCTCACAAGACACTGAGTAGTTAGAAATTAAAGTGAGGCCATTTTAGTGATACAGATAAATAAGAATGTGTATTCTTACAGATAAATGAGTTCCATGCACATCAGAGAATACCATCCTCTCTGTAAGCTCAGGAAAATCCATCTAGTATCAAAGATCTGTTGAGGACTGTGCTGGTTGACATTCATTGTCCATCAGGTGCCCACCAAGCTGCTCTACTACTTTGTGTGCTTAATTGGGCAGGGGAGAGAAAATATGATGGAAGGCTTATAGGTCGAGATAAAGATAGGGAGATCACTCAGCAATTACAGTCATGGGCAAAACAGACTTGGGTTGGGGAAATTAATGTAATTTATTGCAAATCAAATCAGAGAAAGATAATGAGAAATAAGAACAAATCTTTAAACACATTCCCCCCACCCCTCCCTTATTCCCAGGCCCAACTTCACTCACAGCTTTTCTGCCTCCTCCCCCAAGCAGTGCAGTGGTAATGGAGAATGGGGGTTTTGGTTAGCTCATAATGCTTTGTCGCTGTTGCTCACACTTCTCACACTTTTCCCCTTCTCCAACCCATGTTGTTCCTACCCACAGGAGACAGTCCTCCACAAACTTCTCCAACATGGGTCCTTCCCATGGGCTGCAGTTCTTCAAGAACTGCTCCAGCATGGGTCCTTTCCACGGGGTACAGTCCTTCAGGAATTGAGTGCTTCAGTTGTGTCCTCCATGGGGCTACAGCTCCTGCCAGAAAACCTGCTCCAGCACGGACTCTTGTCCATAAGGACACAGGTCCTGCTAGGAAAATGCTCCAGCATAGTCTCTCCAATGGGTCACAGCCTCCTTCAGGGGACGTCCGCCTGCTCCAGTGTGGGTGAATATCTGCTCCACTGTGGACCTCTATGGGCTGCAGGTGGACAGCCTGCCTCACCATGGTTTTCAGCACAGGCTGCAGGGGAATCTTTTCTCCAGCACCTGGAGCACCTCCTCCCTCTCCTTCTTCACTGACCTTGGTGTCTGCAGAGTTATTTCTCTCACATATTCACACTCATCTCTCAAAGCTGCTGTTGCACAATGGGGTTTTTTTACCCTTTTTAAAATATGTTATCACAGAAGCACTACCACCATTGCTGATGGGCTTAGCTTTACCCAGCGGTGGATCCATCTTGGAGCCAGCTGAAACTGGCTCTGTCAGACATGGGAGCAGCTTCTGGCATCTTCTCACAGAAGCCAACCCTGTAGCCCCCCTGCTACCAAAACTTTGCCACATAAACCCAATACAAGGACTACAAAGACGATGTTGGATATAAACTCAATTCTGGAAAACAGGGTGAGAGGATAACGCAAGGTGTTAGTGTTTCTCAGAAAATCTCTATAATATTTGTGGTTCGGCTAAGTTTAATTTTTTTTAGAGGTAATGAGTCATTAAATGACAAATTTAATTTTTCAATATCAAGGATTTTCCTACACAGATGTGAACATCTCTATAGCAAGTATTATGCCTAATGAAAATAAGCTTCATTCATTTTCTTGTTTTTCTTGAGTGCCTTCAAACTGTCTCAGAGAAATTCCAGCTTCTACAAACTCCAGCTGTAAAAAGTTTATGCATAGATAGATATCATTGCAGTTGTCTTTATGGAGGAAACAACCTCCAAGGCTGATTTAAAACAGATTTTGAAACAACTACTCTCTTAACACGTCCATCAAACACATTTATTTACCCTGTCTCCCTGTGTTTACAATTAAAACAACTGATTTTTCATTTCCTCATAAAATAAAGACTGAAATCGTGCACTGTGGAATTGAGGAAATTTAGGGCTAATACCACATTCAGGGTGAAGAAGTCAAGAAAGCCATGTAGCTTTTTCAGGAAGAAAACAGATAAAGGATGGAAGAGGAAGAACCACTAGTTTCCAAATCAAAGCAAAAAATTAAATGAGCAGCTAAATTATTTCACTTCTACCATTTGTGAAATATTAAAAGCTTGAAACCATCAGCAGAACTTTGAGGCACTTTCAATCACAATCCCTTCAGGCCAAAAATCCTTCAACCTTTCAGAACTTGTCTTTCACACCTCTTTTATCTGAAAGCTAAATATCCAGAGTGCAGCTGTTACCTAAGGTTGATACAGAAGACTGCGAATGCCAAGCACCACCAGAGCAGGACAGATTCATAAGAATAAGTTAGCCATGATGTAACAACGCCAGACCAAGAATTTAGGGAACTGATGCTTAATTTTTCCTGTGTCTATTACTACTCCCTACTCAATAGGTACTTGCTCTTAATATGACATAGTCAATTCTGTAAGGCTTATGTCCTCCCCCAGACAAATCAGGAATTCATCTACAGTTCTGGAATAGTTACTAATTTATTTGGGGGAAGATGCAATTCTGAGATGAGCTTCTTATTTAGGCCAGTAAAAGTCTTCCACTTGGGTAATTAGTCTTAATTAAATTCAGAATGGACTTTACTAACAATAAAGTTGAATGTGCAACAATACTCAGCCAGGAAGACTTCTAAATATGATATATTTGAACAAGGCTTGTCTCCAGGCAATCTTTTCCAATGCTTGATTATCCTTACAGTGATTTTTCCCCTTACATCTAGTTGGAAACTCTGCTGTTTCAATTTATGACCATCTGTTCTCATCTTCCCATTCTATATCTCAGTAAAAAAACCAGTGTCCAGCTTCTCAGTAACCTCATCACAGGTACAGGAATACAGCTGTTAGGTGCTTATAATCCTTCTCTTCTCCGGAATAAACAAGTCCAGTTCCCTCAGCTTCTCATCAGAGGGCACATACTACAACCTTAGACAATCCTTGTTGCCCTCCACTGGACTCACTCCAATTTATCAACATCTTTCCTGTATGTGGGGTGGGGGAAGAGGAATTGTGCATGGTATTCCACATAAAGAATTATGAGTGTTGAGTAAAGAAAAATGATCATGTCCCTCAGGTCCTTTTCAGCAGAGCTGTTTCCTAGCCAGCCAGTCCCCAGTCTGTGCCATTGCATGGGAGTAGTCTTCCTACACACAAGACTTTCCTTTGTCTTGTTGAATTTTATGAGGTTCTTGTCAACCTGTCTTGGTCCCTCAGTGGCAGCCTTGACTTTTAGCAAATCTATTGAATCTCTCATTTTAGTGTCATTAGTAGACTTGAAAAGGGTGTATTCCACTTCATTCTCCAGCTCAGTCATAAATGTATCAATAAAGATAGGACTCCCAGACAGACACCTGAGGATCTCCAGTTGTAACCAGCCTCTGGCTACAGTAGAATCACTTAACAGCTACCTTTTGAGCCTTATAATTCACCAAGTTTTTTTCACTTATCTAGCAGACCATTCCACTGGAGATTATGTCCCTTCTTGAATACAAAGATGCAGTGAGAGGGTGTGGAAAACCTTGCTAAAGTCAAGATAAATTATATCCAGTGCTCTCCACGCATCTAATAATTTCATCACAGAAGTCAATTATGTTGTCCAAACATGTTCTACATATGGAATATGTAGAATATATGGATATATGGAATCTATTGTGTATATGTAGTTGATGTACGAGCCATATCAAAATTATGCGAGCCAGCACTCTCAGCACCCTACTCCCCAAAATGTGTACCATCTGGTCGTATCAACCTGAGTTTTCTCAAGAGATCCCTGACTTAATCCTTTTTGACTACTGGTGTTTTCTCTCCTTCTACCCTGTGCACAGGCTTGAGAGGTCTTAGCTCATGCACAGTGTAATTTCTTTATTCCTAAATAAAAGGTTTTGGTTTACTTTGTTGTGGGTTTTTTTTGTTTAATTTGTTTTATTTGTTAATTTTTGTTTAATTTGTTTGTTTTTTTTTAATAAATACATTATTATAAAGGATTTTTATTTTGTTTTGCTTTGTTCATTTAAGCTATTTTTAATCAACCTCTAATGTCACAGGAGAAATTATTGACATTGTTGAACAGATTATACTGAACTATGAACTAGACCATGTTTTCATGTTCACAGTAATACTGAACAGTTAAAACCCCATACTAGAACAAAATATATTGTTTAGGCAGCTCTTGATTCGCATTTAAACATCTTTAGAAAAATAAACATGCAAGATTTTGTTGCACATGGTCATAAGATTTTATTTTGAAATTGTAATGAAAGCCAATGTTTATAAGATTCTTCTGCTCAGAATGGAAGAAAACATAAACTTACTCTCTATAAGAAACTTCAAGAAGCTAACTTGTTATTAATTTTCCCCCACTATTTTATTCATGCTATGATATGATGTTTCTCATATCTTACACCTATGGAAGCTGCACAGAATAGTGCATAGCTTACTTTTCCCTTCATACCTTTTCCATCAGCCAGCCAAACTTGGCAGATTGGACACTATGTTTCACAAAGCTAGTTCCACAGAGGGCTCAGAGTCCAAAGTAAACTCAGCTTGATATTTAAATCTTTTAAAAATTTCCTTACCACTTCATTAAGATAAACAAACAAACAAACAAACAAACAAACAAACCAACCCACCAAAACTTAAGCTGCTAAAAGTTAAGATGAAATGTCTTCTCATATATTAATATCAGGTCAAAAGACACAAAGCAGATACCAAGAAGTTGTTTGTTTCTTGCACAGAGGAGGGACTTCAGAAAAACCGTAACAGGAACACCAGGGTTGTGTTATACAACTTGTTGCCAAATAATTTCTGAATGTGAAAATTTCTAATGTGAAAATTTAAAGTTATCTATCGGAGTAAAAGCTAAAACGAACTGCAAAGAATTACTAATCTTTCTATCTCTAAAAACTAGTCAAGAAAACATTATATGAAGTTGAATATAGGTAAATACAGAAAGAGATGCACGAGATCAGTCCTCACTTTAGATATAGAGTGAGGAATCTAACACAATGCTACTTCTTAGAGTTATTCTAGATAGTTTATAAACATGTAAGCTTGCTAACCAGTAGCATACCAAAAAAAAATTATTAGCGAAATAATAAGGAAGAGAACATATATGCAGCTATATTTCTATGTACTATTGTATAAAACTTCAGCTTAAACCACTCTTGAATATTGTGCACAGTTTGGAGACATAACACACAGGTAAGCAGTAGAGCAACTCATTTCCTCAGTGTGTTTTTGACATAATGAGTTTTCATATGGTCTGAAAATAATTGAACCAATTTGTAGAATAAAAATGGACCATAGGCTACGAACACAAAGGTTATAAATAGCAAAAAACATTTTCAGCCCTGAAGCTAGTAGGTTGTAATGGTTTGCATCCAGACAACAAAATTCTCTTCCTCCTCAAAGGGGAATGCCTGCTGGAAACTGTCAATAGCTCATGGTGTAGCCCGAAACCATTCCCAGATGTGTTCTGGGAGAGTTCATGTTGACACACATCAAATCATGCCTATTACCATCTATTCTGTTTAATCATTAGAATAAGTGCTCAGACTTCAACCCCTGCCATGTCCATTTGACCAGTATAAAAAAGTAGGCAGGCATATGTTACAGGCCTGGGACACAGATGGGATGTTCAGCTAAATAAATCATTGCTCTAACACAGTCTGGTTACTTATTTTAATTTTAAAAATCAGCAGGGATGTTGAAGAGAAGAATCTAATTTGGGGACTATTCATACATTAATAACAGGTCTCAGTGAAGATTAGATGCCTGGAGCATAACCAACCATATCCTGGGCTGCATCAAAAGAAGCGTGGCCAGCAGGTCGAGGGAGGTGATTCTTTCCCTCTACTCTGCACTGGTGAGACCCGACATGGAGTACTGTGTCCAGCTCTGTAGTCCTCAACACAGGAAAGACATGGACCTGTTGGAGCATGTCCAGAGGAGGGCCATAAAAATGTTCACAGGGATGAAACGCGTTTCCTATGAGGAAAGACTGAGACAGTTGGGGTTGTTCAACCTGGAGAAAACAAGACTCCAGGGAGACCTTACTATGGCCTTTTAACACTTAAAGGAAGCTTATTAAAAAGATGGGGACAGACTTTTCAGTAAGGCCTGTACGATAGGACGAGGGGTAATGGCATTAAACTGAAAGAGGGTAGATTTCAACTAGATATAAGGAAGACATTTTTTTTGCAATGAGGTTTGGCAAAATACTGGAACAGATTGCCCAGAGAGGTGGTAGAAGCCCCCTTCCTGGAAATGTTCAAGGTTAGGTTAATTGGCACCCAGAGCAACCTGATCATTGCAGGGGGATTGGACTAGATGACCTTTAAAGGTCTCTTCCAACCCAAACCATTCTATGATTCCATGTTTCTATGATTCCTTCTCATTTAGAAATACATAGCTCTGCTGTACTCTGTATGGGTCTTAGGTCATACAAACAAACTATCAATGCTTTCTTAAAAGTCACAACGCTGTAAAGGAGAAATCACCTCCATGGAGAGGCAAAAATGATAATGACAGGATGTGAGCCTTGAGCTAGTACATGCTTGCAAAGAGATCTTTCCCAAAGAAATAGCTTTCTCAGCAGCAGGATAGAATGTATAAATTGATCTCTGGATTTTTTTTTTAAATTTTGTTTTAATTGCATACTTATTCATGATACAAAATCTTATTTTAAAGACAGAGGAAGCTATACACTGAATGACAACTAAACTAATACTATGTATCTCAGCTCTCCACTACAGATCATTTCTACATTTTTTCTGAGACTGTACCTAACTCTGTAAAAGATAAAGCAATATGTCTTTCAGATAATCTGGAAATATTGTGATTTATTTTATTTCCTTCTTCTTTCCTAGTTCTCCAGTAACACAGACTAAGATTGTGGTTTGCTGCTGACACAAAATGGCTTACCTTTTCTTTCAGATTGTCTCACATAACATTGATAGAGGCATTAGCGTAGAGATTAAAGAGCAGAGTTTTACAAAGTTATCTTGCTGTAGGTGAAAACTCTTACAACTGCTTTATTCATGAGTACTCAAGACCAGAAATTTAAAAAACAGAAGAGCAGCAAGAAGAGATTGTTTTGCAAAAGAGGAAGATTGATCGAAGGTAAGAAGACTTCCTCATCATTACTGCTTATGATCAAAACATGCTAAACATTTGTGTTTATTTTTAAAAGACTGAATTTTAAGAGATTGCATGCACTGTTTCTGCGAATAATTTATTTGAGAAGTTGACAGTCTGAGTAGCAAAAATGCTTTTCTCTTTATAAGCTCAGTGCTAAGAAGGAAAAATTTTCAGATAAAGTCTTTTCTGTACTAATTCTTGAGACATAGTAGGAAGAACAGATTACTGGTAAGAAGGAAGGAATACCTAGTAAAAGAGTTGAAAGGTTTGTATTACAGCATTATGCTTTGAAACAAGATTCAGAAATATAAAATATCTACGGTGACAATTATGATAAGAAAAGAATGAAACATTACACAAAAGTTGCCTTAAAGACTGTCCCTGACGGCCACCTTTTCTGGTCTCTAGCTGCAGTAGCAAAACTGAAAGAAGACGACTACTTGCATAAACTACAGACAGGTTGTAAATTATTTTCCTGACTGATGAAGTTTTTACATGTTATTATATTAAAAATGTATTATTACAGAAAAAAGTAAAAATCTATAAAATATATTTTTGAAAAATTAAACAGTTTGTGAAAGCTAGTATTTTAGATTATTATATAGAATCATAGAAAGCCCTGAGTTGGAAGGGACCCACAAGGATCATCAAGTCCAAATCCTCTCCCTGCACAGGACAACTCCAAAATTTACACTATATGACTGTTGGCATTGTCCAAGTGCTTTCTGAATAGCATTAGGCTTGGTTCCATGACTCTCTCTCTGGGGAGCCTGTTCAAGTGCTCCACCACCCTCTGGGTGAAGAACCTTTTCCTAATACCCAACCTAAACCTCCCCTGGCACATCTTCCTGCCATTCCCTCGGGTCCTGTCACTGGTCACCAGAGAGAAGAGATCAGCGCCTGCCCCTCCTCCTCCCTTTGTGAGGAAGCTGCAGACCGCAATGAGGTCTGCCCTCAGTATCCTCTTCTCAGGCTGAATAAACCAAGTGACTTTAGCCGCTCCTCACGCAGTTTCTCCTCTAAACCCTTCACCAACTTCATGGACCTCCTCTGGGTACTCTCTAGCAGCTTTATATCCTTAATGTACTGTGGCACCCAAAACTGCACACAGTACTCAAGGTGAAGCCACACCAGCACAGAGTGGGAACAATCACCTCCCTTGACCGGCTGCTTCATACACCCCAGGAAAGTGGTTGGCCCTTTTGGCTGCCAGGGCACATTTGCTTTTCGATATTGAAAATATTGCTTTTTCAATATTGCTTTTCAATATTTTTCTTTAAAATTACTTCAAATATAAACTGAAAATTTTGACAATATCAGAAGAAATGTGAGCAACTGGCTTTTTCCAGCTGTTTCAGAATATCTTTTCATTTACCATATCATCATATTCTCACTGACAGTTTCAGTGTTAATGAACTAACACAATTCTCATTTTAAAACAAAACCAAAACCCAACTAACTGATAACTGTTATTTTGTGTACTAAAAAGACTTTTAGAGCATCAAGGGTTACATTAAAAGAATCTCTGTTTCAGAACATTTAATGAAATACATTTTTAAGTCATCGGGTATAAAGTGTGGAGAGAAGAAAAACGTCGTCTTCCTTCCACAAAACAACCAGGGTGTTTCACCACTGTGTCCTCCTTAGTGTACTTTAATTTCATAATGTGCAGCTAGCTAAAAGTCTTACACATAACTTTCAGATACAGAAGAGTAGGTAAAGCTGTAGATACTCCTTGTGTGGTGTTTGGTTTTCAATTAGATTTTCCCACTGTCTTTTTAGTTTTTCAAATTGTGATTAATACAGAAATGGGTAAGTTAATTCCCAGTGATTTATACTGTTAATATTATTTTCTCAGACTGAGTAAAAGAATTCTTACAGAACTTCCATTACAATGAAGCATTTATCCATCAAAAATGGGTTGAGTCACAGCAGAAAACTACAAACACAGACCCCACTTCAGTTTCCAACAATTTCCCTACGCTTTATTATATCTCTTTTTTTGGTGAGTTTTAAAGACCAATCTACATAACTTACACCAAAAGTTTCACATATTGCAAGCTAGCTACTGAAGAGAAATAAAGAACTTGTAAACTCCTAAAGCTCCGAAAAAGAAGGCCCACTGCTTTCTGATCAGTATGCTTCACTCTGTCCGAACACCTTTTTTTAGTTGTAATATCTAACCTAGTTGTAAGTTTCATGTACCTTTTCTCAACAGCAAAGCTGTCTTAGGAGAATTCTAAACCAAGCCATAAATTTCCAACACTGTAACACATTTTCCTTTAGTTTCATATATTTGTCTCTTTGAGGCTGAATTGCAAAACAGATCACTCATGTGAGCAAAGTAACAACCACTCTTGGGAAAAGAAATGAGAGATTTAGTGGTTTGCTGCTCCTGCAGAACTGATGCCCTTCCACTGCCCTCTCTCCTCCAGGCTGTGTTCTCGCACGAATTCCCTCAACTAACACTGCTGCTTGTCCGACTAGAAGAAACTAATGCATTCACTGGTCTGGTAGAAAGCTAATCCAAGTAAGGGAAAAGCAAAAAGGAGAGAGTGGTTTGTTTTTTTTTTTGTCAGCTCAAAAGTCAACAAGAAGATTCAGCTCTATGGTACACCAGAAGAAGAATATATAGGTAGGAGTTTAAACAATGTTACCAGCCTTCTTTGAAGTAGTGGGCTACTAGATTATCTCATCTATCTTGTTTAACTGAAAATTTAAAAAAAAAAAAAAAACCCAAACCAGAAAACAAATTTCAAGAAGATGTGAAAGGGGCACAAAAAACTAATATGGACAGGTGTCTTTAAAACTACCTTTCAGGTGTGCAGAAGGTACCCATAAGATCTCTAAAGCAGCTATCGTTAACAGCTGTTGTCATTTAGATGCATTAATTTGTGTGTACCAATTTACATTTTAGCAAGGTCTAGAGTAGCAAGCACAAACACTTCCTGCTGCACCCAGACCTTTCACTTTAATCTGGGGACCCACTCACCAAGCCCTTATATGTCAAGTATCAGAGAGCAGGGTGATGTCCCCAGTGTGCCTGTGCATTCCAAAGCAGTCTTTTGCACACACAGTTCACTAGTCCTAAACATCTTCTAGGAGATAAAATATTGCAGACATAAAAAGGAAATATTTTAGGGAGATAGACTTTTGTTTTATACAATCTGTTGATATGCTTAGAAAGAAAGCTTGCCCACAGGTCACATGTAGCTTTCTTCAGATAACAAAGACATTTCAAAGATAATCAATGGACAGCATTCAAATGCCCAGATGCATTTCATGCATCACTTTTCAGACACCAGAATGCATCTAGGCTCCCTCTTTACCAAGACTATCATTAATATCGCCAAATCATTTTTTCTGTATTTCTTTCAACTCCTATTGCAGATGTCTTAAGTGGTAGGTACTAAAAGTCGTAATTTGTTTGAAACTCATTTCAAGTTTGTAAAGTGGCCTTAGAATGTTTGCACTGGATAGGAAGCCAGCCTGCCATAAAAGAGCAGTTTAAAGTGAATGAGTAACTGAGGTTTCGATAACAAAAAACCATGTGGATAATAAATAACAGTTCATTGTCAGTCTGAGGCAGGGCTGTTTTTCTTTCTTCCTATTGATTTCTTTTTACTATTAGTGTTAGTTAAAAACATTAATTTCTCTATGCTTCAACTTAAATTGAAAAGACATCCAGCCATTCCCAGTAATTGAAGGAAACTGACATATCTGTATTGTCACATGTGAATTATCTATGATACTACCTAGACAAGTTGTCTACACATGTGTCAGGACCATATTTGGAACCTGAATCCCTTACTTGAGCAGCTATTGTTCTGTATATATAAAAAAAGAAGGGTAATTAAAGATTAAGCTGCAACACAGGCCAAGATAGCACTCAACTCTTTGGTGATTCTTAAAAATGGATGAAAAGGATCAGCTGAGACCCAGGAAAATGTTACCAGAATGTCAGCCAAAAGGCTGCAGTTTATATAATAAAAAATTAGTGTATCTTAAAGTTATCCCAAAGGATTAATAGTCATGAATAAAGCAATATACAAAAAATGGATTAAAAAAAACCAACAGCCAAGACTAAAAAATATGTGAGTACACTTATATGCAGTGCAATCTGTTTTTGACTGCATTACTTACACGAATCCTGCCATGAAACTCTTCAGACTATTGATTTGGTTTTAGGTCCCAGCTGGGAACTTAGTCTTTGAAATAAAATGCACACAAGTATTACCAACTCGTGACAAGAATCAATTGTCTTGAATTATTTTAAATTGTTCTTAAATGTGTAAACACATAGAGCTCACAAAGCAGAAGAAATATTGATGTTAAAATCAAGCCTATAGTATTTTACTTGTTTCTCAAGTGTTCATCTGAATTAAAGTCTTAAAAGTTTATAATAAACACTGCACTGTACTCTTTTTATTATAGTCGTTATGACCTAGAAAACACATTATATTAAAAATTGTGTCCTTGTCAGAAAAGCCATTTACATTTTAACTGTTTGAAGCAGGAATCAGAGGCAAAAAAATCTTCAAAGCATCTTTCTGCAATGAATGCCACAAATAAAAAAGATGTATCAGTGGGGGAAGAAAAGATGAGGAAAGGAGGAGCAACTAATTTATAGTCCACCAGCATTTTCTTAGATGTTAATTAAAACCATGACAAACACTTCAGATATAATTATGAAAAAGGCAAATACTTCAATACTGCAAAGATTATCCCTTAAATAATCTACACCTGATATTAATTGCTTAAGGATTGGAATATATGAGGCAATAAATGGTTTTAGAGGGTTATTACCCTACATGAAAAAGTGAAGTTTATCTAGTTTATATTCAGTATGGAAATTAGTGATTTCCATTTATTTAAATATCATTTGTGTCTAATTTGTTGCTGAGTAAACCCTACATAAATGTCTGCAAACCAAGAGTTTGAATCGGTATATACCGTTTACATAATAATTTGATACTTTATTTGGCTTGTTAAAGCTCAAGATGATAGAAACACCACAATGATTCTATTTAATTCACATTATTCACTTAGTGAAGACTCACCTTTCCAAGGCACTCAACAACCTCACCTCTGTTGAATATAAATAGTATGGGGCAAGTTCATACCATAATGTTCTAAGCAATGATTTACATTACTATGTACATGAGAAAAGACTGGGATTTGTATTTTGAAAGAGATCGCAGTTATTGGAAAAGGTGGTGTGTACTGTATGCAAAAGCTTTGGAACGGATTTTTTCCTCTAATTAATGAACCTGTTTGGTAGGGTCCAAAGCTGCAACACCTGCATATTCACAAGCAATAGGGTGGGTGAGCACACCTACCAGAGTAGTGAATAATATGGCCCAACCTTTTCCAAAGGCAAGAACCCTAAGTCCAGCCACCTCAGGTGCATGTATTTCAATGCACACGGTCTGGGCAACACACAGGAAGAACTGGAGTTTCATACCCAGTGTGGGAGTTACGAATATCACAGGAATCACAGAAACCTGGTGGGAAAACCCACATGACTGGAATGGCTACAAACTCTTTCCCTACGATAAAATGGGAAGAAGAGGAGGTGGATTTGCACTTTATGTAAGAGAGGAATTTCAGTGCATGGAGGTGAGCTATGGAGACCACAAAAGTTCTAGTGAATGCCTTTGGATCAAGATTGGAGGAATATTCACCAAGGAGGATGTCACGTTAAGTATCTGTTGCCGACCTCTCAGTCAGGATGATGAGGCTGACAAAACCTTATTTTGGCTGCTCAAAGAAGTCTCAGGCCAACAGAATCTGGTCCTCATGAGTAACTTCAATTACCTGGATATTTGTTGGGAAAACAACACAGTGATGCACAAGTCATTCCTCAGGTTCCTAGAATGTATTGAGAACTGCTTCCTGCTAGAGATGCTGAACATGCCCACTAGGAGTAGCACATTGCTAGATTTAGTCCTCACAAACCAAGACTTACTAGACAACATAACTACCAATGGCAGCCTTGGATATGGTGGTCAAAACACTGTTCAGTTTACAATCCTGCTAAGCGCACTGAGGCCCAGTACCAGGACAAAGACATTGGATTTTAGAAGAGTCAGCTTCGTTACAGAGCCCAGCTCTTAGCGATTCTAAGGGAAGAAACCACAAAGAACAAAGGAGTTTGTGAGTGCTGGGACTTATTCAAAAGCACCCTCTGGAAGCAAAAGAACAGTCCATCGCCTAAAAAGAGAAAGGAAGAAGGCAGAACAAGACACCACCCTGGCTTGCCAATGAGCTTTTGAATGTGCTTGAAGCAAAAAGGAAGCATACCACTTATGGAAGGGTGGCCAAATAGCCATTGAGGATTACAAGAACACTTTTAGTGCATGCAGAGATGTAGTCAGGTAGGCTAAGGCTCAGCTAGAACTGAAATTGGCCAGTGGTGTCAAGAAAGTTTTCTTCAGAATAGAAACAGAACAGCAGAACCAGAACCACTGCGAAGACTTAGGCCCGTTACTAAACAGGGCAGGGAGACTAGTCATTAATAATACTGACAAGAAAGAGGTTTTCAGTACCCTCATGGGCTCTGTCTCTACCAGTGTTGTTGGACTCCATTTCAC
This sequence comes from Phalacrocorax aristotelis, assembly GCF_949628215.1. Lineage (NCBI taxonomy): Eukaryota > Metazoa > Chordata > Aves > Suliformes > Phalacrocoracidae > Phalacrocorax > Phalacrocorax aristotelis. Next base: position 34,936,939 of record NC_134311.1, on the reverse strand, counting down.
AGGGTCAAGTAGGTACGACAACTCATGCATTGACTCGCTGGCAGTGGAAGGAATGGGCTGCGGCCTCTTGCAAGGGCTCAACTTGCATAAACCTATAGGCCCAGACAGAATCCACCACAGTGTGTTAAAAGAAGTGGCTGACACTGTTGCATGGCTGCTGTCTAAAATATTTGAAAAGCTGTGGAAATCGGGGGATGTCCCTGATGACTGTAGGAAGACAAATTTTACACCTATCTACAAGATGGACTCAAAAGAGGACCCAGAAAACTACAGGACCATTAGCTTATATCAGTCCCTGGGAAAGTAATGGAACAAGTCCTCCTGTAAACTATCACAAACCAAATGAAGCAGCAATTGAGAAATGCCAGTATGGTTTTACCAAAGGCAAATCATGCCAGACTAATCTGATTACCTTCTACAACAATATAACATCTTCTCTGAACATGGGGAGACCAGTGGATGTTGTTTGCCTGGACTTCAGTATAGCATTTGACAATGTTTCCCACAGCCTTCTCCTGCACAAACTGGCAAGATACAGATTGGATGGCTGGTCTCTGAGGCCGATAGGAAACTGGCTCACAGGCTGCACTCAGAGGGTGATCAATGATTTTTAATCAGGCTAGCAGCCTGTCACAGGTTGGGTTCCCCATGGATTGACAGTGGGCCCCATGCCTGTTCAGTATTTTCACAAATTACCTGGATGGTGGGATTGAAAGAATCATCACCAAGTTTCTGATGGCACTAAACTGGATGGTTAGGTGGAGATGTCAGAATGGGAGAGCTATTTTACAGGGATTTATTTAGAGGGATTGAACAAGCTAGAAGAGTGGGATAGCAAGAACAGTAGGAGGTTTAACAAAGTGCAAAGTCCTGCACCTGGGACGATATAACAAAAGACCACAGTACAGGCTAGGATCTGTGTGGCTGGGGTCCTGGTGGACAAGATGAATGTGAGTCAGCAGTGCACCACTGCAGCAATGAAGGCACACCAGATCCTGGGCTGCATCTGCAGGGGCATTATTGGCACAGATAGAGAAGTTATCATCCCACTCTAGTCAGTGCTTGTCATGCTGCACCTGGTTACGGTGGCCAGTTCTGGTTGCCACAATTCAAGGAGGATGCAGACAGACTGGAGAGGCTCCAAAGGAGGGCCACAAAGATGACAAAAGGGCTGGCAAGTCTGCCCTATGAAGAAAGACTGAAGGAGTTAGGTCTTTTTTTCCTGCAGAATAGAAGGCTCAGGAGGGACCATATCACAGTATTCCAGTACTTGAAGGGCATCTACAAAGAGGGTGGAGACTGTCTTTTCACAAGAAGCCACATGGAAAAGACAAAGGGCAAAGCGTACAAGTTGCACGCGGAGAGATTTCATCTTGATATAAGAAAGAAATTTTTTACAGTGACAGACACCAATCACTGGAATAACATCCCCAGGAAATTTTCAAGATGCAATTGGGCAAGGTGCTAGTTTATCTCGTCTCTGCTCCCTTTCCCATAACCTTGTCCTGGTTCCATGACCTTGGACCTTGTCCTGCTTTTTGTCCATTAGCAAGATGTTTTACTTTTGTTCTGTAGATCAATAGATCAACCTCCTGCTCCACATCCTCGAATCCTTGAAGTAAAAAATAAGAAAAACTTAAAAAAAGATCAAAACCTACAGTGAGAAGCTGCATTCAGTTAGAGATATCTTTATGTGCACAAGATCAAGCAATCCCCTTAACCAGCCTATTTTTGACATAAGGAACTACATCTTTAATGTTGGATATATTGCCATAAACATGACATAAGGTACTAGGCTCAGAGAGTTGAATTTCACTGCAGTCAGGCCACTGTCTTGTTCATAAATCATTAAGGAAAACAGATTGTTCCTATTTGTTGGTCAGAGCCATTGTAATTTATTATGGTATGAGTAGTCTCCTGTATAACCCAGAATACAAAGATATGAACACAAGGAGAAAAGCAAGGGAAGTAATTTTTGGTCAGAATAAAGATGGCAAAATAGGCATACTGTTTTAAAATAAATACACTGTTTTTCATGAACAAGACAGACCTGTTGCACCAACAGACAGTGGCCAGGATTTACATGCTTTTTCTCGAAGCCTTACAGAGCAGGGGAGTAGTAAAGTTATTAGTGAAGGAAACATGGTCTTTCAGAAATTATTCTGTTCCTACTAATTTAATAATGGAGACGATATTTAGATGCTGTAACAATTTCACATGTAGACTGATCAAGTTAGTGCGATTCAGAAACAGCTCCCAGATAAAGCCCTACAGAAGGGATTATGGCCAAGAAACACTTGATCATGTCCATCAGTGAACTTTCTAATAGAAATTTTAATAGTGTATGGAGCTCAGAAGGGATTTTAAAGCTCAATTATTTTGAATTTGTGTACCACAGATGGAACACTGAAAAGTCTAAATTCCATATTAGCTTCAAAGAAGTAAGTTTTCTTTTTACTTTCTTATTCTGTTTCACTCAGGTGTGAGTTTGTCACAAGTTTGCATTGATGAGTTTCTTCTGTACTATAAAATTTCTGCACATACCGTGATAGGAAATAGACTTCTACTCAACCTAGGAGTACTGTAAACGGCTTGAAAATCTACCAAGGTCCCTCCAGTAATTTGTTTTACACCCAAAGAATAACTGTTGTATCCACTTTATATGCCCAATTATAAAACCTCATAATCAAAACAATGACAAAAATTTATGTTTCTTATACTCACTCTGACAACATGTTAGAATTCTAGTTCCAAATAACAGGAGGAATAAATCTTTATCATCTCAGAAGGACCCTCTTCAATCTTACAGTAATTGTGGTAAGCAGCAAACTCAGCACACACAGGTTGCTCACCACATACTTGCCACTCAGATCTAACAGATAGTTAAAGCAATGAGAAGATATTTTACATTTCCAGAATAAAACCTCAACAGTGAAATATCTGTACAGACAACTTAAGCCATGCCTAAACAATTTTCTGTTTAACAGAACAAATGATCATGTTTGTATTTAAGTGTTTCATACTCTAATGTCTTTCTCATGACTTAGATGAGATCTAAGTAGTCACTGAATTGCTATGCTACTTAAATATAGATTTATTACTGGTGCCTATATATGTATAGAGTGTGTTCTTTGGTTTTGAAGGAACTTCATTAATACTTTTTTATTAAGAAAAAAAATATTTTAGCATTTCAGCCTGTGTAAAAGATACAAGTTGACAATACATAGACATTAATCCCGGGTGCTTTGTATAAGAATTCAGGACTCAGAGACACCCCTCTGTAAGGGGGTTTTGAAAGCAACAAAAAAATCCCCAAATCCACAGAATCACATTTTTTATTTGGAAGAAAAATTCATATTGCAATGAGGGAAATTGGATTGTTTTTCCTTCTAGATCTTATTAGACACATTTCAGGGTCAAGTCAAGACAAAAGGAAGGCAAAAAATTTTGGATTCTGCCTCCCAATATCTGAAGGCATAGATTTTTAAGGACAGGTACATTAACTAAAAAGTCACTCGTCATCTGCATTCCTTCTCAGTCTTGCTACAAGATGTTCCAAAGAAACAGTGCTATTAGAGTTTTTCACAGGTGGCACCATGCTTGTGTATTTATGTGGTTATTTGAGGATGCAAGCACATACATGGTCATACATGAACACAATTTTTTTTCTGAGTGTATACATAGCATAGAATTATTCCACTAAGAAATTAATCCTATCAAAATTAAATTTTAGGCTTCTGGAAGAAGCCTAGTACTTAGAGCACTGACTGATTGCCTTCACAAACACTTTTATTCTTCATCCCCAGTTGAGGTTCATGAGTTTCACAAAAGGATTTCAACCCTATACCTAAAAAGAGGAAATAATTTGGTGAAGCTAGAGATTATCTGTCTTATTTTCCAGTAGCTCTGAGCAGCTGTGTGATAAAACAGTCTACGTAAGGACCAAGAAAGTGACATTTGTATAAAATATGTTTCAAGTTATTATGATCTAATCATCCACTACAAATATAAAAAATAAAGACCTAAACAGCATGCTTGTAATGCCCTTATATACTTGTTTCATCTGTTTCATTTGGTTGTAATTTTATACATAATTAAGATTAAATCAAATTTAAAATTATTTATAGGGCTGAAGCAGACATTCAATGAGCCTTTGTCAACATCAGTAATTAGTTTTTTTATGTGTTCAAATTTTTAAATGTTTCATTAATGAAAATTTAATGGACAAAGTGGACTTCAGGGTAAGCTTTCTGATCCCACAGCCTAGGCAGCAGCAATTAAATATCTACTGTATAAAGTAGATCCAAGGCTGAACTGTTCAACCATATGGTGGATATGACAATGAATCAGCTAGAGACTGCAGTGATTAGTAATGAAGATGCTGAAGATGAAAACAGCTGCCTTACACCCTCTTTACTCTTTCTTCAAAAAGCATTAGTAAGGTGCAGCAAATGTGTTTATAAAACAAGATCTCAACATTTGCCAAGATAATGATATTAAGACTTTGACCAACTGCCTGGCTTTACAGCAGCAGAAGGCCAAAACCATTTTTGCTTTTTGAAGAAAAATCTTCTGTAAAGCAAGATTATGCCCTTCTATTATTATTAGTAGTAGCAGTATTATCATCACCATTATTATGATCCTAGAGGTCTCTTTGAACCTTATTGATGCTATGATTCTATTTTATAATTCTATTATTATCATTATTATTATTAATAATAATAACAACAGTAATGATAATGGCAATGCAGGTTTTGCATAGTAGAAAAATCTCATTCTCTGGCTCAATAATGGGCAAAGAGGTTTCTCCAAACTTTGCCATCCACATGGTATGTCTTATCCTCTTCCCACAGTGCACAGTTGAGCCTACTGGGTTGTATCAGTATAACAGATTGTGAGAGTTTGTTTCAATACCCAGAACAATACCATAGATGTGCTATGACCTTTTATCTTCCATTTTTGCAGCCTAATATTGAGCTCCAGCAGGTCCCCACTGGGTTTGGTTAGGTTAATGATGCAAGAGAATGTCACATTGTCACATTTGCGGGCAAGACCAGATGCAGTGCAATGACTCTCTATAAATCACCATTTCACACAGTTTCATACTAGTAATTAGTGACTGCAAACTGTACTAGTAAGAAGTAAGGGATGGCCTTTCTTACTGGGTCGCATTTGCAGTCCTCTCTGCCAAGATGGTGTTATACAGACATTATGGGTGACAGCCTGAGAGGGTTCAACTCAGCCTTGTGTGGCTGCCTAGCTCAAAGTACTGACTCAGTTATGGACAAGCAAAGGAGTAAAGTAGTATAGCAGAAATAATACAACTGAGTGGTGAGGTAAGTCAGTGAGATGCAACCACTCTTGTTAGTTCAGCATAGTACAGTTATACAGAAACTACTCTTAATATATTTTATTTACCATAGCACAGAATAAACAAAAACCAACACCAAAACTGAGTCTAATAAATGAAACTTATGGAAGTCATATTCAATAGCAGAAAGGTTTAAAAGAGGTTTAAAAGATGGCTTTTTATACAAAATATTCCCAAACAAAGCCTCAGCTTGTGCAACGGGCATCATGACCATAGCAAACTCACAGTCTTAATGATGAACCAGAATTTGCACTATAAAGAGAAAAATTATTTTTGTTCCAAGAGTCTGAGAAAGCTTCAAGGGCAGAAGGGTGTTTTTAATCCTGCCCAAAACTCTTTGGAGAAAGGGGGCCTGTAATATGCCACCTACTCAGAGTCTGAGGTATTTGACATAATTCAATCCTAACCCAGCACCAAGAGGATATTCAAATATGCAAAGACTTCTTTTGTCATAATCTCAGAACAGCACATCAACAATTCAGTTGTATGCCAAAGATATTAATTAATGTTTGCATAGACTTAAATTGTTTGTTTAGAAAGCCATTAGTTGAGAGAAAACTGATCCTGATGGACAGTAAATTCAGTCACATTTTTCACAGAAGTCAGTAGGGTTACAGCACATCCCATTGTTTAATTTAACTGTTTTGGTAAATCGTCATCTGATGTTTGCTTAACAAAAGCATCTCCACTCTTCAGAGTGTCTAAACCACAAAGTAACAAAGCTGAACACAAGAGTTGCTACCCTTCCCTGGATTACAGGATTGTGCCGGTTATCTGGCTCCTCCTGGCAATGACAGAGAAACAGCAATAGATGCTGTCCGAAATAAATTAATTTACTCTCCCTCCTCACCAAACTAATCCAACTGAAACAAAACAAGGAAATAATAACTTACACTAAAACTAATAGCTGACTGAGTGCTTTCCCTGAGAAGACATAGGAAGAGGAGGAAAATAAAGTCAGGACCAACATTTCAATTTGTGACCTTAAACATTACTCCTGGTCATAACCTGCAGTTAGTATCTAGGCCTTATGCAAGAGCAAGCTATCCTACTGTTGTGTAAACACTAAAAATAATTTCATCTCAGGTGACTAATATCTGTGGAAATGCTACAGATTAATCTCCTCTTCCTAGCACTGGCTAGCAAGTTTACATCCACACAGTTGCTCAAGCTGGATTCCTTGATTCGCAGTACTAACATTTATACCTTGCCTAACATTAAGAGATTTTTATTGCTTTTTCAGACTTAAAAGTCATAGCATGGAATATTAGCTGGTTATGCTACACAGTCAAGAAGAAACCATTATCATATCTGAAATACAGTAGGTGGATTTGTTGCTCTAAAGCCTGACATGAAGTAAAGACGTAAAACATGCAAAGACCATATCAGCTAGGAACATGCACCTTCACCTGGGACTCATGAGTAGTTCATCTGCTCAAGAAAAACTCTTGTTTCCAGAAAAATGGAAAAAATGCTTCAAATCCCGGAGGACACTGGGTAGTACTTTCTGGTGATTCTGAATGAATTAAGAACAGTATCTAATAATATTATAATTTTTCCTTGTGTCATTTCTATTTGAAATTCCATCATGTTTGGTCAGTACTCATTTAATATGAATATATTTGATTCTAATGAAGTGCTTCAATACCATTTGCAGCGAATATTTCTGATTTCAGTTAGAAGTAAACTGTCTTCCTTGATGAGGGAAACAAAATGCTATATCATGTCACACATTTTAATCTTCTTTCCGCTTCTTTGACACCTTTTATATGAGCAGACTACCATGAAATTCCTCACACCTACCATTAAGAAGGAGGGCTGAATCAAGGTATGTAAGATCATAATTGTGCTTTGTTTTAATAAGGCATATAACAAAGGTGACATTCTCCATGCCTTTTTTTCATTTTTATTAAGTAAAAAACCTCGTTTCTTAAACTGCATAACCTTATCTATTATTCAACCAAGGAATTAGACACATGCACATCCTACAAAGTTTTGCTTTACTTCAAGGTAGAATAAAAGGTTAGATAAACAGATTCTAAAAGGAGTAAAAATCTTTTTGGCTACTAGGCAAGTGAAAGAGCAGTTCAATTTCTTCATCTCATCAGAGAAACAAACTTTTTGTCATTTCTGTTCCTGCAGAATTTTAGTAATCTAAACTAAGTAACAGTTCTTTTGTAAAGTCTTTAGATCCTTATTCCACTCTAACACCTTCAGCCAAGACCTTAAATCAAGCAGACCCTTCTGAATTTGCAAAAATAGCATATTCATATTCAGGATTAAAAAAAAAAAAAAGAGAGAGAGAGAGAAAGAAAAGGAAACTCTGAGAAATTCTGGAACAAATGAAAGTTTTTTTATGTTTTCAAACAAAACCAGAAACTAAGCACTTTACTGTGGAAGTTATAATTACAGCTGGCAAGATAAACATTTCCCTAGGATGATAGAAACACCAAATTTTAAGAGGATTAAAAAATATTAATTTAGTCACCATGTCACATTTTTGTCTCCTGACAATCTCTGGAATTTCCAACAATTACAGAAAAACTTAGGCTTTAAGGTTTTTTTCAAATGTGCTCATACCATGTTTGTTCTCTATCTGTTGAAGGAATGTATGCCAAAATGGCTAAATAACTCCTACTACCTTTTTTTTTTTTTTTTTTTTTAGAAGACAGAGATGAGGAGTACATATCTTTTTAGCTGGTTCCAAAAAAACCCCATTATTTCCAGCAAAAATTAATGTGGAACCTGTATGTGGAATCATACTGATCTTTAGTATAATATGTCTCTAAAATTTTGTTGACACAAGGGAATAGTGTGCAAGTTAACACCAAATTCACTTTTTATACAAATGGAAATATGAACAAAAAGGAACTACTGCCTGCAGTGATCAATCAGATAGTTTATTACTACTCAGTGTACTGTTTTTTTTTTTTAAAGTTAGATCTATTTGTGAGTTAACATGGATGAATACAGAGGTCTTTTTAAAAACTACTATATGAGAAAGTTTTAGTCAGGTTACAAGAAATCTCTAAGCAAAGCTATGGCTGGCTTACTTGCAAGCAGTCTCAGATGCAGTATGCAGAGTTCAGTATGTAGGCTACATACTTAATCCCACAGAGTGAATATAACTCTCAAAAAGGTGACTGGTCAGTGACCTGTGTCATTGGCAAATAAATTCCTACCGTTCTTCAGCAGTGCATCTGAGCAGATTCCTGCCTTCACTGCCACATTAATACCATTGTTACTGTAGTTGTGTAAGAGCTCTTCATTTAAAAACTATTTCTGTCATGCAGAACTCTCTGCAAGAAAGGAAATAATTTCTTGCTAAAGCTCTTCTTATCAAAATAGTGAAGGGACAAGTACCTCTCCACCACCACACAAAATGAAAGTAGCAACTTGTCCATTCCATCTTACACAGGTTCTACTGCAAAGACATCAACAGGAATGTTAGTCTAATAGTCTTATTCTCTTTCCTCTCTCTGAGTCCTCCAGGCAATTTTAAATATATATATATGACCATGGAAAGGCACTTATAATTCCCATAGACCTCCTGACAGAAACCTGACTTTAAGCATGCAATTAACTCATAAATGAACTAATATTTCCACTATAGGAGGCTATATTTGTCTCTGGTTTTTTTACATGGGAAAATATTCTAGTGACTTGAAAAATATTTTCCTCTACGGTATGCGATATTCCAGCAAGTCTTAAATTTCTTATCTGTTTTAGAATGCCTATTCAGTTTAAGAATTGAAATGAGAAAGAGAGAGATGAAAATGTGGTGCTGCTTGGAGTCTTTTCTAGGGTTTAACAGTAGCTTCCCTTTTTTTTCCCCAAAGTGATTTCTTTCACGTGTCCCAAAATATGACTTAAAGAGCATGGCTAAGAATCTTCCCGTATTCACCTACCAAATACAGCTAATGCATCTTGAGTAGAACAAAAAAAAGAAAAATTAACTCATCAGGACTCAGTTTATAGTTCAAATGATGTGTGTGATATATTCAAATTAAAGAAAACTACAACAGATTATTTGCTGATATTTTAGGAAGAGAGGCTTATTTTCAGTAAGCGTTTGGCATGCTTCAGTAATAGTGTATAGCATTTTGCATGCTCTTTTACATCTTTAAAATTTATTTTAAACATCACATCATTCTTAAACTATTACATGAACTATAATATTCCTGCAACTGATTATCTTAAAGTTACTTCTTAAATTTACAGAAATGCTCTGCAGCACAACTGCCTCTGCTCTGTACTGGATATGCCTTTGCCTCCAGTACAGTAGACCCCAACTGCCCAGTGTTTTCCTTTGTAAACATAATGAAGTGTAGTATATACCAACTTCAGTCCAGTATTCTGTATCCAGCAGTGCTTTTAAACTCCAGGCACAGGATCAGCTAAAACCAACCCAGTGACAATGAGCATATTTCTATTCGTTTAATTTGCAACTTATTTTTCATTTGAAAAGTAGAGGCCTAATTTCAAAAACGTAGAATCCAGAAAATACAAGGGCTGTATGTCCTTGGTCTAATTCATTTACCAAGCATCACATATTAAATCAATACCAGAAATATGCATAGCTGAGATTCATACCACTAGACCGATTCTCCTCTCCCTGTAACAACTTCCACTGCATATTGATAGCAATTTTAGTCTTCTCTATCAGTAGGTTCCTTCTAAAAAATTCCTTCCACACCTTTATATTTATTGTGACTCTATAAGAACATTAACCTTGCATTTGCTCCTTTTTTTCACAAAACAGAGATTGTGCTGACTTTTCCCTGCAGTAATGGGAGATAACATTTTTCTTGTTTTATTGTGAAGAGGTAAAAAGTAAAATTCTCCTTTCATTCCAGGTTTTCTAGCCCACTACGAGGGCTAGAAGAGAAATAACTTGAAGTAGCTCACTAGTCTTTTATCAGAAGAAAAAGACAGTGGGTTTGAAGACTGTGGTTTTGACACATCAGTTTAACAAGTCAGCTGTAGCTGTAGCTTCTTTCTCTAGTGGACGTAAATTAGGTCAGAAAGGACAAGATATCAGGTATCCTTATGCAAAAATAGAAGTTTACATACGGATACATTCATTTTCCTTGTCTTTATATTGCATACTACCAGCCATACTTTACAATATATGCAGAAATACACTTGCAGGACAATCATGCGTCTTGTCGCAGTACGTTATTCTGCAGAGAGCCTGACAGAGGAAGTGCAAAGAACATGAAAATTAGCTGTATGTTTTTAATGACAAAATAGATACACTTGTATGAAACATATGCTTTCTGTCAGCCTGGGGAGGACAGTTTTGAAGGTAAGTGTATAATCTGCTGCCTGAAGTTCAAGGTGCTTATGTAATCTGCAATTTTAAATTATGTTATAAAGTCATTAATGCCCAGGTTCTCACTATTAGTTTAACACATAAACTTTTCTAGTCTTTCTCCAGTTTTCAACATCCACACTTCTTGTAGCAGAATCTAAATTATCAGCCCTAAAAACAAGTATCATATCCCTGAATTGACACAACTGCTTCCTGATATTTCCTTTCTTATCTACGAGAAGCATCATGAAGGGAATTTGAACCTATGGATAATGAGCCATACTTCCATTAGACACATATAGTTTAGTGTTGCAGTTCATACTTATGCCAAGCCTGTGGCTAATTACAAATACCTCTTATCAAGTAAAACATCTATGATTAGAACATGAAGGCCTGCAAACTTATAAATGGTATGCACCATAAGAGATGCAGGTTTTGTTACTTTCCCATCACATTTGCTGGGTTTCAGCTGAAGGCTAAATGGAAGACTTATCTGTAATCTGAAGAGTATCAAACAAATTTAAGAAAAAAGATCTTACAATATATCAGTTAACATTGCTATAATTAAACATATATTAACAACACAAAGGTGTGAAAGCTTTACATGCACAGGTATTCTCCTAACAAACTGCTGCTGTGTAGAGTTGCATTCTCATGACTCTAAAATTAGGCAGCATGTTCAATGATCATTATTCAATGGTCCTAGAACAGGAATAAATTACAATATGCTGAGGTTCTCACCAAGGAACATCTGGAAAATATTATTTATCAGAAAAGCGTATTCTAAAAGGCTGTGAAAGGAAAACAGGAATCTTGTCTTGGAAAAGCAACCAGGTGTACTGCAGTCACATGATTTGGTCACTGCCATGACTGGCAATGTAGGTGGAGCCGACTATAGACTGTGTATGAAAGTCTGCAATGAATATCAGTGACCCTTTCTTCAGAATGGGGGATATGGGATTTGGTGCAATATTCTGTATGGCTACACATCTAAGTATCATTTTATTATCACAACACGGACCACCATTCTCCTCTGATCTAATGTCCTCCCCCTGAGGTTCAGTTGTAACCTGGGTGCAAAGACTTCAGCACCACAGCTACAAAGGAATATGAAAATGTCGTATTCACCCATGTCTGTTGCAATAGTCTATTTAATTCTACCCTGTTTAGTTGCTTATTTTTGATGCTGAGCATGAAAAGTTACATAATATTAATTGAAATAGCAAAAGAATGTAAAACATTATCAAAACAAGGCAACCCATTTTGTGTATCTTACACTTGAATACCAGCTAATTACATGTTTTGTCCTCTATTTCAGGATGAAAATGCATGTGATCTATTTTGCCTTCTAAAAATTGCAACAGTCTAATTTTTCCACTACTTTGCATCTTGAACTGCTTTTAAAGATGCATTCAGGATTTATAAAATCAATATTCCTGGCATGCATTAACTTCCATTCAACTTCAAATCTGAATATGATTTTCAAACATCAGTCCTAACATCCAGGTACAGAGTATCAAACAGCACGCAGCTGCCAAATTACCAGTACTACCTAACCTACTTGGCATATTTTTGCATAAGACATACAACAATGAAAAGCCTCCCTCATTTTTTAAATGGGCCCTGAAGACAGAAATCCTTTTTTAATTTCAATAAGTGTTCTATTTTTTTGGCAAGCATCTTTTAAAATGAAATAGACAACATGGGCACAGTTTTCTCAAAGATCACTTTCACAGTTGAAGAACTTTTAAGAAGACTGCCTATAATTGACAATACAGTCATTACTATTTTTACCAATAGGATTCTATTCATTTCAATTATACCAGTTTAGAACTGAAGTGGCAAATTACACCCTCTGGAAACTACAGAACAAACTGGAAAATGTTTCCATTCCTATATCGTATGGAGCTATTTTCTTATCTCTGCTTTCACCTACACTTAAATGACTGATATTTTTTAGTAACCTCAGCTTTCACATCTGTCAGTAAGAGATTCAGGACCTAAGGCGAGAGGACTCTACTCATACATTTATTTATTTTTTTAAAAAAGTGACAAACAGTCTTCTGATAATGAAATCTATAGCTTCATTATTTTCTCTGTTTCCCTCAAGCACCACTCAAAACCTGAATGTTCCTAAGAGGGAATTATTTGAAAGATTTGGTGTTTTCCTTTTTTGCCCTTAAGGGCAATTCCTGCCAAGAATTTCTACTTAAGTATTTTTGAAACTATCTACCATTATGGATAAATGTACTGCATGAATAATTGTTGCCAGGCTATTTTATTGTCAGTTACAAATACCAATACTATCAGATCCTATATAGACATGCCTAATATTCTCATTCACAGCATGAGCCTCCATAACATACTTATCAATGATAAATGTAAGCATGAAAAGCTTGTATTCATCTTGAAAATGTCCTAAAGCACTCCTGGTTAAGCATACACATTTTGCATAAAAGGAATCTGAACTATGTGTGACAATTAATTATCTGGAAATAAGGGCCATGAATACTTCAGACAATCTAATAATTGCTTATTTAAATTAAATTTAGAAAAAAATAAAGATATAAGTTACACATTCCCATCTTGAGTTACTTGAGAAATAAAATCTTACAAAAGTACTGCAGTATATACCAAGACATTAAAGACCAGTTTTCTTTCTTACTGGCTTTCTTTGCTTTTTTCTGTTAGTCATGACAAAGGAGGGCAAGTACCTTTTCAGTGTAACTGGAAAATAAATCCCAACTCATATACCAAATATAAAATTTGACAAACTGCAGCAAGTTTTCTTGCCCACAACTTTATTTCACCTCCTTCAGAAAAGCGTAGAAAGTTAATAATGGAAATTACGAGATGTGGTGAAGAAAAAAATTAGTGAATTCCTTGACGTCTGCAGAAAGAACTTCATTTGCTCATTTGTTATTTTAGTTCTTTGGGGAGCATTATGGTTACTATTTAAATAAAGACTGCAAAAACAGTAACAATCTACAAATATAAGAAAAAATGTACTAGGTTCCTGTTTAACATTCTGTTCCCTATTTTGTGTATATGAAAAAAGCATACTTGTAAAGAATAATATATACTTCACAGACAATTACCAGCTGTGTAAGCTGTGCTATTTTTAACTCCTCAGGAGGTTAATCTATGATTTCCCAAAAAGTTACTTTTCACCCGGTCTCCCATCATGGAATACATCTCAGGATCTCTCTAAGGAGACATATGCACTGGAAATGAGAACAGTGAGTCTCTATGAGCTTGGCTGGTAAGTCTGGGGTACTTGGGGGACACAAACACACAAGACACAACACTCACGTTTCAGTTTCAAAGATATCATTGCTGCCTCCTTCAATTCGCAAAAAGTACGTTTTCTGTCAAAGTAACAGGACAAATCTTGCAGTCTCCAAGACTTGTCATTAAGAAGTTCCACTAGTAAGAAGTAACACGGATTAATGGAGGTTTTATCTTCAGAGCAGCAGGCTACAAAGTAACATCAATGCCTGCACAAATGGACCTCCCACCTCCAAAGAGGTTCTCTCCCACTTCAGAGCCTGAATTTTCCAACTGAGGCTTAGAAGAAACATTGTTCTGTTCCAAGCAATGAGTTTTTGAGAGGCACACAGCTGTGACAAAGACACTGTTGATAACATGACTGTTACAGACATGTCAGTGAATTTCTGATAACAACAAAATACTTAATTTTGCCATTGACAAGAAGGCACAGCAGCGCCCTGCTTATCCAATAAACTTTAGAGCAGGAAAAAAGGAGAAATCATGCCCTTTTTTTACCCTCCTTTTTCTACATCTGTATTTTATTAGCTGACACAGGCCTGTGCGGTATTCTAACAGATAGGTACAATAGTGGCAAAAATTCTGCTCGCAAGTAATTAATACTTTAGAGGAATTTCTAAATCTTTTGTGTTAGCTTTGACCAGCATGATAGGTTGGCTAACAAATCTGTTACTGGTGTCCTAGGGAAAGCAGAAGCTATCATGAGATATAATGTCACATTCTCCACAAAGCCCAGATTTTTTTTTCTCACAGTTCTCTTTCATTGTTCTACATGAAAATGTAAAGTTGATCTATGCAAACAGCTGAAGCAACACCCAGGTGCTTTACAACTCACTACTCTTACTTTACGCAAGGCTTCACTCTCATTCTGCCTGCCCAGTCTTGACCACGCTGGCATATGGGTGATTCCTGCAGATGTTCTGTACAAAGACTCACTCAGGACTGAAGATTAGATAACCGCAGTTGCAGTAGATCCTACAATGTGTTCATAAACAGTATGCATCCCACATTAGTGGCAAGTGCCAGGTCTAGTTTGTATGTTGTCCATTCACCCATAACAGTGCAATAAGACTGATCCATCCAGAAAAAGTATAAAGTTTACTGCTCAAAGTCAAAACATCTGTACAAGTGAAACAATAAAATTTTATGCTTTTCAAATGTTTTAGGGCCTCTGTACATGTCCTTTAAGCATGGCTGTGCATGCAGAGTGAACAGGCCCAAGTTCCTTTAGACTGCTCAAAGTCCTTGTTACTGTTTAGCCCTAAGAATCTGAAATCTTGGACAAAATCCACTGCTTTAAAAGAATTAGGTCTGAAGAAAACAGAGGTATGGTAACACACTGACTGATGAAAAGGATGAAAAATAAGTCTTGAAAGAAAAATATACCTTGGCTAGCCATATTTTGCAGAGTTCAGAAACCTACATTTTGATTAAATTTGAGATTCAGTCAAACAGAATAAATAGAGGCTTTGCATTTCTGTGATATCCATCAACTCCTTTTAACACACGAGGAAATTGGCAGGCAAAGGCCAACGTTTTAGATTAATCTTAGTGTTGGGTGTCTCCAATGTTGAGTATTCATGCAATAAACTCTACAGACAAAAACCTGTCCTTCACAGAACATTTTTAGATTACATAAGAAGTTTGAGGCAGAGCTCTGTCTCCCAAGCCAATCCTTAACTACAGGTTGATCCTCCTTCTGGGAGGCTTAAAACTATTTCATAATGACACTTGTGTTTTCCTGTTCACACTCCTGCAGCTGTTCCTGGGGACTTCAATCTGAAATCCAAGCTAAACCTGATATATTTTATCAAGTATCAGCTTCTTAAATGTCTTTTAAGGAGTCAGTGTACAGTTCTCCTTTACTTTTGATTCACTTATGAATTTATCTTTCTGTTCTACCTGGCTCTTCTTAAAGAGATTGTTTAGACCCATTTTTAACCTGTAAGTATTACAAAAATCAGTGCAAAGGTATCTCAACAACTTTCTTTCCAGAATAAAGTACAGAACGAAGTCTACATGACTTGTTTGCACATGACTACATGTAGACAACTCCTGCTACCCTCAATATTGGTAGCTCTTTTTAAGAGTATTAATATTGCTATTGTTCAGAATATTGTATGAGTAATTAAGATCAACCATAACAGCCCTGCACTTCATGTGACAAATTTATTTACAAATAATTTACTAGTCTGCATTGCAAAATTTTTACAGAATTCATGCAACAAGAATTACCTTCTGGTACTTCTGACTTTACAAACTGAGAAAAGCAGTTTAATATATAATTTCAAAAATATAAAAATTATTTTAGTATATAAAATATCTTTATATTTTACTATCATAAAATATATACAATTTCTTTTGGTATATATCAAAACAGCCCATACAGTAGATGTCAAAATACAGAATACAGCAAAACATTTAAGTATATATCAAAATATTTCAGTATATCATGTTCTGTATCTTTTTTCTCTACAGAGGACGGCACCTCAGGGTCCCCCTTCTGTCTTTTGTCACCCTAACAGACTAACTTTTAAGCTTTTCAGTTCTTTTCTTGTGCAGTGCTATCTTCAAAACAATAGCAAAATCCCATTCCTCCGGAATCTTCAGTCTACGAATTCTATTTTAGATTACATTGACTGAAATAACTGGCAACTGATCATGGCACTCAATATTAAAACATGCTGTGACACAGCTGCAATACTAAGTGATATTTGGTGACATAAAAATGTTTACATTTAAAATTTAAACAATTTGAAATATTCTGAGGAATCTATACCCTTCAGAGAAGCCCTGTCAAAAATCTAACTGCACCTACATCCCTGGCCAGGCACTGATCAGGCCTGAGTTTCAGTGCTACAAGAATAAAAGAGTAAAATAATAAAGAAATTATTGCAGTCAGGTGTCAGGGGTGGAGACAAGACAAATTTTGTTGATTTTCAGCCAAAGGTGTTATGCTGAGAAAGCTCCCCCAGCTCAGCTTCAGACGGAAGCCGTCAGGCAGAGCTGAGAAGGGCAGAGATTGTTCAGGAATGCTGGAGTGAAAGGACCTTTCAAAACTGCTAAAGTGCAACTTGAATATCAGTGTCTGAGAACATACATGTTGATAGTTTTAACCACAGCTGCAAGGTCTGACTCAGGTAATACAGGATTACGAGGGATAAATATTTGTAGAGACTTTCAACTAAATGAACAGCCAGTTGCTATTGTTGAATGAGAGCTGGTCACGTGCACTGATGCTTTAAATTTGTCCTTACTGTGCAGATGAGTAGGTCATCTAATTGGGTAGTTCCATATATTGATTTGACAACCACTTAAAAAACCCATTTGGCTTCAGGCAGTATTAGCAGTTCTGAAAGTATGCAGCATCTTTGAAATGAATGAACTGCTTGATGACACTTTCTGTACACAGCTTTAATGTTCTCTCAGCATTATTCTGGTGTGTTTTCACATGCACAATATGTATTACTCAGTATGTGTGTTTCACATCTTTTAGCCGGTAAGAAATTCCAGTGACACAGAGATGATCTAGGAAATAAAGCAAGCTATGAAACATTTCTGTTGTCAGAAAAAACCTATACATCAGTGAAATTCTCACACTTGTTTTACCCCTTTGTTTAATGGTAGAAAGGAAAACACAAACAAGCAAACAACAAAGAAGTGTAAATATTTCTCAAGAGCTCAGCTTCTGCTAGAAAATATTCCACACCAAAGATACAGATGGATGTCAGCTATTAGATTTCCTCCTGAAAATCAGTGCACAAATCCAGCTCAAGCAATGTGCCAAGTGAGCAGCAGCATAATGCCATGTCAGGATCCCAGGCAGCTCTCAAGTTCATTCAGGGGTCTGAACAGACTGTAATTTGGCCAGAATTAAACTACACTTAGAGTTGCTCTGACAATATATCAGTCAACCTAGGAGAACTGGGGTGGAAGGGGGAGGAGTGGTATTAAGGACACCGTTCAAGGAAATTATGCTGTCTGAACACTTTCTTCATCTA
Organism: Phalacrocorax aristotelis; assembly: GCF_949628215.1. Classification (NCBI taxonomy): domain Eukaryota; kingdom Metazoa; phylum Chordata; class Aves; order Suliformes; family Phalacrocoracidae; genus Phalacrocorax; species Phalacrocorax aristotelis. The sequence goes on along the minus strand of NC_134311.1, from coordinate 34,918,965 downwards.
AATATACATGTATGTGTTAATTTCTCAGTTTCCTTTAATTCCTCCTTTTATTCATCATATCACAAGTCTGAGTGGTTTCAGAAGCTGTTCTTTTACTAGGCTGCAGCAACCAGTAATTTTTATTATTTTTAAGGCCTCTATATTTTATTTGCATAGACTATGGTGTTTTTTTATCAATATATTAACAAAGAATAAAAAAAAAACCACAGGAGAGGTCCATTCTATTTGTTCCCAACTATCAATTCATTTATGAATATTTTGAAAAGAGTAACACAGATGTCAACATTAAAACCTAAGGTAGTTTTGATAACTATAAGATTTACTTCATTTGGACACCTGGCAAAATACTTGGTGACAGGTTGTTTTGCCAGCTTCACAATAAGAAGCACAAGACAGAAATTATTATCACTGCCTTATATACATTTTTTAGAATATCATCTATAAAAAAAGCACAGACACCCACACATACATTATCATCCCCTGTATTATGACTTAAACAACAACAAGCAACATAGACTTGCATCCAGTAGGGAGGTGAGGGGAAAACAGAGAGGGCCAGCTTGTGAAATTACCAGAATTATTTATGAATTCAGTGTAAAGAAAAGCATGATCTTGGCTTAAAGTGATCACTGGGTAAAATCACTGAGCCAATGAATTTCAAAAGACATATGGACTTTCTTTCCACCTAGGATAATTCCTGACAGAAAACAGCTTTAATTTAACTAACAAACACTGCAGAGAGTCTTTTAATCTTCCAGCGGTATCACTTTTTTAAATTAATTTATAACCAATGCAATTTCCCTAATTTCTGGGCATTCTCAACCAGTATGGTGTTGTGTAAGATATCCTGTGGATTTTAACATCATAAAAGCACGTGTCAGTTCAAAAAAAATATGTTCATTATGGTCAAAGTTGTGAAATACAACCAGTTCAAATTAGACAATTTGGAATTAAGATTAAGTAATTCCATAGCAATAGTTCACCTTTTAAAAAAAAAAACAACAAACACCAAACAATAGTAACCCTTTTGTGCATTGGCACAGATTAAATTAAATTTTCTAGAGCGAGAAGGGAAGAGGGAGACAGGTGCACAACAATGGTGAGCAGACAACTGAAAAACTGACCTAAGTATTTTCCTAGAAGTCATTAGACAAGAGAATGTACAGAGTTCAAATTCTGGAGGGAAAAAAAAATTTTAAAAAGGCAAGATAAAAAAGATAAATCCTATACTTTAATTGGTACAGTCATCTAGAAATTGAGGTGCTATCTGGACAAGTGTTTTACTTGTAGATCTGTATCTCATTCGACAGGAGGTACACAGACACTAGACGTTAGCCCTAGTAAAAACTAAGAATGAACCAAACTGGAAATTAGGTAGGAAGGATGCAGTCAATCTATATCATGGTCCATGATCTTCTTAAATACCTAAAACAGCTCTAGGAAAGCAGAGTGTTTAGCTTGGGCTAGAAACAGAGACATTTCAGTATGAAATACACAAAAGGTGTTAATTGGGGGCCACTAGTACAGAACTGCTTTTAGTAACTAAGAAAGCACAACAGGGGAGAGAGCTAAAGGGCATAACGCCGAGGTACAGCTTTTTCCTGAGAACTCAGCCACAAGCCCCTTCGCTGGCATAGTCTCACATTTGCAGGTGAAAAACTTGTTACAGAAACTATGCCAGAACTACATTTTAGGAGTCATGCAATCAGCTACTAACCTGCATCCCACCGAATACTCTTGCATCTCTGGTTGGGTATCTTCTAAAAGAAAGTATTGTCAGTTTTCCTCTTAGAAAAGTTACACAACAAAACTTCCCTCTCACTAACTTTGGGGTTGAATAGTCCTCTTACTTGTCTATGAAACTGGCTTTTTGAAAAGATGTTTTGTATTTGGGCATTAAACTGAGCTAATCAGTAGTTAGTAAGATATGGCTTTTCCTTAGCAACTTCTTAATTTGGTTTTGTACCTTCTGGTGGACTAATATATTGAGATGTAGAGAGTAATATTACCACCATATTTCACACTCTTGTTCGTGGCACAACATGTGTCTAAAGTTCTGCCTAAGTATATACGCTATGAAAAACAATTAATCTCTTTCCATCTGAGCAGCAATCTAAATATTTTTCCTCTCTTCATAAATCCTCCACTTCATAATGCTTATCCTTTAGTGCTAAGAAGATGGAATAATCTCAGGATTAGGAAAAAGAATTTTCCAAAGGTGTTTGGTTTAATTTGATCTCACTGCGAGTTAAGTCCTTAAATAAAACAGAACCTGACTTGACTTAGATCAGGAAGCCCACAATAGAGCAGCAGTAATGATCCTTTACCTGAGACTTCCACCCTTCTATACCTCTTGAAGGTGACAATTTCTACTATCTTGTCTTAAACAGAAAGTAATTCAGAGACAGTTTCAGCAACAATATGCAACACCTCTTTTTTTTCTCTTTCACAAGTAATTCATAAGGATATGGATCAAAAGACCTAATGAAATTTGCCAGTTTATATTCTCACTGTTCAATAAATATACCCACAGAACAACTGGTCTTCTCAAAAACTGCTTTACTAGACTCAGCAGCTTTTACTGAGGAAAACTTCCTGTAAGATCCCTGGGAGAAACAAAGGACTAGCCTGTGCTGAGGGGAACTCTGCAGGGAGCCTGCTTAGAGACATCTGATGTTCTTAAACCCCTCAGTATTAAGAAAAAAACACTTGCAATTCTACTGACACTAGTACTGTCAGTCCTGATCTGAATATGTAAGAGGGACAGAAAGAGATATTAAAGCTGCTGAATGTAACCTTGTTAGCCTCTGTTTCTAGTATTACCTGTCATAGCAGGGTTTCATCTGAGTTCATCATAGACTTACAGATTCTTCCTATGTAGCCAACAGCTTTCAGAGAATCCATCTAGTATTTTCCTATAGTCCTTTTGCCTGTTCCTCTCCACAGCAAGGACTGTGTTCCATGCGCACATGAGAAATCAAATAGTGAGATCTCCATTTTATTATTTCTATAAGTTTTCCCTTCTATTCTTTGCCTATGTTTCCCTTGCAGACATTATAAGAAATTGAATCTTCCCACTTATGTTACAAGTTCAAAGGAGTAAAAAATTTATTTTGATACCATAAATGTGTCAAACTTTATCAATGACAAAAGATTTCCTCAAAGAAAGCTCACTATAAAGAGGGTACAAAAGCATCTGATTACATGAAGAATTATTAAATTGAAAAGAATTCTGATAACCATCTATACCCTTCCTTTCTTTCTTCTCTTTACGCAGTCCACCAGAGAGACAAGTTCCTTCCCTTGCCTCCTCAATGGAAAGCATAAGGAGGTGCAATACTCCAGTACAACAACCCACTTGTTACAGACCCTGCCAGCCAAACATCAACTTTCCATCACCTCAGCTGTGAGGCCTTTCACACTAAGTTAAGGATGAGCCCATTATTCAAATACCAAGAATTCCCACAAGCAAGCACCATAAAGCTGGGCTTTACATTTCAGTTAAAAAAATATGTATCTTAAACATATTTTAAATCTTACATATCTTTTATACTTTGCTACAGCTGGGTTTAGGCTGCTGTCCTAATGACAGCCCACTTTGTCAGTTACATCTTTCACATTGGGCACAATTTAGAGCTTTTCACTCAACTCTAGAATTCCAACAGGAAAATTAAGAGGCGGTGTGAATGATTAGTCTTCTTCAGAGCTCTGCCTACAGATTCAGTAATTTAAACCTGATAAGTGCAAAATAAATTCAGCTGTAAAAATGACTCATTTTTGACTCTTGCCTGGAAGGTTTCAACACCTGTATGATGAGCAGAAGGGGAAATTAGGTGAAGCTAGTACTATTGACAGTCTACAATTAACATAAGAATTAAAAATAATAGAGAAACAACAAAGATAAGGTAATCTGAATGTCAAAAATGTGGTAGTATACTGATGGAAAGCCATGGTTCAGCAGCCACCATTGATTTAAATCAAGAAGATTCCTCTGACATTTTCAGCCACCAGAAGTATCCATGGGATACAACATTGGAATTACACAATAAAAGGTTAAGTCCAAGATAACTAGAAATAAAAACAAAAACTCAGAATCTGTTGTCCTTCTATCTATTAGCTGCCAACATCTGAGCATTTTGAAATCACTTTTGTTTTCCTGTTATGAACACAGATTAACACTTAAGTTCAAAGACGAAATTGGATGCTCTTCCTATTCAGAAAAAAATCTACTCATGCCCAAGGCTTCATGGACTCCAGTAACATATTTGTACACCTGTGACTTTCCACTGGATATTTTTTTGCAAGTTCTAAAGTTCCCATTGAAGCTCTGAAAATACCTTGATTTTAAGTGTAGCATATGAAGTAAACTTCGGTTCTTAATATTTTTCTAGCATGCCACACACACAAAAAGTAGAGGGGCATCCCAGTTTGGAGATCAGAGAGAAAATGACTAAAAGAATTTCAGTAAGTTTTTCCATTGGGTTTTTCATATTTTTCACACAGTCTTTGAAATTTACTATTAGAATGAAAGGAAAAAAATATAGGCTAGTTATTAAACCCTGTGCTACCATACCAGGTATTATTTAAGAAAGGTTTGAGAAAGCTTTTTTTTTTCATAGCTAGTTGCTGTTGTCCATTTTAGCCAAGAATTTCAGCTGTTCTAGTTTTCCAAATATAAATGAGTAAGATAAGCATTCAGCTGCACCTTCCTGCTCTTTGGAAAAAGGGCAAGATGATGTACAATCCCACCTCTCCTTTAATGGAGGCAACCACAAAATCCTGCTATTCAGCTTGCAGTTGAGTAAATTCACATTGGACTCAAATAAACAAATAGAATCTTTTATGATAACGTATACTTCCCTGTTCACCCTAAAAATTAATAAATTGAAGCTTTCCCATCACATTCTGTTCTCATGCTGGAGTTTCAGCCCCCTGTGTGTGCTGATCAATACACTCTTTCACTTGCATGGACAACCGTCTTCTTACTACATGAAACCCCAGCAGGCTTCACATTTCAGCAAAGAGTGTTTACTTTCCTATCAAAGCTTGGAAATAATCCACTGAAGCTGAGAGGATTAGTCTTCTGCACTGACTGATGAATAGATAACATGAAAGAAATGTAGATGTTTATAAAAGAAAGAAATTTGTATGTTTGTAAAGATCATTTTTTGAGAGAGCTTACATCCAAGAAAATATATCGATATTACAATGCTTACATTTCCAAGTCACAGCAAAATGGTACTTGAAAGGACTCTGCCCATATGCATGCTTGATATATTTCTACCTGTAGTGACAAGCTTGCCAAAAAGTAATTACAGACAAAGAACAGAGAAACAAACAAACAAGAAAAACACAAACCACGTGACAGATTATGTTTAAAAGGGGAAAACTGACAAACAAAATAAACCTTAAAATGTGAAAATATGTTAATCCAGACAATTGGTGTCTGTATCACTGTAGATAGTGTCTTCTCATCATGCAATATTACCTATGCAAATAGAGATGATGTGCCTTTAGTTACTGTTCTTAAATTTAGAATCTGCAAACATAACAACATTTTTTCTTTTCAACTTGCAGATAGAACAGCATTTTTTCAAGCACAGCATGATATCTTTTATTTCTGAAGGCTGCCCTGTAGGCTTCAGTAGTCACCTCATCAGAATTTAGCTGTATTTCAGACTTTTTCCACCTGAATCTCACATACTCCTCTTACTCCCATCTGACATGATCCTCTGTTAGGCAGCACAGATACTTTCACAGCAATGTAATGAACCAGATCACAAAGCAACAGGTCTGAAAAACACCATGCAAACTCTATTTTTTCCCCCCACTTATTTCTAACTCAGATCAATTTATCCACTCTGGCTTTTCATATAGCCACATAAAAACCATGCTGACACATATATAGAGATGTTTGAGAATAAGCAACCAACTTTCCTAAGAAGCAGCAATGATCTTGTTGCCAATAACTTTGTGTATTCTTGTAGGGAAGAACTCACTTCGGCAGCTTTCATATTAATAAGGTGAAACTATCTAATGATAGTTTCCCACTTCTGGGGTGGGATCCATTATGGAAATGCTCATACCAGCACATCCAACAGGGGAGTAAGTTAGGCCAATCAGTGCAGTGATAAATGTTCCTTAACTCTCCCCCAAGATGTGAAACAGAAGAGGAATGTCCTCAAGTGTATGATACAAACGCACGAAGTCTAGGAAACAAACAGGAGGAACTAGAGCTCCATGCCCACTCAGAAAGTTATGTCATCACAGGAGTAACTGAAACATGGTGGGACAACTCAAATGACTGGGGGATCACAATGGATGGTTATAGGCTCTTTCGTAAAGACAGGCAGGGTAGAAGAGGTGGAGAGGTTGCACTCTACATTAAGAAAAACCTCAAATGTATCAAAGTCAACGATGGTGATTGTGACTGCTCTATCGAATGCCTCTGGGTTAAAGTCGGAGGGGTCGTCTCCAAGCTGGACCTCACAGTGGGCATCTGCCTCTGACCTCCTAACTGTGATGACAGCACTAAAGCATGCTTCTGGCCAACAGAACCTGGTCCTTATGGGTGACTTCAACTACCCAGACATCTGCTGGAAAAACAAAACGGCAGCTCACATGTCATCCACCAAGTTTCTGGAATGCACAGAGGACTGCTTCTTCATGCAAATGTGAGATGTGCCAATCAGGAAAGATGCACTGTTGGACTTGTTATTCACAAACCAAGAAAACCTGCTTTCTAATATCTCAGTTAGTGATAGCCTTGGCTGCAGTGACGACAGAGTTCAGGATCCTGCTGAGTGTGCTGAAGGTCAGTACTAAGATAAGGGTTCTGGATTTTAGAAGAGCAAACTTAAGCTCACTCAGAGCTCAGCTGGGAGGGATTCAATGGGATGCTTCCATGGAAGATAAAGGAGCTAGTGAGCACTGGGAGTTCTTCAAGAACTCTCTCTTGGAAGCACAAAACCAGCTTATACCCTATAAAGGGAAGGGAAGTAAGCAGAGCAAGAGGCCCGCTTGGTTCAACCATGACCTCCGGGGTCTACTCAAAACCAAAAGAGAAGCATACCAGAGCTGGAGAAGTGGAGGATTATCCGTTGAGAGCTACAAGGGCATAGCCAGAGTGTGCAGAGAGGCAGTTAGAGAAGCAAAAGCCCAGCTTGAATTGAAACTGGCCATAGACGTCAAAAATAACAAGAAAGGGTTCTTCAGGTATGTCAACCAAGGTGTGTCGACTATGAGCAGAAACAGAGGAAAACATAGGCCCACTGCTAAACAGAAAAGGAGAGTCAGTCACCAACAGTGCTGAAAAGGCAGAGATCTCAATGCCTTCTTCACCTCTGTCTTTACCAACACTGTCAGGTCCCAGGCTTTGGGAACGAAATTCCCAGTTAATCCAAACATAACCCACCAACAGTGAAGGAAGAGTTAGTACGTGAATTGTTACAGGAGCTTCAACCCTACAAATCAATGGGCCCTGACGCCATCCACTTGAGGGTGTTGAGAGAGCTGGCTGACATCATTGCAAGGCCGCTCTCCATAACCTTCACGAAGTTCTGGAGAACAGGGGATGTCCCAGAGGACTGGAGGATGGCAAATGTTACACTTATCTACAAGGAAGGCTCTAGGGAGGATCCGGGTAATTATAGACCCATCAGCCTTACTTCAATCCCTGGGAAAGTTAGGGAACGAATCCTCCTGGGGGCCATCACAAGTCAAATGAAGCACGTGATTGGGAAAAACCAACATGGCTTCACTAAGGGCAGAATATGCTTGATAAACTTGGTGGCCTTCTATGAAACAGTGAGTTGCCTGGTTGACATGGGGCAAGCGGTGGACATTGTCTACCTGGACTTCTCCAAGGTCTTTGATTTGGTTCCCCACAGTTTCCTCCTGGAGAAATTAATGCGTTATGGCCTAGATAAGCAGTCTGTGCAGTGGGTGGGGAACTGGCTGACAGGCTGCACCCAAAGGGTGATGGTAAATAGCTCTTTTTCAAACTGGCAACCTGTCACAAGTGGGGTCCCCCAGGGATCGACATTGGGCCCAATGTTATTCAATATCTTTATAAGTGATCTGGATAATGGGATCAAGTGTAGCCTGATGAAGTTTGCAGATGACACCAAGTTGAGTGGGGAAGTAGACACTCCAGAAGGGAGAGCTGCTCTGCAGGCAGACCTGGATAGGCTGGAAGAGTGGGCTAACAAGAACTTTATGAATTTCAACAAGGACAAGTGTAAGGTCTTGCACCTGGGAAAACATAATCTAAGAGTGCAGCACAGACTGGGATCCACCTGGCTGGAGAGCAGCTCTGTGGAAAGGGACCTGGGGGTCCCAGTGGACCAGAAGCTCAACATGAGCGAACAGTGTGCTGCTGTGGCCAAGAAGGCCAACAGGATGCTGGGTTGCATCAAAAAGGGCATCACCAGCAGAGATAAAGAAATCATTATTCCGCTCTGCTCAGCGCTTGTCAGGCCACACGTGGAGTACTGTGTACATTTCTGGTCCCCACTATACAAAAAAGATGTGGACAGGCTGGAAGGGGTCCAGAGAAGGGCCACCAAGATGATCAAAGGACTGGGAAGCCTGCCATACGAGGATAGGCTGGGAGAACTGGGTTTGTTCAGCCTTGAGAAAAGGAGACTCAGAGGGGATCTCATCACCATGTGCCAGTACTTAAGGGGTAGCTACAAAGAAGATGGAGACTCCCTTTTTACATGGAGTCACATGGAGAGGACAAGGGGGAATGGACACAGGTTGCTCTTAGGGAGATACCGAATGGACAATAGAGACAGTGAGACTGTCCAGAGAGACTGGACAGTGAGAACAGTCAACCATTGAAATAATCTCCCCAGGGAAGTGGTTGACTCAGCCACGTTGGACACTTTTAAGATTCGTCTGGACAGGGTGCTGGGCCATCTTGTCTAGACTGTGCTCTTCCTGGTAAGGTTGGACTAGATGATCCCTGAAGTTCCTTCCTACTTGTCATTCTGTGATATAAAATATTTCTGATCCTAGGTGAACTGTAGAAATTAATTAATCAGCTGTAACAAAAAATGGGATTTTTTTTGTTTTGTTCTTAAAAAAAAGGCTTTCAAACATTCCATGGGACTTTCGCTATCCAGAAGAAAAACACAAACATAACAGTAAGAATTGCTGCTTAGAGGCATAACATGTTGTGGGGGTTTCTTTAATTGATGATTTACTGTTACAAATATAGTGCTCTCTGGTGTTATAATCCAGAATGAGCAATTATTCTGAACTTGGAGCCAGCCAGATTGGATCTCAGAACAAAATCAAGCAATTTTCAGTCCACAGCATTCAGAATGTACTGGAGAAACAGTTTCCCAGCCTAGTCTGTCAGCTGAAGACTACATCCAAATTTTTATCTCATTTATGCTAAAGGTCTCATTGGTCTCATTTACAATAATATCCCAGTTTTCCTCTGCCACTTGAGGAAATTGCTTTATTTTGCTGGAAAATGTGTTTCTGTATTTATGTAGAACACATTCTGTGTCTAAAAGGGGGCTTTATAAATAGTCATGTATGAAATGCAAACACTTGCAAATGGGGTCAGATCATATGACGCTTTTGTTAGGAACATGGGGCATACACTAGTATCCATGGTAACTCATTGCTTCAGAGATTGCAAAGCATCTAAAAAACCTAAGAGTATGAAACACTATGCTGTATTTCACCTGCCTAAAACAAGAAAATCCATGAATGAAAATTCTATCAGTTATTAAACAAAAGTGCAAAACAGAGTTTACCTTGTTTATTCAGTGATCACTTGTTACTTGAGGTTCCTCTACATGATTCATCCCATTTCCTAGCTAGATGAGGATATCAGAAAGAATGTCCATATGTTGTGTTGAAGTTCAGCCATTACAGCCCTGGCTCATAACAGGCTTAAAGCTGAAGATCTGGGCATGCCAAAAGGGCTCACCTTGTTCCTTTCTTATCTGATTACATTCAATGCTAATTTACCAACTGAATATTGACTGACATACGTTCATAGTTTCCACATATTCACTGCACCAACAATATATGGTAGACAGACAAATTTGCACATAGTTTAATGGGTAGAAGGATTATAGAAAAATTGTATTATTAGAACGCAAGGTGCCCTTGCTAATTCTGCTGTTATGAATTTGTATTGACAGTACAGTTCTAAATTAAAATTTACATTTTTTATTTTAGAGACGGCATTCAATAGGCTCAGTACCTTCAACACTGGAAGACCATACAATGTCCTCTGAGACTACAAGTAACCTCATTCTATAGGTAGACACAAAACTTTAGTGCCTAATCACCTTCCAGGAAATAAAGATGTCATGGTTAGCAAGACAGTTAAGCAGTCATCCTCATGGTGAGACCTTCCATTGACCTCAAAGAAAGTTCTGCTCAATAAAACATTATGCCTGTTCAAAGACTAAGGAAAGGAAGAGGAAAGGAACCTTGGAGAGTGGATATAACAAAACAGAAGTACATGTTTCAGATTTTGTTATAAGTGCTTTCTCTTAGCTGTTCACAATAGTTTTTATTTTGCTGACTTGTCTGTTAGAATTAAAGGATTTTGTGATTTAATTAAGTTCAGCTAGAGATGGTTTTTCTTCTCGTCAGCTTTTATATACATGTTTAGCTGAAAGAACAATTTAGGCAACAGACCACACAGGTACATACTGTCCAAATACCTGATCCTAAGGTATGTTTTGTACACAAAAATACAGATTTGCATACATATAAATACATATATAAATACTTATGCATAGTATTATATATACATGCCTCCTTACCATCACACTGTGGTACAGTGTTGTACCACAGCACTGACATAAAGCTTGCTTTCACATTGTCTGTAAGTATAAACTATTACTTCCATTCAAAACACTGTAGTTGGAAACCAACGCTAGTCATACACTGACACATAGGAATACCACTTTTTCTGGTTAGCAAAGATATGTGTTTCCAGTTTATAAACAGATGAACACTGAGTAACTTTTGACACTGAAAAAGTGACATACTAACTGTATATATGTAACTGAGCATGCTGCTGTGATGTGATGCTTTCTGCTTTACCAAAAGTGTTCACTAGAAAGAGAATGCATAATTTTCACCCATGAAAAGAAAGACATTGCCTACCTCAAAATAGATATTGTTCACTGCATCTACTCAGAGATACAAGCCAGTTGTAGTTATTTGACTGAACTTTTATTACCACCCCTTCTTTTTAAGAGTTATTGGACAGAAATTGAGCTGCAAGCTGAATGCAGCTAGGAATTTTTCCATCTTCTTGATTATGTGTAACCACTTATATTAAGAGCTTTTAGTAAACATTGCTCATTATAATTGATTTCCCTGAAGAAATGTCATTTTCAAATGAATAGTTAAATGCATCTTTACTTTTTATTCCCTTTTCACAGATTTTGTTCAATAAGCATTGGAATGAGAAGTAGATGCAGACAGAGATGTAAACAGGCCACTAGAAAACATAGAAAGAAAACAGAAATAGAAACTATTCTGCAGTGTGAAGTGGTGAATTAACAAACTAATCTAGCACTCACTAACTCTACTACACCTCACATTGTCAGCATTGCTATCTCAGGGCTTTATAACTAGGTTACTCATAATTGCATTGAATTAATCCTTAGTCACCCCAGGTATGATTATTTCTGTTGACAACCTCAGCATCAATATACTCAAGAAATCAGCAAATTTTGCATTTGAACTACCCACCCTGTAACAAGAGATGCCTTGTGCAGAATTCAAGTATGCAATGTGGTTTTTAAATTCATATACCATAGATATCAATGTAGCAAACAAAGTTTCTTCACATCCTTCATAATGCAAAATAGAGCATACTCAGTGAATGAGTAGCCGTGTTAGACTTAAACATTCAGTCCCCATTTTCTGTAACATTTTTTTTCTTGAAATTCAGGAAACTAAACCAACTATTTGGCAACTACCTGGCTGTTTTCAGGCATTGTTGACTATCACAAATATTGCTGAGGTACAGATAGATCTTTGTGCTGTTCATAATCAAGTTAGAATTGTTTGGATGGGAACTCTGGAGAGGTTCCAAATTACTTATATTTGTAGATCACGTTGCCATGTATCCAAAGCATTTGCAAGGAGTGCTTTTAAAGTTACTGATTTAAAACTGTCATGACTCTCATATTTTGGCCAAGATCATCTGAAGGGTTACCAAACCTGTAGAATAAAGTACAAATGTACAAAGTGTTCAAGTATTTTGTCACATGCTTTGGCTCTAATTTGGAATCCATCCTCTGTCAGAGTTTTTTCTTGCTGGCTCTGTTCACAATGCTATTACATAATTTGGCCTTTTCATATTACTCTGATCTTTCATTTCCTTATTTCAGGTGTAAATATAGAAACCAAAAATGAAGTGAAAGTGTCCATATTTCTTAGTGAAATTTTGACCCTAGTGAGCGAAAGCATAGCATCACAGTCCAATACCCAGACCGAAACATTTTGCAAAGGAGAGAAACTGGACAACACTCCAGACTACCAGTAGATTATTCTCTAAGAGAAATTGTTCTGCACTGTGATAAAAGAGATAGATGACAAATGCTTCAAAAGAGCAGAGTGGTCCAAGGTCACAGTGATGCACTGTTGAAAGCTTTTGCAAAGAAGCGACGTAAGAAAATGTGTGGAAAAGCAAGTTGTTGAACTGATTTAAGTAAACAAAAAATAGAGATGGTTGATGCAGAACATCATTGGGGAGATATTCCTTAGGACCATGGAAAACAAATGAGCAAAATTACAATTTTATGATTAAGAAATCACAGCAGATTAACTTTATCTTCACAGCTAGTTTGTGATTTTGGCCTTACAAGAATGTAAATTCAGCACTGTCACTTATGGTAGGATAAGTTTTGGTATATTGAAAGAGTTCTGCAGCATAACTATATAACTGAAGAACTGAGAAAAGCTGTCAAAGCATTTACAACTTGGACAAAACTACTTGAATAAAACCAACATGGCCCAAGGGGACAGATACTGGATTATCATTATATATACACATTCATTATACAGCATACTTCGGCCTATAAATTTCGGACGTTCCAGATAATGATTAGGAAACAGACTGTAGAGGAGTTACATTCTGCAATTTTCAGAGGCATTTTTAGGAATTGAAACACACTGTTGCTGATCTAAGTTAAAAATTAGTAACTTCAAAACACTTCCCCAGCAGGCACCTCAGTTTCTCTAAAACTCTAGAATAGGGCTCAGGAACTATGCTTTTGGGGGTTGGTTGTCATCTGTCTCAAACTCCTCAAAGTGCCATATTGGACCATGTCTAAAGCATACATGACATGGCTGAGCACATCTAAGATTAATAAGATGGATATCACTGAGTTTAGCACAAGACAAAGTAATTATGACTTTAATTAAAAGAAATTAACAGCCTGAAAGACTGTTTGAGATTGGAAAAGACAGTAAGAAGAACCTGATTCACTACCCTTTCCAATCAGCAGCTTGAACCCTGAACTCTCACTTCCCTATGATTAGAAAACTTCCAGTTTTTGTTAAAGCTCTGTTATTGCTTTAAGAGACAGATATATTGAGATGAAGAGCAAGAATGACCTTGCCTTATTAGTCTGGAACAGTCTTTGAGGAATGTATGCCCAAGCAAAAAGTATTTTTAGACTTAAGGGAGTAAATATTTTTGCAGTTTTGTCTTTATTTAAGAATGAAGAGACATATATACAGCAGTAAAGTCTGAGGACTTTTCCACCTCAAATCCTCAATGGAAAAAAATAGGTTATTTTGCTCTGTAAATTGATTTGTAATGTAAAAGTACTTTGCCACTGACCTTGCTAAAGTTGATAACTGCATTCACTGGCAGTATCAAAGATAATTCAGAGAGAAAAGAGTAAATAAGAGAGAAATTAGAATGCCAGACCAGAGTACTGCATTGCAAGAAACTTACTAAAAAGAATTTTAAATTGCTGTGTTTTATCTTGCAGGATCATTCCAGATACTTCCTTTAAACTGCATTGGATGAGGATAATTTTGTTAGTCCATCTTGCTCTTCATGATTAACTTTGGTTGAGGTTATTTTATTTTTAATAGAAGATACATGTTTTTAAAGTAATCTAAATAAAAATTGCTGAAGAAACTTAGGTTTTCCTGCTATAGGCATAATTTATACATTGTACCTTGAAAAGCCCAAGTCCTTCCAGATTGCCTCATGACTGACAGAGAAAACTCATGTAGTCAATGACTATCCAGGCCTTCAACAAGCTCAGGGCACAGAGACAATTTTTTCCTGCTTCCCCAGGCTTTTGAGGAGGGTTTTGTCCTCTGAGATATTTGGGGACGAGCAGCTCCAAACCCCATCACATCAACAAAGTCCTGATTTTCCTTTTGCAGGAACTGGGAACACCCAAACTTTTCTGCCATTCACAAAAAGGACATTGTGCACCATATTACTGGAACTTTCCATGACATAACAACCAAGTATCCCTGCACATCGCATTCCTCAAGTACCCCTAAGTGTGTTTAGTGAGGATGTAAGTGATGTCTTCACTGGTTTTTTTTGTGCTCTCCTCTACCTTATTTTCACATCATCAGGTAAACCCATACTTGGACATGAGGAAATCTGTGTTATATCCCCTTGTACAATACACAGTATACCATCAGATGCTGAAATCCAAACCTGAAATCCAAAAGAGCTCTGCACACTTGATACACAGCATCAAAACTGTAAGGCCATCTTATTTTCTTGCACTGAACTTCCTCAAATAAGTGAAGTTGAGCCTTTATGTATATCTGGATCTTTGGAGTTCTTAAGGCTGAACAGCAGATAGATCACACAGAAGCCAAGTGGGATCAAGTGAAATTGACCTTAACCAGGTAGAAATTCTTACAGCAAACACATCAGCCCTCGGTTAGCAGTGGTACATAGTTCAGCACTATGATAGCAAGTAACAGAGCTCAGAAACACAAGAAAAATTTGGTCTGCAGTTCTATCTCCCTCCGTAGTGGGCTGTGATTTTGTGAGTGTAGGGTTTGTTTTAACTAGGACTCATGGGACAATATTAAGATGTCACA
This sequence comes from Phalacrocorax aristotelis, assembly GCF_949628215.1. Classification (NCBI taxonomy): domain Eukaryota; kingdom Metazoa; phylum Chordata; class Aves; order Suliformes; family Phalacrocoracidae; genus Phalacrocorax; species Phalacrocorax aristotelis. Next base: position 34,903,884 of record NC_134311.1, on the reverse strand, counting down.
GAAGTTCCATTACTTCTTTTGATTTCTACCTTCTAGGCCTTAGCAATTAAAATTAAATTTCAAGTAAGGTTGGGGGGAGATGGAGGAGGGTCAAGAAGAATTCAAAAAAATTATCCTCAGGAGGGAAGAGAGGTAAGATGATTAAATAGTTTCCCTTCAGCTCTTGTTGCTATGGTTCTATACTCTGGAGAGAGAATAATTTGAAAAACGAGAATCTCTGTCTTCCAGACAGAGGACATCCTCCTCAGACACAAGGTTCATGACCAGCTCAAGTTTCTCCTCCTTAATAGATTTTTGTACATGCTTCCTGAGCATTTAATTTCACAAATTGCTAGGATCACTAAAATTAGGTTTTGTCCCCTAACTTCTTAGGAAATATCTAGAAAAAAGCTGTCATAAAACAGAGCACAAACCATTCTTTTCTCTGGCCTAAAGCTAAATCTTACTGCTTCTTGCTTGGCTTGAAGGGATCAGTTAGGAATCAACTCCTTTTTAATGAGGTGAATTATTTTCACTCTGAACAGGAAAAAAAAAAAGTTGAGATGGGAATATTTCTCTTCCCTCTCTTACAAAAGAATATCTACCAAGGCAGTTAGTTATTTTCCTCAAAACATGTTGATAAATAAATGAATAAATAAGTGTGGTAAATGACAGATTTTTTAATCACCTACTAATTCCCTTGGTGCACACAATGGAAAAAAATTTATTTTTTAGTTCTTTCAGTATGTATGATCAGATACATGACTGGACAGAACCTAAAGTAATAGAGTCTGAATTCAGCAAAATGCTGTGCTTCCTAGCTTGAGTGTTTCTGTGATTTAAACTTTGCACCCACCTTTCTCTTCATGGGGAACATGGAAATATGTTATATGTTATAGATGTTATAGATACTGAAAAGGACGGATCATTTAGAACAGTTCAGGCTTATTTCCACATCTGTGTCTTCTTGGCACTTTCATATATAAACAAAACATCTCAACTTCCAGGAAAAAAAAATTCTTTATGGAAACAAATATTTCACACAGGTATGCTCTTGCTCTTTTTTTTTTTTTTTTTTTTTTTGTTAACAAACCAAAAATCTCAATTCAGGAAATTTTCAAGAGAACTGCAGTATAAGTCTTAAAAAGTATTTGCCTTGGTCACTGATATAAGAAACATTTCTACTTCCCCAAATCAGCTCAAGTGTTCAGTTTCTTCTTACAAAGGTTTTCCCAGCAAAGACTTTGTAGAAGCACGTACTTTAAATTCCTGCCAGTCAATATATTGATTTCTTTGCATTAACAAATTGTTCCTCATAGACAAGCAAGTCTCGTATGTTAATTATTGAAAAGGAAAATGCACATTGTAGGTTTTTGAAGAGTTATATCTAGCATGAGGGAGAGGAGTCAATAAAATTCATTGCAACATCAACACTGTATTTGATATGGCATCTGTTTCCTCTGCCGCTGCAAGAACTTTGTTTTTACTACAGCTAAGTAGCAGATGTTTATGAGCAATAAGGATGTTGGTAAATTTGTTACCTGTTTCTATGGGCAACGTAAGTCTAATATTTGAATTTTCTCCAGAACTGCTTAATTAGATCACAGAGTAAATGCCATACTGATACTATAAAGGATATCTAATAAGTCTTTAAAAGTAATTTTGTGCCTTCTATTGCTTAATTCATTTATCTAAAGCTTTATGAAATTATTGACTCTTACTGAATAATGGCATTTTCTATTATCTGGATCTAGGATGTCACTTCCTTGAAGACAGCAGCAACAGGATTTTTCAAACACGTACTTGAACGGGGGTTTATAGTAATATAGATAGGAATGAGGGCAGTTTGCCATCTGCAACACAATTCATCTCTGCTCCTCTCTGCTCAAGCCTGCTGATCTTGACTTCTTCAGTTACAGAATTCAGAACAGACTTTCTAAAGCACAGCTTGAAAACGTTGCCCTTGTTTTGATCACATGATCTACAGGGCAAGCAGAAAGAGAGTCGGAGACCTATAATTGAGATACATTTTCATAAAGGCTTGGGGGGCTTGGATGGACTTTTCAGCTTCTGGGATGATGGATGTCACCTTTGTTAATGATCTGAATACCTTTGCACAGGAGGAAAGTTTACTTTGACCTCCACACTCCATGGAAATATAAAAGCCAACAACATGGAGCAGGAACGACTGCAGGGAAGGAAAATTAAAAAGTTCAATTGGAAGCAAAGTGTGTTACTAGTCCCAACTCGCCAGATCACCTCAATTTTCCCCACTGAAAGAAACCATCATCTAGATAACCAAATTTAGTAAGCAATGGAACTCAAAGCTTGTGCAATCCTATGAACAAGAAATGTTGTAAAACAGAACAGGTTTTAGGCTGCAGAATAGATTTTTGTCTGAAAAAATTGGACATACCATTGATTTGTCTGCATATTTTAATAATTTTTCCTCTGTGACCTCTCCCTAGCGTTACCCTGTGTAAACTAATTGCTTATAAAAATAACCATAATGTTCCAATTATCCTTTCCTTTTTTCAAGAATGATTAATGTGATGTAGCAATCACACTGGACAAAAAATATAACAGTTTAGCACTGCTGACTTCCTCCTACCCTTAAGGTTTATGACTCCAACAAATTAGTGATAGCTTTGATGACATTGTACAGGTGAAGGAGTAAATTTCCAAGGGCTGTTCTTTAGACCTGTCTTTGGAAGAAACAGGATTTGAGATAGCATTGTCTTTCATCTGAAATTGATAATGCACTTCTGAGAAGTCAAGATACGTAAGTCTGGAAATCTTCAAGTATATATTAAAAGAAATATGTATAAGTGAATAGAGAGATTTTCTATTAGTCTGTAGCACAAAGGAAAAGTAAGAACTATTTTGTACATAATTCTGTGTCCTGATCTGGTAAAGTCACACCCAGCAAGTGCAAAGCCAAATCTATCCTTTTTGTCAATAAACAAATCAAAGTGCTTTCTAAGTGTCTTTTGAATGGATGTGTCTTAGTTGCCTACTAAGGTTAGCTTTCCTTTCAAAAGAAGGTATGGTATACTAACATTACATGATGATATAAATGAATATCATGTAATTGTAGATACATTCATTATGGTATTATAAGGTTCACTGTGAACTGCCAATACATAGAGACCTATGACTTTTACACTTCTGTGCAAGAATGATGATCTTTCCTTGTCTCCTATGAGGACCTCTTGTACTCTTAAGACCTCTGCAGTGAGGATACAGAAGGGTTACACTAGTGGTAGTGTATAAAACTGATTGAGTGGAGGAAACAGAAGCCAGAGAATGTACATCACTGTCTTTTCAACATTGTTTTTTGTTTAAAGGTTGTTTTACCATAAAACTTAAAGCAAAAGCTAAACATCAAAATGAGGAAGGCAGAGAAGGAAGGTTTTTATTTCAGACACTCCCTGTAGGCAACTTTTTAATCACCAAGAACTGACATTTTAATTTAAACAAAATAATTACAAGCAAGATGTGAGTGAATTTTTTGCATGCAGTTCACAGTCACATTTTTCTTAGTTCTAGAGAAGAGAAGTTTCAACTGCTTAGAATTAATCAATCAAGTCCATAAACACTGATATATTTCTTTTTCTTCAGGAAATCCAAGGCAGTTATACTTTTACTAAGGACCAACCCCTATATTCATAATAAAACCAAGGAATAAACAAACCCCACCCAGTGCTGGATTTTACCTTCAGAATGTGACCCAGCTTCATGAGGCTCAACTGGCCCAATTTAATCAATTTTTAAAAAATTGTAGAACAATAGCTAACACCATTAGCTATAGCACTGTGCAAATGACACAAAGGGTTTAACTTACACAGAAAATGCAAATTAAAACTATGCCAGTTAAAAAAGGTGAAACAAGAGACATAAATGAAATTGTTAAATCAACAATATTAACTCAAGAGAAAAATACCAGGGATCGAGGAAGCAAGAGCTGTAAGACTGGTACTGCTAGGTGGAGGACTATCCCCTCCCAAGCAACAGAGGAGACCAGCATTTACCTGCTGCCAGGTGCACAGCCAGCAAAGACTCACTGATGTGCATAGCTACAATGAGCCTAACAGAACTTTCTGAAGTCCCAGATTGCATGATTTTCCTTGCACGTCTGCACTCAGGAGAAAAAAAAAAAGTTAAATAAAGGGTTACAACTAGGAGTTACAAAGGTTTGCAAACATGGTTTCAGAGTATTTATTTCCCAAATAATTCTACTGAAACATCTTGGCATTTCTCAGTGTGGGGACTGTAGCATTCCACATCAGCTCATAAAAGTAAAATTATCATTTCACTTTTTTGGGTTTGCCAAGTATTCTAAACATGATAGACCATTATTTACATGTTATTAGTGTGAACCATCACAACGCTGACTACACTGTCCAACTAGCATCTAAGTACACATGAGAAAGGAGAGAGAAAAAAAAGAGAAGAAAACAATTCTTTGGGATTTTTTTTTTTTTTTGAGAAAAAAGCAGCAAAAATAAGTTTTCCCTCTGGAAGGGATTTTCTCATTGAAATTAACGACAGCACCAATTCTCCCTATAGATAAACATGCAAAAATTTATACCACCCATTGCAATACATAGCAAGGCAGTAAATCTGCCTTTAGAATCAAAGTACCTGTTGAAGTATACAGGCAGGTGACTATGCTCTGGACTGAGGTTTAGCTATCTGAACAGAATATGGGAAAGTACTGGACATGACATAAGGCATTGCTGAATGTTAAAAAGTAACACAAGAAGAAGCTGACAAAATCCATGAGAGTGATAGGAGGAATACCCAGATTTCACATAACATTAAGCTAGGGGAGCAATGGCCAGACTTATTAAATAAAAGGGGAGAGTGTTGGGGACGTTCTCAGGAGCAAAGCCTCGCTAGGCCAACAACATCCCAGTAACCACATCAGTCATACCAAATTTAGGTACAGATGTAGTAAAACTGGGGCCAATGGGGAAAAAGTTATTAGGGGTAGGGCTTTTTGGGGGAAGAGAAAAGAGTCAAAATAGATGGGGGAAGACCAAGCACCGAAAAATGGAGATAAAGGGGCTTAAATGGTGCCAGTCACCCATAATCAAGGTGCTGGCCAGTACTGCTTGTCTGACTGATATCTGTGCGTGAACAACACTGCCTGTTCTATCCTCTTATTAGACTCTATTTCATAGAACTGTAGATTTATTTAGATTGGAAAACACCCTTAAGACCATCAAGGACAACCATTAATCTACCACTGCCAAGTCCACCAATAAACCATGTCCCTAAGTGCCATGTCTACATGTCTTTTAAAGACCTCCAGGGATGGTGACTCAACATTTCCCTGGGCAGCCTGTTCCAGCACTTGACAACATTTTCAGTGAACAAATTTTTCCTAAGATCCAATCTAAACTTCACCTGGTGCGATCTGAGGCCATTTCTTCTCATGCTATCACTTGTTACTTGGGAAAAGAGACCAACACCCACCTTGGTACCACCTTCTTTCAGGTAGTTGTAGGGAGCAATAAGGTCTCCCTTCAGCCTCCTCTTCTCTACGCTAAACCATCCCACCTCTCTCAGCCACTCCTCATAAGGCTTGCTTTTAAGACCCTCCACGAGCTTTATTGCCCTTCTCTGGACATGCTACAGCACCTCAGTGTCTTTCTTGTAGTGAGCGGCCCAAAACTGAACACAGTATTCGCGGTGAGGCCTCACCAGTGCCCGGTACAGGGGCATGATCACTGTCCTTCTCCTGCTGGCCACAATGTTCCTGATACAAGCCAGGATACTGTTGGCCTTCTTGGCCACCTCAGCACACTGCTGGCTCATGTTCAGCCGGCTGTTGACCAGCACATCCTTCTCCACCAGGCAGCTCTCCAGCCACTCCTCCCCAAGCCTGTAGCATTGCATGGGGTTGTTGTGACCCAAGTGCAGGACCTGGCACTGAGCCTTGTTGAATCTCCTACAGCTGGCCTCGTGCAATTTGTAATGATTTTCCTGATTGTGGTCTCAGTATCTGTGTAAATGTGCAATATAGTGGTGAACTTCAAAGTGGCCTAGCTGGCAAACCAGACAGTAAGTCAGAACAGCTGCCAGAGAGAACCATGAGGGTTTGGGTGCAAGACATGAGCAAACTTCAAGCATGACTAGCCAGGAAGCAGAACAAGAGGTCTGAGGGCTATATACTAGAGGGACTAAGGGTTTGGGGGCTGGATGCCTGAGGAGAACCACATAAGAGATTGTGGGTGCATTTCAGTACAAATCTATGAGTAAGAGAAAACCAGGATCAGATCTTTTGGCTTTTTCATGTTTATGTGACTGTCATACATGTGTACATGGTACTTGTAAAATCTTTATTCTGTCCTGATGTGTTAGTGGTCAACCAAGTCTGTAAAGTGTGTATGTGTCTACTGAGGATGTGCACCCAGACTCACTACTGGCTAGACCCAGGGGTAGGGATCTGCAGCAGCTTCACATCTATTGGACTGGGATCCCATGGTCCTAGAGTGCACCAAAATTGTATTTAGCTGACTGGGGAGGAAAACCACCCCTAGGTAAACTGAATTCACCTAACCTTAACAAATTTTAAAATATGATACAACAATGACTCCATACAGATCTGCTTTGCAGGTTCAAATCTGTTGTAAAGCTTTTGAGAGTAGAACACCTGGATGCTGATATACTAGTGGCCATAGATCGTCTTACCACAGTAAGTACATATTACACGTCAGGTAAACTAGATAATTTACCAAACACAGGTTTTTGTTCTAATTTGTAACCCACCAAGTTTGTTCTACTAAACATGCATGGTACTTTCAAATGTGCAAAATGGTTGCAGAGTTGTAGGTTAGAACAGCAGCATTTTATACATACCAAGATTCCACAAGAAGTTATGATTAACAAAAAAAAGAAAAAGGGTGGGAGTTGTGGGACTGACTGTCATTTCAACGTTGCTGGGCAGGAATTCCCTACATGTGCCTAGACAACTGTAGTAGAAAAAGTAACCAACCCTTTCTGGTAGCCAATCTGCTGTCACTGAGGCAGAACTTTCAAACAACTGGTTCTTTCTTAGTGTCTGAACAACCATAGGTATTTTAGACTCCAGTTTGTTGTTTTATGATAGATCATATGAAACATAATAAAACAGAAACCATCATCAACTGGAAACTGTTACAATAATCAGAAAGCAGCTACCCATGTAGATGCAAACGAGTGAAACACCCAGGGCAGCTCAAGTAACATTGTCGGTAGACTTTCTTGCATCTAAGATAAAGGTTTATGAAAGACAGAAAAAGGGCAGCATGTTCTCCTGTCAATAGACAGACACTAGCTGGCATTTGCACAGTTCATACTAGGGCACTGTCAAATTATTATGTTATGATATTCTTTCCAAATTTGCCCTTCAGTAGAAGTGTCACTACTCTCTGATATGACTGCTCTCTTCTACTATCAAATATACCCGATTCATAGGTTGAGAATAAAATGAAAGCTTCATGCCTGTTGCCAGGATGCAATCAAGAAAGCATTGTAGTTTCTGCTCATTGAACATTTTTGCTAAGGCACTTGATCTGTCATACGCTAGTGTACGGAAAGGATCCAATTCTAGGCATCTTAGTATGGATCATAATAAGCTTTTTATTTTTTTTTTTCTGATCTAGATTTTTCATATTTCCTTATTATCATTCTTCAGTTCTTGATTATCTTCCTCAGCCTAAAATAATTTTTTCACCGATTTCATCCTGGGCAGCCTTACTTCCAACAGATGTGACACAGCATGAATAGTAAAAGATCCCAGCTCAAGTAATTGACTGCTACTTCAAATGCGTTACTGAAGGCTCTGCCATGCGTTATCAGGCTGCAACCTTCCTGACAGCTCTAAGCCAAGAACAAATCCTATCCTTCTCAAGGCTTATGTTGAGCTCAAATCAGCATGAAGCTACAGAGAAAGTTATAACTATCATGTTTTCTTGGCAGATAGATATTGCTCTTAAAGTAATGAGACTGTTACTTGACTAATTTTCAGCTGTCACGATGCATATCACATTATAGTAAGAACTACAGCTTTTAGGAAAAAGAAGGGTGTATGTCTATTTACATAAGCAATTGTTGGTCCCTTTTGAAATTGTTCTTTAAAAGACCCATTCTCTTCCTGTAGGTGACACTGCCACTGCAAACATAATTTTTTTCAAAAAGTAAACCATATGTGTTTTGAATGAGGACATCGACAGCATACAATTACTGAAAGAACCTCCTGTACAATTAATACAATGCAGAGGACTGACAACTTTAACTCACTTCTTCTAACGCTTCAGAAAAAATGAACAGTTTTGGTGACAGACTCATTAGCTGCACAGCAGCAGCAATCATTTTTTAAAAAGTGAGGTTCCAGTCTAAACTTCATAACTCTATTAATAGAGAAATGTGACTTCACTAGGTCAGGATTCTATTAGTATTACAATATACCTACACAAGTCTTATGCTTGTATTTGAAACAACTATTCCAAATGATACAAATTCAGCAAAAATTTCAAAAATTAAGCGATGCAGGATATTACATCTGAATATTTGCAAGTTCCTCAGCTGAACAGATGAAGAATTAAACTTACTTTCATAGCATTACACTAGCTTCATGCCATTATGGAAAGGGAACATGACCCCTCATAAACTGTAGCAGAACTAAAACTCAGAAGCATCATAATCGCATTTTGGTCAAAATTAATCATTCATAATTATGATAATAAAAATTACCATTATTTATAATATAGTAAATCAAAGTACAAGTTCCCAACAAATAATTGTTATGTGCAAGAAGAAAACAGACATCCTTGTTAATGAGATAAAATGGATTATGCGACAATTTAATCAGATTTCACAAGATTACCTGAATCACAAGATTACCTGAATAGTGTTCCTGAGTAGTTCTTTAGTATCGTATTCTATATCCCTCTCTCTTAATACTCTGTCCCAAAACAACACATTTTATTTTATGATCTTCATTACATTGACACCAGCCTGTGTGCCTCTTCGGTTTAATATGAATATGCTTGATTTAAAGCACATGTTTAATTCTTATGAGCTGACCATGACTACAGTTATTTCCCGTATCAGAATTGGATTTGTATGTATGCAGATAATAATCATAGCCCTTCAGTTTATTTTTCCTGAAGGATTTTATCTCTTAAGAAATCAACTTATTTTTGAGTTGCCCCAAATCACCTTGCAAATCTCTAATTTCCTTGCTCATTGATGTCCTTTCTCTTTTTCATTGAACAACCAAACATGTAATTTTCAATAGCTTTTACCTTATTAAGAATTTGAGCTATGACAGATAATTTACTCACATTCAGGTCATGTTAGATTTCCTTCTCTAGTTTGACTTAATGCAATCTTGGAATTAGTTTCCAGTGCTCAAGTATGTGTCTGCTTTATAAGTATGAGTTTACTTTATTTTTCTTCATCAATAATTTTCAGTGATCGGTTACATGCAAGCTACCAGATACTTTTAGTCACCTGATGTTTTTGCTGTTGGTCCATTATAAGATAAATAGGTTTTCCATTCCTGCATGTCCCATTTGTTCATAAGTGACTGTTTATAATATTCTGTGTGAATTTAACTAAACTTAGGTCTTTTACCTGTCAAGCATGAAATATGTCATCATTTTTCCATTTTTTTCAGTAACTCTTTTAAAAATTACATTAAGATATAAAGTACAAAGGAATATTTTGTGCTATTTTACATTTCTCACTTTTACAAACACGACTGTCTATTGTACCACTGCAGAACCAGAAGCATTCAAGTGAATTTATTTACTTGGAATGTTTATTTGTTGCTCTGTTTATATATATATATATAAAAACATATATATATGTGTGTGTATATATATATATAGTCCTACTGAAGCAAACTAAAAATAATTATGGATTAATAAAGTAAGAATCTATTAATCTTTTAACTCTAGCACCTTGGCCTATAAACAGATTAAGTTGCATCAACAATCTTAGAAGGTAAACAGAAAGGCTCAGAACTTTGTAAATAAAAATCCAATTGATGACAGAAATGTAGTATGTATTGTGCAGTTTCAGTAGAACTCACTTCATATTTAAAACCTCTGTTCAAACTGTTCCTCTGTAACGTGTCAAAAAAAAATCCTGAACCCGTATGTTTCTGTTTGAAGTGTTAATTTCTTACCTATATTATTAAACTACTTACTCTGCCAAGCATTTAAATAGAAAGCCATTGAGAGATTGAAGCAGGAAGGGGTTGGTTTAATTTTTAAATCATTATAGAACCATAGAATGTCCTGAGCTGGAAGGGGCCCACAAGGACTATCAAGTCCAAATCCTCTCCCTGCATAGGACAAGCCCAAAATTCACACCATGCATTTGAGGGCATTGTCCAAGTGCTTCTCGAACACCGTCAGGCTTGGCGTCATGACTGCCTCCCTGGGGAGCCTGTTCCAGTGCTCCACCACCCTCTGGGTGAAGAACCTTTTCCTAATATTCAACCTAAACCTTCCCTGGCACATCTTCCTGATATTCCCTCAGGTGCTATCACTGGTCGCCACAGAAAAGAGACAAACGCTTGCCCCTCCTCTTTGCCTTGTAAGCAAGCTGTAGACTGTTATGCAGTCTCCCCTCAGCCTCCTCTTCTCCAGGCTGAACAAACCAAGTGACTTTAGCCGCTCCTCATGCAGTTTCTCCTCTAAACCCTTCACCAGCTTCATGGCCCTCCTTTGGACACCCTCTAGTAGATTTATATCCTTAATGTACTGTGGCACCCAAAACTGCACACAGTGCTTGAGAAGAAGCCGCACCAGCGCAGAGCAAGCGGGACAATCACCTCCCTTGACCAGCTGCAACAAAGTGCTCGGTGCGCCCCTGGACTCAGTGGGCTCTCTTGGCTACTGGGGCACACTGTTGGCTCGTGGTCAACTTGCCATTGATCAGAATGCCTACGTCTGTCTCTGCAGAGCTGCTCTCCAGCCTCTCGTTCCCCAGTCTGTATGTATATCCAAAGCTGCCATGCCCCAGGTATAAAATCCAGCACTTGACCTTGTTAAACTTCATGTGGCTGGTGATTGCACAGATCTAATTTGTAATAAGCCTGATACTTTTAAAGAAACTCAAGTATAAGTTGCAACATTTTATCAGACCATAAATATTAGATATTTTATTTTATAATTTTTCAGCCATAGATCTGTGTGGGGTATATACACACACACACACACATATATATTTAAAATTATTCAGTCCAATACAATAGTATTGAGCACTAAAGATAGAAAATATCAAAATAACTAGACACCAATCCCTGATAATAGTATTACAGGATACACAGCAGGCATATAGGTGCATACCTATACCTATGGCATTTAATTCACATTGTTTATGTCTTCCTTGCTCTGCATTACTCAATTTTGTTTTCCCTTCCTGTGACATGTTACAGCTCCCACCTTTCCCTGCCTCTCTTTCAGCACAGCTGCGCTGGTGCAGTATCCACAGTCTGTGAGTGCCCAAAGTGGGATGGTAGGGTCAGGCACAGGGTCTGAGACTACAAAGCAGCAGGGAGGAGGGTCCCAGTTCTCTGTTGCCATGCTGTTCCCACCTCAGAAATTTTCCTGCTGGAAATCCCCAGTGCAAGCCACCTGGAAAAAAAAAACAAACAAACAATCAAAAAAACCCCAGCAACAGAAAAAACCATGCCCTCCCACAATGGACAAGAGAGGAGGAGCAGAGAAGCAACACTTAGAGGAGGTAGAAATTCTTCCTTCTACCTACAACCCTGCAAGCCACCACAGATTATTTTACAAAGGAATTAACACCATATTACAAGCATCCAAAACTAAGACAATATTGCAAGGGTCATAGCTGTCAAGGTGTTATTACTGGGGTGCTGTCAGGGTGGCCTCTGCAGAAAGAAGTCAGGGACTGCCCTGTGCTGGACACAGCAGTTCCAACTGGCTCCACAACAGACAAAACAGATTCACCATGCACCAAAGCTGACCCAGGCAGAGGAGTTTCCTCTGCAGAAATGTATTTAAGAAAGGATGACAAATGCAGAGAGAAACCACCAGAGTTGGAAGGACAGAAGAAACTATGTGAGAGCAGGAGGACACACAGAAGGAAACACAAGGGAGACACCAGAGAAGAAGGGACACTGAGGAATGGAGGAGGCAGGAGCCACAGTGCCAGGGCAGGAGAGACACCAGAACAGGAGCAAGGGAAAAACAGACCCCAGGAAAGGAAGAAGCAAATAGCTGCCCAAGCAGGGACCAAGAGGCAACCAATAGGAAGGTATGACTGCGGCCAAAGGAGGACACCATACCAGAGCCACTGAGTAGGAACCCAGTGGCTGAGCTCAACCTCCTGCACCTCCCATTCCCTCCCAAAAGGACTGAGTAACCTGCAGTGAGGGGAAGAGGGGACCAGGAGGGCACAGAGGAGGTGTCCGGAGGGAAGCTGAAGTGTTTCCTCTAAGTGTGCTTATTTGTTTGTTTGCTTTTATTTTCCAATGGCAGAAGCAGCAATCAAAGTTCATTAACTGGCAATAAATCAAACTGATTGAAATTCTCCAACCTGAAACTGCTTTTTCTTCCACAACAAATGCTTACCACTCCTTTAAGAAAAATTTCCCAAAAGTCCCTAAATATATATCAAAAGTTTCAGTGGCTTCATCTCTTTTTGATTTACAGTCAAAATTTGAGTTTGTTAAAAAATATCCTGGGGAATTTCTCAAAAGTTTTAAACACAGTCTAGTCTGCTAGTATTATGTTAGTTTTGAAGATAAAATGGATAGATTTTTTTTGTTTTTACCACTTCCAACAGCTTAGAAAGATTATTCTCCCTCTAACCTAACCAAGGTTTTACAGGGCTTGTCTCTATCCTCACCTAGTACCTCTTCCAGAGCGGATCCCAAACCAGCCTTCTTTGTTGATCTTACCTCTCAAAGCACATGAGAGGTAAGTTTCAGAAGCGTGGTAAAGTCTGCCTTCCTCCTCTGGTCCTGATCAGGCTCCAAACTCCTGACAGTCTCCATCTATAACTGCAGAACTATGGAATTCTTTAGTAGGTCACTCAAGGATATAAATGCTTATATAAATATATACACAAATTATATAAATGGGTATGGTGAAATGAATTACCTAAAGATACACAACAAAATTTATTATCTAACTAAGCACTTTCCAGCCTCAAGGGATGTTGACATAGTAGATATGAAGCCATGTAAAGACATTCCCTCCTGATTTTGATGATCCCACTTCTTTATTTATCCCACACAGGCCCCCTGTAAACATCCCTGTGATTTTGCAAAAGTGAAAAAAAAGATCTGGAGGCTCTTTCCTGCAGGGAAGTTTTGTGGAGAATCCTGCTGGAAGAGAAGCACTACCCCATATATGTGGAGACATCATACAAAGAAGAAAATAGCATAATATCTGCCTTAGAAATTTCTGCCTGTTGTGTGCAAACTGCATCCAGTCTTAACCACTGTAACCCTTGATGTTCACTGTTTCCACCTTGAAAAAACAGTACTTTTACATAACATGAGTGTAATGAGGAACCTGAAATCGGACAAAGCACAGAGAATTTCGCTGGAAATTCTTGAATATTTTATATGATACCCATGAGACCATAGGCAGAAGAAAAAAAATAAATCTATACTGTCCAAAAGTCTCATCCCTGCTTAGAAATGAAATAGGCATAGTTTTGGAACACATTTTTTTGCTCTTCCTATATCCCATGACTGATATTGGCCACTTTATGTGCAACAAATGAAATGCGAATGGAAGTATTCTGCATTTTCATTTAGTTACACATACTATAATGAATTGTTTTCCACCTGGCAGAAGGTGAGGAACATATTAGAAATAAGTTAAAATTGTAAAACAGGTAGTGTAAAAAACCTACTATGTAAAGACTTTTTCAGACAAGATATCCAGCTTTTTTTCCCTCAACTATCTGGCTTGTTGATATTACTCTCAGCAAGCCCTTAGATGTTCACAAAAGACAAAAATTGAGGAGGGAAAAACCTTATTGAAGAGTCAATATTTAAAAGGACAAATAGGATGAGCAAGGTAATTACAGAGTGACATAAATCTCAAAATAACAGGATGGCTAGTGAGAATTTGATTCAGACTTAGATGACACTAATATAAATAATGCTAATCACCACAGATTTGGGCTAAAGCAGACCTTGCCAAACTAAGTTGACTTTTTTTTCTGATGGTAATATAAGCTTAGCTGATAAGATAACAGTGCTAATGCAATAGGTTTCTATAAAGCCTTTTGTCTTGTTACAGCATGATATGTCAATTTAGTGCTCTGAGTGATACATGGTTATCACATTATATTATAAAGACTAAAGGAGGTAGTTCATGAATCTTAAAAATACAACTGCACATTAAAAGGAAAAAAAAGTAATTGCATGAGTTTCTTTAGGGACTCTTATTTGGCGCTGCAGTATACAAAACTTTTCTTTACTAAAAGCACCATAACCATAGTGACTGCGATAATGAAGTGGGACAGGTGACAGATCTGAACCTATCTCTATCCACATGGTACCAAACTCTCATTCAACAGAATGAGAATTAAAAAGACAATCCATGCACAAAATTGTTGACTTAACTTGAAAGTACAAACTCAGGAGAAAAAGCTCAAAGGCACTCAGCTGAACATTATAGCAAGATAGTATACATTTTCCTGATACATATATATCTCTCTCAGGAAAAAATATTGCAGGATACATTTTACACTTGCACTGCAATTACACTCCCAATTCTAGCAATCACAATGTAAAGGATTTTTTTTTTTAATAGAATTCAGAACAGTCACGAAGAATAACAGATATGAAAGTGTTCTTGTAGTACTGTGGTCAAAGCACTAATGAAACAGAAGTTGATCAAAGAACTTAATAAACTGGAAATGAGACTGGGTTAACCCTGACTTTCTTCTCAATAGATTGACACTTCCAGTGTTCCTAGAAAGCCCGTTCCTCCAAGACAGAGTCTGTAGGTTCCCCAGGCATATTATAAGAAATATTTTTGCTTATAGTTGTTATTAAAATATTTTCATAGTATCTCAAAACACCATAAGGATGTTTATGTCAAGACATCACTTCTTATCTCGGCCACAGAATGCACATCCCTTCAATCTTTGTTTCTCGAAGTCAAATAAGCCAAGTTCCTCATAAATCATGAATTTTAGAATATTAACAGTCCCTGCTAATTCTCTTGATTCTTTTCAATGTATGTGCATAATTATGTGCAATATCCCAAACAACATTCACCAGAGGAGAGGCAAGGATTACTTCATGAATTCTGAGTCCAAATTCCCTTTTATAAGGACTCTAGTATACTGTTGAATTCGTGCATTTTTCTGCAGCATTGGGTCACTGTCACAGTCAGACTGACTCATTGAGTCAGTTCATTACTCAAGCAAGTCTCCAGACCTTCTCTAAAAATCTGAGCAGCTGTTCCGCATCCTGTATTTGGACTGATTATCACTGCTTTGGTATTCCCCTTTCTGAGAAAGCACCCTGCTTCCCTCCACACTTTTCAGTTTGTCAACATCATTTTGAATCCTACTGTGCTGGCACTCCTTTCCCATATTGTTATCTTTAAATTTAATAAACATCAATCACCTATGCCAAAACCAGTCGCTGTCTACTTTGGCTCTTACATGAAAGCAGAATAAAGCACTATACTAGTTTTGGTTTTGAAGTATAGCTTTCCATTAGTCCCACATTAAAAGAGAAATGCTGTTTGTGGTGTTCTAGCTTGTTCATTCAAGGGGTATCTGAAGTACCTGTGTGAAGTGTTATGTTGTCTAGATGCATCTTAGATCAAAAAGCAAGAAATAAAAGCTAGGAAAACAAATCCTTACGACAAGGATCAAAAAAAATATAGACAATTAGCTGCTTAAACACATGCACCTCAATCATAATAACTATTTCATAAAACAATGCATGTTTTGGTTAAAAGTACTTCATGTGAAACAATCCAAATATAAAGAAGTCCTAAATTCTACATGAAGTCACAATGCTTCTTGCTTAATAGTCAATATGAAAATCAATATATTTGCAAAGATACCTGAAGAATTATTTCAAAAATTAGTGACAAAGGACTCTGAAACCTATCATGTTACTGAAACTTAATAAATGTTTTATAAATGTTCTAAGAAAAATCAGCAAAACTACTTAGCTATCTTAATTCTTAGCTATTCAGTGAGAATAGTAAAAGACTCAAGTTTTGGCAGCATTTAAAGTGATGGTAAAACAATTAATATATAACTATTAAGAAAGTAATAGTTTTCATACATTTGCATTAATTTGAAAGCCATAAAAACTATTTCTAGAAGTATTTTATAGAAACTGTGTAGAACATTGAATGTCTAGAATGAAAGCCCACTCTCATTCATGGGACATGGAATTAAAAAAGGCTTTAGAAGATGAAGCAAGAAATTCCCTAAGCCATGCTTCAGGGTAATTCAAAGGATTCTGTCACTTCTCACAGTAACATTTTTGTAACATTCTGAAAAAAAGAAGGTAGAATTTTTTAAAATTTTAATTAAAAAAATTTTCAGAAATATCTTAATCATCCTACACATTCTAATAGTCAGAGAAGTAGAACATTGTAAAGTATACAGGAAGAAAAAATGTATGCTTATACTCCTGTTGAGTGTGTTTTTTTCTACAAGTTACTCTTATGAAGGTAACTTTACTTGGCTAATAACAATGACAAATAAGGTAGAAAATATTTCATATGAAATCAAGGAGACATATGCCTACATTCATCTAAACAGAGCTGACCAGCTCCAAAATGCGAACAAAAGCACTGAAAGATTCAATTATATTCAATATGTTAATTATATATATATTTGATATATTTTTATGTCTTGCTTTATTTAGGGCATGGAATTCCCTGGGGGTGGGGGAAAAGTAGTAAAAAAAGTAATTTCTTCTCCTAAATCCCATTTTGCGTGCTGCAGTGCTTTCTCAGACTCTGTTAATTCCACTTGAAGGGTGAAGACAACTCCCAGGTGTCAAACTGTATCTTCTTTAAGTCCCTGAAGTCATCTTTATACTGAATAACTTTCAGAAGAACCTCAAGCTTTTTTTCTGTTAAAATCTTTAGCTTGCCTGTTGAATAACAGCAAAACATATATGAGGTGTGACTTAACCTTTCCAGAGAGAGATTCTCTCAGGCTCCTAAATATCTTTACCATTCTATGTCAATGGCCCTGAACCAAACAGCAGTAAGTGATTACTGCAGATAGAGTTCAGCAGTTCAGCAAGATAGGGTTTTGCTGAGTAAGGTCTATGGTATCAGGTGGACAACCTTCAGTTTACATTTTCCTGCTCTGTCCCCCTTCTGAAACATTTCTACTCACTAAAATAAAACTGTTAAAAAAAAATATTTATCCTGGTGGGTGTGGTGAGAGGAAAGTGATACCTTTCAGGTAACACACATTCTGTCACACTGCCTTTAGAAATTCTTTTAATAACATAGACCTTGAACCTCTAATCACAAAAAACATTTTCTTCACTAAACAGTGTGGATGCAGAATAAAGGCATCTGGTTTGTTGTTTGGTTTTGGGGTTTTTTTGCTAAGTCCTTTCAGAGAATTGCATATATAAATTGAATTATATTCTTAAAAAGGTAATAAGTACAATAAGTTGTAGGGCAATTTCTTCCCTCCTTCTACTGATAGAGAAAAAGGCTGTTAAAAACGAAATTGATCACTCATCCTATGTCTCAATATGATATTCATATCATAGGGTTAACCATAACTAACTGACCTTACTGAGGTACATAGTTGGATTAATGTTTGTTAGTTCAGGAGACTAAAGAATAAAGAAGTAAAAGTTCATGAGCAGTTTATTTTACCTCACTCTAATAAAGCCAATTTTTCTTGGAACAAAAATTATGCACACTTTCTTGCCCCAAGTTCTAGCAGAAAGAGCATCCTAAGGTAGTTCAGAATCTTTAAATTCTTGTTTAAGGCTTTTTGATGGTTCATTATTTGTTCTGCTTTAATTTGACATCGTTGATTGTATTAGCTTACTGGAACATCCTTTTAGCAGAAACCTGGCATGTTATTTCAGCTCAAAAGTCACAAACATTTAAGAAGACTCCAAACCTCTACAATGTAAAGAAGGCAAGCTTTTTATTTAATAAGAAGCAGCTTTTATGCTTCTGAACAATGCATGAACTACATGGAAGTATCCAGGTTCCCAATATGCACCTGTATTTCATAGGCATGATGCAAAATCTATATTTTATTTTCTTAACTTTAAAGGTGTTACAAAGTCTTTTTACATACAACAGTCAAATTGGATTCTGGAAGTCAACTAACATGATTTTATTAAACATACGGTCAAATGTACAAATATTAAAAAAAAAAATCTGATTTTAAGAGCCCTAGACTATATTAAAACTAATGAAACAGAACTCTTTTCCCAGATATACAAAAGTAATAAACCTTATAGTAAGTTGAGGTTTCAAACTGAAATGAAAGAACAAGTGCTAGTTTTGAACTAGTCGGCATTGTTCAAGCAGGACACCTGGACAATAAGCCAAAATATCTTACATGAAATGCTTACCCAGAGAAGCTCCAGATTCTTTAGTTATTCAGAATAACATCTTAAGTCATGTTAAATGTCGTTTCTAATGCACCACTTCCTGCCCTCTCTTGGCTTATCTCAAGTTGAGGGAAACAAGAAATTTGATGAACAGTTTAGGAATCACTAAGGCAGATCCCTTGTGTTCAGAGTTTGTACATACTTGAAATTCAGAGCCAGAGCAAGCCTTCATACAAATCAACACTGTAAATCAACAATGCAGAGAAGCCCCTGAAAAGTAAAAATGGAAGTTTAAACTATACTCAAATATGTGCCATTAAAGGAAGACCAACAAGTTTTAAAAATCATGGTAAGATAGATAGAAGGCAAGTTCATATATCTATCTGCCTATTGCCTAACATGATAAACAGGAAGTCAAAAGCAGCATACAGAAAAAGAGAATAAGGACAAGAAGCCTCCCAAAACACTTCCTGACTGGTGGAAGGAAGAAACTTCTCCCTGACATCAACATATGCTGGCCTCCAGCACCTGCAGGCAGACAGCAGACAAAGGCAAGGAAGGCTGTCCAAAAAGCATGACATTGCCAAGATACTGTAACAGTAAAATCCCCAGGATTCCTCATGCACTGCAAAACTTGTCCTGAAACTACAACTGTGCTATACAAATACCAATATGCCACATCTGTTCATGCAGGTATTTGGATCCATCTTGACTGCCCATGGTGTGTAAGGTAAAAAGTCTCTACAGATGACGCATTACACATACTCTTAAGGAAAATGCATTCAGTAAACAGGTAGTTCAACCCTCATTTATCTGGTGGAGACCAGGCACTTTCATACTTTCAAGGATGTAACCCTGGAAATGTAGCGAGCAGAGATTGCTCATCTCCTCTCTGTGTAGGACAACCAAGTCCAATATGGACACTATACCTACTAAACTGAGGATAAGAGGAAAGAATGCCTTCAAGGAAAGGGGCAGCTGTGCAGAATAGGATAGTCTGGAGCCACTTTGGTAAAATTAGCTATTAAGACTGAACTAAAGAATTTCCTACCCTGGAAGGGTTATTTAGCATATTTATTTGTCAATAATATGTCCTATATTTCATATTTTCGTAAGAAAAACGGAATGTTACTTATTTTCCTGTTTTTTCTTAGACTACAAGATGCTAGAATGTATCCTAGATTAGAACTGAAAGTTACTAAATTTGAAATGTATATGATGAATTTTACAAACAGAAACCTGTTGTACTCAGATACCTTGTCTTGGAAGCCATATAAGGATTCTTTTGGAAGAGAAATCTAGGGAAGCACTGTGTCTTTTCACAATATATCCTTTACTCTGCATACAGGACAAAGGAAATCATTATCAGGTCAAAGAAATAAGACAGGAATTTTCATGAGCCCTGATAAAAACTTTCCCAAGTCCAAGCTTCCCACCAACCTCATGCCCTACTAGCGATCAAATATCAGACTGAGGTATTCACAGTCCCAAAGTAGTAGGGGTTTCCCAGGTCTTTCCTTTGAGTGATAGTTTTCTGTGAAGCAGCCATTATTTCAATGTGTTTCATGGCAGTTCTCCCTGTTGACTACTGACACCTGGAGAACCATGAGAACAGCAGTTATATCCTGTTGTTACACAGAAAGTAGAAGTGAGGCAACATAACATTATGAAACATAGAAGCCCAACTGCTGTTCTTTGTAGTGACACCAGCTCCATGACTGGGAGGTGTCATGGGAACAGAAAGGAAGAACAGCCTTACTTAGCTGGGACAGTGAGCAATGCCAAATTTAAGAAATTTGCTCCATCATTCTGCCCACTGACACTTGTGTTTCACAAATAACACTGAACTTGACCAAGACGACTTCTAGAAAACCTTTTTGTAATACTACGCCCTAAAAGGCTGAGTGTCAGTTTTCATGTCATGGCATATGTAGGCCAGAAAACATAAGCTTCAACTAGTTTTAAAGCTTGACTGCAGATTTAGCATTACAAGTAGAGTTTTATGCTCTTGAACAAAGCAATAATGTCTAGCCCTTTCTGTTCTAGTGCCAGCAAAAGCCAAACAGCAGGCCTACAGTATGAATGATGACAACTGTGGAGAGGTTACAAACATATTCAATCTCTGAACTCTTTACTGAGGCCTGGAAGGCCAGTTTTCCTCAAAGCCCAAGGCATCTACTTTCTCTGCATCAAAATGAGAGTGACTGTCTACCTGGTAATGAACTAAGAGATAATTTATCAGATCTCCCTCACCTGTAAACTCCCTTTACAGTGTCTCAACATTTCCCATCGTTTCTCTCAAAAGAGGTTTTGTAAGCAGTAATAGTGAATGCTTTAGGTAAGAAATAATATAACAACAGAAGGCACATAAGCACCTATGCAACAAATCTATCCTTGTATTGAAACACTTTAGAGACAGTTATTCCCTACAGTTAAGGAAATATTTGCTTAAGCAAGCCTGTGTTAACTTCTCCTGGCACACCAGAGTTGTCTGAAGCTTGAGAGATTCTACTTATATTTCTGAATGAGGGCAGAAATCGGATTATCAGCCCTCCTGGTTCATTTCTTGACAGACAGCATGTTATCTTCTTTTTTTTTTTTTTTTTTTTCTGAAAGCAGGAAGACAACAACATAATACAACTCTTTAATCAGCATTCTTAAGGAAAGGTCAATGGAGTATTTTGATTGGGTTCTGTATACTTGGTATTCTCTCAAAATGTGATTTAAAAAGGTATAACCCCACCTAATTTACCTATTCTATTAGACTTCATAACTTGTGTCAACACAAATAATATACTTCATAAAGGAAACTAATGTGGGAGAACAGTATTAAATATAAATAACATACTATTAACAGAATATTTTTTTAACATGGTACTTTATCTGTATTTTATATTAGTATTAACTCAAGCATTCATTAGTTGTCTAATAGATATAGATCAGCAGACAGACCACAGTATGGTCTTCAGTTTCACTTTTGCCAAGTAGAAGCCAGATAAACCATCAAGACTGAAAAGTGTTTAATATAGACTCTCCATTATTTTTAGTAGTTCTAATAGCAAAATTGACATCAGGTACAAGTAAGTGCTTTTCTGAAAACATTTTTTCAGTATACAACATATCTAGAAGTTTGAGGGCTAGTTCCCAGTTCACATAATTAAGTTAACAGAGGTAAAAAGGCTAAATTCCACATCATATTACTGTGTGAATTCCTGCTGGTTTAATGAATAAATGTGGCATTGGCATGCCTAATATTAGATTTTTAATGTATTCTTCTCCCAGTACCTCTAACAGTTGCTGATGCCTGCTCATTTAATATTGACTGAAAAGCAGTGTGTAGAGAGTTAATTCAAGGCTATTTCTTCCCTAGTTTCCACTTCAGACTTCACTTTTTCACTGACTGCATATCTAATAACTCATGCAGTTTTGATTTTTCCATGCCTCTCTCAAAAATAAGATAATTTAAAGACAGAGGGCAACACAAGACCATAAATATAGAATACCTTGTGTAGAATTAAGATTCTATTTAATTCAAATAACCACACTTGGAAAGGTGATGGAAGAAGGTCAGACTGAGTTACAGGGCTCTATACAATCAAGATACAAACAACTGCCTTCACAGTCTCTTTTGGTAGGGTTATAGCCTCTGTGAGTGTTCTAAGTCAGAACAGAGGTTCACCTAGGCTGGTATCCCACACAACAGTCAGTTATCTTCAGGAAAATAAGTGGAAAGTAAGTATAACATTTTCCAGGACTCTTATCTTGCAGTGATTTGCAGCTTACACACTTAGGTCAGAAGTGTGAGTTTAACAGCTCTTCACCTTTTTTACTGTCAATCTGTCCAGTTACTTTAACCTAACTAGGCTTCCTGTGTACACTGAATTTTATGACAAAGACTCCCAAAGCTTTCTGGTTTTTTCTGCAATGAATGACCTTCTTGTACAGGAAGCACAAGGTAAACTGGGGACGGAACTTCAGGCAATTGCAGCAAGTATTAGCAGACTGGTTCAAAAAGCAGCTTGGCAGATTCAAGGAAGAAAAATCTGCTAGACACAACAGACACCACCCCTGCCTCAGGAGTTCATATGCCACAAGTGTCTGGAGACTAGGAGAACACTACTACGTATAATTTTCCACTGTTTTTATAGTCTTTCCTTCACATCCACTGTCAGACACTGTCAAACATGCGAGAATGGTCTAGATACACATAGCCATTGCTATTCATATTAATTACAGCTTCACATTCGTTTATCTAGGTCTAATTACTGCATGTTAATTAACTGGTCTTTTTCATTGAGAGCTAGGTTACATTGCTTTCCACAGAAGGAAATGATGGTGCCTAAGTGTTTCTCAAGCGGGCAAGACTACAGAAAGAGAAGAGTCAGCCAAGAAGTATAACATATAATCCTTCACAATATTCACCCAAAGTCTAGGGAATTTTAGTATAGGGACAAAAAAAAAAATAAGGTGGAAAAGATATGTGTAAAAAGAGGGGTAGTTCAGTTGAAATTTTACATAGAATATCTTCCATGTTACTGAGGTTTGAGACTTCAGATTCATGCTATAATTACCTGTAGAAAAACTTGAGCAAATGAGAAAATACTTGTCAATCATTACATTAAAAATGTCTAATTCACACAACGTGTATCAATTTGAGAATATTTTACAGGTGTAGTTTACTTCAGTAATAAATCAGATTATATAATTTATCAAAACTAACTGGATATTTTCATTTTCATTCTGAATTTTCTTTATATATTACTGAAGATACCTTCCATGATGAGCACAGCACAATATTTTTCTGCGCAACCTAGGCTGTATTACTTATTAAGATGATGCAGAAGTGTAAAGAAATTGTGCAAATTAGATAAACTTCTAATAATAATAATGATTATTTGACAGGATATCCATGCTGTCATCTTCTACAGGAAGTATGACACATAATGAAACAATGTAACAGAGTAAGTGACGGAAACCGTGCCATTAATTTCAAGCAATGATTGTTAAAGGAATATAAATGGTTTATGTAATGGCAAAACGACTGTTGCTATAAGAGGACACAAAAAAGAAACCAAATTGATCCCCAGGTACCTATTCTTTAATTGTGTGAAAGATAACTTTGAACCATGAAAAGCTTGAGTGAAGATCTGTATAAATCACCGGTTTTCACAGGACTTCAGTGAGCCCAGAGTAGAGAAAGCTGATCCTCTATATCATGTGTATTCCTACCTTTGTCAATAGCAAACGAGTAAAGAATGCAGAATGAGCTAAGGAGCAGGTAATCAGGAAAGAGAAAAATGCAAACCTGACAGAGGTATTTGCTTCACAGACACAGAGGAACATGACAAACTGATAATTAGGACACTACAAAGCACCAGCACCTAAAACAGTAGGGAGACGGAATAGTAACAAGACTAGAATTATAGTTAGGGTTTCCCCTACTCCTCCAGTCTCAGTGTAGCTGTTAGGAAAGGGTCTTTCTGCTTGCCATGGATTAACAGGCAAGTCATGGTTTAGCACTTCACCATTTTGGCAAACTTTAGCTCCAACAGCTTTATAAAGCTCTCTTGTTATGTCTGTAGCAGGTACAGATTTTCAAGAACTGGGGTATTTCTACATATCTGATCTAAAAGCACCACTTCACAAAAAAAGCCAAATGTCCATAAAGTCATAAAGTAGCTACTGTGTGTAGGTGGAAACTGCTTCAATTGCAATCCATTCTGTTCAGCAGCATTTCTAACCTGCCACTTCTCTTTCAGGTCGGTAATGAAGGCAAGTGTTACTGTAAGCAGACAGACAGCTGTGCCTGTGCTTTAGCTAACTGCGCAGCACATGAGGAACTACTGGACAAGTGAGACATTACTGAACACAAAAAATGAGAGTAGGACGCTGATAAACCTTTCAGAGAGTGCCATGAGGAGTAGGTGAATTTCACAGATGTTTAAGTGGAGTTCAAAAAGAGTACTATAGCCTTTTAGGGGACAAAACTATACAACAGATGTTCTTGCCATGGAATCCTTTAACCAAAATTTGTTACGAATTTCCATTTCACTGCAAAACATTTGTGTGTTGCAGCAGCAAGGCTCAATTCTGTTATCACCTCTTACAACTCTAAAAAGCAAACTCATTTTGTCTCCCAAAATGCACTGTCTTGTTCAGGATTTGAAATGCACTCGTTTTACGTAAAAGGTTTTTGAGTAGATAGCTGACTACTGACACTTCTTGTTAAAGGCACTCATTAGTTTATTAATTTTATTGAATAGAAAAAACATCCACTTGGGTGCATAATTGTGAGGATGAAATGTAACAACTGAGACCAAATTTGTGGAAAAATTGTCACATTTAAAGTGTCTAAGACAAATTCTTACACACTAATGTGCCACATTCTGAATTGCAGTAAGCCTTCACAGTCTGAGAACCACAACTCAAACCCACAGGTATAGCTCATCCTAGAGTCCCAAGGCTGTGGTACAGCAGTGTTTCAAGAATCGGGCTTTGAAATAGTATTGTTAAGTTAAGGACTCCAACTTGCTTGTTATAGTAATGAGGGATCACAAGGTCTAAGAGAAAGCTACAGATTCTGAGAGAGACTAAAACACAAATCTGTTTAATTTAGAAATTTTAAATTATTTTATTTATTAATATATCAATACATTTTTCCATTTCTAATGCTTTGGGTGCAAGATCCTTTTCAGTAGTATTATCATTTAACACTATAGACGCAGTTCTATGAACAGAACAGATATCCCAAAGTTCATCCTCTGCTAGGAATGCCTTCCAAGCACTGTTCACACCAAATGTGAATCACATTTGATATTCTTTTTAATGAAGCAAGCATATGACAGTGAACATACGAAAAATATTCACAGATCAGACAGTCTTCTGGCAGTCAGCCTGAGCTACCATCTGTTCTTATAACAGCAGTGGAATAAAGTTTTTATTATACTCTACTCCATGAAATTTAAGCAGGGCTGTCTTGTATTTCACTAGTGGTGTTTATTGTGAAGTTCTGAAATCTGCATGTAGCTGAAGAACAGTGATGTATTTTTCTACTTTGCTAGAGTTGGAACTCTATGTAGTACTACAAAGCAACCATTCACTTGAGCAAGAGCAGATAATCAGTTTTGAAACTTAGATGATAAATAATATTACATGATCATTGAGCATTCATTTCTGAAAGTACGTCTTGTCAGTTGGTATCAATACTAAGACACTTTCTGTGAAGCTCATTGCTAGTATTAATATTGCAAGGCCATCAGCTGATATATGCAAGAACAGTGATACTGAAGTATTGGACACAAGATATTAAGTTTAATATTCATGAAATGATGTGAACTCAGAGCTTGTATATCTTTAGAAACAAAAAAAAAAAGATGGATCACAAATCTTCCACCTATCTGGCTTCATCTGCATTGCAACAGTGTAGGCTGCATTACTGTAACTGATCACTTGCAGTCACCGTACCAAATCTAAGACCTGCACTGTGTTTACTCATCAGAACAACATGGAAATATTATAGATCAACTGAAGTATTTCTTGAACAAATCCTCCAGTCATAAATGGGATTCAGACTTTGTTTTAAACTGTCATGTCTCAACAGCAGTGGCATATCATCAACCAAAAGTTTTTGTTTTAAAGCAGTCACATTTTAGTCTCCTATACCAGGAAAATAAACATTAGATCAAGCTGCAGTACTTTGCAAAAGGCTAAAGATATCACTAAAAAACACCAAAAGGAGTATCGATTAGACCTGGATGCAAAACTTGCACTTGCATTGTTTTGATTAAGAGGAGAAACTTTTAGAAGGTGTATATCCAGGGTGACCCAGTTGCATTCCCTTATTAAAAGTTTTACTTCCGAGCCAGCATCCTTCCTTGTGCAGAGCTGCTATAAGAACTTCCATCACAGCCGTTTTATTAAAGCTGCAAGGATTCAATTCCTATAACATGTCCATAACAAAAGCACAAACACAAAACAAGCAGAGAGAAACTCGATCTCTTCTCTCATGATAAGGGAGACAGGGACAGCATTCCTTTAGTATTTTGGTACCAAGTTCCCAGCTGTGCTGTGTGGAATGTACAGAAGGACGTGCACAGCTAACTCTGCAGTATAACTTTGTAAATCCCATATCTTATATTCCACTGCAGTTTAATGATACACCTCTCAGCATTTTTAAGACACACAGATTTAATTGAAATACCCTTTGTCCTACAGCATGGACTGACAAAGGAGAGCAGCTATTATTTAGTCTGCAGCTCCTGCTAGGCAGAGATTCACAACACCTCTGCACCTCCAGCTCCCTCTATCAGCTATTATCCTAGCCGCTACACTGCACAATCTTTTCTGTAGCTCTGTCCATAAGCTAGAACATACCTCCTCCTTAACAGCCTCTTCTGTTCTACTTTTTTTTAATGTGCTGCAAATGCTTCCTTAAACTGTTCCAGCAGCATCTGTATAAAACATACAAATTGATCTTAGCTCCAATAAACCTCAACTTGAGATTTTAGTGACCTGAACTCGTCTGATTCTCTGTTCTTTCAGGACACCAGTCTAGCATACTCCTTTCCTGAGACTATCTGCTTGCTAACTTAGGCCCTATGCTTCTTTTCATTTGACTATTCTGGCATCATGATGGTTTGCCTTTCCCCTCTGGTACAGGTGTGCTCAATGCATTACCCACCTATCACCACATGCAGCCACAAAAAACTCCCTAAACACCATTAATCCCTTCAATGACAAGCTCATGTTTCTACCCTTCTATTATATGAGGAGAAAACAACGCCTATCTGCAAGGAGGTAGCCCAAGGGGCCAGAGCAAAATAGTCATTACTGGATAGTGTTAAATAAAATGGTGAGAAAGTCTTTCTGCACAACACATCTAGAATAGGAATAAAACCCTTAATACTGATTAACAGTCAATGTAAAGCAAACATAGTAAATGCACCTTAGTTTTTAGCGTCACCAGGTAGGCAGTTAAAAATAGAAGTGACCAAGAACTTAGGGCCACTTAAAAACACACTAAGCTCTTGGGCTGTCTGTAGCACTTAGAGTGGTCACATTCAGTATTTAGTGTCCTATTATGTTCCATTTCTTGACTTTTCTGTTCTGTTTGTTTTTACAGGTTTAAAATGGTATTTTTTTAAACATTAAATATATAAATATATGAGTCTAAGAATATGCTTATTTACATTAAGTTAAAAAAAAATTTAAAAGTTGTCCAAATATAGCTGCATCGCAGGCTTTTACAGCTACATACTTCTAAAATATACTTCTATTAAACATGAGAAGTACTTTTTTTCTTAGCAAGAAAAGCATACTATACCCCCTGATTTGCAAGGAAAAATAGATGCATTTTTGCACACATAAAAAACAAAGAAAAATCTAGCATTCCTTTATGCCTACATAAATTAGACAAGGCTGAAAGTTTCCTCTTGAATTTAGCATAAAAAATTAATTTATTTGAATGGCATCCCTTACTTGTTCCATTCTCTTTTTCTAGTTATACATTATCATTAGAAATGTAATGCATATACTACTGGGACTGCTGCATTCAAAAAGTCTAGTTTGGGAGAATACATCAGGATTTTTCACTGTCTGCTGCAAAACTGACAAACAGGAGAATCTGAAAATTAAAATACACGTATACAGCATACACATAGATAAAACTATGCACAGCAGAATCTTAATTATCTACCAAAATTAATAGGTTTTGTTTACTTCATGCCACTGCATGTCCGATGAATATAATTTCTCAAGTAGCCTAAAATATCCATATACAGAGCCAGACTGACAATCTAAGGAAAAAAAAAACAAGCTTGTGCAAGAAAGTTCATACGGTTGTGGCCATTCAGCAATTTGACTGAAAGCACAAGTTCATTTTCACTGCTTTGAAGACAAGAGACTATATTTGATAAACGATCTTCTGTGACTTAGTCTCACAGACAGGTCATATTTAAAAGTATCCATTTAAAGTTCAAACACACACATGCACACACAAACACGCATATATATATTATATATATAACACACATACAGATTGATGTTATGTTAGCCAAGGTTCAAAAAAACTCCCTTGAAGTAAAGAATCAGTTGATCTGAGTTATTCTTTTCATAGTGGTTTGACCTGTAGATCAGAATTTAAATAGACAAGAAGGGCAGCGGTAGAGATCTGATGTGCTACTAGGTTCAGCACATTTTGCCAATGTTAAATTAACTTCCCAGAACATAAAAAGTTATTTGAAGTACTTTATAGAATTTTAAAGTGAAGGAAAATAATTAGGAGAACAATAAAGTTCAATAGATCAGTCTGGTTTAGGAAGCCAGTCATTGTTGATAAAAGGAGTAAGACCTATCAAGGCCAGTGAATGTCAATAGGGAAATATAAGCAAATTCTGCAAGAACCAAGTTACAACAGAAAATTCACTCGGTCCTTTAATATTATCACAACAAAATTCTAAAATACTTGGAATCTGACTTGCAATATTACGTTGGCTGCCAGATCTTTCCACTCAAAGTTAGAATAACTAGTTTCCATATCAAATGCTATCTTTCTGAAGAAATATAAAATTGTTTTTCTGTCTGCCTCTAATTAATGAACGAAAGCACCTGTTAGTGTTATTCACTAGACACCATGCTCCCATCTGATCTAACTACAAAATTGAAGGTGTTGATTTTAACTTAGTGCACAGAAAAAAAATGTCATTTCTTAAGGATGATCCCCATCAGATCAAGGGAAGGAAATAGTGTGAACAAGAATAAAAGAAAGAGCAAGGGATAATTATTTCTAGTTGTATTGGCTTTGCTTCTGAAACAGTTATTCCTTGCCTTTACCCAGGTTCTGCCAAGGACTGCAGAAAAACTCTCACTTACTAGGAGCAGTTCCTCTGCAAATTGGAATATAATTTACATCTTTATCTACAGATCATTCTGCTACTACAGGCATAGCTGGTAGTTTAACTCCAATGATAGGCTTGAAGAATTGGTTGGTAAGAGAGTCTAGACTGCTAACCAACCGTGGATTTGCCAGGACAGCAGAAAATTACACCAAGCAACTCTGTACTTATTTTTCACAAAGCCACATGCAATGGGGCTCTTACTTCCCATCACACAGTACAGTCATGGTTCTCATGCCCTTTCCAGTCTTCTTTACCAAGTTTGGAGCTGCATCTGCTCCTAATTAGCAGACTTCAGACTTATGTTTAAATATAAACTAGGTGCTGAGGACTTGGACAGGCATTGTTACAGCTCAGTGTGAGTTTTTCTATCTGAACCAATTATGATTATGATTATTATGACCATGTGTTTAACCTACTGTGAGAGGGAAGTATAATGTGTTAGCTTAAGCTTCATCCAAAATTTTAATTTTTTCCCCTAAATTCCTAAATACATTCCACAGTCTCACAAGGTTTTTGAACATGGTTTCAGAGGACAACCACATGACTTCTACACATAAGACTTAATTTTACAAAGAGAATGATATTTTCAAAAAGAAAAGATGAGATCATGCATCTTACATCATGTTTGAACCCCGATATATAGGGGAAAAGTCCTTCAACACAGAGATTCTAATTACCACAGTGAGATGATTAAAATGAAAATAAACAAAAACCTTAAAATAAAATCAAGAAAGATCACCTAAGACATGTAACCACACTTTGCTGCCTAAGAGTCATGGATGTTTTTTAATAATAAAAACTGAGCTTCTACTACATATCCTGATGTTGTCTGCATTTTATTTAGGAGAGAGTGACTAACTGCTTTTGTATGACTATATTTTGTAATGGATTCAGCTTTTCAATGATGTTCTCCTCTGCTCCATAACTGAGATGGTTACATTCCTTGTTTATGTGGCAGCGTAACACTAGGATATATTTGAATGTTCCACTGAGATCACAGGTGTGTCATGAGTACTACTGAATCTAGACAAACATCCAGAAGAAACAAGAATTTTCTTTCTTGACATCATCATAAGGAATTCCATGGAAGTCAGCAAACTTACTTAGTGTGTACTCAGCTCCTGTGCACAGGTCATTTATAAAAACATTGATGAGAACTGGACCTAAAATTGAGCTAAAATTGAGGGAAATACCGCTAGGCCCAGCATGTTTCTAATCCTTATTTTGTAATGTTGTATCATGTATTGCTCGTGGTCACCGTCATAGAACCTTCCCAATGCTTCTGTGCAGTTGTGCCTATTTCTCAGGCTTTCTTTCTTTCTTTCTTTTTCTTTCTTTCTTTCTTTCTTTCTTTCTTTCTTTCTTTCTTTCTTTCTTTCTTTCTTTCTTTCTTTCTTTCTTTCTTTCTTTCTTTCTTTCTTTCTTTCTTTCTTTCTTTCTTTCTTTCTTTCTTTCTTTCTTTCTTTCTTTCTTCTTCTTTCTTTTCTTTCTTTTCTTTCTTTCTTTCTTTCTTTTCTTTCTTTCTCTCTTTCTCTCTTTCTCTCTTTCTTTCTCTTCTCTCTTTCTTTCTCTCTTTCTCTCTTTCTCTCTTTCTTTCTTTCTTTCTTTCTTTCTTTCTTTCTTTCTTTCTCTTTCTTTCTTTCTTTCTTTCTTTCTTTCTTTCTTTCTTTCTTTCTTTCTTTCTTTCTTTCTTTCTTTCTTTCTTTCTTTCTTTCTTTCTTTCTTTCTTTCTTTCTTTCTTTTCTTTCTTCTCTCTTTCTCCTTCTTTCTCTTTCTCTCTTTCTCTCTTTCTTTCTCTCTTTCTTTCTCTCTTTCTTTCTCTCTTTCTTTCTCTCTTTCTTTCTCTCTTCTCTCTTTCTTCTCTCTCTTTCTCTTCTTTCTTTCTTTCTTTCTTTCTTTCTTTCTTTCTTTCTTTCTTTCTTTCTTTCTTTCTTTCTTTCTTTCTTTCTTTCTTTCTTTCTTTCTTTCTTTCTTTCTTTCTTTCTTTCTTTCTTTCTTTCTTTCTTTCTTTCTTTCTTTCTTTCTTTCTTTCCTTATTTATTTATTTATTTATTATCTGTCTCTATTCCTGACATCATGTAAGATTAATCATCAGCTCCTGACCAGATGGCAGTGAGAAAGACTGCTCCCCATCTGTGGGAGCATGGATTAGCACAGGCTTTTCGATAGTCTTATTTCCTTGAACAACAATCCTCTATATACCCTTCTATTAAGTGAATGATCATTCTGAATAACATTTCTTAGTTTGATAATTTGGAAGGCTGAAGAGTATAAAAGCAGGAAGTATAATTTGATATATGCCAAATATAAACACAGTCGTCTTTTCATTTTTTTCATACCCCTACGTATAACTACAGAGTCACAAGATGTATTTAGGGTTTCTTTTTTTCTGCAGTGCAAGCATGTTTGTGCTACTCAGCTGTTTGAGTAGATTTTTATGAGCTACCTAAGACTCTACTGTAGTTTTAAATTGTAAGTTTATAATAAAGAACAAAATCACTGTCATACAGTTGTGTATCTTAGTAACGGTGCTCCTGTCTCTTTTTGTCATAATAAAATATGTCACTCAGCCTACAGGCACTGTCATCGTGATGGGAAAACAACATAACCTGTAATACATAATGGTCTTTAAGATGAAAAGAAGCTTTGATAAATGGAAATGTCAAGGAGTACTTGCCAAAGTATCATCTTAAACTTGCAGTTTACTACACTGTTGCTGCAATTTTCATGAAACAGAAAGTAATTTTTGGGATCCTATTTTAATATGGGTAGGAAATTAACAGGACTTCAGAACTGGCTGAACAGAAGATAAGATCATGAAGGCAGTGTCAGATGGCTAAGAACTGTGATGGTAAACAGAGTAGGGGGATTTCCACTTCTTTATAGATTTACAAATATACATATATTTTCTAAATCACTAAAAGAAATTCCATTTCAGATCAATGTTGACACAAGACTGATGGTTTATAAAGGCAGGATTTGTCTCTCATTAACTCATAATGAATACCGAGAATCTTTATCATTAGCAAAGAGCAGATCCAGCCAAAGGAAATAAAAAATATTCTGTAAAACTTCTAACAAATTTCCCCAAAATATTAAGCAGAGGCTTTAGAACTGCTCTTCCTTCTATTTGCAGTTTCAACTGAGGAGCACTTTATCCCACTAGTCTCCTGATCGTTATGACTACTCAAGCAGCAGTAGTCTGGAGCTTTAACAAAATCTATCTCCTTACAAGTCAAAAACATACTTGGAAAATAACTCACAGTCCTAATTAATGGTGTGACATCGTGTCATTCTAACAGTAATTATTACCTCAGAGGAAAAATGAGTGATTCCAAAGCACAGCTTTACTAGCCATTACATTTTTTCACCACAAAAATCAAACATTTGTAATTATTAACAAAATCCTACCCTCCAATGTTATTTATATCATGGCTGGATGGTACAGAAAAAAATGTTTTTGAAAGTTATTGTCATCATTGTGAGGTATGATTTCAGAAATAACTTCTTGCCTTATCTAAAACTGCAAAGATTTTTTCAAAGGATGAGATGACAACAGGTTATTACTAGCTGAGGAGAAAATATAAAAAGTCATTAGTCTGAGGAGTTTTCTTTCATGATCCCCTTCTTAAAATGAAGAAAAAAAGCCCCACCCAATTACAGAAGGATCACCTTCCTGAAAAACACTTTTATTGCTGAAATCTCAGTCAGCATAGGAAACTATTTCCCTTTAAAGAGAATATAGACTTTATTAACTTGTTTTTTTCACTGCTGCTCTTTATAATGAAAGCTTCATAACTACTGCAGGCATAAAACTTCTGAATACTGAACTGTATCACAAGCTGGAAACAGAGGGAAAATAAATTAGCTATAGCAGAGAAACTTCTGTTACTGACAGTCTTTCATCTAACTTGAAGTACAAGATGCTAGAAACTGTCCTACAACCTGGAAAATAATTTATACTATTGCAGTTTCAATAAACAGAATCTTTAATGATTATGAAGATGACTTAGAAGACATCACAATTTTTATCACCTAGGTTCTGTCTGGCTCTCATGCAGCTTGAATTACAGAAATTCAATCAATCAAGCAGGAAAAAAAAATATATCTAGTATTAACATATACATTTATATTTATCTAGAGTAAAGATTTTCAGCTTTACATTATCAGAAACCTTCCTGTATAATTAATCTAGGTAGGCTTTCCCTTAGTTGGTAATTTGAAATGGGAGTTCTGTGTCAAGATAGGACAAGTCCTGTGCTTATTGGATGCAGGGGAAGCATAATGACAAAGGATGACAAAAAGGCTGTGGATACATAATGACTTCTTTGTATGAGTCTTTAACAGTAAGACCACTTGTTTTCAGGGTACCCAGACCCCCTGAGCTGGAGAACAAGAAGAGAGAGCAGAATCAAGTGCCTGTAATCAAAGGGGAAATGGTTAGCTACTTGCTATACCACTTAGACATACACAAGTCTATGGGACTGGATGGGATCCACCCATGGGTACAGAGGGAGCTGGCAGAAGTGCTCACCAAAACACTTTCAATCATTTATCAACAGTCGTGGCTAATCAGGGAGGTCCTAGTTGACTGGAGGTTAACAAATGTGAAGTCCATCTACAAAAAGGGCCAGAAGGAGGATCCAAGGAACTACAAGCCTGTCAGTTGACCTTGGTACCGGGGAAGGTTATAGAGCAGATCATCTTGAGTGCCATCACGTGGCACATACTGGACAAGTAGGTGATCAGGCCCAGCCACTATGGCTTCATGAAAGGCAGGTCCTTCTTGACTAACCTGATCTCCTTCTATGACAGGGTGACTCCCTTAGTGGATGAGGGAAAGGCTGTGGAAGTTGTCTACCTAGACTTTAGTAAAGCCTGTAATACCATTTCCCACATCATTTTCCTGAAGAAACTGACTGCTCAAGCCTTGGACAGGTTTACTCTTCACTGGGTAAAACCCTGGCTGCATGGCCAAGCGCAGAGAGTTGTGGTGAACAGGGTTAAATCCAGTCAGCAGCCAGCTACAAGCACTGTTCCCCAGGGCTCAGTACTGGGGCCAGTTCTGTTTAATATATATGATCTGGATGAGGAGATTAAGTGCACCCTCAGTAAGTTTGCAGATGGCAACAAGTTTGCAGGAGTGTTGATGTGCTTGATGGTAGGAAGGATCTGCAGAAGGATCTGGACAGACTGGATCGATGGGCCAAGGCCAACTGTATGAGATTTAGCAAGGCCAAGCACCAGGTCCTGCACTTGGGTCACAACAACCCCATGCAATGCTACAGGCTTGGAGAAAAGTGGCCGGAAATCTGCCTGGTGGAAAAGGACCTGGGGGTACTCCTTGACAGCCAGCTGAACATGAGCCAGCAGCATGCCCAGGTGGCCAAGAAGGCCAACAGCATCCTGGCTTGTATCAGGAATAGTGTGACCAGCAGGAGCCGGGAAGTGATCGTGTCCCTGTACTTGGCACTGGTGAGGCTGCACCTCGAATACTGTGTTCAGTTTTGGGCCCCTCACTACAAGACACTGAGGTGCTGTAGCATCTCCAAAGAAAGGCAACCAAGCTGGTGAAGGGTATAGAACAATTCTTAAAAGGAGAAGCTGAGGGAAGTTTGATGGTTTAGTCTGGAGAAAAGGAGGCTCAGCATTGGTTACTTTCTGAAATGGTCAAGAAAATTACTGCTTTTTAAAGGGTTGAGAAAGGACGCTTCCTCTGACATCCGCAGGGAAAATTATATAAAATTGGTTGTCTGAGAGGCAATAGTCTTATGCAGAAATTAAGGAGAGCTTCAAGTTTGCAATGTGAATATTACAGGAGACTGTTAAGTCATCTGACCTTTACAGAACTTTTATATTTCTGTCTATACCAGCTCTCTAACAACTTCATTATTTATAGCACCCTTCACAAAAAAGTCTCCAAGTACCTTGTATCAAGAAAAAAAAACATTAAAAGAGAAAAAAGATAAAACATTAAAAGAAAAACAAATCAATAAAAAGATTAAGAAAAAAGGCATTTATTTTTCAAAAAGGGAAAATAGTATTTAAAGATTTTTTACCCTCCTTTATACTAGGCACTATTCAGGACATAGATCACAGACAGTGAGGGCTGAATGTGTTTCAGTGGCATTAAGCAACTGTTAACCTTATAGTGAAAGCTGTTAGCTTCCATCAATTTCACTTAAGAATTGGAGGCTGGCCACCTACACAGAATAAAGCCCTAATCTCTATGACAAAATGCTTATTTAGCAATTGCAAAGAAATTTCAGATCCTAAAAAGAAATCAGCAGTAACTCTAAGTTTTTATTTTTGACATGGAAGTGGAGCAAGCCATTGAAATCTACAGCTGAGTCAAAGGGTAGCCCAAACCTTGTTTCAAACTCAAGCTAAGGAAAGGAAATATATTTCCTCACAGAGAGACCACAGCTGCCTTCCATTTACTATACAGACTTTATTAGAACTGAACCCCAGTGTACAAGAAAATCACAAATCGTCATATCTAACCATTTGAATTTAGGTATATAAGTGCTCTGAATACCACTTTTCATACACTTGCTTGCTCTTTTGACTAGCTGTTAAGTTCCTAAGGGTACTCTGAATCATACCAAAATCACATAAGTTGTTCATGCAAAGAATTATCTACATCGTACTTCCTTGTGATGTCTTGGGGGTGACTTAGTGCAAGCTTGTCATAACCACAGCTAAAATATAGGGCAAATCAAAAGTATCCCTATTTTATGTTTTTGAAAATTCATTTTAAATCTTGATCAGAAAGTAATGTTTGAACTTACAGCTTTTTAATAACCAAGCCCTGATGAAAGAGCAATCTCTCAGACAAATATTGTGCTTATCAGTCTCAGTTTGTTTGCTAGATGGAGAGTATATGAGGTCTTAAATCATGTCTGGAAAACAAATAAACAAGCAAACCTAAAAATATATTCTGCATATTAATATTATACACTGGGATTCCAGAAATAGTGATTTTTTTCTTTTTTTTTTTAATTTACATGCAGATATATAGTAAAAACTGACTATTATTAATAATATTTTACAGTAATTATGAAATCTTAAATACATTTTTGGAACAGTGTTTTGGAAACCTGCAGCAGATACCAACAGGTTCATAGGAACTATTTAAAAATGCTGTTCCCTCTATATGAGCACAAGCTAGCAGATGCATGAACTAAAGAAGGGCACAGAGAATATCAGAAGCAAAGTCCTTTGTCATGCTCTCAAGCTATTTTGTTATGTAGGGGTAAAAGGTTTTGATATCACTGCTGGTGATATTTTGGGTGTCTGCTCCCTCCATGCATCCCCCAAGTCCATCTGTTTTATTTGGAAAAATATTATCTCTAGAGGATACAAAATGCACTTTGAAAAAAAGGATTTACATTTTTCAAAACTGCATACAATTAGTCTAAATGGCAGCTGCAAAATCAGTGGAATGCAAACTCCAGCAAATCTCTAAACTTAGGCAAACGTGCCTATTTTGTTCAGTAAATGTAAAAGTGATAAGTCCCTGCAAGAAGTCATACATTAACTTTGTGGAAGATCAAAACACAGTATTTCAACAGATTTAAAAGAGATCTGGTAAGTGAAATTACAGAGGGAAATAAACTTGTAGCTTAGTGTGAGGTTTGATAATGTCCCATGTAATATTTCTGAAAGGAGAACAACAGCTAGATAATTAAATGTTCCCTTTGCTATGATTCTGCACTCAGAGCCGTAAGCACAGTCTACACATAGTTTAAATTCCTAAGGTCCAAATCCTTAACTAAGGAAAATGATTATGCAGCCAATGCCTTCATTACAGATAGACTTGGTGTAAGTCAGTTTGAGACTAAATTTGCAGCTGGGCAGTTTTTGTTAAATGCAATCTTTATTTTTAAAAAAAAAAAAAAAGCTTTAAAAAATGCATATCCCATTGAGATATTTTGGAACACTGATTTTTATGCCTCAGGTAACAGTCTTTTAACAACTATGTTAGTATGTTAGTTGTAGTATGTTCTGAAATCTATAAATAGTATGATCTACAAATACGCAATGCAATTATTATTACTGTTAAATTCTATTTCACCTGTGTGAAATAACATCCTGAATGAAGGAAACATAGTACTACAAAGACAGCTATTATATTGGCACTGGCATAATACAGTTCATGAATAAATTGTGCCTTTATAAGAAGGTGGTTTTATTACATTTTCTAGAATCTGAACCAAGAAAGATAAAGCTTCAACATGCCCCATGGACTGAATGAACTGAGACCTTCTTGATGTAAAGTCATTCTTATTACATAAAATAATGAAACTTAAACTGACACTTATTAATGTCTGCTAAAGTAATAATGAGAAATGTGAAGATCCCAGGACATGCTGACTCTTTGTCTTCAATTATTATCTACCCTTTGGATTTGACCCAAATTTAGAGTTAAAATGCCTGTTTGCTCCTCCTTTCCTTCACTCTAATTCTAAAATTCAGTTTCAAAAGAAATGCAAATATGTTTCAAATCTGTCATGTACATCGCATTCATATGCTGTTTTCATCCAAAATTCCATGAAGCAACAATGCCTTTAATTCTGTAATCAGTTTTTATTAATCAAAAATTTCATTCTAAAGAGGCACAAAATACAGCTGGAACAATGGCTAATTTCCAACAGTCCCATTTCTCCACATATCAAACTTTTCCTTAAGCAAGAGGTAGAAACTATTTTAAGAGTTCATTCTAAGAGAAAAAAAAAAAAAAAGATTATCTCAAAGTGATAATTGAATTCATCTTATTCAACAGCCTTTTCTCCCTTCAAGTATAATAGTAAAGGTGTTCATAAGTAATAAGAAATCTGATACATAAATGAGGGAATTAAGAAAGTATTGCATTTTTATAAAGGTTTATTGAGCAAACTTTGAAGAGCAAGTGTACCTATATTATACTCTCCCTTGTTTAACTACGCATTAAACTGGAGCCTTGCACATATATCTGCACAGAATACTAGTGCAACTCCACTACAGATGCAAATTTTATAGTTTCAGCTGAGATGTCCCCAAACTGGAGTTTTCCTTTGTGAAATTTTATTCAATGTGGCAGACATTTTGGTACATCTCTTGAGTTCCAGATTTTAGTTATTCAGTGCATTGATAGATATTTTGATTGAAGGCATTAGAGCTGCTGAGAAAAATATTTTTACTCATAAAACTTTTGTATATTAATTAAGATGCTCAGTAGTTGACTAATTTCTAAAGATAAATACGAGCAGGGAAAAATGGAAGATGCAATCCATTCCTTTTTTTTCTGGAAATAACTCTATTTGAATTTCTGCAAGTTCACTTCAATCAATTATTTTAATAACATGACATTTACTACAATTCTTATGAATATTCCAATGGGAAACACACTTAAGTCAGTGGAAAGAACCTTATATCAATTAAAAAGCTAAGTTAAAGATAAGCTTTAACATGCAAGATCTCTCACATTTTTTGCAAACATGATATTGGAGTTCAAAGGTAGTCTAGGGAAAGAGCAAATTCATTAGTCAAAGCATACAGAAATAAGCTAATAGTATGAAATTGCAATATTATTCTTGGAAGCCAAATCAGTGATTTTTTGTGTCCTGGTTTTTGACATCTTTAGGTAGCACTTGTTTGAACATGATTCATAAAAAAATCCTTCAAGATCTCCAGCTTCTCAGAGATTCTTTCCAGAGTAAGACGTAATAATTTGCTTTGTTCATCTTGTTCATTCAATTTCCACTTTTGTATAATAAAAATCTCTTCAGGTGTAGTTTATCAGAGACCACTTTCTCTGTGTCAGATATATATATAGAACTAAGAATATACTGACAAAATTAAGTGATGGAATGAGTAGGATGAAACATATGAAGAATAAAATCCCTCCTTTCGTTATTATTGAGCCAACATAAAAACAAAAAAAAACCAAACCCCAAAAAACCCCAAAAACATCTATTGGTATGACCTCAGGCAGTAAATTATTAGAATTCATTTTGGAGCTGTATATGGCACACATTCTGGTTAGTTAAAGCAATCTTTAGATGACTGCCAGTGTAGCAATTTTAACTATGAAGGTGCATTAAATGAACAACAAGTCACTTGTAAAATACTGTAGATGACATTCAACTTACTTTGAAAGTGTACCTTTTTATCTGGGCTGGTCGGTTAAGCTTCCCTTTTCAATCAATAAGCACTTAATGGGAATGATCAATCTTATCCTAATCAGTGCATTTAGAATTAAGCTAAATGATTTCAGACGTCTGCACTCTACTAATGCATATTTTCTCCATTGATTACAATGGAAATCTCAGGTGACTAGATCAGATTTGATGCCTTCATTGTAAGTGTTCGGAGTTATATAAGAGAAATCCAGCTGCCACATCTGTGTACACTTTTAGTAGTGTATATTGTATCCATTTCTTATTTTTGCAATTGTGAAACAACTGAACTACAAAAATTCCAAGATTATTCGGAGCAGTGATGATCCACTTATTACCATTTTATTTATCTTTGATTCATGACAGTAAGTTTACACTGCAGGCGAACTATAGAGTATGGACGTAATCAAATACAGATGGTCATATGAGCAGGATAAAATGAGTCAATATTATATTTTTTTGGCACTGGATTTTTTTTTTAATATCTAGCCAGTGCAGCAATTTTTGCAATTTCTGAAAAATCAGCTGAAAGCTCCAAGCTTATCCATCCTTCTAGTATTCATATTTATCCATCTATAACTTCTACCACATTGTATGAATTTCAAAGTAAATTCTGCATTAGGTATTTGTGGTACATGTCATCAAAGGATTTAATCCATGAAAATGAGTAACTAGAAAGAATTTTTCCAAATAGAGTTGATGCTATTGCAACCATTGCTAGCACATTCAGTTCCTATCCTAGGTAAGGAAATCTCATGAACTTAGTTATCATGCAGACATAGTAGAAATTCTTTCTAATCTGATAAATTACTACTCTAAGCTTTGGACAGCTTAACTTCAGTTGTGAGATCCCTTTACTGTTTCTTCAGGAGAAACCTGTGCTAAGATCTCAGATTCTGCAAAACAGCTTTTCAGGCAATGTCTACATGAGCAGTTCTTGAGGTCTAGTAAGGAGAGATCTGCAGAGAAGATGGTGTTGAGAACGAGTGTTTATTCCAGGCATCTTTTGGAGGGTTTTATATCAACTCTGTTCCAGTCTGATGT
Source organism: Phalacrocorax aristotelis (assembly GCF_949628215.1). NCBI lineage: Eukaryota > Metazoa > Chordata > Aves > Suliformes > Phalacrocoracidae > Phalacrocorax > Phalacrocorax aristotelis. The sequence goes on along the minus strand of NC_134311.1, from coordinate 34,863,235 downwards.
CATAACACAAGAAGAGTACAGAGACCTCATTAGGTCTTGCAGGGAGAAAATCAGGTGAAAAAAACCCCCAGCTAGAACCTAACCCGGCCACTGTTGTAAGGGATAACAAAAAATGTTTTTACAAATATATTAACAACAAAAGAGAATCAAAGAGAATCTCCATCCTCTATCGGGCGCAGAGGGGACCATTGCAGCTGAGGATGAGGAAAAGGCTGAGGTAATAAATGCCTGCTTTGCCTCAGCCTTTAACAGTCAGATCAGTCATCCCAGAGTATTCAGCCCTGGAGCTGGCAGGCACGGATGGATCACAGAGTAAACCCCACATAATCCAGGAAGAAGCAGTTTACGACCTGCTGCTCCACCTGGACACTCACAAGTCTATGATTCTCACGATTCTATGATTCTATCTCTTGGTGACTGTATTTCATTAGGTAGCCCTCTGCAGCACATTTCCCAATTCAGTTTCACCCAAAAGGAATGCAGTTTATTCACGACAACATATCTCTGCAGTGCGAACCAGAGAAGAGTAAGCGGAGACAATTGGAAGACTCACTTCAGTAGTTCACCTAATCTGAACAAGAATGTAAACGCAGACTCACATTCCTACTTGTATCAGGGAAGGTTTTAACACTAGCAGCCAAAACCCTGCACATGGTACAAATATTGACAATTCTGAACATGTTTTGCAGCATACTATGTGGGCTCCATCACATTTCTTCTCTGCTGGTTAAAAATCCAAAGGTCTGTTGAGAACCTCTAGCATATGCATGATTTACAAACTGGTTAACAATCTGTATCAGTACTTCTGCATTGCAGGAGAGTTAATGCACTGTTATCTGCAGGTATCCAGAGCATCTTGGCTTGCTGAGTGCAAATCAGATTACAGCATGTAATAATCCAATATTCCCTTTGATCCAAGTACAGCACATTATCATTCTAGATCCATTAAAGCAAAAGATCTGTCACCGTCTCTGATACTATTATCTATCAGTGTTACATAGCAATATGTTTTTTTCTCAGCTTAATACTGTCGCTGGTAACCAATGGCTTCTCATACTGTGAGCTAAAAAATGGAGACTGGATAGATATTTAATTCCTTTCCAAATATTGCTCCTCTGCTATGCCAGTATTTTGTCTCAGGTAGGATGCATATGAAGATTTTTGGCAGTATAATGCTAATCTCTCAAATCTAGAACATGTATAAGTCAGCTTTTAAACAAAATAAGTGGTATTCCACTTTATGTAGTATATGAATAAATTCTGAAATATCTGTTAATGACTTCACAATAAATGGTTGCAAAATGTGTTATTATGGTAATTTTTTCTGCATGTATCTACATAAACTAAATTTTCTCCAACATACATTATGAATTTTTCTATCTGACAAACAGACATAAGTATTTTTTTTCTTGTTTGTTAACACTGAGTGAAAAAAAGCTTTTGACTAAAGTGGTGGGTTTTTTTGAACCTTGATTCAGCTTTCAAGATTGAGTGAGTTATGGCCTCATCACACTTCATACTTTGATATAATTTCTTGCATGTGAAGCTGCTGCACTCAGAACTACCTGAACATTTGTTGTCAGCTTTCAACCTTGACTTAAACACACGATTACCTTTGGTAAAATAACCCTCCAGAAATTGTATAGGCATATGATAAATTTCTTTATTTCATAAACAAAACTTAGGGCTTTTATAAAACCATCCTTCTTTTAATATTGTTTCTCAGGAAAATCTTTTATATCTAGTCTTTCTTACATGACAGAAATTTTTCATTGATAGCACAGTTAGTCATATCCAGATTTGAAGTTATTATTTTTTAATTTATGTAAATAGAGTCTGATATGCAGCTTTTTTATGTGGCAATATTTAGAGTCAATACTGTGAATTTCATATTATATATCCTTGTCTTTTCCATCGTTTGTGTGTGCATTAAAAAATATGCTGCCGTGATCCTGACAGCAACAGTGATGGTATTATGGTAAACCCTTTATACAGCACAAAGCTGTTACTCTCCTGAATGAAGTTTAATGCCACCAAAAAGCATTTAATTACTATCTTGTCTTCTTAGGTATATGTTTGTTCTTCTAGAATATATGCTAGATATATTCTAGATATATGCTAGATATATTCTTTTTTTTTTTTTTTTTTTTTTTTTTCTTTTTTTTCTTTCTAGAATCATTGGATTCTGTCTCAGTTGTTTCTGGAAGTCCTTCCCTTACCAGAAACATTGTTATTCTGCTTTTTTTGATAAAATCAATTCAAAGGTATATTTCAGTGGGATTTTTTCTTGTTGTTTCTTACTTTTATGTAGCTTTTCCAACCACACTATATCTCTTCTATTTCAGCCTTGCTCTGCTTTTAGCAACATCTAGAAAAGGAATATTTTTGTAGACCCAGTTGAAAGATGTGAAAAAATATGGTCCCCGCTCCTAAGAACTTTGCAATGCAGAAGAAGTTATATTTTTAGAACACTATTTTAGCTATGTTTATCATTAGCTTAATGACAAAGCATCCCAAAAAACATAAGATGTATTTCCACTTAAACAAGAAATTTTCACAGTAAATTGGTATTTCATGGGGTGGCCTGCACAGTAGTGGACAACAGTTTCATAGCTACTGATAAGATTATGTAGCTAAAATAAATAGCAGGACACAAAGGAAGACCTGAAGGACGGAGGCCAGTAAAATACACACACAAAACTAAGTGCAAGATAGGGAGCCTACCACATACCCACAGGGTTAGAAATAATATGGTCTTGGAAGAAAACCAGGAGTAGGTGAAGCCAAGAAAAGTAAGTAAGGTGAACATATAATCTGCTCTGTAGACCTATAGGTTGAATGGTAGTTGACAGGTCAAGCAGAATGGGAATTCTGGAGCAAAGTTCAACTTCGAAGAGATTATTACAGATGCTGATGTGAACAGTTTCACCTGAGCCCACAAGGACTCAGAATGGTTCAGGATGAAATTGAAAGAATTGCTACTCACAGTTTTTCAATGCATTCAATGAAGTCAAGAATGAAAAGCAGAAGGAACATTGCAGCCCAGCTGAGAGCTAATAAATGACACTAAAAGGCATTGAACTTGGATGAGTCAAAACATGAAATGTTTTATTTGTTTCCTAAATAAAGCTCTTTTATAAATTTCTTATTTAATTTGTTCTTTCTACTCTTAAAGCTTAAGTCTATCAAAGTAATGAAGAGAGCTATTTAACAAGAACTGAAACTTAAGCATCATTTCACTCTCTACACTACCATTAAAATATATTTTTCCATTTTACTCTATAAAAACATTTCCATTTAAATCAAAAGATAGCAGGAATAGCTAAATTTATTCTATCTACATTATTTTAAATCATTATTATGTATACTGTTTCCTCTTTTATATATGTCAAAAAATCAAAAGGCATCCATCTGATTATATGTAATACAGAAATACAATCCGTTAATTTTAGTCATGTAAATTAGAACTCCATTATTGGGCTTGTTTTTCTCTACAGGAATGCTGCAGGCATTAATTAAGGTAACCATAATTTGGCATTTTACACAACAGTCATGAATGACATGCATTGTATTATCCAGTAGCACTTGTTTGCCAGATTTGCACAAGTTAGAAATTTTTGGCAGCACTTCACAAATCTACTTTCTCCCATCTTTCGTCTCACTTTTTAATAAATTAATAAATAATGAAAATGCTTTATACTTCACTGCCACCTTTCATCTGAAGATATCAATACACTACCAAAGACCTGTAAATACAGTGGTCACAGTAAAAAGTAGTTCTGTATGTTTGGGAGCTTATTTTTTATTTAGTGTAAGAAAAATATCTGTGAAACGATAAAGATTTTAGATTTGTAAGAATCTTTGAAATACTAATGATGGCAAACCACAGAGTGATGTCAATATTTATGATAATTTAAAACCTGTTGTATGTCTGGAAAGAGTTTGTAATTTTATTTGTATTTGTATACATCCCATATACCAAATAATCCTCGATTGTTGAGTAATACTTACTTGAACAATTAGTCACAAATTATTATGTTTGTCTATTCACTCATTTTTTGCCTTTATATCATTAATGATAACATTTCAAACAAAAGAATTTTAAAAATCATACTAGCAGAGATGCAGCGAGCAAAATTTGAAACCACAAATTATTGGATGAACATTAACTGGCTCTAAACTCCATAAAAATTCCAGTGTTCACAACTATTTGTGTGACTGTCCTATGTAAAGTATGCTTGAGTAACATAAGCTGATAACCACCTGGTTTTCTAATTACTTACACTTGTAAAAAGATGGTGTCAGGGGGAGCAGAACAAAAAGAAGTCCTTAATTTCAGTTCCTCATTTTCTGTTTTCACATCACCATAGAAATTACTGTTCGTTTTCATTTTCTGTGAGTCCAGCTCCAAGTCTTTGGATTAAATTTGTTTATGACTGATTATCACAAACTCTTCAATTTTCACATTTAGGCTGTAACTTCTTACCTTTCCACATGATCCATCATTGAAAGACACATTGTAAAAATAAAGTTTCTCAATTTATTTTTGTAGTAAGTGAACAAATACTTGAGGAAACTACACATTACAGAATATATGGAAGCTTTCAGAAAAGTCTTGTCTCTCCACAACAAAACCTCTGAGTACTCTTTAGAGTGCCCTTGAAGAACCAAAACTCCATGATCCTTTTTCCTGATTCTTAGGGTCTGATAAAAGACTTACGGCCTTCTATAGTTAACATTCTACTGAATGTAATGGCCTTTTAAATAAACCATTAATGGAGCATTTCCCATACATACAGTCTTTTTCCTACTATGTATAATAAAAATTCTTGCTTAAACCTAAATCCCTTATTAAGATTTTATTGTATTTTGATATTTGGCATAGGTGCTCATTTTGTCAGGATTTTGTGTGTTGTTTTGTTTAAATTCATTGACAAGTCAGGCTCTTGAGAACAGGATTTGTCCTGAAAACTACACTCATTTCAAGATACAGTTGCTGCTAGGGAAAACATAGCTTCTTAGTCACAAAAAAAGAGGGCTGTAAGTGGATGCCAGAACAATCACCAACTTAATGCAAGCACACGATCTGCTTCATTCACAGCTGCATGTGGAAGGGCTTAAGGAAACCGTAAGTAATCATTAGCCTGTCACTGTGAGAAAAGTTTAAGGAACTCCTCCAACCTAGCAGCCAAGCATAGCTGTAGTTAGAATTAAATGGATATTTTTCACTGTTCCAATTAGTAAAAAGTGGTTGTTTACAGCTGGACAATTCTGATTGTTTTTAGTAATGCGATGGTGTCCATGAAAATACAGGTATTTTCCAGTGGTCACCAAGGATCTTGCCTTAAATGTTATTCTGCTGTTCTACAGTCAGTAATTATTTTCTATAGTTTTACTTTTGCTCTAATTTATGTGTATCTGTGCATGCATATGTAATTATGTAAAATAATGCTATCGAAGGTGCACTGCACCAAATTCCAAAGAAAGATCCCTTCAATTCCAGTCTTCTGCCTATAATGAACAGTTTATTATGGGGAACAAGTTCAAACAAATATCAGAACTTTCAGTAAAATTCATAGGTTCAACAAGCATTGGAAATCCTGTCTTCTTTTCTCCTTGCTTTTGTTACTTTCTTTGAAGTACAAGGAGCTGAGTGCTTCCTCTTTCTGGCACATACATATCCATAACCACATTAACTATGCCAGTAAGCCAGATAATTCTAGATATTCTCCTAGGAATTAAGAATGAATCATTGCATTTTTCTCTTTGTATATAACATTAAGACTAAATTACCAATTTAAGGCTTCTAAACTGAAGTTAAAAGTAGACTGTATAGCAATGTAAGAAAAAATCTTGTTGATAGCTTCTTGACATTAAGGGTCATACAGTGCTCCATATGTACTGTTTTCTTCTCCCAGGTCTCATTGTTACTTTATTTTTTTTGCATCTTTTGCCACAACTTTGTAAATCCTTTTGCAATAAAGGTACTAACTGGTGTAGCATTGAGGTTTTTTGTGTAGCCATGTGATAATTCAAGACTAGCTTATTAAATTCATAGATAATAAAAAAATCTTATAAGCTCCCTGTGTAATTTAAATAACTTAAATAAATGAGAAAACCTAAGATGTCCAAACAAGTCCTACTTCAGTGATCCTGACAAAGACCAAAACCAAAAAGTAAACTAATTTACCATCTCAATACAAGCAGAAAATATTATTCAGAAGGAAATTAGAATTGTTTTACAGTCTTTTAAAAAGCATTGAAAAGTTTCTAGTTAGTGGTCAATAGAAAGCCTAGTAAGTGGATAATTAGAATAAACTAAATAGTTTCCTTTCCTCATGTTCAGTCTTGAGAAAAGAAGGCTCAGAGGGGATCTCATCACCATGTATCAGTACTTAAGGGGCAGCTACAAAGAAGATGGAGACTCCCTTTTTACAAGGAGGCACATGGAGAGGACAAGGGGGAATGGACACAAGTTGCTCTTGGGATATTCAGATTGGACATGAGAGGGAAATTTTTCAGGGTGAGGACAGTCAACCATTGGAATAATCTTCCCAGGGAAGTGGTTGACTCGGCCACATTGGAAACTTTTAAGATTTGTCTGGACATGGTGCTGGGCCATCTTGTCTAGACTGTGCTCTTCCTAGAAAGGTTGGACTAGGTGATCCTTGAGGTCCCTTCCGACCTCATTCGGTGATTCTGTGATTCTATGATTCTGTGATTCTGTGATTCTGTGATATGTTTTATAGTTGGATGATGAAAAAAAGGGGTTTCAACACTGAAGTTCAACACTGGAAGTACAGAAGTTGTTGAGTTTGTATGTGTTTGAAAATAGCTCTGAAAAGGTGGAGAACATTATACTCCTTGAGCACTGAGTCACTAACAGGGTATGGACTAACAGTAGACCATACGAATTATAAATCAGACTGTCACAGATTTTTGAAGCACTGCAAAAAGGCAGGCTCAAGTGAAGAAGAAGGAAAACAAAATCAAGAAGGTAAAGTAAAGACACACTGTATTTAACATCATCAGAATGAGACCTTGAGCCAATACGGTTAATCTGGTGGTCTGCAGAAATGTTAACTGATTACAGATTCTCATGGGTGTGGTCTGAAGGACTGTCAATTACATAAGTGTGTCAGAGCTTGACAGTATTTGTGTTCACTGCCGCCAGAAGTTCTAGTCAAATGGAAGCCAAGGCCTTGTTGTATGCTGGTTCTCATTCATAATCAGCTTGTGTGACTTTTCCTGTCATCGATGTCTTCAATACTTTATTTTTATTTTGTCCAAGAAATCTCCTTTTTTCACCTAATATTATCACCTGCTATATATTAGTTGTAAAAGGGTTAATATAGTGATGCATTTCTTACAGCATCCTGTTCCAGTATATCAGAAAGTACCTCATATGTGGAAAACTATCTGTTGCATAGAATTTGAAAGTCTATTCAGTGTCAATACCTATATTAAAAACACTGAAAATAGAAAAGATTTGTTGTAACATGAGTGTTTTTAATTTAGAAAGATGAACATAGAAATGCCAGAGGTAACAACCTTGCAGGCTAATATTTTTTGTAACTTTAATTCCAGTAATATATATGTAATCTAGTTATTTCTATTTGTTTTAGCATAGTTACACAGTGTTTAAACAAGTTCTCTTTTTCTTTTTCTTCTTCTCTTGCTTGGTTTCCCAAATGTTTTACCATTTGAGGCTTTTCCCCCTTGACACTTTGTTAATATTTTCTTTGGAGGCTTTAAAGTTACTCTGTCATGCAGATTGTTTCCTAAGTTCTGTGTCAGTATTCACTCTCTCAAAACTGCTATAAACAAAATCTTACATCTTTCTTGGCTGGAGATATTTAGTCTTTGGTAATGGCAAAATTAAAATATCCAGTCATGGTCAAAATTGTAAAATAACAAATTAATCAGTTGTTCCCACCTATATCATTAGGAATACCCTGAGGGGAAAAGGTGCTAGTCTTTAGGAAGTGTCTTTTATTAACTAAATTATTCAAATGTTTAAAACACAGAACTTTTAAATCGGTATATTCACATTAAGTGGAATGCTAATTTTCATGAGACACACTTAGGTTCAGACCATGGCAAGAAACAGAAAATAGTTATTTTCTAAGCTAACACTTTTTTCTCTATAAGCTTTCAGCTCTTAAATTTCAATTTTACAATTGTTTTTACTTAAAGCACAGTAATATTAAAAACAGTGCAATTTTGGATGGGATTAACCTTTCCAGAAAGAATTTTTGAGTTTTCTTTTCAAAATACAATTATTTTTGTGCTAATATCTTAATGAAAAACAGAATGTCAATACAATGGATTCAGTGAGAAGACAACCTGCCTCTTATGTGGACGGTATGATATATAGTAATTTAAATGTTTAATACATCTCTTGTTCAGTATATCCAGTGGACTATACAACAGATATTTTTGTGCCCACACATGATTCTGTACATTTGTAGCTGCTACCAGGATAAATTTCTGAAATCTCTGTTATCCATCTTTGTGCAAAATGATCTTATTTTGCATTTTAATGATTTTCTTTAAACTTGGTCAGATGAGATACATGTAGAACTTTATTGCGTTGAGCCCAAAAAAATGATATTTTTTATCATAAAATTCTTCAGTGGTTTTCCGTATACATATAAAATACAAGACTTTGGATCTGGTGGTTAAAGGAAGGAAAATGCCCTTGAATTTTCCAAGGAGGTAGCAAATAGTCTTCCAGACAGAAACTTGGCTTCCTTGAGTAAAGTTGAGCAAAGGTATTATGAAGCTGCTTCATCCATTTTGGGGTAACAAAAGTATCAGTAAAATCTTTGTAGGTGGCAGTGTCGTGCGTATTTGACAGAAGGCAATTAATTTATACACACTTGATCTACTGTTGTTGGAGCATCAGCTAAAGTAACAAAGTTTCTCTGACCTGTCATTTCTGATGACAAGCTGATGCAGGTAATAAAAATCTGATAGTAAGTCTACCTAAATTTAATGATCTTTACAGAGAAAACACTTTTCCTTCTTTAGGTAAGGGAAAATAAATTCAGAAAAAAATAATGGTACAGAAAGAGAAATAGATTTACAGGAATAAAAGAAGACATTCATAAGAAGCAATAAGTTTTTGCTGCTGTATCTTTAGGGGGGCTAAATTGGCATAAATCCACTGATATGCAGGAAAAAAACCAAAGTACAGCATATAAACAACAGGGTGATTTTATGACATTTTTGGTCGTCATGGAGTTGCAGCCAGAATTGAAGGCCTGGTAGATGTTTAAATCAGCTTTGTACTTTATTATGTTTTTTATTACCTGATTCCTGCAGGCTTGTTTGGACAGTAGCAGTATGTCGCCCTCTTGAATCTTCCAACCTAACAAAGCAGCAGTGTACCCTTGACTTGCATTACAACATTCTTCCTTTGTTCCAAATATTTCAGTTGTTTTCAGATTCTTTGAAAGCATGCTAGATTGCCAGTTGAGATACATAAAAGTTATGGTTGCATCATCATATTGATTCATGTTATATTTTTGATTTTAAAAAGGACCAGAATTTATTTTTTCATACTGGAGTCCAATATTTATTATCTCATAATCCTGAAGTACACCATTTTGGTGTAAATATGTAGTTGCTGAATTGTTCTTTTGAAATTCTGGAATGACTCTGAAGAAACTCTTGTTGAAAGCTGTGCTTACTACCCTTCAACTAATAATTAAGGTTTCATTTGTGTAGATTCTTTTGTATTCTCTGGATTGAATGAAATGTACCTTTGGATTTTTTGCAAGTCCATCATCTGATCAACTTTTAAACTTCAGTCAAGTATTCAAAAGCACTTTGTCAATAAGAAGGGAAGGAGTAATATTTTTTTGCTGCTAACACGCTTTTGCTTCATTTTACTTTATTAAAAGTTGTTCTTACCCAATTCTGAAGAAAACAGGTACTATCTGAACATGGATGTTAAAAGTAGGAAGCACTTTATGCATTTTTCATATTTTGTAGGAATTAACTTATTTTTTGTCCTTTGAGTTTGCTTTCCTTTCCAATATGAGGAGGAAAGCAAATCTGTAGAATGACTGAAGATGATTTGCACATCTTTTAACAAATTAAAGCACGAAGTGTAGATCATTGGAATACATCCACATGAGTTAAGTATTCTGTAAATATATATTTGTCAAGCAGACATTATTTGTGCTTGGAGCATGTCATTTGAATGGAAATTTTACCTTATACAAGAAAACACCTTTTCTAAAGGGCAGATTTAAGCTTGTTGGTTTTTTGAAGTAATTGTTGATAGGATTCTTTTATTCTCCTTCATATCCTGTAACATGTACTTTCAGCAATTAGGCTTAGGCTTTCATTTGTACTATTCTAATTGCCTTCATACTATCACCTAAATTCTGATCCCCGCATAGAGTGATTTTTTTCGCTGATTTACTTGTTGGGAATATCAGAAAAGGGATAATAATGATGAGTGAAAAATTCCAACCTTTAACGTTATTTATTGATATTGTGTCAGTGTCTGAAGAATAGTCCTTGGTCCTTAATGCAGCAAAAAGACACTGTCACTAATATCTTCCCATATAATTTATACCAAGCCAATATGCCACGGGTAAACAGATGGATTTCTGGAGGCTCAGATTTGAGCAGAGCGGTATGGATTTCAGAGGAGTTGTTAGCAGTCAGACTGTTAGCTGTTAAATACTATTGAGACGACATAAGCAGCCACGAGAGAATAACCTTCTGCTAGATTGGGAATATTATGCAGATCCTCTGGATGGTTGAGCCTAACCTAGTGAGGGTGGTCTTTGGCGTGTGATTTGATGTGGTCTTTCATTAGCTGTTCAGAAACTGTGAAGGCTGGAAGATAGGAGTTTAGGGCTTTCTGGGTGTGGGTCTGAGTAGATCTGGCTAGTTCTGAGGGCAAAAAAAGTTTAGTGGTCTCAGGCACATCTGATTTGGCCTAGTCACAAATCTATAACTAAGCACGGTCAGGAATAGTTGGAGAAAACTGAGATCATGTGCCTACAGCGCTCAATTAGGGAAAGTGGTGTGAATGTGGAATTTTCTACATCAAACGTGATTGCTTTGAGCACTAGGTTAAAGAACCAAAGTTAGGTTTTTAGAATGATGTAGAAATTTTTAGAATTACTTGAAACCTTATTATATTTAGAGTTACCCAGAAACATTAAGTCATACAAGTTGAACAATGTTAAACACAGTTTCCAAAATCCATCCCCCTCCTTACTTTGTCAGCATATTTCACTGGTATATTTCAGCATGAAATACAGTTCTTTGCCCCAGTAGAGAGGTTTTTTTTAAAAGTATCTTTTACAAAGCTGCATATTCAATAAAAACAGGTATCGCGATCATAACAATTCTTTACTAAGCCTAATTATATATAATTAAAATTGTAGGTAATTAGAGAAGCCCTGAAGTATCTAATATCTCCCAAACTTCAGCCCCCTTCCTATTTCTCTTTCTTGGAATATCCTTCCTACTCTTCTAGCCTGAGAATTCTTCCAATGCTCTAAGTATTTGACATTCTACTATGGGAATATCTTTTCTTTCCCTCACTCCAATATATCTGGAAAAATAGATTTTGGGATTTAGATAGAAAACATGGAATATTCAGAATGGAATGAAGAATGTACTAAGAATGTTTTGAAGTGTTGGAAGTTTTCAAAGTCAAGTTCAATGGAGCTTTGGGCAACCCAATCTAGTGAAAGATGTCCCTGCCCACAGCAAGGGGGGTTGGACTAAATGATCTTTGAAAGACCCTTCTGTGATTCTGTGATTCTAGTATTTCTAACCACTGTATTCTATTTCAGTACAATTCAAGTGTCAGCACAGAAACACAGCTACATTACTGCATCCGTGTTGCTAACAGCTAGCTATTGACATCTGGGGAAAATTTCAGATCAGAATTAAAATTGCTGTAACTTGGGAGTGTTTCACTACCAGAATTAAAATGGTTTGGATGATCACTGGGAACTTTTTTGCTGTATGACACAGACAGGAAAACTTAAAAATTCTCTAGCTTGATGACATTGCCATTTTTTTCCAAGTTTCTAATGATTTGTCCAGAGCTGCACCTAGCAATTCTAGCTATATAAGATTGTAAATTTTGGTCCATGAGATTTTTGTTAGGGTTCTTTTAATTAGATTGTATGCCTGTGACTGTATGGCCCATTGACTGTATGGCTCAATGACTATATTGCTGTCAGAGACTTTCACATTTGTGTTAATATATGTATTTATCACTTTCATTTTGGTATGAGTGCCTTGAGGAATCTTAAAATCTTAAGTAAAGAGCTGTTTATTGTATGCAGGTGTGTCAACAGTAGCACATCTGTCTCATAACTTGATAGGTGTATCCTGGCAACAAAAAAGATTAATACATCTATATAATTCTATAACAATAGTTTAGAATTTGCAAAATATAGAAAAATATACCAGAAATGTGCAAGAACCCTAAAATCCAGACCCAGTAATTTCCTCATGAATGCAATTCCATTACAGTTAGTTCTGTTTAGTACCTTTTATTCACCTGTAAGTTGTATAATTAAGTTATTGCTAACTAAGATATTTAATTGCTTAATAACTTATCAGAAATATTTCAAGAATTTGTCTTATATAGATTTGTTTAGAAGTTGCTCTCCATGAGCTCTCAATTAACAAAACTAAGCTCCTAACCATTGAATTATTAATTTATGAAGAGTAAGCAGAATTACATTGATTGATAAACAGGTTTTGGTATGTTTCCTTGCTCACCTTGTTATTAGCTTTACTAAGTTTAGTAGTGCTTATAAATTCTGTAATAATTATGGATTTCCTCTTTGCCAGTAAGAACCTTAAAATTCCAAGGATCTTTGCATTTATAAGAATAGAGAAAGACAAATAGAACTGATTGTTTACATAAAAAGCTACACCATGCATTTTTTTTTCAGGAATGCATTATTTCTTTATTTTCTCTAAACTCCCCTCTATATACTCTCATGTGTGTATTTTCTAATCACTTTCATTAAACTGTTTCCACTGGTCACACTTCTGTGTCTTTTCAGCAGACTAAAATGAAGATAATAATGTCCATTTCAATGATATTTCAATAGCCTCATAAAGAATATGTTTCAGGTTCACCAGAATTTGTAAATTTTGCTCTCCCTTTGCTTAAGCGCTGTATAACTATCAACAGCAGCAAAATATACCTACTGCTGATGCTACTGTCCTACACTGGGGAGAAAGATAGGGACATTATATTTACTTCAGTAAAACTTACGTGACTGAAAAATTTTTCTGCTGCCAGTAGGATTAGTTTCACTGCAGTTCAATTAATTATGCCAATTTTACTCTGCTACTGCTATAAGCTATTTGTCTAGCTTAAATTTCATACTTGCTACTTGTGGATTTTTTATTAGGCCTATTTTACATGTAGATGAATGGAGAGTCAGAGAGGATTAGTGACTTGCTGAAGGTTGAACAACTCTCGCTACTACACTGTTCAGCAAAACCAAGAAACGTCAGTTATCATTCTTTTTTCTTAGTGTAGTCACAGAGAGAAATCTTAAATTACTGAAGCATTTTGGAAATCCTCTGAACACTGGCAGATTCAAAAGGTCTGAAGAAAACTGTGAAGAAGAGTCACCTACAGATGACAAAGGAAAATTTAGTACTTCGTCAGGACTTAGGCTTTTCAGACATTACCCTGAAAATCAAAACCAGAATTCCAGAGGACATAATAAGGAAAGACATTGCTGTGCTGATCATTCCTGCATTAGAACAGATCTTTTTTTTCAAAATTGAGTTTGCCTATATTATTTATTTGGATTTTTTTAAAGAGTGTTCAATAAATAAAGTTACTTTGTAAAAGACTGAGTTTAAAATTTCAGAATTCGCTGGGAACACTGGCAACATTTCATTCATTCTGGTTCCTTCTAAGTTGTTTCACAATTCATGTTTTCAACATCTGTGCAGAATACAGCTACTTGCTTTTATCATCCCATCATTAAATTATCCATTTAAATTACTCTCCTCATCCTTTAGTAACATCATTACTTTTAACTTGAAAGAGACATTTTTGTGCTTTATAACAGAAACTGGTGATTGCTACCTTTCCTTGTAGAACCCTGCTATCTTATTAGGTATTCTGTCTTACCCAGAGATTACGTGTGAGTAAGATTAATGTCTTACACAAATTCTCACCAAGCTTTACAATAATTGCTGTTTGAATTGTTTTGATTCTCTCACTCTTGAGGCTTCATATCTGAATCAGATGATAATTCAAAATGCAAGTGATCCTAACAATAAACTGATCTTCAGTTTCTGTTTGTGATCTTCATCAAGTCGTCTGTTATTCTTTATACTTGAAGACACTTATATCTTCCTGTATTTTATTTGTAGTCCTCAAAAATTCAGTATTCTATCTATACTTCTTGTCTTTCATTCATTTCCATTTTCTGTGGCAAATTATTCTCACTCTTTGGGCAAAGAGTGATCTGAGTTCACAATTAGCTTCCTTTTCACTTCTCATTTGTAATATATTATTCAAGTGGATTGAACTAAACCTACGCCCAATCTGACTGGTGTCAGTGCCATCCCTGGACAGCTATAGAGGCTTGAGAAGCTGCTAACCCAAATCATACCTTAACTGTTATTGTGGTTTAACACATAGCCCCATACTAGGTACTATGAAGAAAATTAACTCTACACCAGCCAAAACCAGCACAACTGTAATAAGAGTAATTAATTTAATGTAATTTAATTCTTATATTGATAAATATGGGCCCTGATAAGGATGTTAGAAATCAATCATTTAATTTCCTGTCCCCCTTTGCTTCATTTCTCTTGTACTAGATGCTCTTCTACATTTAAGATGTAAGATTCTTAATTACAGTAATCACAGAGGAGAGTTTTGGTGTTGTACTTTGGAAGGTCAAGTCCATCATTGTATGCCTGAGGGACAGATGCCATTCAGAGGTACCTGGACAAGCTTGTGAAGTGGTTCTACACCTGGCACCAGACAACCCCTGATATCAGTACAGGCTGGGGGATGAAGGGATTGAGAACAGCCCTGCAGAGAAGGACTTGGGGGTGCTGGTGGATGAAAAGCTGAACAGGAGCCAAAAATATGCACTCGCAGCCCAGAAGGCCAACTGTATCCTGGGCTGCATCAAAAGAAGCATGGCCAGCAGGTCGAGGGAGGTGATTCTGCCCCCCTACTCTGCCCTGGTGAGACCCCCCTGCAGTACTACATCCAGCTCTGGAGTCCTCAGTACAGGAAAGACATGGACTTGTTGGAGCACGTCCAGAGTTGGGCCACAAAAATGATCACAAGGATGGAACATGTCTCCTAAGAGGAAAGGCTGAGAGAGTCGGGGTTGTTCAGGCTGGAGAAAAGACGACTCTGGGGTCACCTTATTGTGGCCTTTCTGTACTTAAAGGGGGCTTATAATAAAGACGGAGACAGAGTTTTTAGTAGGGCGTATTGAGATAGGACAAGGGGCAATGGTTTTAAACTGAAAGAGGGTAGACTTAGACTAGATGAAAGGAAAGAAATGTTATGACTAGAGTGGTGAAGCTCTGGGACAGAGAGGGGGTAGATGCCCCATCCCTGGAAACATTCAAGGTCAGGTTGGATGGTGCTCCAAGCAACCTGATCTAGTTGAAGATGTCCCTGCTCACTGCAGGGGGCATGGACTAGATGATCTTTAATGGTTTCTTCCAACCCAAACCATTCTGTGATTCTATGATTCTACAATTCCAACTTTATAAATTATTTCTCCACCTGACAACAGGGAAAGAGTTTGACAGGGAGATTAGACAAAGTAGATAATTTTAACTGGCAAATGGATTTATAGATCTGGATCTTTTCTTGATCTTATCTCAGTGCCAAGATAATTCTAGCCTAGCAAAACTGTACAGGTATTAAACTAAAATACGGCTATGATGAGCCAGCAACTTTTCCAGCCTTTGTGCAATGAAACATGAGTGTTCAGCAACAGAAAAATTCCAGACTTTAGACTTTTTAAAGCAATTTGGGAGAAAGTGCTGAGTTGTTTTAGCACCATGCTTTGTGGAACATTCTGCAACTTTATTGGTCACCATCAGTTGTTTAATTTGAGATGGGAAACTAGTGAGTGGAAAATGCTTGGTGATCTTGCTAAAACCAAAAATAAAACCCTGAAGTATGGTCTTAAACATGGTAAGTGGAGCACAATGTCAATATATAAGGATACAAACCTAGCTTCTGATGTTTCATTTAAGGCAAAAGAGACAGGACTTTACCTGGTTTTACAAGCATTGGCAGCATATACAGCATTAAGGAATCTGTCCACAGTTAATGTAAATTTTTGGATTTTTTTTCAATAGGTATACATAAATTTATGCTCACTGCAAATGTTAGAGAATCATATACTAACTCTCAAGGCTTTTGGCAATAGAAGCATGTGTTCAAACTTCTGTTTCTGAAAAACTTTGTTTCATGCATCGGACTCCACATTTATGTTGAATAAGTTTTTGTTCTCACTTTTAGTTCTATAAACTCTCCCCTCTAAACAGATTTAAGGGTGTTAAAAGATTTGAAGAGGGGTTAATATCCTTTTTTCAGAGAAGAGAAAAAAATAAAGGCTCAAAAGTGATGGTATAGCCCCTGATACCATCATCCCATAAAAAAGGGTTAAAAAGACCCCCTCTCTGAGCGGAATCTAATTCACAGGAAAAAAGTCAAGGTCTGATTAAAGGTCATCTGAGAGGAGAACACAGGACTGAACAATTTATCAAAGGCTTCTTTTTTCATATAACCTAAGCTTCCAAATAGGAAATTAGAAAGTGCAGTGTAAAAGAAATTGTGCCTTTGTGTTATTAAGGGGAAAGGGACATGCAGGTCAAGCATAGAAGGACCTTTTATTCAGAAGCTGACTGCAACCAATGCATGAATAACAACTGTCAAATTGACATTCCTGTGACAGGTCATCCAGCTGAGGAGTTTGATCCACTTATATATCTTTCCCAAATGTCAAGACTTTTATCTTAGATGATGGTCTATGGTTAAAGAAGGAATTATTTATGTATTACGCAGTGTATCTTTTCTGAGCTGGAACTACAAGGAGAATATTGTCAGACGGTATTGCATGTGAACCTATTTCAAGAGTTATGTTTCTTTGAATGAAGGATTATGGGAAGAAGTTCCTTTTCACGTGAAATCCTCTTTATTAAAAGAGAAAGTTATCAGGCATTTGGGAGCTCATTCTGGAGCTGTGTCAGCATTGCAGAGTGCATGCTGAGTCAGCAAAAAGGCAAGTTATTTCTTTTTTATTTTATATGCAGTACCAAACTGGTAGGAGTTAGAATGTACACAAAGCACAATTTCCTACTCAGAACACTAAGTCTTTATAAGTATTTTCCCTCAGTATGGCTCATAACCTTTTGACCCTGTCCTCCTCCAAAAATGTGTCAAAGAAAATAACAGTTCCACAAATATAGTCTACAAAAATATCTACTGCACAATTCACAATTTTGAATTTAAAATATACAACATGAGATAAACCATGTTAAAAGGTCTCAGGATCCTGGAAATTCATACCTGAACAGACCTAATTATCAAGTATCAGTGCCAATATTCATCCAGTTACTCTCTACCACTGAAGTGCTCCATGCATTTGTCAGCTTTAACAGTTGAAAAAAATGAATGAGAATTATGTGACCAAAACCTCTGCTTGTAAAGGATTCTTTTAAATACTTCTGATTTTGTGTGTAACAACACAAACTGTGTCTTCTTATGTTGCATTAAATGCCAATATTTATTTCATGTACAGTTTTACACTTATTTTATTTATTGTTAGCAATTGAATTATAGTAGTTGTAGGGTGTTACAACTGAAGACTGATTGCATTGTACGTACACATTGGGTTATACAGAAGAGAAAAGTTCCTGCATCAAGTAAATTACAATCTAAATAAGCAAGGGTCAGGACTGCATGGAGGAAGATACATTACCAAGAAGAAAAAGAAAAATACCTGCTTGAATATCCTTTGTGCATATTACCACATCTCCACAACATACTTCCTATATTGTGAAATTACTGTATTACCATGTAGTTCAAAATGTTAGTAGACTAGTATTTATATTATGCAGGATGTCACTAAAGAAACTAATACATTCCTAATGAAGAAGATGTTGAAAGGTACAAGACGCTAGTAAGTTTCAATTCCTAGCTTAGTGGTTAGATAGCACAGTTGATTTAGAGAAATCAGTCGAAGGTGATACAACATATTTCAGGGATTGATCTGGCTTCTTTATATGCAAATCACAAACAGATAAAAATAGTTAATGTAGAAGAGATTGACAGAAGTAGAGTTGGGAAATAATTTAAACTATAACACTGAGCATGGGCAGCTAGAACCACCAGGAAACAGTGAAGAGGAAACAATATCAGTGAAGACCTAGCTAGGTTCATTCTTCATGTAACCGTTTTCTCCATAAAAAAGAAAATGCTAGTTAGTGATACAAAATAAGCATCTCTGTGTGAATACACGCTGTTGGAAAAATACCTGTTGATATACTGGAGAAACACAGAGGTTAAATTTTGCTGCTTTTTGAATAAGATCAAGTAGTCAAAGAATACTCTTATAAAAGTAGGGAAAAAACTATCTTGAAAACATCTGCAAGCATATGTTGACATAGTATACTTGAACTTTTTTATCAATCAGAATTTTACCTTTTCTACCCATTTCTATCTGCTGCAAAAATTGAGTAACAAAAGTCAAACAGAAACTTAGAGTTCCTAAGAATCTTATGCACTTACTAAAGTTGCAAAGCCTCAGTCTCCTGCTACAAGAACACTTACATTGGCACAAATGCTTAAAGAAGGTAAGTACACTTCTGAAAGATGTTTTCAGGTATTTTGTTCCTAAGTGCTAATGCCAACACGAAACTGAAACAAGACAACAGTGATGGAGAAAACCACTTCCAATACAGGACCAGCTTTAAAGGACCCCTAACACACATGACTGAGTCACACCAACCATTTAATTTGTTCAGGCTGGAGAAGAGAAGACTCCATGGAGCCATTTTTGCAGCTTTTCAATGTATAAAGAGGACTTGTAAGAAAGATGGAGAAAGACTTTTTTACCAGAGCCTGTAATGACAGCACAAGGGGCAACAGCTTTAAACTGAAAACAGGTAGGTTTAGATTGGACATCAGGAAGGCATTTTTTACAGTAAGGGTCACAAGACACTAGAATAGGTTGCCCAGAGAAGTTGTGGTGTCCCATCACTGGAAGTGTTCAAGGTCAGGTTTGATGATGCTTTCAGCAACCTGATCTAGTGCAAGATGTCCCTGCCCAATGTGGGGCAATTGAACTACATACCTTCAAAGGTCCCTTCCAACGCAAACAGTTTCTGTGACTCTGTGAGAATCACATTCATAAGTGATGACAGATGACCAGATAGCAGAGACATATAGAGTCTTTAGGAAAGGCAGGGTGGGCAGGCATGGAGGAAGCGTTTTACTAAGGCACTGAAGGTCCTTTCCCACTTGAATTTTGATCCTGTGATTCTCTAAGATCTGTTTCAGGTGCTATAGTGAGTGACATGAATATAGACCAAAGCAAAGCTAAATAATGGCTTTGTAACAGAAATTTTTTAATTGGTGTTAACAGAGAAAGAATGGGAATGCCTGAGTGTGGAAGCATGAAGGGCAGAAGAAGGAAGCTAAGAATGGCACATGCCAATTGCTCCTAGCTCAGCGGATCGTCAAGATCACAGCACATCTGCAAGTAATTTCTAAATTTGTGGGGGTTTTCATATTGGGAAGACAAAGGACAGCCTAAAAGAAGAAGCAAGCTATAACCAGGCTAAAGCATAGTGTCATGGTTTAGCCCCACTCAGCAACCAAGCACCGCAGCCACTCACTCCCCCCTGGTGGGACGGGGGAGAGAATTGGAAGAGTAAAAGTGAGTCAGCTCATGGGTTGAGATAAAGACAGTGTAATAGGTAAAGCAAAAGCTGCGCGCGGAAGCAAAGCAAAACAAGGAATTCATTCACCGCTTCCCATGGGCAGGCAGGTGTCCAGCCATCTCCAGGAAAGCAGGGCTCCATCACGCGTAACGGTTACTTGGGAAGACAAACGCCATCACTCCAAACGTCCCCCCTTCCTCCTTCTTCCCCCAGCTTTATATACCGAGCATGATGTCATATGGTATGGAATATCCCACTGGTCAGTTGGGGTCAGCTGTCCCGGCCGTGTCCCCTCCCAGCTGCTTCTGCACCCGGCAGAGCACGGGGAGCTGAAAAAGTCTTTGACCAGTATAAGCGTTACTTAGCAACAACTAAAACATCTCCACATTATCACCGCTTTTTCCAGCAAAAATCCAAAACAGTGCCATACTAGCTACTACGAAGAAATTTAACTCTATCACAGCTGAAACCGGTACACTTAGTTAGGATAGACTAAAGACAGAATACATTAAGAAATCAAGGGAGGAAAAATAAAGAACAGATTTGGAGCTATTAAAATCCAAGTGGGAAATGAAGGACAGTAAGTCATGAAGAATAAAGAAAACTTTTAAAATAAAAACATTTACACCCATGTGGCAAAAAGGGGGTTAAAACTCAGTGCATAGTTTTTCCATGCAAAACTGCATAGAAGTTGTCATTAATACTCTAGTAGAGTATATACATGAAAGTGCATATAGGCATTATTAATTGATGAACAAAATATAAGACAGGGAAGCCAAATTGTTTTGGAATTACAGTATCTTTGGGGATTAGCACTCTAACCTGCCTTAAGGAGAAGACGAGATAGGCAAAACAAAAATATAAGGATTAGTGTCTATGTTAATATAGTAGGAGGGGTGAATGAATGGGTGACAAATAACAGTACAGGGGACCATAAACAGAGTGGGACATGTACTAAGCTTGGATTTGATTGCTACAATTCACAACTCGGTCTTAGAAGACTCCAATGTTTTATATTGCTTCCAGAAGGAAAAGTTCTGCACAGATGGATATTACTGCAAGGCTGAAAATGGTCAAGTCCTATTTTACATTTGGGTTTGGAACATCTTATCAAAATAAGTTTAAACTGTTAATTATTTGAAAGCTTTGTCACATACAAATATTTCCAGCATTTTCCTAGGGGTATTATGAACTTAACTCAATAGGTGAAACCTCTCAAATTACTATCTTTTGTCCCTAGTTCTAATCTGTTTTAGCATGGGTTTTGTGACTTGTTATTCAGAGTTTGCAAAAGATTACTCAGTGATGAGCACAACATAAATGATAGATGTTTAAGACAAAAGATCTCTACCAGTTTATAATACTATAAAGCTATAGGGCAAATGTATCTACACAACTAAAGCTTCTCTTTTTACTTCTTCATTCAGCAAACTACCGATACAGCAATTTTTCTAGAACTGTGTAATTAGC
This sequence comes from Phalacrocorax aristotelis, assembly GCF_949628215.1. Classification (NCBI taxonomy): domain Eukaryota; kingdom Metazoa; phylum Chordata; class Aves; order Suliformes; family Phalacrocoracidae; genus Phalacrocorax; species Phalacrocorax aristotelis. Next base: position 34,841,812 of record NC_134311.1, on the reverse strand, counting down.
AACACAATAGCAATACAGCATCTGTGTATTGTGTAACATGGGAATCTGAAGAGAATCAATAACGTGAGATTTGGATACATAAAAATGACACACCATTAGAAAATAAGGCCTAAGCAAAGTTTCCTGAGGATAGATTATTTAAATGTGTCATAAATAGTAAACAATTCTGATAATTAGGAGGAAAATGAGAGTGAACTACTATGGTTTCCTTGTTTTCCACCATTACCTTACTAACCTTCTTGTTTTAAGACGAAATATTTTTATCATATTGTTTCCTTCAAAGCTACTTTTGCCATGTTTTAATAAGTTTATTTTATTTTATTCTCATGCTGACTGTTGTCTTTACAATTGGTTTTGGCTTCTTCACCTTTTTTGTGATTTAATTGAAATAATTTTCCAACAAACTAGTACCTAGTACTAGTACCTAGTATGTCTGAGATGTTCTTGTTCTGCTTTGAATCTGTTTAGGACACAACATTGCTAAGTATCTACAACATCTTGTCCTGACATTTCTAATTTAATTGGCACCAATTAAAAACCTAAACCTGTGAGTTCTGAATGCTCCAAAACTCCTGTTATGTCACCTGATTGAATATTGTGTTACTTTCTAAAAGATTTGCATGTAATGAGGTTATAAAAATATTATTTCTCTTAGTTTTGTAATATATTTCACATGTTCTAATAAACACCCAACTTAGATATTCTATAAGAAAATAAATTATAAGATGGAGGACTACAATAGTTTCAGATTCAGTATCAAAGTTCAAATAAGAAGAAAACAGAAATACATTGCAGAGGTACCAGGATGTTATTTTTTCTACAAGTACTATACAATTGTTATTAAAAAGCATGGATGGTATAGAAGTACTTTCTATGTTTAATAATGGGATAACCACCAAATGTGACCTTGTGAATTATTCATGAAACTCAATTTGACAGGATTAAGTTTTCTTACTATCAAGTTATTGTACTAATTTTATTCTGAGCAGAAATGGTGCTTTTTCTATGTTGCTAATTTTACAAGAAGAAAATGTGGCTTGCAACATACCTTCGAATCCTGCTAGACCTGTAGGTTTAGAAAAACAGGATCTATGTTGCAAAGAGATTGAAGTAATCTCATAGATTAGTTCTGATTTCATTGGAAAGGATCCACAATTTCACAGAGGAAATGAAGGAAAAGTAAAAACACCTCAGAATTTTATTCTTGAGAGAACTGAGGAGAAACTAGACACAATTCATTGTTTTTAAGCTACATGTAATGTACAGAGGAAGAGACGGAAATGGACTTGGATTGCAGACAGACTGATTGGCAGGCAAATTTTGATGCAATTAAAAATAATTTTCAAATAGAACTGTTTAATGAAATGTAACTTTAAGTGTATTCCATAGAAAATTGTGTCCTAACATCAAAAAAACCCAGTCATCTATCCATTAGAACAGCTGAAACAGACCTTTTTGTCGCATTTTTATACTATGAAAAGCCTTTTGTGGGATCATGGGGCCCATTCAAGAGGAGGTTGCTTGAAATTTTTAGGGAAATTTGAATATTTTTTTTCTTCTCACTTTAAGGCATAACTAGTCATGTTTTTAATTCACTATCTGGTAATGCTTCAGGCTAGACATAATTTTAAATTATTCTAACTGTAATTTCTATTAGTAAATAGGGACAACATTGGTATCAGCAGAAGCTGAGCAATGCTAGACAAGAACTTTTCAGTCAGTGCAGTTTTACTGAAATTCTTTGAGCCACCATAAATTTAAGCATATGAATGACAAGGCACATTCATTAGGTTAAGTAAAAGATCTGGGAAAACAGGACTTCTCTTCTAGACACATTTCAAAATATAGGCACTAATTACAAAGGTGGACCAAAGAAATTAAAATTTAAAAGAGGGTAGGAGGAACTCAACACAGAACACATTAAATTTATTAACTTTGGCAATGCTTTCACTTCCAGGGTGAAGCCTGTATGCATAAAATACATTTTTAAAGTTGTTTGACCAAAAATACCCTCTCTTTAAGACACAGTTTTTACTCAATGGCAAAAGAAACTTTAGGGTAGCCTTTCTGCAATAAATGAGTGTAAGAGAACAAACTTCCTTATAAAAATGTCCTATTAAAGCAATCGACAAAATACTTGAGATATTTAAAGTGCTAAAATATTTGCTTTTAAGCAGATTAGACACAGCCAGGAAAAAATTCCTCTCTGTACAGAGAAACCACAGCATGTGATTAGGTCAGTGTAAAAAGGGCTCCTGGCAGGCATGCTATCACTGCTCTGGAGCACTGACAGAAGGCATGCCCAGCATAATCCCTGTGCCCGAGATCTTCAGCTGCCATCATAGGAAAGGAACATATAAAAAAGAGCAGCCTGAAGGCTCCAAAGGCTAACCAACACCAAGGAGCACCATACATGTGAGCAGACTCAGTGCTCATACTCTGCCATCTTTACGTGCAGGTTGTTGCAGTCTGGCTCTGGGTTAATGACTAGATTCCTTTTCTACACATCTCTTTCTAGCAAACGTGAAAGGAAACTAGCAGGCAGCTACTAGGCTTTTCAGGAGAGAGTATGTAATCCTATATGCCACAAAGCACATTTTCCTAGGTGGTCTAAAGCATTGTAAAAAACATTAAACTGTAAGGGCTCTGTTGGCACTCACAAACTTCAATAAATGTACTCTACAAAGTGCCTTAAACAGATTTGTACAGCAGTCTCAAAAGCCAAGTCCTTGTCGAGTCCAAATTTGCAGACTAATTTCTTTTGCCCCAACTTAGGTTTATTACTTAAATTACTTTGCATATATTTGATCACTTCAGCTTTTAAAAGATCATCAGAAAGACTTGTCAGCAACATTTTGTGAAGACAAAAGAGGGAAGGGAATAGCATATCACTTGCCATATGGACTGACTTAATTACAATTGAAGATATAAGATTTGGATATAGATTTAGCATGCTTGATCCCGCAGGTCAAGCTCAGCTGCCTAAGGCCAGGTCCATGTAGATCTAGCCACTTTTCCTCTGAATACATAATACTATGGAGTGTAGGGACCCTGATACACCCAGCTTTGTACAACTCATTCACATTTACGATAAAGCTTTCTATATTGCCTTATTTAGCACACTTCAGAGGTTTTATATTAAATGGTTTATGATTATCAGTAGTCATCTCATGATTATACTAATTCCTTTAATATGATTTTCCTAGAGTTCCAATGATTTGATTAGATCCTACACCTTGAATTGTTTAAACTCTTTGCAAGCACCAAGATTGCTTTTTTGGCTACTTCAATTTCCTTTAACTACTTCTATATTTACAGAGTTTAATTCATATAATGACCTATGGTACTATCATATTGATTTGCCAGGCAGAGTTTCTTAATAGGTCTAAATCAGCATGATGGATTACAGGAGGTATAGAGCACAATAAAATAAAATCTCTCTTCCAGATAAGGTAAACTAATCTATTGTGTTCAGTTTCATATTTGGGATCTAGATTTATTTTTTCTATGATCATAAAACAGAAACCGGAATCTGTAATGTATGCCCCAACTTTCAAAATTCAACTATAAAGTTATTTACTCACAGTCCAGCAATTCAGGAAAAAATTCAGGTGTAGAAATAAGACCAAAATCCCAAGTGATCCAATACTATTCTGAACACCATACCTAAAGGCCTCTCTAAAATCCATCTGATTATTGTGACAAAGAAATGTAATAAAAACCTCTGTTAGGGTTAAAAAAGATCATGGTACAGCCAGAAATTACCTATTGGCATCTTAATAAGCAAGTGAATACAAAAATACATTGAACTGGGTAAAGGGATAAAAACACATTAGTTGAATGATTGTCTTCATCTTATTTCAAACAATCACTTTCATACCTTGTGAGATAACACTCTTATTTACAGCAATTCCAGTTAATTACCTAACAACATGACTATTCTTCAGTGTTGGAGTCTGTTTAACAGTTCAAACTGTAGTCACAGAATAATTTACATTAGGAAGGACTTCTGCAAGTGGTGCTGACCAACCCTTCTGCTTGAAACAGGACCACCTTCAAGGTTAGACAAGGTTGCTCCTGTTAAGTTTGTAGAAGCTCCTCAGCCCCTGTCAGGGCAACCCAGCACAGTGGTTGAGTGCCTTTATAGTGAAATTTTTAATCCTTACTTAACCAGAATATCCTATGTTGTTCCTCTTGTGTCTAGCCTGATGCAGGACACTTCCACGGAGAGGCAGGTCCCTCTTCTTCATAACCACTTATTAGAAAGCTAAAGACAAGCAAAAAGGTTTGGCCTTAGCCCACTCTTCTCCAGGCTGATCATACCCAGCACCCTTAGCCTGCCCTCATATATAATGTGCTCCAGCCCTCAAATCATTTTGATGGCCCTGTGCTGCAGTTGTTTGGTTTGTCAACGTCTTTCTTCTACTGGGAAGCCACACAATAATTAAGATGCCCTCTCATATGTGCTGAATCATGGAGAATCATGTATTCTTGTTGCATTCACTATCGTGTGTATGTGTGTGTTTGTACATATATATTATCTATGTATACGAAGGTCTATATATATACATATACAGAAATATTAAATAATATATACATACATATTCTCTCACACACAACAGTGATGTCAGTATTCAAAGATCAATTTCTGGTGATCAGTTTTCCAGAGGACATCCATTTAATGTTTAAACTGTATTACTATTGGCATCAAAAACTATCCTTGAGAAATTAAGAAAAAAAGGATGATGATATTAGAAAAGACTAACAGATTGCTAAAGGGATTACTAAGGTCTAGAGACTGCAGAACTCATTACACAGAATCTTTAGTTAAGCATAAAGCACATCAAGGATTGGACTCTGCATACTACCTTAACAAAGCATGCATGTGCTTAAGGAACTGGAGGGATAGATGGACCTGTTTGCTAAAATGGATAATTGTAGGTGATAAGAGTTATTCTAAGAGGGTCTGACTCTGGGTCCAAATAGCTTTAAGGCCTTCAGTTTAGGAATGCAAATAAGAGGTCAGGCTAGTAGTAACATCCAGGGGAACTGAACATCTGAGAGTAACTATAGGGTTCTCTTTAATTGAAGAAAGAAGACTTGTTCAGTTTCTTTTCTTCCCCCACTCCAGTGTTAAGAGGGTCTGGCTGCCCTGTTTTCCCATCAACAGAAAATAAAATATATTTTTAAGTTTGAAGTCTGTATTGTTATGACATTCGTTAACCTGACTAAGAGGAGGCACTGATGTCATATATTTCTATATCAAGAATTTACTGATTCTCTATCTTCTGATCTCCTCCCACTGTTACTGTTACTGTTACAAATTACTGAGAATACACTGCTTCTACTGGAGTCTCAAAGCAAATCAAGCACAGGGCGTAAATTAAGTATTCTGTAATGGAGCCCTCAAAGTTGTCCTAGCTCCTTAAAAGCAGATTTATAAAGTCATGAACCAATGGACAAGGAATCTCTGAAGCTGCCAGTGCCAATACATTGCAAGGCTGTATTTCAGATCCAAAAGCTAACATGGCAAACAGGATACACAAGTGATATTATTCTCCTGAAAGGGCAGGATGCTGTCATTACCTGAGGGCATCTTGCCATGTTTCTGGGACTTCTAAATCCCTCTAAATGGAGGAAGTACAATTTTGAAAGAAATATGGCAATGAACATGTCTCTGTGGCTGTGTGAGAGACACTTATCAGTGGTACTTAAGATATTAATTAGCAGTCTAAACTGAATTTCCTGTAAGAAGATCTGACTACAAAACACAAGTTTACCAGACTTCTTCTCTACCAAACATAATTTTTAAAGATTTCTCATAGTAATGAAGGCAGGGGTAAAAGCTGGGAGTGTTTCTTGCTGGTTTTCCATATCCTGGAATTTTAGGGTAAATTAATAATATTTATGTAAAATATATTCCCTTAGAAAGAACAATGAAGAATACATTAAGATACTGTTTCAAGTTATATTACTATAGCTGTAAAGTGTTTCAAAACTATTTCTGTGATTTGTAAAATTTAAAATGAAGTATCCTTATTATAAGTATCTGTTTAACGTACTTACAATTTCTGCATAGCTTCATATAGCTTACACACAATACAGAATGTAACTTGTATGTTTATGAAACGGTCTGCAGAAAGTTATTGCATTCTGACAGGATTTACATTTGGGTCCACATTCTTAATAGCAGGAGGCATTAGCTACATTAACACGTAAATGAACGCATCAACTTTCCAAGCTTTCTCTAGCAACAAAGCTTTCTTTGTATGCTATTTAAGAGAAGATCTCTACTTACATACTATTTGTGGGCTCTCCAGATAAAAGCTTTTAAAAGGTGTGTATTAATAACATTGATGAAATATTTTGATGTTTTTCATTATATATTTTTGCAAAATGTGGGAAAGAAAAACTCTTGCTTGAGGTACTTTCTCCTTCCCTCCCTCCACCTTTCTCCTTCCAGCACCCCACCCAAGAAATGGGGAGCACTTGCATGGTTTTACTTTATGCAGCCAAATTTTCGAAATATTTAAAATCCTATTGATGAATGCATTCAATAAATTTAGCAACAGGATAAAGGAACAGAAAACATTAAAAATGCTCTCACTTTACACCTACACTGTGCTCACTTTTGGCACAGAAGTTAAAAACCCTTCCCAAAATGAAAATTATTTTCTTTAAGAAATCAGAAAAGATTTATACTTTTAAGTTAGCAACAAATTGCAGCAATAAATGAAAGGACAGTGAGTCTTTCTACTTCTTTACCACTTGAGTTCTGGCATTTTTTATTCACTTAATATTCCTGATAAGATAGGAGTCTCTGCAGCACTCACTTTATGCAGCAACACCAGTGCTGCATCAAATGACTATAAAATTGTGTGAAGCTCCATTGACTCCTACAGAATCTGAAGGGGTGGAAACATCTGTCCAGTTAGATCAGATTAAACTAGCTTTACCAAAGCAAAAATGTCAATGACTTAAGAAAGGACAATTTGCAGTATATTCCACCTGATTCATCTGACAGCTGAATGAATATTAGGGAAGCTACTTATCAAACTGTGTTTTATTGCCAGTAGAAAAATTTCTACACATACCAATTATAGTTGATAGATCTATTGATCTTGCTAAATTGATGAGATTAACATAATGACTACGTTTATTGCAGAATGTTGGTACAAAGAAGTTTTAAAATATGTTCCAAATCTGTTACCTGTTACGAGGTGACTCCAATAACTTTGTATTGCTGGTCCTTAGAACAATAATTTACCATATTTATTTATTTATTTTTTAAAAGAGGATTTCATTCTGAATGGAGTGTCCATATGCATTATAGAGAAACACAAGAAGCAGTGGAAGTGAATCGCTCCTGACTATATTTATATGCAGATTTAGAAAGAGACTTCAAGGCATTAATTAATTTATTTCCACAACATTTTGTTGTGCATATCCCAAGGCCTGACAATCACATTGAAGCAGAGGAACATCCACCTGTACTTTTATATTAATATGTAAATTAAGCAATTACATTTTTGTAGATAGCTAACAATCACAAAATGGAAGGGAACTTAAATTCATTTATTCAGCTACACATTTCAACACAGAATATTTTCTGATTATTCAGAGTACAAGTGAACTATAGTTCTGTTCAGTTCATGCAGGCTATTTGGATTGGGGAGTCATGTACACAGAAGTAAAGTGATGATGTGTATACTTAATCCTTCCCTATGGTGAGGAAATAAAGGAAACTTAGGCATGCTTTTGTTCCTTCTCCTTGGTGCTATCTAAAATATAATAGACTTACAAAAGACATAAGTAGAAGAAATTAGAAGTGATTTCTAGACAATCTAAATAACATCTAACCCTGGTCTCCAGTGAAAAGTAAAAAGGAGTGACCTGGGAGCCTGTTCATAAGAATAATTCTGAGTCTGCAGACTGCCTTGGTTACAGAATCTGCCTCCAGGCAGGCACTTCTTCAGGTACTTCCCATCACATTGATGACCATTTCCCTATTGGAACTAATGAAGCTAACTTTCAAGTTCTTCTGTTTATTATAGAGCCATTTAGCTCCTTAATTAGTTTAACAGCTTTCAAATTACATTTTGGAACCTGACTACTTTCAGCTACCATTAAACACCCAAACAGGGCAAATAATTTAAGGCAGTTTTTTCCATTACCAGTAGAATCATCAAATCATAGAATGGTTTGGGTTGGAAAGTGCCTTTAAAGGTCATCTAGTCCAAGCCCCCCACAGTGAACAGGGACATCTTCCACTCGATCAGGTTGCTCAGGGCCCCATCCAACATGACCTTAAATGTATCCAGGGATGGGGCATATATTACTTCTCTGGGCAGCCGGTTCCAGTATTTCACCAGAATGTATCTAATATATATTAAGATGTGTCATTCTAACATGACCAACATAAATAGATAAGCTTAAAGAAGTGTGATCACAGAAAACTCAAAAAGTTTTAGAAATTTTAAAAACATTATCTTCCATGATAAAAAAAAGTAAATCATCAGAACTATTGATGAATCAGCAAAGCAAGAAACAAACAGCAGATTAGATTAGATTAGATTAGTAGGAAAGCATTTTTCTTAATAGTTCAAGTAATTTATTTAATCAAAAACTGCCTTTCAAATTGAAGTTATTAAGAAAAAAAATCCAAATATATATTTATCCTACTCCCCCCAAAAAAAATTTGCAGGGTGTGCAATGATTATTTGTCTAAATTGAGGGTTTTCTGACAAATGGTTCTTCTTAATTAGTACTACGGACAAGTTCCTACAACTGGAATCTCAGAAAACCTCTAAAGAATTGAACAATACCTAATGAAATATTAACAGCTCTTTTATTGATTCTACTTTGGATCAATTTTCCCTTTTCTGTATATGAGATTCATAGTGCAGATCATAAAAATGTGCCCTTATTAAAGGTTTTAATATTGAAGTATCCCATATTTTAATTCCTAGAGATTCATACTGTAAATCAGAAAATAAAAATGTGCCCTTATTAAAGGTTTTAATATTGAAGTATTTCATATTTTAATTCCTAAGGCAATGGTACTTTCCTTACAGAATAAAGAAAATCCATAAAATAATATTTTTACATTTCCATTTAAAACCTTTTTCTTCATGTCCCTTTATGTGACAGCACACTAAAGAGAAAGACACAGATGGTGGAATCATGAAGGACAGTGTTCAAGAGCTGTGTTATCTCCTCTAAGGAATGTGAAAATTTATTGAGCTGAAAAAAACCCAAAGGAAGTCCCCAAGGATCCCTGGTATCCTCAGGTACTCTAAGAAAACAGGAGAAGTGTCAAAGAAATATAAAAGAATTCATTCTAGGCTTCTATTAAACTCCCATTTGTTTCCAGTGAGGAGGTTCAAGATTTGTATTTTTCTCAACCACAAAACCAATGGTCCAGGCTTTATCAGACTGTACAAAATGGGACATAACTGTGTGACTGAAACATTATTCACGACTCCACAGAAAAGCATTTAAATTTTCTCCTTCAAATTTGGATTATGTGGAGCAGTTCTCATCCCACTTTCAAAGATGGCCTTTGCAGAAAGGTGCATACGCTGAGTCCATTTGCAAAATCTGGGAACAGTGTTCGCTTCCATGGATCACAAAGAGCTTTATGTCCTACCCTTCAGCTTTCAAGCTATCTGGCAGTTTAGTTGAATGCATATTAACATTCTTTTAAAGTCAAAGGGTACTTAAAGTTTGTAATTTTGTCCAATTATACTACTTTCTAATTCAGTTCTAATTAGCTATATATAATGACCTCTAATCCTTCTGTTAATTAACTCAGTCTCTAGGTGAAAAAGGTATTTACTTTGATGAAATTGAATTGTTTTTTTAGATCTATTTCTCCCTCTCCATTTTTGTGTTTTCTTCAACACCTACAGGTATGCTTAAGTCTCTTTGTTGGTACGTTGTTACCTTAGCAAATATTTTTTATTGACAGAAACAGGACATTGATTTTTAGTCATCCAGAGTTTTATCTTTTAATGTAAACTACAAACTAAAATTTCCTGGATTAAATCAGTGATTATGTATTAATTTATATACTGCTGTAAAACATACATTCATTTCATGGTGACAGAAACTATATACATTTTGATGTGTTTAATATCCAAAATATTCATGGTGGAATTGGGTCTTATAAACAGGCGAAAGCTTCAGTCATCCTCTCAGAAATTTATTTAGGCTCTTTAATGACTTGACTTTTTTTTAAGTAGCAATAACTATATCTAGTACATCAGCAAGGGGTTAAAACAGCATAAGTACATAAGTGCTACGCCGTGACTGATTACAAGCATTTTTGACTTGCTGTGTCAGACATAAAATGCATGCTGGCTCTATACAGGTCATAAAAATAAAATACAGCTCTTACTTCACCAAGTATAATATCTACAATGTTACCCCAGAGTCTCCAGTGCCAATATTTGTACTGTCATCTCTTGGAGTGGGGGGAAATTAACACGTGGGTCTGACTCTCATTCAGCTGTGAGACGCAGAAGATTTTGATACTGCCTTGGAGAATATCATGACACCCATGCTATTTTTGATATTTTGACACTTCCAGGACAGTGTGGCTCAGAACATTTAATGCCCATCACTAATGTGTAATCAATATCTACATCACCTTCCCTGCAAGGCTGTTCCCAGAAGCTCCAGCCGGATGAGACTTGAAATAGCATACTTTCCAAGGAAGGAAGGTAATCACCTTTTGGCCTTTCTGATTTTTAAGAAGCTTATTAAAAATCAGCAGGAACTCTTAGTCAACAATATGTGAACAAGAAGCCTGAATACCTCTCCAAGTCAAGGTGAGCTGAAATAAATCACCAGAGATGATGGCTGTAAACAGCTGTCACCACTCCTGTTAAGTAATGGACAGGGGAAGAGGCTTTATGAGCAGCGTTTAGTGAACAGTTATTTCATATACTTTTGAAACACACTTTTAATACTTTAATTCCCAGGCTCTAAGAGGACTTGCACCCATTTAGAACAGAGCGGCAATCAGGGTCAATTGGAGATTGTAAAGTCCATAAGCAAAACAGAACTGAGGTTTCCCACTGACTTACTTTTGCACATGGGGGATACTCCTGACATCATTTCCTTTGGAAGAAGATGTCATTGCCTACTGACACTTGAACAAGCAGTTACAGATTCTTTCCCTGCCATCCACCAACCCCCTTTCCCCCGATTAGGAATTTGCTGCAGACTTCAAAGATTTGTACGATAAGCTTCTTTTCCAAAAGGAATTACTCTAACTGCCATAGCACATGGAAGCTGGAACTGCCTTTCAATCTGCTATTAGACATATTTCCCCAGTAGATATATTTTATTGGCATTTCCTATTCTTCAAAGATAAAGATAAAATATTTATAGATACTATCATTTATAGCAGCCTAAATGAAATAACGAAACCTCATGATAACAAGTTTTCACAAAACCAAAAGGCATTGCTTGCTTATATTTGAAAGCACACTATGCCCTCTTTTCCAAATGCAAGCAGCTGAATCTTGGAGACTGGGTGACCATTGCATTTAGCCTTATTAGAAGTTATTCTAGTCATCTATTTGTTTGAAATATAGTCGGTTGGAATTCCTGTTTATTTGTTCCACCTGCCACTGTAAGTAGTGAAAACACTACAAACTGACATAATATGAACAAATACTGGTATTTATAAGTGCCGTAAGAGCAAATATATGTAATAACCAGTCAAATGTAATTTGTATATTTGTAGTTTGAGTTGCCCTCCTTTCAGAAAAACGATTGTTTGAATCAGTTTCCCACTTCAGACAGTGTGTTTCAATGAATGCTGACATTGTTATGAATGTGGGTATTCTGTTTTGCTGAGGATGGCAGCAGCTGTTAATTAAAATGAACTATTCTAATCAATATTTAGTCTCTTCTCTCTTAAGTTTAGGATCAGTCTGGCACAAGGGGTGCAGGGAATACTATTTTATTTGCTAGAACTTTGCTGAAGTGGGATAGGGAAGGCAATGGCCAGATTTGGAAATAATTGCACAATTTATTTAAAGCTGTGTTTCACACACATTTTGGATCTTTCGGTGTTCTTACCTCTGCCACTTTTTTCCTAGGAGCCCCAACTCTCACTGCCTTGAATTCAAGCTCAGCATCAGAATAGCAATGCTTGCCTGAAATTTGGATGGCTCCTTCTTACAGTTTGGCCAAACATCTAGAGCAAATATATATGAAACTTTTCTTAAGCAGGTGTTGTATATGAATGTGGAGCCCCACTGTGCTATAAGCATGGTGTCAGCAACCCTTGGTCAAGCTTGCAAACGTATCAAGCCTCTGCCAGTGCAAACTGAAGATCTGCCAGAGTTAACTGTTGTGCCAGTTTGTTATATAAAGCAAGCCAATATTTCATAACCTCAAGAGCATTTTCCTTCCACTTAATAACGTTGTACAGAAAAGTATCTACTGGAGCAGTGTTACATTAGCAGATTTTCAGATGCTTGTTTATTTATAGGAGGCCTGGGGCTTCCTTTTATAAAAGGAAGGCTAGTATAAATGGATTTTAAAGTGGAGTAAAGCAATGTGGGTTTAAACAAGACTTATTGAAATGGTGAGAGAAAACAGTGATAACAAAGACCTTTCCAATATTTTATTTGTGTGCTTGGCTGAGGACACAGCTTTGTCACTGGGATGGTTTAACAACCATAACTTTTCCCACACCATCCATTACCTGATTAAAGATTCCGCTTACTAATTTACTTAACTGCAGCATCCGTTTTAAAAGTTTATTTGATCTTTCCATTCTTTTTCATTTATCTGTCACTGTTAATAATAAGTAACTACACCTTACACTGTGCTTTGAGTCAATTTTATTTTGAATCAAAATTACTTTAGATTTCTGATTAAATTTGGTAATTGTGCCAGTGAAATCCAATGTCTACAAATATTCATTGTTAGTATGTATCCTAGGATGTGTTGAGAAACAAGAAAAATATCTCTGAAAAAACTTGAGGCAGAATAAAATATTCAAACTCTGGTTTTGATTTTACATTTTGAAAAAAACTTTAAAACTTTTAAATCTTACAAGCATTATGAATGTTTACTGACAACATTGTTTCCACTAACATATAATATCTAATTTATTCATTACAGTTTTTTGAAAAAGAATACTCCTGAAATGCTATTTTGCGCTCTCTATAATTGCAAGAAAGCTATAACTATGGTCTTAAAATAACAGATTTGATGTGAGATATTTCCAAATACAGAATGAGTTTTAAAGGTCATGGGTAAATAAAATAAAAAATATTTTTATCCAAGAATCTTGCCATGAAGCATTAAATATGGCTCAGATTCAAATTTCCATTACCGCAGCATTGAATGAATCTCTAAACTAGGATGTTAATTTTAGTTGAGTGTTATATATATAATGTAATTCTGAGGCTATTTGCACAGTGACCTAATTTTTTTTTCTAATAAGATACAAAAGCCTAATTACACCATAAAATAGTGACTTTTTTCTTTCATCTACAGTGACATCTTCCCTACTGTATTCCCTCTGTTTTTTCATTTTTATATGTTTCTTTCTCACTTGTAGGAAGACAACTGCTGGTTTGGTGCAGCCATCCACAGAGAACAGCTCCTGTGTATTTTAGGGTACTCACTGTAGCACAGGGGTGGGGCACAGGGGACTTCTGCCCTCCCAGGTCATCTGCTGCGTTAGAATTTCCTGTCAAGCACTTCTTATCATCCGACTAATCTCAAACTTGGCTTGCTTCATCTCATTTTGTCTTGCTATCGACACAAGTCTTAAACTGTCAGCTAGTGAGTTGTTTCAAAAGATTGTCCTTCCTGCAATCCTTACGCTTTCTAAGTCTGCTATTATGCAAGTAATAATATGCAGTTTTATAGTCTCATTTTACTGTTCAATTTTCAAAATTATTTCAATAAACTAAAGGCTATTGAATTATTTTGGAAGCAATTTACATTGCCATATAATTCTGTAGCAGGTCTGCTGCATAAATTAGGAAGTCATGCCACATAATTTAAGTCTAAAATGTTCTACAGTACCAGGAGTCTTGATATTACTTTGTTAATTTCATGAGCAGAAAATATTTCACTCTCCAGCTAGCAGCATGCATAGGATCCTGATGAATTAAATGTCAGCAAGTTGGAAGTTAGTTTCTGCTAATGACATACAAATCTGGCCTCCAAGTGTACAGCATCAGGGATATTTTCTAAATCACCACTTTCATCCAGAGAACAATTTTGTATACATAGGATGTCTCTTGCTCTTATTTCCTTTGACAGGATGCAAGACAGGTATCCTGTCAAAGACTTCTCATTCCTATTAAAGCCAAAATGAAGTGAAAATTTAAAAAGGAATTTTTGAGGATGCATTCCTCAATGTCCTCTGTGAAGTCATGACTACTGAGTTATGAGTTAATACTGAATATCAGTGTAAACAGACCACAGCTTCCAGGATATCAGTTCATAAATTTTCTTATCACATGAGATTCCAGCTTTTTATCCCATGATGTAGTGCATACTGACCAGCCAGGCAGGAATAAATCAGTTTTTCCCTTTCCCTGTTATGCAGCTTTAGTTGTTACAATAATCAGAGGATCACAGAATGGTTTGGGTTGGAAGAAACCATTAAAGATCATCTAGTCCATGCCCCCTGCAGTGAGCAGGGACATCTTCAACTAGATCAGGTTGCTTGGAGCACCATCCAACCTGACCTTGAATGTTTCCAGGGATGGGGCATCTACCCCCTCTCTGTCCCAGAGCTTCACCACTCTAGTCATAACATTTCTTTCCTTTCATCTAGTCTAAGTCTACCCTCTTTCAGTTTAAAACCATTGCCCCTTGTCCTATCTCAACACGCCCTACTAAAAACTCTGTCTCCGTCTTTATTATAAGCCCCCTTTAAGTACAGAAAGGCCACAATAAGGTGACCCCAGAGTCGTCTTTTCTCCAGCCTGAACAACCCCGACTCTCTCAGCCTTTCCTCTTAGGAGACGTGTTCCATCCTTGTGATCATTTTTGTGGCCCAACTCTGGACGTGCTCCAACAAGTCCATGTCTTTCCTGTACTGAGGACTCCAGAGCTGGATGTAGTACTGCAGGGGGGTCTCACCAGGGCAGAGTAGGGGGGCAGAATCACCTCCCTCGACCTGCTGGCCATGCTTCTTTTGACGCAGCCCAGGATACAGTTGGCCTTCTGGGCTGCGAGTGCATATTTTTGGCTCCTGTTCAGCTTTTCATCCACCAGTACCCCCAAGTCCTTCTCTGCAGGGCTGTTCTCAATCCCTTCATCCCCCAGCCTGTACTGATATCAGGGGTTGCCCTGACCCATGTGCATCACTTTGCACTTGGCCTTGTTAAACATCATGAGGTTCACATGGGCCCCCTTCTTGATGTCATCCCTGTCCCTCTGAATGGAATCCTGTCCCTCAGGTGCGTCAAGCACACCACTCAGCTTGGTGTGGTTGGCAAACTTGATCCCAGTATGTCTGCACTCGATCCCAGCATGTCATTGATGAAGGTATTAAACAGTACTTGACCTAGTACTGACCCCTTAGGGACAGCGCTTATCACTGATCTCCAGCTAGACGTTGAGCCATTGACCAGTACCCTCTAGATGTGGCCATTCAACCAATACTTCATCCACCAAACAGTCGATCCATCAAATCCGTATCTCTCCAAGTTAGAGAGCAGGATTTTGTAGCAGACTCTGTCAAAGGCCATAATATCATGATTGAATATCTTAATGTTTGTAAAAGGTGTCTTCAACATTTCAAATATCCAGTAACTTATACAGAAAATGCTGTCCTTTCTGATGGAAGAAATAGCAGAATAGTTACTTATTAGTCTTTACTGACAGGACAAAAAAGTAAAAGAACAGATTTTAGTTTCAAGATAGGTAAAGCACACCACAGTAATTATTAGATTACAAAACTTATTTTCCCCTAGAATGGCTGTTTCTTAAACTTTACTCTTTCTTCACAGTGACTAGTCACTTAGTGTGTGAGGGACAAAAAGAAAATTAAAAAAAAGCAGAAGGACGTTGCAAGCTAAGAAATTAGGGGAACAGGAACATGAAAACAGGCTGAGCTAGAATTATTGGAAGGTGAAAAAAATGGAAGATATCCACTTCCTGGGACATGGGAATAACAGAGATATTTCCCAAAGCTCCAAAGAATTAAAAGGGAATGTCTTACTCCTCAGTGAATTTTTTCCCCCGTAAAACAAGCTCACTAAACCTGCTGTTGACATTCAGCAAATCTAAAGCTATGGTAACCCACCTTCTCCCTGAGGAAAAGGTAATCAAAGTGAAAATGTATTTTTTGTCAGAATGATAACTTTCCAATTGAGTCTATTCCCCTGGCTCCAAGTCCCAGGTTCCAGTCACAGACCCAGCTAACCTAGAGCTCTGCACCTGATCCTTGCCCGAGCACTCCAGCTCGCTGCCACCTCCTTTCCAGCCCCTCAGGTTTGCTTGTGCACATCGCAGGAGAATCAAAACCTCTCTTACTTTTTTGAATATGGAAACTAGCTGGGAAACAGCCTCTTTTTCCTGGTTTACTATTCCTTTGTCCCTGTAGTGTTTCAGGTCAGTGTTTCAGTCCCTCTGCATTCAAGGCTTTCTCTCCTATATTAGTAACACCTGGAAGGGGAATAAACTATTTAGTTTCCAGAAGAGAAAGACCCTCTGTTCCATCTCTATTAGGAACATGCAGGCTTGTAGCTGAAATTACCTGTAGCTGAAATTGTAGCTTGGGCTGAAATTACCATTCTGCCCCAGACCAAATACGCGTAACAGGAAACAGCTATATTGGGAATTCAAAACCTGCAGTAGTAAGAGGTTCTTATTTAATGCCTATGAATTTCCATGTTTCTGAGGCACATAATTTAGCCCATCTGGGTACATTTTCACATGGACAGGAGGAAAAAATGGAATATGCTCCTGACAAAAATTTATTTCTTCCTGCTCTAGACTATGGAAGCGCTAGCTTTCAGCAAAAATTAATAACAGCTTAATGTTCTAAATCATACAATATCTATGTATTTTCTTAGCTCTGTTTTTTGGGTTTTTTGGACTGAAATGTCATCAAAACAAAGTGTGCCTAGCATCGAAATTTTCTACATA
The DNA here is from genome assembly GCF_949628215.1 of Phalacrocorax aristotelis. NCBI lineage: Eukaryota > Metazoa > Chordata > Aves > Suliformes > Phalacrocoracidae > Phalacrocorax > Phalacrocorax aristotelis. The sequence continues at coordinate 34,824,670 of NC_134311.1, read as the reverse complement.
AATGATGCAACATAAAACAAGTCCATATAACAAATAATTGCAATGATCCACTGTGATAGGCAATGCTACCAAAATCCCCTATTGAATAAATTATGAATGGATAAAATTTCTTTTTCAAAGGCTTCTAATTCCATTGAATTACAAGAGATTTTCACTGGAATGCTCTGAGGCTTTTACTAATGAAAATTGTTTAAACACATTCTCTCTTTCACAATATGGCTTAATGCTAAAATCTTTCAGAGACAGACTTGGATGAAAAGCTATGAAATACAAAAGAAATTATAAATTCAGCTAGGCTTAACGCTATTTTTAGGTCTGCTGTAAAATAATCTAGTTTTTCAATCCTTAGAATATGATATGCCTTTAACTTATTTAATTACACCTTGTCTATGACCAGCTTCATAGTACATTTACAAACTTCTAAACTCAATTCCATTTACCTAGGCAAACTTTCCTTAAAGAATAAATGCTTTCTACCTATTTTATTCTGTCAGATGTAATGAGTATAGGCTGCTGCACTGCAAACTCAGATAATATTCTCTGAGCAACCTCATTCATGTCCTGAAGGGATCAGGCCTTTCTCAGAGAGAAAAATCATTTGTACTTTCTCCAACTTGAACTTTGTGCTGAGCCTCACCTCACAATCTGTTCTTGACAAATTATCTATTCTTTATTGATCACTTAGGACTGAAGATGTCAGAGGTGAACCTTTCCTGGGTTGCTTGTTTGTTTTGTTACTCTGAGCTTTTTTACCATCATTAAATATCAGCAATACAGCTTAACAAGCTGCCTGTTACTGACAGAACCACAGGGATATTTCTTGGATTCCAACTGTGTAGCCTAGGTCCCCAAATTTAAAGACAGCTGTCTTGAATACTCACTCCTCATAGCTCATTCCACATACATGGCAAGCATGCTGTAAAGGACAAAAAATACCGGGGGAGGCACTTATGGATTGCAAGTCTTCACCGTTATCTGTGATTTTATTAAGATATGATTAGATTTTCATAGGCACTACACAAAGTCACAGGAAGATAAGCATTTTCTAAAAGACATACCTTTTATTTTTAAGAATCTCTAATGCTCATAGAAGTTGGAGTATTGACAATATAACTTCTAAAATTATTTCTTCCTTCTTAGTTAAGAAGTATCACTGATATTAAAGGATGCACTGGTTACTTGAAATCTACCTTCTTTTAAATGAGGTTCATATGGTGAAAATCTCTAAACATTTTGAATTATTTAAAACATTTCATTGACCTACTTTACCAAAGACTATATTAATGGGGAAAAATGACTTTTTTTCAGCTGAAGCCCAGTTACAGTGAAAACCCAAGGTAATTATTTCTGTCATCAACATAATCCCAAAAGGTGAGATTTTATGTGGTGATCAGACCTCTCTGATATTTTTGCCTCACTGAGTTTTATAATGCTGTTATTCTTGTAAGCACTTTGTCCTATAAAATCAAAACCACAGCAACTAGAACCAACCAACAGAGACCAAGGGGACTCAAGAGACGTAAGCATATTATTCTATTGTTTTTAGTTTTGGGGGTAGTCCAAGTCATTTCAAGAGTAAAAGATAATGGAATGTAAGTAAACAACTTTATTGGTAAATTTATATTAAGGATCTGAGACACAAAATTTGGAGCCAAATTTTGATTCCCATCAAGTTTCAAGTGTGCTCAGACTGAAAGCTCTGAGCTGAACCCATTGATGGAAAAAAATTGCAAATGAACACAAAGACCATGAAGCAAAACATGGCAAGAATTCAGCTAAAACAAGATGCAATAACACAGATGGATGAAAGGTACATGAACACAGCACAGATGGACCAAGTTCTGTTCAACTGCAGGAGGTTAACCCTCATTTGTGTTTTTGTTCATTTCAGTTAGATTTATCTAGAAATTAATCCCTAATATCACTGCTCTGACTTCAATGCAATAAAATTACAAAGTAAATCTGTATGAAAATTTTTTGATAGGTGGTATAGTCATTCAAGAATAATGTTTTGGGAAACTTGGAGTAAATCTACCCTCAAAAAAGTGCAAGAAACCCTGTATAAAAAAAAAAAATAATTTTCTCTGTAGTTTTGGGGGAAAAAAAAAATAATCGAAAAGCAAGAACTTTTCAGGGTCAGCATGAAATTCTTCCTTTTGAAGGAGCATTATCATTAAGGAATGACCAAGTTTAAGAGAAAAATGTTTAAACACCCCCTACCCATGACATTCTTATCCAAATGTGTTGACCCAAAACATTTACTTGGGAAAAAAAAAAACAAAACCCAAAAAAAACCCCACAAATTTCCATTGGGATCAATGGAAACAATCCAGTAGTCCCCATCTAATCACATTCCTGACTATAAAAGCAAAGTTCAATTCTTAAAATGTTGCAGTGAAATACTTTTATTTTTGAAAGAAGAAAAATTCTGCTGAAACTATTAATGGATTTAGTATGAATTTAAACATAAAGTGCTTAATTACATACTGCAGTTTTATATGGTCTGATAGGCTTGGATTTATCCAATAATAACTCTCTCCTACCTCTTTTCCATGTCTCTACACTCTCAGACAAATCTACTTCAACAGGACAAAGAATATAAGGAGATTCTTCAAAACTTATCCGTTGACACAAAAAGGGAGTCATGAAGAAACAAATCAGCTTTCCAAATAGATAAAAATTATACCTTTGGACAGCCAAAAAGAACAGATTGAAGGAAAATTTTGGACGTCATGAACAGCAGCAGAAATATCTCTAAATGAATGTGCCTCAGGAATATAAATTATATTGCAGTTACAACACTCTTAAAAGGTGTAATAGGCAATTTAACTACAAAGTTATTGAAATACAAAAGCTACTGAAAGAGGGATTCATGAATCTGCTCTTAAAAAAACTAATTAAAATAAAAGAGCTGTAACAGTCTCTCCTTTAGAGAGACTAATAAAAGTGATGGGAAAACTTGAAGCACTCATTTTCATTTTTTGATGAATGAAAGTGAATTTTAAGCCCTCTGCATTAGTCCTACCCTTCAACTAATCCTAATATTGGAGATAAGAGAGAGTTGTTTGTACAGGACATTTAATAGCTTTTGTACATTTGATCTGAGTATAGAATAAATCAGGGAAAATAACACAGGTTCCTACCACATTTTCACTGGTAGAAATGTAAACTAACTCTCTCAGTTTGAGCTGTGCCTTCTTTAACATCAGACCAAATTAAGAAACCTTTCTTCTAGATGGGTTTAATTGGGATTTATACCAGTATAACAAAACACATCTTGTTTGACACAAATCTTCTTACTCTTTCAATGCATCTTAATCTTAACTTACAACAATCCCATCCATTCTGTTCCTGAGCATCTCTAAGATTATCTGAAAAATGTGTTGTGTTTTTCAACATGGTGAGCCAGCCAGCAACTGATTAGAGATCTAATTTATTCCACAGATGATTTATAATAAGTCAGATTGGAAAGCAGGCCATTTCCAGGGTGACAAGCTAATGCATTACCACTGTGTAACCTTAGCCCACACAAGAATGTAATTTAGTTTTTAAAATGATAAATATCTGTATCTCCAAATTTGTACTAATTATCAGGCTAAAAGGTTCTTTCAGGCACTATGTTCTTTTATATTATAATATTTTATTAAATTGTAAAGGTGTAGATCACAGCACTAGAAGGGTTGAACCAATTAGAAACCAGACAAAAGGTTAATGGGAGAATAAGTCCCCAGTTTAAAATGTTTTTTCTATTTTTGGGGGGAGACAAATATACTAAAAACAAGTACACTTATACTTCACATTAATGTTCTCCATTATTATAAGGCTAAGATGTTGTACATAGGAGATCGCATATCAAGTTACAAGTAAAAGAAACCTAATCAGTGAAAGATAAACCAGGTCAGATGATGATGATTTTATAAGTTAAGGGACTGTTTTTCCCCATCTGAATGGAAAACAAGGAAAATTAATTAGGATGTACAGCACAAAGATGGGTCCAACTTGATTGATTTAAAATATGGTGATAAGAAAGGGATAGAAAGCAAGCTGAAAAGGGTAATGGGCCTCCCATCTATGTTACAAGGTATATAACCAAAGAAAGAGACACCATCATGCAGTTACTCACCAACTCCTCTCTTTTTGCATTTCCAAAAGACAGCATAAGCCAGACAAAATATTCAGGGAATATATTGAAGCAAAGACGACAGCCAAACTCCAACCCCAGCATTCTGATGTCAATTTTACCATCAACACCTTCAGCATCTGTGTCATGTGTTTGCCATGGTTTACTAATATGTGTAAGTACAGTGAAATTAAGTAACACTTCTAGTGTTATTTATTTAGCAGCTTCATTTCCCTCTTAGGTTAAAAGCATCTCAGGTAGTAAATCTATATAATAATTCAAAATATTTTATGTGTAATTGGGGAAAGGGAATGAGAATACATTTTCTACTTAAAAGCTGAAGCAGGAAGGAGCATGGTAGCAAAAGCTAAAGTAGTGATTTAGAGGGATAACCCAATATAATTTGATGCTAAATATTAACTTTACTGAAGTTATTGTAGAGTTTTACTACTGCAGCATCAGTAATTCTAGTTTTGTGCTCATCTACATTTCCCTTTGTAGCTTGGTCTTTCTTTCTGCAGCCTTAACATGAGCCTGCCATCAGACAGTTCCCTCTAGCTACAGTGGATCATTTAGAAAATAATGGACACAGGGATGCATGTGAAGTAGTGTTTTCTGCCCCTATTTAAAGTCCTTCAGAAGTCTACTGAACACTTACCTGAAAGGTTAATGATTTGAAACAGCTGGTGGTATCATGGAGGTTTGGGGTTTTTTTGGTGGGTGTTTTGGGTTTTTTTTTTTGTATCAGCATTAGGGAAGGAAGACCATATTAGTCTCTGATCCATTCATTTTAAAATATATGCATATTTTAAATTTAAGTACATACAACTAAATTGCACCTGTTTGGGATGAGCTGAGAAGACTGAGGGTATCTTTAGGAATCTGCAGATTGGGATAAAGTGCTAAAGCTAAGCAAGTTTTAACCATTTGGAATCCTGACTATTTCTTTGATGTAAAACACATTATGTTCAAGGGTAAACTAGAGATGATGATTTTTACTAAACTGAATTGAGATTTCACTGAAGAGCAACAATTGAAGAGATAGTTGGGATTTGAAAAATTTCAGACACTTACATCAGGCAGTAAGTGAAAAGGAAAAAGGATCTGAAGATGTTTCTGTAACTTTGCCAGGTTTTTTTAATGAGGTGTTGCTAAGGATTTTTTGTAATGCTGAAAATAAATAAAACTTAAATTCTTTGATTTCGTGCATGCTTCTGAATTTTCAAACCTATGTGTTTTTCAGAAATTAGTGTTCAAATTCATTTTGAGGATGTCTTGATCTTAATAATATTGTGATAAATAATACAGTGATGAAGCATTTTTGAAACTATTGAAATAAATTTTTCACTTGCTTTGATGAGATATGGACAATTTTCTCTTGCTATCCTTTTTTTTGTTTTGTTGTTTGTTTTTTTTAAATACAGTTAATACTGTAACTTCCCTGGTTTTGGATGACTTGCACACTTTTTTGACAGGTTCCACTTCACATGTGGCATTACAGTGCAAGTTGTAGCTCTGTTTTGTGTGGATTTAATCTTGGGAAAAGGCTGTGCCCAGTATCCTATCAGTATCTCTGGGATAACACTGTCTGTCTGATTGCCACAAAAATTTGGCTTTGAAACAGTACGCTGATCACAAAACCTAGCCCTCTTTTCCAAAACATCAAAAAGGAGAGGGGAGGAAGGAACTGGAAACAGGTTTCATTCAACATCTACTTCAATTTTAAATTAAGAAGGGGAAAAGGAAAGGGAAGACCTCTCTGAAATGGTTTATACCACAAACAGCACTACATCATCCCTCAGAAGACTTCACTAACTACAGGGTAAAACATGCCAGATGCAGTCTGTTCAGGAGAATCAAATGAAACTGGAAGAACTGTAGACAAGTGTAAGGTGCTGAGCACACAGAAATTTTCACTTTTTTGTAATTTACTGGCAAGTAATAATAATTTCTTTTGCAAGACAAAAATTAAGCAAGATTTCCATTACATTTAACAAATATTTTTTGTCTTAAAAGTTAGATTCCCTGATCATGTGTCACTTAGCAGAAAAAATACCCCAAGACCATTAAATAAACATTATCAATACTTCTACATCTTAGGAAAGAAAAAAAGATGTAATAAAAAAAACCCGCAAACCTGCTCCTTGTCCCTTTATGATCCTTGTTGGATATGAATGTCTGGAAAATTCTGTTTTTTCTTTTACAGTAGTTAGCTGCATACAGACCAAATAATGTACTATAAAGAACATTCTCAACACAAGCCAAGTCTTCAAAAGAATTTAAAATCAAAATTAAAATGAAGGCATTTTCAGCTTGTCTTCATAACTTTTTGCAATCCTGTCCGTATAGGTTAGAATTTCACCTAGGAAACACCTTTCTGTTTCTTTAAAAATGTAGGAAGACAAATCTGTTGCCTCATCCTGCCCACGATGTTCTTTGTATCCCTTCAAGCAACAGCCATCCATAAGATTTTTAGCAAGGAACACTTCAGCCTCTCTTCAACAAGGTCCCTCCATCCTTTCTCAGTAACAGAGCTTGTGGTGGTAAAACAAGAGGTAAAACTCCATGCACGTCTTTCTCACCTTTTACACACCTCCATGTAGCCAGTGACACACACTCACTCAAAATCAAGTTTATTCAAAGCAAGTCTTTTGTTTTCTATTACAATTTCATGTTCAGCTTTTGCACTGGTTTAAGGATTTATCTTCATTTAGACCAACTTAGACTACCTGTTTTTTTGATACACAAACTTACTGCAAATCAAGAAAATAAAATATCTCCTCAGTTTCAATGGAAATCATATTTATGTTCATTCTTTTCATGCATATCTGTCTAAATATAGATATTTAGAAAATTATATAACATATAGCTACCTGAATGTGAACTGTGGGCTCACTAAACTAAAATCCTGTCATCAGGGAGCTCCATTCATTATTTGAGATCATTACTCATAGAAAAAATCTGTTAGCCCAGGTCAGTATATACAAAGGAGTACCTAAATCATCCTGTCAAAAGCTCTCTTGGAGATGCTTAAGTGAAATTGACAGGTTCTTTAAGAAGTTGTGTCTATCTTTTCTCAGAAACACATTTAGGAAAGGCCCAAAGAGCTTTAAAAGTTAGATGAAAAATAATTTGGCTTTGTTGAGGACTACAATTTAACAAAAGGCTGAGAGATTCTGGGAAAATTTCTATACAATATGGTTCTCTTCTTTCAGCTGGATTTTGCAAAATTAGTTTTAATATATTCTCTGTTTTACTATAAGCATTTCTTTTGATTTTGCTTTAATTATCTAGACAGATACTATTCACAATAGTTATTGCAGTGTGGTAACCTTTGGTCTCTTATTTCATACTTGAAAGACTTTTTCTGAAGGAACAGAGATAGGTTTTTTTTGGTGTGCACTCCTGCTTTGTCATACTGAATTATAGGTTCCTTTAAAGATGATCAAAACAAGTATATGTAAATGAAGTTTAATTCACTGACCTACTTCAGATCTAATTCAACTTGACCTCATCCACTCATGTTTCCTGACCTGCAGTGCTCCCTTCCTCACTTTCTTTTTATCATTAATCTTTACCCCTCCCTAGTTACTTCCTCTGCATTCATTGATCTTTCTCCTTACTATTATAAAGGCATTCTCACTTGATTGTAATTCTCTTTCTATCCTTCCTCACAACTCCTATTGCTAGTCTCTTGAAAATGGATATGAGTACTAATCTATATCTGTTTCCTCACCTCCTTGTCTTCATGTCAATTCCACATTTCTATTCTATTCTAACTGTCCTTACAAAAGGATGTGATAACTTCTTTTGTTGATCCTTCAGACAGACATAAAATCGTCACTTCTATGATACTCCGCTGTCCTTGTACAACAATATAGCTTTTTTATATTTTTTTTTTCACTCTCCTGGTTCTCTTCCTCTTAAGGAAAACCTTTCTTTATTTTACTAGCTGATGTCTCTTAAGTGGAAATTACCATTTCTTCCCTAATGTTCATCTATGTTTCTTCTGTTAAGAACTTATTCTGTTCCTAGTGTCTTACATCATCATGAAATAAGTGGCAGAGAGCTTACTGCAGCTGTGATGTCTTATCAGTCACCCCTGTGAACCTATCAAGCTCCTTATTTGAGCTTAGCATGACCAAATCTAAGAAAACATTTTCTAATTAAATGCTTAACTCTCACTGCCTTCCTAAAATTCTTACTGCAGCAGGAAAGGCAGCCTTTTTTTCTAAATCCTCAATGAAACTACTTACATCTCCTAAACATATCCCTCTTTCCTGTCTCCATCAGTGTTAATTTCTCTATATCTTACCATAATGAAAGCAAGACAAGCTTAAACAATTATCTGGACATTTCTCCCCAGCCACAATAACTGAAGTACATCAATATTACTTTGAAGTGCTAGATTTTCTTTATAAAGGAAATATTAAAAATAAACAACAACAAAAAAAAGCTGTTGTGTAACGTTATTACTGTGAGAAGAAAAATTGGAGTAATGTAAATAGCAGCTACAACACGCTCCACAGTATTCAAGGGAGTTTGTGTGCTTGCATATGTAAATATATAAGAAAGTATGCACATCTAGATGTAATAATGTTTGAATTAAACATAGAAGATGAAACTAGAAAAGACCAATATTAAAGTGTGATTATTTGACAGAAATACACATCATCTTGTCTGAGGCACAAAGAGACTAAGACAGTGCATCCTGGAAAAACCATTCCTGTCATATTTAGAAGGCTGCAGGTCTGCTAAGTGTAAAAACTTGCCAAGTCTAACGGAGAAATGCTTTATTAAACTCTTGTCATTAAGATGAACCCTAAGGCTCAGATTCATAACCCCCTCACCTGTTGTATGCAATATATCTTTTCTAACACTTTCACATGGATATCTCCTCTCTGTGTTTTTATACTAGCTTCAGACTAGAAAGCTGTTACTAATGCAGTGCACAGTTATGAAGGAAACCTTTCCAAAGCAAGCAAGTTCCGTTCATTACAGGGGGCACAAGGCATTTCAAAAGCAGTCTGCTATGTTTTTTACACATTTTTTCTCTAGAGAATTAAGCATTTTACAGATAATCCTGAAATATCTCTTTATACCAGAGAAAAGGCAGGTAAAATAAGAAAAAATATGTTTCACTGTGTAAGTTAGGACCCTAGTTAGTAGGAAAAGAGATACGAAAAAAGAAAACCCAAAGCAAAAACACGCCTTATTAGCTGGCTTGATTTCCATACGGCATCTGCATTTCATTCAAGACAGAGCTGACAAGACAAATTTGTATCTTTTAAGTGCTGTGTCCCATTCCTCAGGTTAGCTATATCGTCCTGGCTTTGTCTCTCTAAACAGGAACTAGTCACTGAGAACAAAGCCCTTCCATATGACGTCTCTACTCACTAGAAATTTAATAAAAAATAAAGTGAACTGCTAGGAATTTTCTGTAATCCAGAGTCTCTGTAAATAATGCACTAGAATATTGTGAACGGCCTGCTCAGCAAAAGAAGCCTGAGACCACATTTCCTTTTAGTACACAGCAATGGTTCTTAGACATTTCCTCGTACTGTGTCTCCCACAAAGAGTTATCAGCTACCCTGTCAGTAAGGAATTAATGTGCTACAAATGTGTCCTTTCCCAATAAACAAGTTGGTGGGGTTCAATCAAACTCTCTTTTAAACTTATATCTACGTACATCTATAAAACCATTCTACTAGATATGCTGTCAAGGTTTTAGCTGGGACAGAGTTAATTTTCTTCACTGCAGCCGCCATAGTGCTGTGCTTTGGACTTAGTATGAAAATAGTGTTGATAACACACCGATGTTTTAGTTGTTGCTGGGTGGTGCTTGCGCTAGTCAAGGGCTCTGCCGGGTGCACAAGAAGCCGGGAGGGGAGGGGGCACAGCTAAGAGAGTGGATCCAAACTGGCCAGAGGGATATTCCATATCATGTAACATCATGCCCAGTATGTTAACTGGGAGGAGCTGGCCAGGGGAGGGAGGCAGCAATCACAGCTCGGGGACCAGCAGCGTCGGTCGGCGGGTGGTGAGCGGTTGCAGCGCTTGTGGGTTTTGGTTTTTTTCCATTTTTTTCTGGGCTTCATTTTTCTCTCTCATTACTTTCTCTTTTATTATATTATAATTATTATTGTTGTTATTATTATTATTACCATCATAATCACCATTATTATTACTATTACTATTTTATTTTAATTATTAACTGTTTTTATCTCAACCCATGAGTTTTCTTTCTTTTGCTCTTCCTATTCTCTCCCCCAACCCACAGGAGTGGGGGGAGTAAGCAGCTGGCTGCGTGCTGTTTATTTGCCAACTGGGGCTAAACCACGACACTTACTTATTACACAAATATTTAGTGATGAGAAATATGTTAGTATTCATTTTAGCTATTTAAAATAAACTTGGTAAGTACAAAGAGAAACGATTTGCTACTTCTCACTTCCACCTACCAAAGTATCAAAAACCTATGTGAGCCAATATACTCATTAAAAAGTACTTTTCAGTTCCTAGTGCAATACTAAGTCAATAGGTGTTAGTTTTGCATAACACATACATATTAAGGGAAGAATAAACTCCTGAGAAAGACTTGGTGTTCAGGTGTTTGGTGCAAGTAAAATAGCTGTTGCAAAGAATGGTGCTGTGCATGCAGGAAATTAAAATGATCCCTTTCAACTTCCAAGTGACTAAAAAAACCCAAACTGCTGTGTTCCCATCTCCTCCTCCACAGAACATTAATGTCACGATGATGTACAGTACCAGCTGCCACTACCCAGTGTCTTACCTGCCACTTAAGAGAGTAGCTTGAACAAAAGGTTAGGAGTTACAGTATCTTTTTTATTTTATTTTTTCCTTTAAGATCTTTCACATTCATTATTTGAATAGGCACCCATACTTTCTGGATAATGTTCAGTGACTTCTTTCCAGTCAAACAGAAAGGGTGTGAAGCTGAATGGTCAGCTGCCTACTCTGCAACAGGACTGGGATTCCAGAGGCAAACATTTTTATCATCACCATTCACATTTACAGTGATTTAAAGCTTTGTTCATAACCACAGCAGATGCTACTCTAAGCAGCAATAAAATCAATGTGATACAGTTAATCCTGATTATGACCCTGACACTCACAATGATTTGTGATTCTAAAGATTACACACACTGTGGGAAATAAATACAACAGGAGGAATCCCACTATCATGTATTTTCTGTTACTGTAAGCTTACTAGCTTCTTGCCTCTTACGCCTCTTTGATGAACTGTGGAGACATTCTGAAAAGCATCTTTCAGTCAAGCCATAAGTAACCCTTAAGCATATTTTCAAGTCAGTTGTAATCATTGTAATCTATCTTTAAAATATTGAATATACATTGCCTGTTGTTTTATTCCATCAAGCACAGTAGAGTATTTCAGAAATCAGAATATTGCTATTAAAATGTATCATCCTTTGTTTCTTGGTGACGTTTAAGCCTTGGGGTATTATAATGTATTATAAGTGGTAAGCCTGAAGTATCATTTTCAGGCCACAGATGCAGAAATCGCAATTGCTTGTGTGTGACCAAATTTCATTTCAAAATGTGGGGATTTTTACCCGCACAGTATTAATAATAATCTTCTAGGCTTTTATTTAGTGTTATTCTTACATTAAGGGCATCTGATTCGCAGTGCACCAAGCTTACATGAATATTGTTAAAGCTTGGGTCAGGCAGGGGTTCTATAGCCATAATAATAGAATGTAAACAACTGTTTGAATACAGTCCTATTCATGCTAGTCCTGCAACTAGAAACAAAAAAAAAAAAAAAGAAAAAAAGAGGTGCAGGATGGTAGGGTAAAAGATGAATGATTTGCATTCTCTTGAGGGTTGCAGCCTTTGTTTTATTTGCTGATCTGATGTCGTTGCTGTTAACAGTGATTGAACAGATGATGTGTAGCATATTTGTTCATTCTGGAACTAAAACACACATTTAAAAGGTACCTCTCAGCTATCTGAAAGATTAAGATAGAACATACAAAGTGCCAAAGTCCTGAAGAGAAAGAGCAGGCAATCTGTATTTATCCAACCAGGACAAGCCTCGAGTTAAGTACTAGTAAAAAGCATAGGAAATTTGAGGCTGAAGAATGGTGTCAGAAAGAAAAGAAACAAGGAAGTAGTAGAACATCAGTGAAATAGTAGAGATATCATTGATTAATTAGCAGTCAGGAAATATTTGTCTTCCAGGACTTTGTCAATTATGATACCAAATACAGAGAAGGGAACATTATTATAAAAGGCAGGTGACAGAAAGCTTTATTCCTGCTTTTCTTCTGGTTTGGTTGTTTTTTAATTCCCAGGCCTCATTTTGTTCTTTTAATCTCTTTCTAGCCAGACATCTTCCCAATTGCATCATGTAAGAGACTTGTCCTCCTCTTACTAGAAAAAATCTGAGAGGAAACTTTCAGTCTACAAGTCATGGTATCTTTCACGTTGTAAAACCCACCAGCAGCACAACCCACCAGCAGCATAATCTCATATTATATAAAAACAACTTGCCTGGAAAAGAGCTGCAGTCTGAGGTACAATGGAGCTTCACAGGGATGTAAACTGCTTTTCCCAGCAAAAGCATCAGGTAAGGAAAATATCTCCCAGAAGCCAACTATAAGACAACCAGACTGAGAAAGCAGGAAAATATGATGACATGATTAACAAATTTCACTGGCTTCAACACAAAATACGTTTGGTCTTCTGGTTCTAACAATAAAACCTAAAAAAACTCTAAAAATAAAGAAAAAATATTCAAGATTATTTTGAGAGTGAAGTATTCAGCATCAATAAACTATGAATAACAACCTCCCTTGCTGTTCTCAGAGAAAAAAAAAAGTCCTAGAAATTTCTATTTTGTTTAGACCTCCGTCCTCCAAAATCTGATTTCTATGAACTCTGAAAACTGTGGGTTTCCAGACTGTACTGAGTTTCAGGCTGCCATATGTAGTTTTTTGGTAAATGTTCAAGTCAGCTTTCTGACTACCCTTGGGGGTTTTTACCCTTACCACTTTACTTGTGCTCCTATTTAAGTCCCTTCTTGTTTGCCAAATTCAACCAAGATTATACTTCTAGTATCACCTCCAGCATTTAAATACAGAGCTGGACTGGAACTTTTTCAATTCTAAAAATTCATTGCATCACAAGTAAAGATTCCTGGACTTTATCCTAAAAGGCATTATAATGACTTTAGCCTTTTTACAGACTCCTTATACACAATATTTCTTTCCATAGGAATGTATACATAGTTGTTTTTCCACCTTCTGGAATGTGTGTTTTAAAATCTGAATGCCCTCATAGCGCCGTATTCCCTGAACCCGTTGCTGTATAGTAATAAAGAACCACACTGACTATAGTTGGAGCCTACAGCACTAAGTGAGGTTCCACTGAGACTATCAGAAATCTGCATAAAACATAACTGATTTTACTTCTTAAATGGTATGTTACTTATAGATCACACAAGTCACAAATTCCTTGCCCTCTCAGTATATACCCCCTTTGTTGAGATTCTGAAAAAAATTTTATTTTCTTCATTGCCTGAGTTATTTCATTATATCACTGGGCCAATGACATTTGTTAAATGCAGAAAAATGCATAAAAAACCCTTTTAATAACCATTAACAAAATGTTGAAATAGTATCATAAAAGATTTCTGAATTACAGACTAGGAATTTATATTAAGAAATATACTTTAGGTTCAAACCCTCAGCTCTTTAAGTGTTATGCTACTGAGCATAAACTCATCTGATGTTAACAATCACAAATTAAGTGACAAGAGGCAACAATGATACTAATGACGAGGACTTTAAAGTTGATAAATTTAATCACTGCTTTTCAAGGTCACAGTTTACATCTGGGCAAAACCATTGAGTCATGGAAAAGCTGAAGAGGAAGAAGAAATATGGGGTTGATAGTTACCAAAAGACTACATTGTTTTTTGGAGTCCAGCCTCACCTGACAAGAAAGAATCATACCTGTTTATTTCTTTTCTAGAATGCAATCCCTACATAATCCTAATTACTAAACTCTTCTTTTCAGCCTCAGCCTTTGTTAACTCATTGTACTGAAACGGCTGATAGGGCTTATCAGAAACAGCATTCAAGTCAATTTATAACTAGTAATTAATACATTAAATACTACCTAGATATACCTATATACAAATAATTCTGAGTAAGGTCCACTTTATCTGTGAGTTTAGGGTCTGAGAATTCCCACCCATTAGCCACCTGGTTTGAAAAGGTCTGTTGGGGCATTTAATCTCAAAAAAAAGCTCTATATTAAAGGAACAGCTCAGATGATGTAGGAAATCAAAGAACACTAATATTTCTCTTGCATAAGTCTACATATATGTTTATAAAAAATATGTACATATAGCTATTTAAAGTACATGTAAGATTACATGATATTATACCTAAAATGACATTCATCAAATGAAATAACAACATATCCTGAAATGTATGGTTATTATAGTAGGTTTCAAAGCTAAGATTATTCTGAAGCAAAATCCAATTATTCTTTGAGGAATGGACATGTGGAAATAAGGCAAAGAAATCAACTCTAATTCTGCCCTGAGAATATCTCACAAGAATTCAGTTACAGTTTCAAAACTGTCTTAGATAAGACATCAATAGTGTTTAAAATTAATTTGCTTTCTTTTCTTTTCTTGAACACAGTTACACAGTTCGGAGTTTACATCATTTGTGGGACATTGTTGAGACAGCTGCAGACAAGAGTCACCAAAGCTGTGTGATAGCAGTTGCAACAGGAATCCTACTAGTAGCAGACACAGGAGGAGCCACATCACAAAACTCACTTTTCTGAAGTACTGAAGCTGGAAATGTTTTTTGAATGCTACAGTGCCTAACTCTGAGACTGGCCATTCATGCTGACAGAAATATTTGATCTACAGAGATAAGGATCTTGGTATGCCCTAGGGGAAATATGGAAGTGTTCAGAAATTTAAGTTCATTTTTTAAATTAAAAAAAAAAAAAAAAGGAAGAAATGGGACATCAGACACTACCACAGTCACTTGGAGAAGGTAAGCTTTTAGCCTGCTTAAGTTCCTCCCACTCGTTGATCATCAGTGGATTACGCATTTGTGAATGCATCATTATTTAAAAAATATCCTTTCCTGTGAAATTGTATTCTTCCCTGTGCAGATGTACGCAAAATGTGTATCTTTGTGCTTCACGAGACTGGAAGCCCTTTGCTTTGTCCTTTCCTTAGGTGCTGTAGGCGTTGGCACCCGTCACCCCTGCCACCATCACATCCGCACGCACCGGGTGGCACAATCAGCAACTTGATGGAGATTATTGTCCTTGCATTTTACCTTACAGTCCTTTGTCTGAGAACAGCTATTTGGATTGTAGTTTGTGAAGGCATTACACTGAGTTAATGAATGAAACATAAACTTAAATTACAGACAGGCTGCTTAGCTGTGGAGACAAAAAAAGGCAGCTACCAATGTCCCAGTGCCAGGGCTCAACAAGGGCTGGGGCCCTCTGCCGCGGCTGGCGGAGCGGGTGGGAGCTGGTAGGGAGCCCTGGGTGGGGGCTGGTAGGGAGATGGGCCGTCAGTGCCCGCAGGGCCCTGGAAGTTTATCAGTGTGTGGAGATGCAAGTACCATGCTGCTGAACTTTCTAGCTACTTGCCCAGTTGAAATGTACCTCATTTACATTTAAAACAGTTTTCTAAAACACTTCCATGTATATACACATGACCCTAAATTCAGTTGCCAACACTCAATGCTGTCGTAATCCCATTTCTACTTCTAGGAATATGTCTTTCCTTCCCAGAGATGACAAGAACTCACCAGATACTTGGTGATACTTCTCTATCCTAAAATAAGTAAAAGAAAAATATGCAAAGTTTGGGGTTTATACCCAGTGACTGGAAAGCTGCCTGGCAGAAAAGGACCTGGGGGTGTTTGTTGACAGCCAGCTGAACATGAGCCAGCCGTGTGCCCAGGTGGCCAAGAAGGCCAACGGCATCCTGGCTTGTATCAGGAATAGTGTGGCCGGCAGGAGCAGGGCAGGGATCGTGCCCCTGTACTCAGCACTGGTGAGGCCGCACCTTGAGTTCTGTGTGCAGTTTTGGGTCCCTCATTGTCAAGTTCTCAGTCTAAAGGAAGAGAAGCAGTAGCCTATGACACTCCTTCTACAGAAGCATAGATTGGTTAGTACCATATAGGCGGTTTGTGGTAAACCAAAGGAATGTACACTTCTCAGCTGAGTGCTGATAGTTTTCAGAAATCATTACTTATGAAAGAAATTCTGGACAACCAATTAGAAAAGGTAACATGAAACGGTTCATTTTGAGCCAGCTCTGACAATTATGTAAAAGCCACTACTTCTGCTATAAATAGTGAATTATAATCATGGGGCTATATTAAGCAGAAAAACACCTGAGGCATTTTACAAATGCCTTTTACATAAACTGAAACAGCTTATCGAGCTTTTTGGTAATAGGTAACTACTGAAGGGAAAAAAATAATGCTGATGAAGCAGCACCATTGATCTAGAAAATCAAAATGAAATTATGTTACCTTACTGGTTTCACATTGATCTGTTCTCTTTCATACTCCTTCTCCCTCCCTGACACAAACACAATTTTACAGAAGTGGTGACCGACCCAAACTAGAATGTTTACAAGCAGTTTCAGTAACAAACGTTGCCTATGTCTAGCATGGATTTCTTTTGCATACTTTCATCTTCACTGTCAATTCAATCACCAAAATTTTTAGGTATCTTTTTAAATTATTCTGACATAGGTATATGTCTTAAACTGGAATGAACTGGCTCAGCTCCGCAGCATTTTGCTCAGCATCCAGTCTTCTAGTATAGCTAACTCCAGAATTTATACATACTATAATAAGGCAAACAAACTAGTTTTCAATGCAGGTATCTCTTATACTTCATCAGCTACCCTACCTAAGACTGCATATTTCTTCTTTCATTTTTAAATTTTATTCTGTTTTTTGATGAACCAGGATGCTTCCACCAAATGTTCCCTTACTAAGCTCTGGCCCTCTGCGATAAGCATGATGGATCCTTCTCTCCCCCTAGCAAACAGGATGAAAGCTGCAAAAAAAAGTCTCTCCAGGACACCCTGACCAATAAGCACAACATGGAATAATGTGCAACCTTGAACTGTTTAAGCTACAAGTGACCTGCAATAAAGAAAAAGACGTCCCTAGAGAATCAGGTGCAGAGAAGCAGTAACTGGTGTTACAGAGGCTTCAGATCTGCAAGAGAAGCAATGGGAAAACAACAGAAGACAGCAAATAAAGGCAATAGATACGTGGCATATGGCACCCACTTCTGGAACAGAACTATCAAGAACTATTTACCTCTGGGAAAGACTGGATAAGGAAGAATTGTCAAGTAGACTGTCCTCACTAGAAACTACTGCTGCTTATTATTTGAAGTAAAATATTGAAACCACCGTATTTTAAAGTGTTTACAACTGCTCCTTTTCTGCCACTTTTAAAATATTTCTCCATTTAGCCCTATATTCAAATCCAGAATTAAAGTCTACAAGCACTAAAGCATATCCAGCAGATTCTTGCAACCAATGACACACCTGGTGAGCTGCTAGTATACAAGATCTCCAGGCTACATTTCATCGGAGAGCAGGTGGATGCTCTCCACCACCATTCAGTGATGATGGAATGGCCCTCTCTACATGGATGCAGATTCTCTTCATATTCACGGATGACAGGACAGTGCGACTTACTGACCATTGTTAGTTCTTTCTGAGCCCTATGCTCTCTGGAAAGAGCTTGCAGTACTATATTATCACAGAAAGCAGGTGCTTCACTCACTGTGTTGCAGGGGAGTATATGCATCAAATAATGAGTTGCATGGATTGCATGGATATTTGGAATGCACCTAGCCTTTGGAACATATGGCCTTTATGTAAAGAATTGTGCGTGCATGGTCCCTAAAGAACCTGATAAAAATAGGCCCATTTCTGAGCAGTTATTATGACCAGATGATCTCCAGAGGTCCCTTGCAATTCAAACTATTTTATGATTCTCTCATAGACACATATGCACATATATATTGTGACAAATGCAAAAACTTTTTCTTTCAGAGTTTACAAGGCAATAGCTATCATAGAATCATAGAATCATAGAATTGTTAAGGTTAGAAAAGACCCCTAACGTATCACTGCCAAGTCCACCACTAAACCATATCCTCAAGCACCATGTCTACCCTTCTTTTAAATACCTCCAGGGATGATGATGCAACCACCTACCAGGGCAGCCTGTTCTAATACCTGACAACCCTTTCAGTGGAGAAGTTTTTCCTAATGTCCAACCTAACTCCCCCTGGTGCAGCTTGAGGCCATTTCTCCTCATCCTATCACTTGTTACCAGGGAGAAAAGACCCACCCCTACCTTACTACAACCTCACTTCAGGTAGTTGTAGAGAGCGATAAGGTCTCCTTTCAGCCTCTGCTTCTCCAAACTAAACAACCCCAATTACCTCAGCCGTCCTCGTAAGACTTGTTCCCTAGACCCTTCACCAACTTTGTTGCCCTCCTCTGGACATGCTCCAGCACCTCGATGTCCTTCTTGTAGTGAGGGGTCCAAAACTGAACACAGAACTCGAGGTGCGGCCTCACCAGTGCTGAGTACAGGGACACGATCACCTCCCGGCTCCTGCTGGTCACACTATTCCTGATACAAGCCAGGATGCTGTTGGCCTTCTTGGCCACCTGGGCATGCTGCTGGCTCATGTTCAGCTGGCTGTCAACCAACACCTCCAGGTCCTTTTCCTCCAGGCAGCTCTCCAGCCACTCCTCCCCAGGCCTGTAGCATTGCATGGGGTTGTTGTGACCCAAGCGCAGGACCCAGCACTTAGCCTTGTTAAACCTCATACCGTTGGCTCCGGCCAAATTATCCAACCTGTCCAGGTCCCTCTGTAGGGCCTTCCTGCCCTCCAGCAGATTAACACTTCCACCCAGCTTGGTGTCATCTGCAAACTTACTGAGGGTGCACTCAATCCCCTCATCCAGATCATCAGTGAAGATATTGAACAGGACCGGCCCCAGCACTGACCCCTGGGGAACACCACTCGTGACTGGCTGCCAACTGGATTTGACTCCATTCACTACTACTCTCTGGACTCGGCCGGCCAGCCAGTTTTTAACCAGCACAGAGTGCATCATAATGATGGTCACACTGTAAGTAGGTAGATTAGCAGATATGACAGAAGTGGAGGTGATGATAGCACATTGAATGATCAAGGATACAATTAACACAAATCTTTCCAACTCCCAAATCACATTTGACAGAGTTAATGAGATTAGAAATAAAGAGCCTCTAGAATTTGGAAATGCAATGTACGTAACTGAAGTCTGTCTTTCTGAGGTGAGACATAAAACACTGTGTTAAAGGATAGCAATTCTGTGAATCTCAGGCTCAGTAAAGCTCTAATCCTGTAATTGGTGATATGGAGAACTCCTGCTTTATTGACCGCAAAACCACAGACTGCCAGCATATTAATAAACGCTATCCCTGTACCTGTTTTTCTTTGTCCCTTGGTATAAAAGGTGCAGAGGGACTCATCATGCATAGAAGACTTGCACTCCATTGTGCTTTGGTGTCCAACACCTATAAAGCTTGGCCTGGCTGACCATTATGCTTCAGGTATTATAAACTGCCAGGCTGGGACTCAAGTGCTGAGTCTTTAAGATAATCACTCACACTTTTAAAACAGCCTTCTTAAAGCATATAGTGCTTCCCAAATTGAAAAATCCAGAAATTCTACTTTAATAATTCTATTAGATATTTCTGTGAAAGCAGTATTTTTTACTTAACTGAAGGGACTAGGAGAAGAGATGGAGATTAAATAAATTAATCTGAAGCTGTAATCCTACTATGAATCTTATATAGGGCTAAGAATTGGAGTTTTGTGTATGTCCAGAAGATTTTTGCTGCTATAGCTTAAAAGTGAATCTCAGCAGGACAACACTCATCAGTATACAAACAGTGCAGTTGGATCTATTTCAGAGAACACTTTACACAGGGAATAAAGTACATTTTAAAGTAGTATTCAAGCATTATAAGACAATCCTCCAGCTATCACTGGTTAACTGTGCAGCTTCTATTAATAGTTTTGAGTGGGAAATTTGGCAAATGTTCTTTATTTACTTTAGCATCCTAAGAGGATTTAAGTAAATCTGAAATTACAAAAACGCTGTCAGCAGAGAAATACACAGCAGAGGAGAATTTAGTGATCTGCCTAAAACCCAGTTTAAAATCCTTTTATTGTGCTCTTTTTTTTACTCCTACTCTGACCAACAAGGATTTGAAATAGAACCATGAAAATAGCATATGGATAAATGTAGGAATTCTAAGCTTACATCAAGGTGGTAGAAATTCCTTTGATCTACCCTCAGGAATTTGGGTTAAAAAAAAAGTTTGTTCTTTATTCCACACCCCAGTTATACTAAGGAGAAGGCAAAGTGTTTGTATGCCGTTTTCTCCTTTGTCCATCTATCCATTTGCCCACTTTTCCCATTTTTGTTATTGCTGCTTTTTCTTCAGAAGAATGCAGCTATACTGGTTTTTCTGTGTTACTTTCCATTAATGAAGATACAATGTTTAGGTCAGTTCAGCATTATCTTATAAATCTTAGTTTGGTTTTTGTGACAGAGTGTAGATTGTCTCTAAGCAAAATGCCAGGAATACCTTCATCCACTGCCAAATGGAGGTCAGAGCTGTCTCTTTTCATTGAAGCCGAGAAAGCCAGAGCAGCTCAAAGATAAAGCACATTTCTTCAAAATTGCTAAGAGACACATGGCTATAATTCTTTATCTAGACAGTGTTAACAAGCCTAAGGATTACCTACAGAGCTAAAGAACAAAACATTTGATTTGGGGAAAGAAAATTTTATATTACCTCTTCAGAGTTTTAAAACTATTCATTTGTTTTTCACCCACAACTGTATGAGACAATAGTCTGAAAAAAAAATTACAGCAATTAAAAAAAAAAGATTGGCTTTCCTGGTATTAAAGAACTATTATAATAATGATTGTCATTTATGTATTTTCTAACTCTTATTTGCAACTTCTTCAGACAATACAGAAAATATACTGCACAAGTTAGCAATGAAGACTAATTTGACCAAATTACTTAATAGAACAGCTCATGTTTGCTATAACATTAACTGCATTTTAGGTAGTAATCCAAACTGAAAATTAACTTTATTTGCTAAGAATGGGTAAAAGTAGGTAAAGACATGGATAGATGTCCTCTCCTCAGGTGAAACCAGGTAATTTCAGCTCAGTTCAACTGTCTTCACCAGAGAGTTAAAAGAAACCACCTTATTTTGTCTGAAAAAGATTAGGCAATACTCACATTTTTCATTTCCCTGCTACAGGAAGATGGCAGCATCCTAAATCATCATAGACTTCCACACCCTCTGTGGTTAAAAGCTTTTCTGAAGAAAATCTTGAGCTGCAAAATCTATGTGCAAGTTTCAGACATCAGATAAGACCAGACCCAGGATTTTCAGTCAGGTCTGATTCCATGAAGAAGAGTTTAAGTTTTTGTTTTCCCTAGCAGCCAGTACATTTAATGGAGTAAATGTCTTCTAGAATTATTAGCTAAAGGAGTAACTCATAATTTACATGTTCAGGTTAATGAATCATCTATATCTGGAAAAGAACCTGATGAAGTAGCTATATCTTTGTCTACTGTTCCTTTGGGGAAGTACTGGGAAATATAACCTACCATCAACATGTGCTCCTTAATCAAAATTATATGTAACTTTGTTCAAATGTTGTTTAATTATTATCTCTGAAAATCCATGTTGCACAGATTCATCTACACTTTGAAAAATGTTGGGTCATCAAAGGAAAAAGAAAAATACTCTTAGTGAAAAATACAGGAAGACAGAGTCTCACAGCTTTGATAGTACAGCAAACATATCAATGTTTGATTTAATCTGAACTGATTATATTTTTAGGAATGATAAAGTCATTTTCTATGCGGTCTTGAAATTTCCTGATTTTGAAACAAAAAAGGATCTTAGGCAGTCTGTTATCCATACAGGTCCAGTGTTCTCAGAAAGGATACTAGGTTGGGAAACAGAGGCACATCTATATGCTATTAAATAGGAATTATTTGGGAACAAGACTTGAGAATGTTTACTTCTGAGCAGCTAAGAGTCTACAGAAAGATGAAAAAAATAAGGAAATAAGGTAGTTGTCTGCTGGGAAACCATAAAGGATTTTCTTTGTGGGGGGAAAAAACCTGCCTGGAGACAGCTGTATCTTAGGTTATTTTTACTTTAACCTTCAGGAAAGAGAGCTTGGCCTTGATTCTGTCTGACCCTAAGGAAAGTAAAAATACAAAGATTAATTTTGTGTTAACCTTGAGACAAGGAGTTTTGGAAAATCCTTTTTGCTGACTTTGAAAGCAAAAAATCTTACAGAATGGATTGTTTGACACCAGAGAAGAGAACAGAGCTATGGGAGTAGGCTTATTTTAAGTTCTGAATAGACTGTTAAATTTCCCTCTGAGGCTGCAGAATAAAATTTTGGTTTAATGTCGTTTTCTCCATTTGCTTTAGTTCTCTTTGGTTGGCAGACCATCTGTTCTCAATCTCTGTATCCTTTACACTATGGATTTGTATGCTAAGAACTTCTTTCTTCACAAAGTGTCTGCTGCAATTTCATGTTTACTATTTGTACAAAACTGATATACTACCAACAAAGAGGAATTTAAAAAATGGCTGGTAATTCTACACATACATAATTACAAATTACCTTTTTTGATGACTAATCCATTTTTCCCTTCCTTCATACTGCTTTCACATCATCTGTTGTATAACAATTTAATAGAAGCCTCTATTCACACAAAGCCTCCAAAAAGCCCACGTACTGCACAGAGAAAGAAGTGTCAGCATGGATGTATGCAATATGCATTTATGTGCATTTACTGTGTAAATTAAACACAGTATTTCAAAGCATATATAAAAAAATTTATTTGCTTAGAAAAAGAGAATGGTTCTAATAAGGTCGTAATCAACCAGACAATGTCATAGCCTTCTGTCTCTACAGGATGTTTAGTTAAAAGAGGAGCTTAAAAAAAGGAGGTGGGATGGGGGTCAAGAAAATTTTAAGGAAGGCCAAGAAAGGGCAAATCAGCTGTAGGCACACCTCATTAAGCACTCAGGGCTAAGTGTTTATATCAGGGTAATAACAGTACGCTGTAGAAGGAGTATATGAAAAAAAACCAAAACACAAAAACCATAATCTCTTAAACATCCATGTCAGCATCCTGTTCAACCAATTCTCCACTTTAATATTCCTTGGCAACCAACCAGCAGAATCATTATATGTCTTAATTTTTAGGGATTGAGTGAACTTGTCTTGCTAATTTTGAACCCACTCAAAGAGCAGGGGTTCAAAATACAAACCTACAGACTATTGATTTAAAAAAATAATGAGCCCCATATTCATCTAGGAAGAAAGTATTCCTTTGTTCATGTTCTGTGAGCTATCTCTAGCTAAATAAAATGCCTTCAGAACCTATAGAGCAGAAAAGTGCTATGTTGAAAATAAAAAGAAAACAACCTTTCCTGGCAAACTGTTATTTTTCAGCATGTAATGGATAGAGTTAGAGGAATAAAATTTGTGAGGAACATCTCTTTAAGTGAGTTAAATAAAAATGAAGAAAAGCAGTCTGCTCAATATTGTCACCAACCAATAATAACATAGTGGAACATTTAAATGATTCAGACTAACACACACAGCAAAATTTGTGTCATGGTTTAATCCCAGACAGCAACTAAGCACCACCCAGCCACTCGTTCACTCCCCATCCCCACCCCTCCACAGGATGAGGGAGAGAACTGGCAGGGTGAAAGTGAAAAAACTTGTGGGTTGAGATGAAGACAGTTTATTAGGTAAAGCAAAAAATGTGAGTGCAAGCAAAGCAAAATAAGGAATTCATTCACTTCTTCCCATTGGCAGGCAGGTATTTAAAGCCATTTCCAAGAAAGCAGGGATCCATCATGCATAATGGTTATTTGGGAAGACAAATGGCATCACTCTGAATGGCCTCCCCTTCCTTCTTCTTTCCCCAGCTTTATACACTGAGCATGATGTAATTATGGTGTGGGATATCCCTTCGGTCAGTTGGGGTCAGCTGTCCCGGCTGTGTCCCCTCCCAGCTTCTTGTGCACCCCCAGCCTCCTCGCTGGTGGGGTGGGGTGAGAAGCAGAAAAGACCTTGACTCTGTGTAAGCACTTGCTCAGCAGTAATGAAAACATCCCTGTGTTATCAATGCTGTTTTCAGCATAAATCCAAAACATAGCTATTATGAAGAAAATTAACTCTATCCCAGCCAAAACCAGCATGCTTTGCTGCTCAGAGGGGATTTGTGAGGAATCCTCAAAGTCTGACCATGATTTTTAAAAGTGTCTGCATTTGAAACTAACCAAAGATTAAGTCAATCATGAATGCCTGTGAGAAGTAACCACCTTTGGTCTCTTTACCCTAACTACACAGAACTAATAGTTAAATCAAAAAATTATTTACATAGGTGTTGTGGTTTAACCTCAGTCAGCAACTAAGCACCACAGAGCTGCGCGCTTACCCTCCCCCCTCCCCAGTGGGAGAGAATCAGAAAAAAAATGGTAAAACCTGTGGGTTGAGATAAAGACAGTTTAATAGGGCAGCAAAGAAGACAGAATAATAATCATAATCATAGAATAAACAAAACAAGTGATGCATAATGCAATTGCTCACCACCCGATGACCAATGCCCAGCCCGTCCCCAAGAAGTAATCACTGTCCCCTGGGCAACTCTCCCCAGTTTATATGTTGAGCATGATGTTATATGGTTTGGAATACCCCTTTGGCCAGTTTGGGTCAGCTGCCCTGTCTATGCTCCCTGCCAGCTTCTTATGCACCTGGCAGAGCATCGGAGGCTGGAAAGTCCTTGACTTATTATAAGCACTACTTACCAACAAATAAAACATCAGTGTAGTATTCTCATACTAAATCCAAAACACAACATGATACCAGCTACTGGGAGGAAAATTAACTCTATCCCAGCTGAAACCAGGACACTAGGATTTTGAAATAGAATTCATGCTTTCACTGGTAAGAAATCATGTTCAAATGTAGAAGCACTATTGTAGCAAAGATTGTGTAGAAGGTGATCCTAATTTTCTTTAAACAAAACTGTCCCCATCAAGATTTTCTTGCCCACATATTCAAGATCACCCAGACATGTATCCAAGAGGTCTGTCCACTGTTTGGATAGCAGCACACTTGTACCCAGATCTCTAGGTTTGCATAGGTTTCCTCCCAAAGACATAAAGGACAAGAAATGCACTCTGGCAAGTCCTTCCATGTTCTCTTGATTCTTTTCGGGTTGGTGACCATGTGCTGGTTTTCATATGCTTTTCTGATGCCCTTTAGGAGCTGACAATCTTGTCCCATCTCTATGCATTCAGACTTATTCACAGACCTTTGCCTCCTGAGCTGGGTTCCCTGAGAAATTGCACATTGAAGTTCTGGGATCACAATGATCTGCTAATCTAGGTGCTGTGAACCCATGATAGTCTTGCAGTCCTGCTGTTTATTCTTTCTGACAAAAAGAAACCCAGATGTTCCCACCCATACTCCATTCATACCAATCTCAATTTTTTCTTTTAAAATTCTGTACATTCTCTTAGAATCTAACTACAACTCTCTTCTATATATTGCCTCTTTAAAGCACATTTACCCTGTGGAAATAGCAAGGTAAAAGGGTCTTACCATGCTCCATTGAGACACCATAAAATGTGTCCACCAAAGAATGTGTAATATATACACACACGGTTCTAACTTCTGAGCGGCCAAAATGGGAGACGTTAATGTCTTCTCACTATGACCACCGAGTATCAAGTTCTGCCCTCTGCTGTGTCCTTTTGATATGCTGAAAATCTAAACAAAATTTGTGGGAAGCACTTCCTCTCTTATTTGTCAGGGTATTCAAAGTTCTTCAGACCACTGATGATTTGCCTGGGGAGAAGTAATCAGTAATCAGTAAATATCAGAGAGGACCCTGTACAATCATCATTTTGTTGGCTGTGAGCAGCTCCTTAAAAACACTGATAACCATCAGACCCTTTCATATTCAATTCTGTTGAATGAAAATTTCCATGGAAAAATCTCCTCTTCATGTTCCTATTTTTTATGAATGTCAGCTTCATAAAGTGACATGAAGATAAGATCTCTGGCTGTTACATGCAGTCAGTTGTGGCTGCACAGTAATCCAGGAAAAATAAAGCACAGTAAGAATGTGGTGTGTGAAAAAAAAAACCTAGCCATTATAGTTCTCTATGTGGTGAAAGAAAAACTGCACTGTTTTGGAAGAGGGGAGGGGAGAGGAGGGGAGGGGGGAGGAGGGAAGAGGAGGGGTGGGGAGGAGGGAAGAGGAGAGGTTTCAGTTGGAAGGGACCTACAATGATCATGTACTCTAACTGCCTGACAACTTTGGGGCTGACTAAAAGCTAAGCTTATTTCTGAAGGCATTGTGCAAATGCCTTTTAAAAACTGACAGGCACAGGGCATCCACCACCTCTTTAGGAAGCCTGTTCCAGTGTTTGATTACCATCTCAGTAAAGACGTGTTTCCTGATATCTAGTTGAAATCTCTTCTGATGCAGCTTTGAACCATTCCCACGTGTCCTATCACTGGATCCCAGGGAGAAAAGATGAGCACCTCTCTCTTCACTTCCCCTCTCAGGAAGCTGTTGAGAACAATGAGGTTTCCCCTCAGCCTTCTTTTCTCCAGACTAGAATAACCCAGTGTCTTCAGCTGCTCCTCACAGCACATGCCTTCCAGCCCTTCCACCAGTTTTGTTGTCCTCCTCTGGATGCATTCAAGTACCTTAAAATCCTTAAACTGTGGGGCCCAGAACTATACACACTACTCAAGGTGAGACTGCACCTGTGCTAAATACAGCAGCATAATATTCTCTCTTGACTGGCTGGTTATACTGTGTTTAGTGCACGACAGAATGTGGTTTGTCCTCTTGGCTGCCAGGGCACACTTATGACTCACATTGATCCCAGATCCCTTTTTGCAGGGCTGCGCCTCACCAGTTTCTATTTGTTCCCAATGTTTCTCCATCCCAGGTGCAGAATGTGGCATTTGTTCTTGTTAAATCCCATGCTACTGATGACTGCCGAATGCTCCAGTCTCTCTAGATCCCTCTGCAAGGCCTCTTGTCTCTGAAGAGAGTCAACAGTACCTCCCAGTTTAACATTTTCAACAAACTTACTAAGGGTACATTCAACTCCTGCCTCGAGATTATTGATAAAAGTATTGAACCAAACTGGCCCTAGAAATGAGCCCTGAGGATCATCACTACTGACTGGCTGCCTGCCAGATGTAGCCCCCTTCGTGAAAACCCCTGGAGCCCTGCCATTCAGCCAGTTCTGCATAGAACACACCATGTACCTCTCATCAACCAGTTGAACAGCTTGTCTGGAAGGGTGCTGTGAGGGGTAGTATCAAAAACCTTACTAAAATATGCAGATAACAGAAAAACTACCTCCATCACATTCCCTTTCTCCACTAAACAGGTGACCTTAATCATAGAAGGATATCAGATTAGTTAGGCAGGACTTTCCCTTTGTGAACTTTTGCTAACTGTGCCTGATGATTGCATTGTCCTTGAAATGCCCTCAGTAGCACTCAGTATGATCTTCTCCATCATTTTTCCAGGTACTGAGGTTAGACTAACAGGTCTGTATTTTCCTGGGTCTTCCCTCATGCCCTTCTTATAAACTGAAATAACATTGGTTAGCTTCCAGTCAGTGGGAACCTTCCCAGACTCCCAAGATATTTGGTAGGTGATTGAATGGGTCTGGCTATAACATCAGCTAACTCCTCTAGTACTCTGGGATGGATCTTCTGCTAAATCCTTTTCTACTCTGGGATGAATCCCACCAGGGCCTATGGATATATGAACATTCAACAGATACAACTGGTCCCTTACAATTTCAGTGTCCACAAATGGAAAGTCACTGCTCCTGCAGTGATGGTCCTCCAACTCAAGGGACCGGGCAGCCCAAGGTCTATCAGTGTTATTAAAGACTGAGGAAGAAAGAGTATTAAATGCCTCCTGCTTTTTCTGCGTCCCTGTTTGCCAAGTGACCACCTTCATCAGGTGTCAGTCCAATATTTTTCTTAGACATCGTCTTGCTATTAACATACTTTAAAAATCCTTTCTTGTTATCTGGCACAACACTGGCCAGTTTAAACTCTAGTTGCTCTTTCATGTCTTCGCCATGCATATGTGAACCAGCGTTCTACTATCAGCCTGCAAAGCCTGACCTTGCTTCCAGAGATCATACAATCTCTTTTTCCTCCCAAGTTCCAAGAGGAGTTCCCTTTTCAGCCAAGCTGGTCTTCTAATTCATTTACTTGACTTCTGATGCAAAATTTTTAACTCAACTATTTCATGATCACTGTGGCCAGGACAGACACCTACTATCACATATCCCACAAGTCTTCCTCTATCCACAAACAAAAGGGGGCACCTTTCCTAGTTGGCTCACGGAGTACTTGTGACAGGAAATTATCTTCAACATACTTTGTGAATTTCCCAAACTTTTTGTCCCTGTTGATGTCTGGGAAACTGAAATCATCCATAAAGACAAGGGCTATCAATCCAGAGATTTCTCCTAATTGCCTATAGAATAACTCATCAGTGTTAACATCCTGGCTGGGCAATTGGCAGTAGACACCCACAGTGATATCTCATTTGTTTTCCATCCCCATAATCTTCACTCAGAGGCTCTCAACCACATCTTCACTAAGTGTAAGGGCTGTACAGTCAAACCTTTTCCTCACATACACTGCAAGTACTCCGTCTTGCCTGCCCTGCCTATCCCTCCTGAACAGCTTATAGTCCTCCATCCCAGCACACCAGTCATGCTACTCATTCCACTATGCCTCACTAATACCAATGACATCATAGCTCTGAGAAATGACCAATGCTTCCAGTTCATCCTGTTTGTTTCTCATATTGCAAGCACTGGTGTACACAAATTTCAGATGTGCTCCTAAACATCTAGAGCTCACTGGAGCAGCCTAAATGCTCCCATTAGTCTTGCCATCCTCATCAGTAGGGTGCCATACTGTCCCCTGGCTTATCTTCAGTGTTCCTGTTGGTATACCCTTCCCCCATCAATCCTAGTTTAAAGCCCTCTCCAGCAGTCCTGCCAGCCTACAAGCTAAGAACTCTTTCTCCCATCAGAACCAGCGGATCCTGTCAGGCTTCAGCATACCTTGTATCTCAGAGACTCTTCCATGATTATAAAACCCAAAAATTTCTGCATGATGGGGTAAATCCCACAGCCTAAGTTCACTAAAAATGAAATAAATTATAAAATCAGAGAGACATTAGGACCCTCCAAAACCATATGGTCCTGTGCTATTCCTCAGTATGTTACCCTCTGATGCCCTCAGGTGTTACACCCTCCCTTCACTATCTCAAAGCCTCGTTGCTGGTGACCTGGCTTCTTAGCTCCACTGGCACTCATAGTCATTGCACAATATCTCTTTTAACATCTTTTATTTTCAATCTTACTTGTGTTCAAACCAATCAGAACATGTAAAGGTATCTCAGAGCTACATAGCCATGTAAAGATAAAGCCACAGGTTTCAAAGCACTAAAATGTTCTTTTTTAAATGAGGTATTTAAGCAGTGAACTGGAAACATATGCCCTCTTTGCACCTTCTTTCTTCTCTGCTGATAGAGATTATCCATTCTCATCTACCTTGTTAACATGCTCTTTGTGAGAAAAACTGACATTTAACTGCTGGTTAAAATGTTGGGTTTTTATTTTACAAGCATTAAAGAGATTAACAACAACCATTCAGCTTATTATTCCTCCAGCTGCAGCAACTAGTTTGGTTGTATTATCATCTAAGCTATTAATACACACTATTAATTTTATGTCTTCATAGGAGGCTTATATGGTTTATTTGTTTTACTTAAGGGTAAGGGAAATAGGAATTAATATTTGGGATATGTTGTTGTCATCAGAAATTTAAAGCTGTCAGGCTATATTAATAAACAACTATACCATTTCTTGAGCATGTCATGGGGTCGATTGTCATTTTGGACATGCTACCCCAATGTAAACCTGAAGTAGCACCACAGATTGAGGAATTACCTATGCGAGGCATACACAACACATTTGGGTTCCATGTCAGGTTATTTCCATAGATTAAGTCCCGTGTTAATACTCAGTAAAATAATCATTTCAATGGAAATAACTGAAAAGAAATTATGTAATCTAGTCAACCCAGATATATATTACCCAATTTATAGAGTAGTATAAAGAAAGGAATCAGGAATCACAGTATAGCTCAATAGTTTTTAGCTGTTCCCTGAAGTATAGAAATGGTATTCATTAACACAGATTTCAAGGCAAGTAAAATACTTAAAAGAGTAGGTGGAAGAGAATTTTTCTATTATGGTTATGGAAGAGAATTTTTTATTGTGGTTATCGCAGTTAAGAGAAAACTATTGAGTCCTAATGCGAGAAGTATAGAAGGTTAAGAAAATACAAATCAAATTCAGTAAGACCTTCATTCTACAAATTGTATACTTATCTTCTGCTGCATAAATTTGCTAGTTTATGTACAGGTTTTATAGATTTCCATAATTCTGGTATTCCAGGCAATTAGATCCATTCTTAAGACTGTACATTCTTAAAACTGTACTCCTATAGAGAGCTGTTTCACTGCCAATCTATTCTGAATTTACAGCCACACCTTTGTCCTGAAAGCAGTGGCTACCTACTTTGGCACTACCCAGATGATGGGGGAGAATCTTAGGTAAAATATCATGCTGGACAAATCATATAAACCCCTAAAAGTAAGGCAGAAGGAATATAATATACACCATATCACATAGTGGTACTTTCAGACTGCTGTATGCTTTACATATCTCAAATCATACAATAATAAAACATCTTTAAAATTGAAGACATAATGGTAGGAAAGGCTAGAATTAATATAGTGAAACGTGGGAAAAACAAAAGGGACTTCAAATAGTGTTGAAAACCATGCTAATGAACAAAAATATTTAGGTGTCAGAGTGTACTGGTCTCAGGCAATACTACTGAAGTGTACTGAAGGAAAAAGTAGCAAGAAAACCTATGTCAAAACAACTGAAGCAGTGTTTTCAAGACAACTTGCGAGAATTTGCCTTCTGGCAATGATATATATAGTTGCAAATAGACTTTGATGTGTAATGAAAGTTAATGGTGGACACACAAATGTTACAAAGAAATGAAGATACACTGGTTCTAATAGAGGTATAGTCTGGTATGTAATAAAATCTAATTGTAAGCCTGCTAGGAAGTGAATGAAATGACTGAAAGAATGTTCTTTTTGCAGTTTCAGCATTAGTCAGTGAATTTGATAGATAACAGGTGCAATGTTCAATTATAGGTTTTTTGCATAACCTATTAAAGTAATATTGAAATGTTATGGGTATTTTTACTACCCCTTACTTGGAAGTAGAAAACACAGCATGGGAAATTAAGGTGTAGAAACTATTGTTCCCTTTATTATGCTCACATTTTTGGGCAGAAACCTAAGTAGAAAGCACAGGACTCATTGCTAAAATAAATATAAGTAGATTGACCCTGAGTGACATCCAATAGAATGTTGCTAACACATATAGTGTTTCATCTACACCACAGAGAACGACTATCATAAGTAAAAGCTTTACAAACTAGTTAGCTAATGTAGGTTTTCCAAGAGTGATTAGTTCCCTAGAGATTCTGTTAAATCAGTTGTAAAGTGTTTAGGCCTCAATGGCTAAAAACACAGAAGCAAACAAACAAAAAAATCAGGATACTTCTTCCGTTAGATGATTGTGGATATAGTAATCTTACTTTAACTACCACCACTGAAAATCTTCACCCTCTGAATGACTGCCTACATTGGTATCAGAAATTATATTCATGCTCTGCCCCAGAGAAAATAATTTTCTTGATGGATGACTAAGACATCATAAGATACTCCATGATCATTAACCCTAGAGTGGAGGATTGACAAACAGATTAGGTTCTTATGTTAGTAAACTTTCCTGATAGATTGGCAAGGTTGATTTTTATCCTGTTTCAAGTAACTAATATACACATGTAGCCCTTCCCTTTGCTTTTTTCAGCAATTTATATGCAGCACACTTGCTGATAGGATTTTGTGTGTCTCATTTTTGCAACATTTAAAGATGTGAAAGGTGTTTGCTTTCATTGCAAAGCATGCTGCAGAACTTCAGTTCAAGAAAAAGCAGAACACTTCCACACTGGTGATTCTCACATTGATACTCTTTCAATTTAGCTTTTCAATACGTTTAGAAGAATGTTTAAATTGTTGAGTGATTGGGTAGTTGCATGTTACACCCTCTAATTCTATGTAAAGTTATGCTGCAGAAGCAGTGAGGTTGGCAGTCTGATAGGCAACGTTGAACATACCAGGTGAACATTTTTCTTCCTGCCGAAACTCACATCAGAAGAAATGCATATTCTCTATCTTGTCTGGTGCTCAATGATACTGAGAAGCTCACATTCTATCCAGAAAGTGACAATTGGATGTTACTTGTGACTGACCTGTTGAACTATTTCCTGAGATTGCAATATTATTCAACAGAAAGGTTTGCTAAAACAGAGATGAAATTTCTTTCAGCATTCCATCTTAGAGTGTAAAATACAAATAAAAAGGAAGAATGTGTCAGAGGTGTTTTTTGGATGACAATACTGAATGTAAAAGGGACAGAGACAAGGCCACTTAACAGACAGACTTTCCAGAGCTTGAGCAGTCCTGAAAGAGCAGGGGACACATCCCTACCCTCGTGAACTTCTGTGCAGGTGAAACTAAGGACTACATGGAGGCACCATCATTGCTACAGTGATTAAATAAGGAGTCTTTATTCTAGTAGTAAAAGGTAAGGAAGGGAAGCAGTATATTTTCTAATAATACAGACACCTCTCTTACTATTTTGGTATCATGACCTGGTTGCTATTCACCTTTGTTTTGTGTGGAGAATACAAGTGGGAATTGTGTCATTGATTTCAGGGGGCCATATTCTGTCTTTGCAGAGAGACCTCATTTCTCCCTGCAGTAGCCTGAGAGCTTTCCAACGAGTTTCACTGCTTTAAACTCAGACTAGTCAAAAATCCCTGCCAGCAGCTTCAGCTTACCTGACAACTGTTGAACTACGCTTTGTTACCTGCCTTCAGTGATTTCTGTCATATGTTAGGTTTGAAGTTCAGTGTTTCTTTTGGACCTTTTTTCATTGCCTTGAAATTTGCAGTTCAGAGTCCATGTTGATGTGTTCAAGGTTCTTATGGAAAAAAACACCAAACATTTTTCATTGATTTGCAAACATTCCTGTGATTCACAGTTAGGCCTTGTGTTGTCAGTGTGTCTGCTTCCATTTCTACTGTGTACATCCTCAGACTTAACTGGCCTTCATCATTACTGTCAACAATCCCCAATGTGATTAGAAGGTTATTAAGATTTCCTGTGCTGTTATATTCAGAGAAAACATAAGACTTTCCTTGCTCTTATACTATCTTCTCTTCACCTGTGCATTTCCTGTGCTTCCTATCAAAGAATTTCTTTAGCCTCCATATAGTTTGGCTGCCACTTTGGGCTTTTTCACCCTTTCTTTCTTTCTTTTTTTATCACCCTTCTTGTATAAATTATGCCTGACATGCTGGTGTTGTGTGGGAGCTGGATTCTTGATTGGCTGCTTTATTCTTGTTCAACGGTGCAGTTTTTTAGAAAAGGTTACTGTTGTAGGAGATCATTTTCTCTGTCCCCTGTGTTTTTCATATTTTCCAGCTTCCCTCTGCTCATAGTCATCTTTATAGCTTTGCTTGATGAGGAAGACTTTTGTTTGCTTTCTTCCTTTTCCTCCATTTCCTTTTCTCCTAGGATGGAAACAATCAGGGCTGGTACTGTAGTCAGTAAGTCAGGATACCAGAGCCACACAGAAGCACATATAATACAAAAATAAAACTGTTTTCTAAAAATTTTCTCAAAATTTACAAAAATGAATCAGTACCATTTCCATGTGTAGCAGTTGCCATAAAGGTCATGCCTACATATCTTCTACCATTTGAGGAAAGGGGAGTCTTAACTGGAAAACATGGGTAACAGGAGAGAAACAAGACTAGCAAGAGTTTCAAAACTAGTATGCTAGTTATTCCCCATAACTAACTGCTGGCTGCTAATCCTATAATAATCCTTTACATATAGATAGTGTTTTTTTCTCTGAGGAGTTCAAAGCATTTTCAAAGCTTCAACAAAATCAAAGAACAACCCTGTGTAATAATACAATTTTGTTCCTTCTTAGAAATGACTTTTACAATAAAACCCTTAACAAAAAAATTCTGAGAAGAATTTTTTCCCCTAATTCTTTTACTAAAATAGTGAACCCAGTTCCTCAGGGGTTTGTTGAATTTATTTTCACTCTGATTTTCCCTAGAGGTGTCCTGGGACAGGTATTTCTCTTAAATGCTATGTCACTATGCTATTCAAACAATCCTTGGACGTATACTTAGAAAAATGTTCCTATTCTCTAGAAGTCACAGTGGGACTATGTATCAAATAAGTTCCTGTCTGACTAAAGACAACCTCATACAGTGGTTAAAAAAAAATCAAACCATTATATCCCTAGAATGCCAGCAACATGAGTTGTTTTGCATGGCTGCTTATCAGTTGAACATTTTCCTCATGAATTTTAAATTCTTAAAAACAAGCACAGGATTACTCAAAATGTTGAAACACAGATGAGTATTTTTATATGTTGTGGTTTAGACCCAGTCAACAACTAAGCACCACACAGCTGCTCGCTCACACCCCACAGCCCAGTGGAATGGGAGAGAGAATCAGAAAGGCCAAAGTAAGAAAAGTCGTGGGTTGAGATAGAACAGTTTAATAATTAAAATAAAACAGTAATAGTAATAATAATAATAATAACAACAATAATAATATAATGAAAAGGAAAATAATGAGAGAGAGAGAGAGAGAGAGAAGACCTGGGGAGGGGGGAAAACCCAACAAACAACAAGTGAGGCAACCACTCACCACCCACTGACTGACGCTGCCAGTCCCTGAGTTGCAATCGCTGCTTCCCCCGGCCAACCCCCCTTGGTTAATATACTGGGCATGATGTCATAAGATATGGCATTCCCTTTTGAGGGTTTGGATCAGTTGTCTTAGCTGTGCCCCCTCCCCTCCTGGCTTCTTTTGTGCCTGACAGAGCATGGGAGGCTGAAAAAGTCCTTGACTAGTATAAGGACTACTTAGCAACAACTAAAACATCAGAGTGTTATATATATTATTCTCATACTAAATCAAAAATACAGCACTATACCAGCTGCAGTGAAGAGAATTAACTCTATCCCAGCCTAAAACATGACTGTATCCAACCCTTATTCCATACCATTTACGTCATGGTCAGGTCCCATACTGTCCAATATAAACTCAATAACCACCACCATCTTTCCCATCCTTTCATAAAAAACACAGATATCATTTATCATTCCCTTAGTCTATGAATCACCCCTGTAAAATATCTGTAAAATATCCTCAAATGTCCGGAAAGTATCCATTGAGTTCATGTAGTTCATGACATTGGGCTCCATCTATTGTAACCGTCTTTCAGGGCTGGAAAGATGGTGCCTGTGGTGGATTGTTGCATGCTGAAGTCAGTCCTTGTTCCATCACCACTGCACTTTGCTCGGTTTCACCAAAGTTCATTCTCCATTAATTTGGAAGATTCCCACTGTGATACCATTGATATGGCATATAACAAACACAGAAGAGATGGAATAGAATATTATATAACAATTAACATCATACCATTCAGTTCATTAGCTGTTTTCGCCTAAGATCAAATCCCCTTGAGGCACATATCAGGCTTCTCCATCCTCCCGCATCACCCACCAAGTGCACCCAGGTCCTCGAGTAAAAGCAATCCCACGAATGGGTTTGCCTTTGCCTGAGGCAGGAATAACCCAGACTGTTTTCCCCAGCATATTTTTATCTGCACTCCAGGGACTCTATCCTCTTCCACAGTATGCAATATTTCTGACTGGGCAGGGCCAGCTCGATTGGCAGGTCCCCTGTTGTTGAGTAACCAGGTGGCTTTTGCTAAATGTGTATCCCAGTGCTTGAACGCCCCACCCCCCATTGCTCTTAGCGTAGTTTTTAACAGTCCATTGTACCGTTGAATTTTCCCAGAGGCTGGTGCATGACAGGGGATGTGATACACCCACTCAATGCCGTGCTCTTTGGCCCAGGTGTCTATGAGGATGTCCAGAAATGAGTCCCATTGTCTGACTCAGTTCTCTCTGGGGTGCCATGTCACCATAGGGTTTGTTTTTCAAGACCCAGGATAGTGTTTCAGGCAGTGGCGTGGGGCACAGGATATGTTTCCAGACATCTGGTAGTTGTTTCCGCCTCTGCAAGCGCATGGTGTTTGCCTTGGTGGGTTTATGGGAGTATGATATAGTCAGTCTGCCAGGCCTCACCACATTTATATTACCGCGATCATCCTCATTACTACAGAGGCTTTACCCGCTTCGCTTGCTCGATCATAGAGCACGTTTCGCATTCATGGATAGCCTGTGCAACAGTGTCCATGGTCAAGTCCACCCCTCGATCACAAGCCCACGTGTTTGTTGCATCTCTTCCTTGATGGCCTGTGGTGTCATGGGCCCACCAAGCTAGAAATAGTTCACCCTTGTGTTGCCAGTCCAGATCCACCTCAGCCACTTCCATCTTGGCAGCCTGATCCACCTGCTAGTTGTTTTGATGTTCTTCAGTGGCCCGACTCTTGGGGACATGAGCACCTACATGATGTACCTTTACAACCAGGTTCTCTACCCGGGCAGCAATATCTTGCACAGGTTAGTTTGCCTCTATGCTGCCAGTTGCTTTGCTTCAACTGCTGCAGCCAGCCCCACAGGGCATTTGCCACCATCCAGGAGTCAGTATAGAGATAGAGCACTGGCCACTTTTCCCATTCAGCGATGTCTAAGGCCAGCTGGATGGCCTTTACCTCTGCAAACTGGCTCGATTCACTTTCCCCTTCAGCAGTTTCTGCAACTTCTCCTGTAGGACTCCACACAGCAGCCTTCCGTCTCTGATGCTTTCCCACAAGGCAAAAGGACCCATCAGTAAAAAGGGCATATTGCTTCTCATCTTCTGGAAGCTTATTATGCAGTGGACCTTCTTCAGCACGTCGCCTCCTCCTCTGGTGATATTCTGAAACCTTTGCCTCCTGGCCAGTCCATGATCAGTTCCAAGACCCATGGGAGACTGAGGTTTCCTATTCGAGCCCATTGGGTGATCAGTGTGATGCATTTGCTCCACATAACATCAGTTGCATGTTGTATAGAAGGGACCTTCCCTTTGAACATCCAGCCCAGCACTGGCAGTCGGGGTGCCAGGAGCAGCTGTGCTTCAGTTCCAACCACTTCTGAAGCAGCTCGAACCCCTTCATATGCTGCCAATACCTCTTTTTCAGTTGGAGTATAGCGGGCTTTGGACCTTCTGTGTCCATGACTCCAAAACCCTTGGGGTCGACCTTGGATCTCCCCTGGTGCTTTCTGCCAGAGTCTCCAGATGGGACCATTCTCTCCGGCTGCGGTGTAGAGCACATTCTTTATGTCTTGTCCTGCCCGGACTGGCCCAAGAGGTACTGCATGAACTATCTCCTGTTTAATCTGTTCAAAGGCCTGTTGTTGCTCAGGGCCCCATTTGAAATCATTCTTCTTCTGGGTCACTTGAGAGAGAGGGCTCACGATCAGACTGTAATTTGGAATATGCATCCTCCAAAAACCCACAACGCCCAAGAAAGCTTGTGTTTCGTTTTTGCTAGTTGGTGGAGACACGGCTGCTATTTTGTTGATCACATCCATTGGGATCGGACATCATCAGTCTTGCCATTTGATTCCTAAGAACTGGATCTCCTTTGCAAATACCTTCACCTTACTTTGTTTTATGGCAAAACCAGCTTTCAGAATGGTTTGGACTATTTTCTCTCCTTTCTCAAAAACTTCTTCTGCCGTGTTGCCCCACATGATGATGTCATCAATGTATTGAAGGTGTTCTGGAGCTTCTCCCTGTTCCACTG
Source organism: Phalacrocorax aristotelis (assembly GCF_949628215.1). Lineage (NCBI taxonomy): Eukaryota > Metazoa > Chordata > Aves > Suliformes > Phalacrocoracidae > Phalacrocorax > Phalacrocorax aristotelis. The sequence goes on along the minus strand of NC_134311.1, from coordinate 34,786,336 downwards.
CAGTCTGAATCAGTCCATGGCAAATGGTAGGACTGTGTTTCCACACCTGGGGCAGTTGGTTCCAGGTGTACTTGATGCCATTGCATGTGAAAGCAAACTGTGGCCTGCACTCTGCTGCTAGAGGGATTGAGAAGAATACATTAGTTTTGTCCTTGAAATACCATCTCCTGAGACAGTCTATGCCAAGCATGCACAGAGCCTCAGGGCCTGTCACAATGGGGTGCCTTTGCCACTCATTCCCGGTTAGGCTCACTTCGGCCTCCAATACAGTTAGCTCTCGGGATCCCCCTGTCACTCCAGCAATGCTGATGGGTTCTGCCCCTATATAGTTTGATGGCATTAGGGTGCCCTGTGCACCAGTGTCCACTAAAGCTTTATACTCCTGTGGGTTGGATGTACCAGGCCATCGGATCCACACAGTCCAGTAAACCCAGTTGTCCCTTTCCTCCACCTGGCTGGAGGCAGGTCCTTTCTATTCCTGATTGTAGTATTCAAAACTCACTTCCTGTAAATATGAATCAAGAGTCTCTCTATTAAGCTCAGAAATAAAATCCATGCTTCTACTCCTTTTTCTGGGGACCTGCTTACTGGAAACTGGAGCAGCACATTTCCTGGAAGAATCCCCCCTGAGTGATTGTTTTTCCTCACAGTTCCCATACCCGTGCCTCTAGGGTGGAGGTAGGCTTGCCATCCCACCTCCTCATGTCCTCTCCGTGGTCACGCAGGTAGAACCATAGGGTGCCCTGTCGTGTGTATCCTCTCCTTTGAGCAAAAGGACACTTATTCCTAACAGCTGAGACACTACTCTGTAGAGGTGGGGAGTAGGAGATATCTTCTTCGAGTTGCTGGACCTCTTGGGACAGTTTCTCCACAGCTGAGATAAAAGAGGAAGAGATATGTGCTTCATAATCCCTTAGTTTGTCAATCACATTCCTCACCGTTGGTGCCTCTTCATCTTTCCAGGACATGACGGCCAATGAGTTTGCATGTAATGATGGTGCACTGCTTACAGATTTCTGCCATACAGGTCATGTACTCTGGGCTTCATCTGGATCTTTGGGTGACTGTTCATTATCCAGGTCACCATAAATCACCTCAGGCACAGCTAATTCCCTCAGATACTGGATATCTTTCTCCATGGTGGTCCATTTTCATCTGCGATATATAACATCTTCCTTGAAGGGATATCTTTCTTTCACACCGGACAGGAATCGCTTCCTTGTACCCCTTTTCTAATGGCTTTGTCCATGACCCCTTCGCTAGGAAGGGATACCCATGGTTTGGCTTCCTTCCCTTCTAATTCCTTGCTACTGGCCCCAATATCCCTGCATCGGAGCACCCAGGTAACAATGTCCTCATCTAGAAGGTGGCCAAAATCTTTTTGTACATCTCACAGCTCACTCAGGGACAGGGATTGGGTGGTTTCTACCTCATTTATGAGTTCTCCCTCGTCCTCTCCTCATGCTGACCCTGCTCTTCCACCATCTCTCTCTAAATGAGTTGACTTTCTCTTCCAAGACTTTTCTTGTGCATATGGGTGACTGATACTGGCACAGGTTCTCTGGTTCAGCTGCAGCACCGGCTGTGGGGGTTAGAGTGGCCACAGTGCTTGTTGCTTTCTTTCTTTTTGCCTTTTTAGATCCAGAGACCTTCTTTTCCCATCAGGGGTACTGAACAGTATTAAACAGGGCTCAGTAGGCATGGGCCAGGCCCGAGTACAATGCAGTGACCTCTGTCTCACTGGAATTGCTAGGGTGACAATATACTTCATCCAAATACCTTACTAATTTTTCAGAATTCTGCACTTGTTCAGGGGTGAAGTTCCAAAACAATGGAGGTGCCCACCATCTCAGGCATTTGCCCATACTATCCCACATACCCTGCCACCCATAACTATCAAGCCTTGAGGCAGATCACTGGGTGATATTCTTAAATAATAATATAAGAAGAGTTTAATAATTAAATTAATTATTAAAATTATTTAAATAACTTAAAACAGCAATGGCAATAGTAAGAATAATAAAGATAACAGCAATAATAGTAATAATAATAATAATAACAAAATCAAAAAGAAAATAAAGAGAGAGAGGGGTGAAACCTGGAGAAAGGGTGAAAAAAAAAAAAGAAACAACAAGCCATGCAACCACTCACCAAAAAAAGAAAAAAAATAAAGACCTTTATTGGAAAAAAAAGGCTCAAAATCTTCACTTATATCCCTAGAATGCTGTTGTGATTTAGCCAGCAACTCAGCCCCACACAGCCACTCGCTCACTCCCCCACCAGCGGGATGGGGGAAAGAATCGGAAAGGAAAAGCTCATGGGTTGAGATAAGAACAGTTTAATAATTAAAATAAAGCAATAACAACAACAGCAACAATAATGCAATGAAAAGGAAAAATAACTAGAGAGAGGCAAAACCCTGGCTGTGGGGGGAAACGAGGAATGAACAACCAAAGCCAACAGGACGTGACACAGCTGCTCACCGCTCGCTGACCCGACAGCTCTTTCCTGTTACACACAGACTCGCCAGATGACATGAATAAAATGTATTAAACCTCTAACTCATAGGCTTACTTGCCCTCAGCCATACCGGAAAATGTGGATGCAGTAGAATCATAAAATTGGAGATAATACAATGGAAGCATCCTGAAGTTATCTACCACTATACAACACAGACAACTCTCACTCTGGAGGGCAGATAAAGAAAAAATAAATAATGTGACAGTTGTTACTCCTGGCCCTTGGTGTACTCTTAGAAGGTCCTCAGCCAGGGTCAGCTGCAGTAGAGAAAAGTAAAACAGAAAAAAAGTTAAAAATCATGACATTAAAACAAGAGTAACTGCGTAAGGCTCTCAGGACTACAAGATAAAAATTACTTCTATGCAGAAAGCCAATGCAAACTCATCATCCCACTTAATAGACCTCCTACACAAAGATGATTTTGCCTTTACATAAAATAGCTATCAAAAATAATTCCTAATTCAGCTATTATTCTCCTCTGAGGTGAAGTATCTTTGTTCTGTGCAACCAGTCATTCAGCTTCGCAGCATATTTTTGACACTTTCAGCTGTAGCCAATGGCACATGTTTATCTTCCATCTGCCGATGTCTCGCTCCTAATCTCATAGGACCTCAATAACGTATTAGCAGGTTATGTTTAGTATTTCAGTGATAATATTCACAGCAAGATACATGCAATAACCTGTTGTTTCAGAAAGGAGATAAGAGATACTGGTCTACCTACAGATACAGAAAATCATAAAAGTAAGAGACATTTTTCAGCATAAATTCCAAAAGTTTATATGCCTTAAAATAGAAAGTTATTAATTAATTGAAGAATTTTAACTAAAAGAGAAAAAAAAATCACAAATACAACATGTGTTTGTGTGAATAAGTAGTTTTAAAGTAAAGTTGTTCTCTTTGCAGTGCCCACCAATCATATAATGTGTATTATTTGACTTTTTTCATTGTAAGGTACCTTTACAAACAGATTTATCTTCAAATAAACCTCCAAGAGTTTAACCTGAGAAGATTTCTTTTCCTATGGGAAACATAATAATTTTAAACAATATGAAACATACTTTAGCAAAATAAAAAAATTCATTTTTCTCTAATAAATAAGCATGTATGTCTACCCATAAAAGTTCACAGTCCATTCCTAACATAGTTGTCATCAACATTATTAGTTATAGAATAATTTTACTGAATATAATTTTATTTTGTCACTGTATGTGATCATTTATATCATAAACTCATTATTATGGGTTCTCAAAACAACTGCTAATGTAGGTAATTATTCTCTGTTATAACAGTAAAATCATCAGATGGAATGAATCTTAGGTTCTGTGTCAATGGCAATGGCCAGATGCACTTTTCCAGGAAGGCTTACATTTGTTTACAGATATATTTAAGACCTACACCAATTTCTACAAACAAGATCCTAAAGGTACTGTCTAAGGGACACAATTTATAGATAAAATGTATCTATTTATCTGTTTGAAAAATGGGGATGGCTACATACTGTGAATTATTTTGTGCATTTCAGTATCAAGAGGTGATATTTAAAAATTTGTTACTCAGATATTGCCAAGAATGTTAACAGCCAGCTGCCCTCAGATAAGGTTTTCAAAGACCCAGAGTCTGACCTACTATCTGTGTCTCAACCCTCATTGTTCATAATTTCACTACCTAAAGGAAAAAGATAAATATGGCTATGTATTGAAAAAGTTGCATGCATAAGGCATATATTTCCCAATTTCATATTCTTCTCATAAGTTGGAAAATGATCTGTGAAAAACAACTAAATTATTAAATTTTGAGACTAGCCTTGAGCGACACATCCATATTTTTCACAAAGGTATCTGAGAAAGGTTTTCACTTGTAAGGATGTCCTTCTGTTTCATAAGGCAGACAGCTTAGCATTTTTAATGAACTAACACAAGGAAATGTGTTATGGAAAGCTAAGGTCACTTTGGCACATATCTTCTAAACTTTATATGTTGCCTGTTTCAAAGGAGAAAGCCCATTTTTATACAGACTACTTCATTAAATGTTTTTCAAACACTTACTGCTGTATGTCACCCACCTTTTAATCCTTAATGCCCTTGTGTTAAAGGAGAACATAGACTTTTAAATCCTGCATCAATACTTTGAATGAATGAGTGTCTTAGAGTAATTAGCAGGGGCTGGGTGAAGAGGTGAGACTTTTTTTTACTACACTACCAGACAGGCTTTCAGACATTAATTCTCAGAAGGGGGACATCAGTTTAATTCCTACTAATTTGCAGTAAATTACCCAAAATTTGTCTAGAAATTAGACCCCACTGAAAATTTAACATAAAAATTTCATTTAGCCTCACATTTCTCCAACGACTTGTCTAGTTTACAGCCTACAAAATATCTGTTCCTACTTCAGCAATTAAAGTGTAATTGCAGAAGATTTAACACTCAGAAAGAAATTGAATTTCCTTCCTTTCCCATATCCTGATTCTTCAATGCAGCCTTGGTTCTTTACCTTGAGACTCTTTCTTTTAACAGGATGAGTTTAGCCTTTTACAGAACATTTATTTCAAAACCACAACTATTAAGCCTGAATTTACAGGAAATTTTAAGTACATGCAAGTTGTGGTGTAAGCTGAGTAACATAATGCATTTGAACTACAACAGAGGGAGACTCACTTTTTTAGATGTTTGTGCCATTTCAATACAGAGGTGGTCTTTCAAGCAGTTCCTTTTCACAGCTTCATAGACCTGTTGCTGTTTTCCTCCACACACGCATGCAGTATCAGAAATCAGAGAGTATGTGTCAGGATAATGGTTACATATTTTAGATGTTTGCAAAGTAATCATGGATTGATCCTCTGCAGAAGAAAACATAATGAGATTAACTATTCCAGCTCTTGATCATCCTTCTCTGTCTGCCACTTTTCCCTCGAAAATGCAATGTTGGGAACCAGCAGCAGACAGGCAAGCAGCATCCCTCCACATCTAACTGTTGCTCTTCACGTATGACTGACCACAGCCTGGAGAACTTACATATATTTTTCAGTTCTTAGAGTAACCTACATTATGTTATAACACTTCATATACCTTCCTTTGTAACTAAAAAAGCCACCAATCAAATGATTAACCAATCAAATTATAACATTTGAGAGGTTTCCAAAGATGTAGATTTAATTCAGCTTCTAGGTCAGCTTTTTATTTTATAGGTAGCAGTTCAATTTTAAAGGCTGTTGCATACCTTGAGGTTTCATTAATTTCATTGGGACGCACTGAATGTTCAAGCCTTCTGGGACCCTGTCATTTAAGCTGGTTTCTAAATGCATTATTTAGGCATTTATATTTTTAAAAAGTTCTGACAGACAAAAAGATATAAAAGAAAGAAACATCTTTTCTGTATACTATTGGTTCAGTATCCCTCTGCTACTATCAACCAGTGTAGCAATGAGATACTTCTTTGTCAGATGACTACCAGTGTCTTCTAAGAGGAGTGCTGAATTGCAGGAACAGCTGGAGAGGAAAGGACAAGAAATTGAAGGTAGCAGAGAAGAAAGAAGAAAGCTGTACTTAATGTTTTTCATTCCAAAGTGGAAACAGGTCACCGTTTTTTCTGTGACGATACAAATCTGAGGCCTTATGTCATATTATCTAAAGTAATATTACTCACTGTCACATAAACAGGAACCCAGAGAGCTAGTGAAAAATTTACTGTAATAGCTGTTTAAAAACTCATATTCATTCCTTAGGTTTCTGTTTGAGTTTTATTGCATTAGGTACCAGGTAACTAGAAAGGATTTTGCTGTTATACCTCAGAAAGTAAGCAGAAACCTGCAGTGGGGGACTGAAAAGAAAAAACAATGAGCCTTTTAGTACAGAGTAACAGGTTTCTCTTTTTGCTTTAGTAAGAACTTTCTCCTTTGTATAAAGTCACATCTATAAAAGAACTTTCTCCTACAAATCCTAATGCTGGTTCCTATCTGCATCCCTTATTAGTCACTCTCACAAAATTTAATACTTAATGATCCATTTGAAAAGCCGATTGAGTTTGCAATGACGTGACGTGATATGCTGTTTTGGGGATTTTTATTTGTAGTGGCCTATCTCTTTGTTAAGTACTCTGAACTAGAAGAGACATAGCACCTTAATGATAGAACTTGTGCTAGCAGCTTGTACTAGAGGCTTGTAGAGTTAGTTTAGATAAAACAAATGAGTAAAGCTTATTTTTAATAATTACTTAAGGATTTCTGGCATTTTAATTATGCCAGTTAATTGAGCAAGTTAGATAAATTGCTGAATAATGATCTATGCAAACAAAGTTTTACAGATGAAGCAAAGGAAGTTTAGCAGATCATGAAGTAAATTAAAAATAAACAGAAAGTCTAGGAAGTTAGTATCGGTACATTTGCAAGGAAAATATTTGAAATGAAGGTGAAAATTTAAAAGTGGGTTAAAATGTAACAATGGGTAGAAATTTCAGAAGACATAGACTGAAGCTGTCATTTCAACAGCTTGGCAACTGGGCAGAAAAATGCCATCTCGCCCCAAGTAGTCCTTGCAAGTTTAATCACAGAACAACTAAATCAGAGCTATAATCACCTTCTGTATCATGATAATAAGAAACAGAGATGGTGGACCTGAAGGTCAAAATCACCCTGGATCATAACTTACATTAACAAGAGTTTTGCATATGCTTCTGTTTTTTACTCCCATACACCTAAAACTCAGTGCATGTTTTGAGTCCCTGAAGAATGCAAGAAAAAGAACAATAATGGAGGTATTACAAGGGTTTCTGGAAAATGATCTAAGACAACCTTCTTAGCACACAGAAAAAATGCCTCTGTAATACGGAGAACTTAATACGGAGAAAACAAATTGTAGAATTAAAGTATTATATAGTGTTGTGTGTGTTTGTTTGTTTTCATTCTGAGCTTTGAAAAATACAACAAAGGGAAAATAAATCATTTTATACTGTCATAAAAAGGCAAAGTTTAACAAGCAATTATAATGAAGATGATCAGAATGAAAAGGACTATTATGTGGACAATTCATGGATAACAGTTTTTTGTCATCCAGATGAAATGCAGAAAGAATACAAAGGGCCCCAGTTTAAATGCATCAGCAAATTCCTTGATAAAGATAGAGATAACATTAGAAAATGTAAAGAACGCATATCTCAGGAATGTACATAAAAATCATATCTCTGTGTGAAGCAGAGCTGAGACTTATATTTGCTTCCTTTGTAGAAAAGAGATACAGCACTACCAACACATTTTAAGAAGCTATGTGAATTTTTAATTGTTTGCTTTCGAAGAAAATCCATTTCCTAGAAAAAATCTAATTTAAGTGTTTTTTCAATTTCTGATTTTTTAAAACACTTTTCAGTTTAGAATTACTTTTGTCTGAAAAGTATACTCTCATAACAGAAATATTCAGAGTTATAGATATGAAAACAAGTGAACTGTTTTCATTGAAATGAACAAAAGGATACCAATTTTCGGTGTATGAACTGTGAATATGAGGCAAGCATGGGTTTTAGCAGAATTAAGGAAAACATGCCCCTTTTGTCAGTACAAACCACATGGACAGATTCCTGATGCAATGTAGAAGAGGCAGCACTGTTGGCTGAGGAAGATGCACAGAGATGGGGAGACCAGATGGGACTCAGGAGAATCCTTCCAGCCCTAGAGAAAAAGGGTGAAAGCATGACAAGATAATTAAAAACAACAGATTGCTCAAAGATTGGTTCTGTGAGGGAGATTTGGGAATTGTGTGATCACTGAATGCCTTCAGAGATTTGGGGCAGTGGGGGAGAGAAAAAAATTGTTTTCACCAGAATAAATGGATTAGCAATTCTCTCTGGAATTGAGAATGATCCCTCTGATACCAGGTTCAAATGAAATAAAGAGGGCGATAGGCTAGGAGAAACTCACATTACGTCTTCTCTGTTTTTAATGCTGAATGAAGAAAGTTAGGTAAAACGGCAGCCAAAGATACCCAAGCAAGAAGAAGCATGAACAACACCACATGGAGAAAATACCAAGACCAATTATTGTGCAGATTTTGCACCTAGTAGAAGATCCTTCCTTGGCTGTGGCAGAGTGCTCTGCCCACTAACTCCTGCCTAACGTAAGGAAGTGCTTGCTGTCTTCCTTGATCTCTTACAAAAACAAAGAAACATGAAAATCAGGAGATTCAGGAAACATCAGCTCCCACCCACTCTGAAAAGAGAACAAGTTAAATACCTCCAACACTTTCCCAGGACATGACTTTCCCAGCAAGCTCCTCTCTAACGTATCACACCATGATCCTTTTGCTCACTCTGATATTTTCTGGAATGGCTGCAGAGGACATGGTACTGCCCTAAGTTTAAGGACAGGCATTGCTCTGATATTTCATGTCTGTGCCTCTCTCCCATAGTTCACTTCTATCACACTTTTTTTTTTTTTTAAGATTCTACTAGGTTGAATGTATAAAATCTTACAAGTATATCTATATTTGTGTACATGCACATACACATATATAATCAGGCTGAGTGCAAAATTACTCAAAATAGTATTAGGCACGACATGGAATTTTGCCTAACTCCACATAACTTAACAGTGATAGTATTTATATTCAGAGCTGGAATTATCGTGTGTTAGGTGTTTTCTGTTCAAATTCTAGATTCTATAAAATCCCAACATCTACCCAAGTAACAGTGTGGTGAGCTGATCTTGGCTAGCTGCCAGATACCCACCATTCTCTTACTCCCCATCCTCAGCAGGAGAGGGGGAGAAAATAAGATGAAAAAGGTCATGGGTCAAGATAATCACAAGGAGATGACTCACCAAACCATCATGGGCAAAACCAGACCTGACTTGGGGAAGATCTATTTAATTTATTGCCAATTAAAAATGGAGTAGGATAGAAAGAAAGAAAGAAACAAAAACAAAACTACCACCTGCTACCAAAACCTTGCCACATAAACCCAATATAAACATTAATGTCATTTCAATGCCCCAAACTGTTAGCTGTTACACAAACTTCTAAATTTTATCCAATGTTGAACATTTTTAGTCATGTCACAACATGCTTGATTTCCTACAATGAGTTAAAGTATACAGCTTGGATTCCATTGGTTTTGTTCTATCCTACGGTAGAATCACAGCATGGTTTGTGTGGGAAGGGACGTTTAAAAATCATCTAGTTCAACCCCCCTACTGCATGCAGGGATGTCTTTCACTAGATATGTTGCTCAAAGACCCATCTAACCTGACTTTGAACACTGCCAGGGGTAGGACACCCACAACTTCTCCAGGCAACCTGTGTCATTGTCTCACCACCCTTGTTTTAAAAAATATCTTCTTTATGTCCAATCTAAATCTGCCCTTTTTTCATTTAAACTGTTTGCCCCTTGTTATGTCACCACAGGCCTTGGTAAAAAGCCTCTCTCTGTCTTTCTTATAAGCCCCTTTATATACTGAAAGGCCACAATAAGATCTTCCCAGAGCTTCTCTTCATTGGCTGAACAACACCAAGTCTCTCAGCCTTTCTTCAAGGACAGCTGTTCCAGTCCTCTGGTGATTTTCATGGCCCTCCTCTGGACCCACTTGAACAGGCCCATGTTTGTCTTACGCTGGAGCCCCCAGAGCTGGCTGCAGTACTCCAGGTTGAGCCTTATGAGCAGGGTAAAAGGTAGGAACTGCCTCACTCAACCTGCTGGCCTTGCAGCCCAGGATCATCTTCCTCATCCTTCTTCTTACAAACTGATTATTTAATTGGTTATTTAATTTAATTATGACTTTTTATTCCATCATCACTGAGATTGAGTGGACTGGTTTTGTGGCTGCTTATCACTGTGCTTTGGGTGAAGTTATAAAACTAAAAGCAAACTCTCTTTGACTAACAGTAGAATGCCTGAATGTTTCTGTCTATATAAAACCAAGATTATATATGTAAGCAAATAAAATGACAGTGATATGTATTGAAATTTCTGTCCATAAAGATTCCTAAATTTACTTCATATATTTATATGTAATAGTAGCAATATATATTTGTCTATGACAAGGAAAGTAAGCCAAAGGATATAGAAAAATAAGTGGGGCAGGAGACTGATAAAGAACTGCCAGTGATCACCTGAGCTATTGTAATGTATAGAAAGTATCTCAAAGAGAAGAAAGCTATCCTCTCACCAAAAAGTATTCATGAGATATGAAAAATATTTTGTAGATAGGCTTCACAATCATTATCATGTAACAGCTTATGCCCATCATTACTTGCATCATAATAAAGCTTTTGGTGCTGAAACATCTTTTTTTTTTTCCATTTGAATAGCAGACATAAGAGGTAAAATGCAATGTATCTTGAATTTCACATGCTTTCTGAATCGGTAGTACAGCTTCCTAGGAGACCTTTCCATTCATGTTGATGTTGCAGAAAAACCCCAGATAATAGAATATATTTTCACCCTCTCTTGCCTCTCCCCACCCAACTCCAGCTCCTGGCACAACCTATTACACACATGAGGACACACATCTCTCCAATTGTTTTATATCCACCCAATCAATCATTTTCTTGCCTTAAAGCAACATGTTTAGTTCAAACTTTTTTCTTCACAGAGGAAAAGCTAACTGTCTAAACAAAAAATATGCATCACTTTCATATCATGTAGGTGCACAACCAATCCGAGGCAATGGACATCTCAACATTATTATCAATCACCAGTGACAGAAGGATATAACAGCACACTCCTAAGGTCATCAAAAAAGACAGAAAATGTTTTACAAGAACAATTTCATAGTTTGCTCAGGCACATGTTGAAAGAAATGTACAAAAAGGGATTAACTATTGCAAAACACTTAACCCTTAATAGGAAAGTATGAACACAAAGAAATTGAAAGCAGTTCATGACAGAGTAAACTGATATTTCTGCACATACATATTACTGAATACTTATATCACATGATTTGATATGTGACAATTTTTCTCAGGCTTTTTAACAGGAAATCCCTGGCAAAAAGAAAAGACATTTCTGGAATTTCTGAAAGCATCTTATTAATGTAGAATCCTAACTAATTTCATGGGAAATTCAGATTTTCAAAGAAAATTGAGCTCTGGAGCAGCACTTTCAATATAGGAAGTGAAAAAACCCCTGCAATATTGAAGACAGGGTTTGACCAGTTTACAAAAAGAGCTCTAAGGCAGCAGTTCTATGGTAGAAAAACACTGGACTGCATAACATAGCTTATATATTTTGTCCCATGTTTCTTCCAACAGGTACCAAGGCAAATAGCACTGAAGAGGGCACATCAAGCATGAATTCCTTCTAGCAGGAAGCAGAGATGCAGCTGGAGTCAGCAACTAGAACAAGAAGATTGCTCAGAGTTCCACAGTTCATATGTAGTGTAGGGTGTTAATGGTTCCCTAATATAATAAAAAAAAAACCACCACCCACAAAAAAAAACCAAACCAAACCAAACAGTCTCAAAGCAACTTTCCTCCCCAGTTACGTTCTTCCTTCTCTGATCTGATGTCCTTTATCTTGACTGTTATATGGTCCATTATCCCCTTAGGTCTGAATTTTGCATTAATTGGAAAGGAAATTACTGTTATCCACAGAAAGAAAAAGAGTTTCTGTAGAGCTGTGAAAGCATTCTGCACATTTTTTTTTTACATATTACTTTTCTCAGGACAAATGACATTTTTTCTCTGTCCAAAAAAACTCACATGCTTGCAGCTAGGCATATAAATCACCTTTAGATAAGTACAGTTTCATAATTATAGGTGTAAATGTACCTTTTTAAGCAACTTTACGAGAAGATAAAAACTAAAATTTAAGGTTTAGTAAATTCTTAGTGTCAAATTCATTCATGCTATATGTGAGCAATTTGAGCTGCCTTTCAAGTATCGGTGACAGTGAGAGTAAAATAATATGTAAATAACTCAATGAATCTTTGAGGTTTGCCCTCAAAATAATTTGAAAGCGCAGATCAGAACAGGGTTCCATTGAAAGAGATGGCAATTAAATGTAGAAAACTGTGTGGTTCAAAAGGGAAGAAGGACAAGGAGCTTTTTAGGGAGATCTTTGCTTCTCTTCTCTCGTTTGCAAACAGCAGACCATCTTCTGCTTGTTGCTTTTGTACAAAGGGCAACCACCAGCCCCAAAGTTTGATTGGAGGGATACGATGTAGCCTTTGGCTACAGACGCCAAAGCTCCATAGTAGGGGAGGAGAAAAAAGCCTTTGAAGTAACTCTTCTCTTAGGGCAAGATCATTATGACAGGAAAGAAAATATTTTGTGACCTTGCTTGTCTGAAGCGCTGGGACAGAAAGAGGAAAGAATGCACAGAGAAACAGTATCTCCTAGTGGGAGGAGGCTCTTCAGCTCTTAAGGACAGGTACTGTGGGCAATAAATGCAAATAAAGAATATACTCATAATCTGTGTAAAGAGCTCAAGCTGGAGCTGCAGACACAGGAAGCATTGGAGGATGCTTGCGGTCAGACTCTCTGTATCTCTGAAGAAGACAGTAACAGGAGTGGGTGGAGAGGGCTGGCAATTGTGTGAAGAGGTTGGAGAGAGAGAAGCCAAATCCATTTTTTGACAACTGGAGTTTCAAGGCATGGTGGATTACTGCTATAGTGTTTATGAGCAGTGTGATGGAACTATTGCTGAGCCAGATGGGCAGAGATGGCTTCGTGCATTTCTCCACTTTCTCTGTCACCACATCCTGGGATGACAGTGAGGGCAGGAACTGGAGAGTCCAACCCTCTTTTGACCACTCTGCCTAGAACAGCCTGCCCATGCCTTTACACAGGCTGTACGAGGCACATCAGCCAGCAATGACCAAGACTGATGGCGCTGCCGCTCTAAGCTGTTCTGTTTGGTGAAGTTTGCCACCTTGCAGCAGGCCAACAGATTGTGTGACACATGATAACCTGCAGGGCCCACTGAAAGGAACATGTGGTGCTTGACTCTTGTGAAACATCTGGGTGACCTGCACCTGAAATGGGTATGTCTCTGCCATGAGGCAGAGACAGACTCGTACAGGCTGAGAATCACGGATGCTTTCCCAACCTCAATCCTGGACACTGGAGAACTCAAAGTGTCTGGTATCATGTGAGCTGTGGCATAGTCTGTTGCAGTGTCCATGAAGCTTACCCAGTACCCTACAAAGCTTGTAGGGCAAAGAACTGGTAACTTCTGGGGTTCTTAAGATGACATAAGGCTTGTAGAGAACCCCAGACAGGAGTACATATCTCCTAGAAGGCTCCTATGCACTTGTGGCTGCTCTCTTGGGAAAAGGCTCACACATCTTCCTTGACTCTGTTGACGAAACTTGGTCATGGGTGACTGATCTCACTCTTCACCCTCGGGACACAGAGGGTAAATGTCACATTGCCAACTCCTGTGAAAGTTAGAGATTTATGTGGGACAGAAAGCACAGGGGGCCACAGGAATGATATGTCCCAATGGTCACACTGCAGGTGAGTAAAGATGATCCTATTCTGGTGGACAATGCATTTGCTTTATGGGGCAGTATTGTCCCAGCTGGCTCCAAGCCATAGCTGTTCAAATAGCCAAAGTATCTTTTTTTCCTCCTCTCCCATCTTTTCAGAAAACAGTATAAAAGAACATCAACCAGAGTTTGCTGGTGAAACGGGTATCTGCCTTCACAGGAGAGGTGATTACATCAAAAACTATTCTTTCTCATTTGCCATGAGTTTAAAGTAATAAAGTGCCTTATTTTCTAGAAGTCACTCTCTTTAGTGTTTAAGACAGTCTATGAAAACATAATTTCTGAATTACATTGCAGTTTTGAACTTAGATGTATAATCCATTTTGCTGTCAGAACAGGCTCTTATGAGTCAAGCTGGATCTCCCACCTTATACATTTTGTATAACCTTATGTTTTGCATTTTCAGGGGGTTTGGGTTTTTTTCTTCCTTTGTACCCCCACCCATTATTCATCGCATGACATCTACTTAGCACTTAGGATATCTTTGAAGGAATTTACCCAGTCTTGATCTAAAGGGTTCAAGTGATGGAATCCCACTCCATTCCCAATGAAATATATTGATCAGTTAAAGAATCTTGTTCTTAAAAACTTTGAAGTTTATTTCTATTTAAAAAATCTATTGTTTTTCTTTCAAATCTAGATCCTATTGTTTTTCCTGTAATATCCAAGTAGACTCTAATTCCAAAAAACTCTTCTGCTTGTAGGTATGTAAGGACCAAGATCAAGTAACATTTTAACTTTCTCTTTGGTAAACTAAGTGTATTGAAGTTTCTTGAGTCTCTCATTACATTTTTTTCTGACCTCAAATCATTACGGTAGCTCTTTCCTGAATCCTATCATTTGTTATCATTCTTTTTGAAGATTGTGCAATTTTGTGGTGAGGCCCTAATTAATTCCATGTTTATTACATTTTTACTCCTACTCAGTATTCCTTTGCCTATATTTTGGCATGCTTGTTTTTGATAACAGTGCAGAACTCAGGCAGAGTTCTGAAGAGTGCAGAAACTGGCTACTCTTTGACATAAACAGCACCTTTTCCTCACCTAAAAACACTAGTTCCCTATCTTGCTTTTATGGTTTTGTTTCTTTAATATTTTGGATTGTTGGGGTTTTTTCTTGGGGGGGGAGGAATTGTTACATTTTTAAGTGATTTCTAATTAAGAAAATTGCAATAAATACTGAAGGATGAAAACAAGGAGATTATATCAACTCTTACTTGCCCTGTTACTTGTTAAAGCACAATCTGACGGAAGTGAAAACATTATTCTTTTATCACATAAGCATTTCAATCTTCTCTTAAAAGATAAACTAAAAATGTAGATCACATTCTTTTCACCTACCTTTAGGCTTGTCAAAGTGCAGTACTCTCATCACAACAGCACTGCACAGATTATAAAAAAAAATGAGAAATAAAAAGGCCACTACCTTTCAAAATAATTTTCTGATTTTATATGTCATTGTAGAAAAATGAATGAAACATCATTATTAAAATACGGCAAAGAATCACAGTGACCAAAACAAATGTTTTCCTTGAGCAATAGTCCATACCCTGGCAAGAATTATTTAGCTGCTTTTTGTGCAAAGAGATAAACTGGGATTTTTTGCTTTTTATCAAGAATATCAAGAAGATTAAAAACTTGATTTGACCCAAGACCTTGAGCAGAAAAAAGTCTCATTTATTCTTTCTTGCCTGGTGTTTCTCTGTTTTTATGTTTTGCCTTTGGGCACTGAGTAAAAATAAGAGAGATTTGTCCACCTGTGTGTCAACGCTGGCACACAGATGACAAGACTGAGAAAACCATGACCAGAGAGCACATCAGAGTGTCCAGATTGTTTCTACTTTTAAAGCCCTATATGACTTTTTCCAAAGGATAGAGGACATGGTATCTTGGTATAAATCATAGGAGGATATGTATAATGGGTCTTACAGTTTGGTGGTTTGCTATTTTATTTCTTATGAAACAAATCTCTTTTCACCCACTGTTCTGGCTGAAGCTCTTCTGTGTGACCTGAGCTTTTCCTTCGAAGGAGCCCAGGTATGCAAAAGATTTCAACTGTTGATAGATAAAATAAAGTATAGGACATAAACATTAATTACCCAAGATTGTATACAACTAACCAACATAGTCTTTCTCCAGAATAAGTTTCAGATTTTCCACATAGATACTGTCCTTCCGGCTAATTAAAAGGCAAAAATGTTTGAAGTTGCTGAGACAGAAAACCTGCAAACATATTCATTTGTGTTTCAAAAATGGACACAGACATCCTGAGAGATGCGAAAATATGATTTGCCAGGTAAGTGAAGATCCAGCTATACCTGTGCAAACTAGTTACCCTTTCAGATTATATTTATAGTTAATGGCATTTCAGTGGGGAAATCATCAGCCTTTCACAGACCTTGGCTATCTCACAGCATGTGCCCAACTCCAACTATCATGAGATCCCAGTGTAATTTACACTTTTTCATGGAAATTCTTTGAACCATGACTGAGATATTTATATACATAAATACTCACATGCACATGCATTTATATAAATGTAAACTAAAGAAGAATGTACTGCATGGCTCTTATTTTAAATATTGTATACATTTCTAGCACTTTCTAACTAGTTACAAAGAATAAATGAAATAATAAAAATAATAATTTATAAATATGTATCGCTGTATGCAGTATATAACAGATAATACTATAAATTACAAAATAATAACTAATAGGACAATACTAAAATAAGTCCTAGCCTGAAGTTTTTAAAGATTTTTATTATTTTGCAGCTATTACGGAATACATGAGAATTCAAAATTGCTTCTAGAATTTTAGAGTAATCTAAAAGGATGCAATGAAATGGGTGAAAATTATTCTTTTAAAGAATCTAATATTGTCTCTTTGGTTAGTTGGTTTTTTTCCAGCCTCTTCAGTGATGGAAAGCTCGCCCCTGAAAAGAAGCTACTGAAACAAAGATGTATTATTGTACAGCTGTGTCATACTAAAGAACAATTTTGTGTTAGGTTCAGAATCCTGAAAAGCTCAGTGTAAAATATTAATTTAAAACTTGGACTTTTTAATTTTTGACATGTTCAAGAACAGCATTCAATAAATACTCCACTTACGTAATTTTAGGCAAAACTGAAGATCATATTGCTCCTTGTGCTGAGAAATAGCTCACCTATTTTGAGTACTCCAAGCATAATGTTTATATACTACATACCAACAGGACAGAAAATAGCCATACTTAACACAAAAACACTTTGTTCCCCAGAAGAACTTGAAAGAGGACAAAAAAACAGGGAATAACTTCATGAGTAATAAAGTGAATTTGTTAAGCACAGCACATCTATGAATGGACCACAGGTTTTACAATTCATTGTGGAAAGTGATACACAACACTTTAGTTGCCTAAATAAAATTGCAGGTTGCTTTGCATGGAGTTCTTCCAAATTATTTTATGCTCAGAATGGCAAATGCTAACTACTTTTGTTAGATATTTCACAGGAAAAACCTGGAGAAGTTCAAATAAGCAGGAATTCAGTCACTGATCTCAACTGAGTTTAGACACACCTTTTAATATTTCAAGGTAAAATAGGCAGTGCAATCCCTGTAAATGAGTAGAAACGGTCTTCAGATGGATCATTATTAAGTTTTAACTGCTTAATTGACTAGAGCTATCTTACTCACAAGGACAATTGACACTATAAAAGACTGAAAATACATTAGAAGAGTAACTGTAAAATATAGGGCAGGCATTATGGAGTTCACAGAAGATTAAGAAATCACTATGGCTGTGGCAGAAGGCTGAAAATGACAAGGATATTAGAGGCAGTGTGGGAGGGCCTATTCCTTCATCTGTTGCCAAAGTTGGAAAAAAAAAAAGTGGTTATATTTTAGTTCATCTTTAATGAAGAAACATTAAAAGATCATGAGGTGCATGTGGCACCCATAAATAAAATTTCAACAAAAAATACACATTTTTTAACAGAAAGTAAATCAGCTATATGAAAAAGATTAGTTAAATTAAAATTAATTCATAACTTAGTTAAAACAAAGGGATTTCTGCTATCCACCTTTGTTTTGTAGAAGCATTAGGAAACCTTAATTTGGGGAAATAGAAGAATACAAATTTAACATCCATTTCCAAGTCTCATTTCTTGCCACATCAGAATATACAGGAAATTAATTCTGTACCCATAATATCCAAAGTGAAAAATATAAGCAAAGGAATATTTTTTTTTAATTAAAGGAGCCTACATTTACTATGATTTCATTACCTTACAAATTTTTGTGGAAATCATTCCCCAATGCTTTAAAAGTCTGATCTTGTCAGTGGTTACAACAGAGGTTGTGCTTTCATTATACATTTGTCATTCTTATTTCCTTACATCATTAGGGAAGTCTGTGAAGTATGGTGATCCATCACCATATGAACGTTTTCTTCAGTGCCAATCTGCTGTTAATTGAGAGTTTATTAAAGAAATCTAGCACAGACTTGAACAGAAGTCTCCAGACACAAAAATAATGCTACACAGAAATGTGTATTACATATAGATATATATGAACTATCATACTTACACCTAATGTAAAAGAGACAAATTGTATGATACTTATAAAAAAGTTATTGTTTACATGCTCCACCTACCCCCTATATATGCACATATGCACAAACTGGAGAGCTATTGTCTGTGTATGCAACATATTGGAAAATAGAAGAATGTATTGCAGATAGATGCAGCCACCAAAGCTGGAGAGTGTCATCCAGTGAAGCAGGACTTGGCACAAATAATTAGATTTCCTGGAACACAAACAAGCTGCTGGGCTTATTCCAGACTCTCTTTTAAAATATGCTTTTCCATTTCTTCCTGCATCTGATCTCTATTCCATTTCTGTTTAGAAATTCAGATGCATATATCTTAACCTTGGCTGGCCCGGTATCTTTTTGAGGACTGGTTCATTAAGGAGAGTGAGAATATGCCTATTCTCACATAACAGATTCTCGCAGATTGAATACTCATCTATATGAGTATATCTTTGTGTGCTTTAACACATTAGCATGACTGAATAGACAGAGTATTAGATTTGGTGTATTAAAAGGAGTTGTTGAATACATATGGGAGGAACAGTGATAGTCTTTACAGTAACCTTTGAGGAAATATAATCTTTTTCCAGATCACATATCATGCTCAGGAAATTAGGAGGAAAATATAATGGAGCTTTGGAAAAGGCAACAATATGTTTAAGCATTATAGGAATTAAGTTGATAACATATGGTAGCTCTAAGCAAAATTGTTGGCTTTACTTAAAAGTAATATAATCTAGAGCAAAATATTCCAGAGTTCCATCCTGGGCTGCAGAAAAAGTACCAACCTACAACAACCAAAAACTTTTGAGAAAAATGTATACTTCCAGTAGATTTCATCCTTTTAAAAGTTAAAAAATATCTTTCAACAGGGATGCTGTCTGAGTTATTCCTTGGAAGTTGAAAAGAATTATTCTAGACATAGAATTACTTTAATACTTCCTAGTCTGTGGCATCTTAACTCTGTACCTTCTGTCGTCTTCTAAATCTCATCTATATCCTAAAGAAGGTGTCTATCTCTACAAAACACCAATGCTGAAAATAGAAGACTGCCACAACAGAAGAATTTCAAGAAACTGTGTGAACACAGAATGGGAAAAGGGGCAGGTCGCAGGGTGACTTAGAAAATGGACTAAAAGTCTTTTTGTTGTAGTATTAGAAAGTAAAGATTAATTAAATTTTGGCAAACTCAATACAGTTTCCAGGAATAATTCTAGAGAAAATTCAGTCTTTGTCTTTGGTTATTTAAAGCCATTTATCTGCAGAATTAAATATTTGCTTTGTTAAAGAATCTTCTTGTAATTCCAGTAGTGTACACCCATTAAATCTAGTGATTTCTCATGTAGGTGTGCGCACTATGATAATACATACTTCCCTTAGTTAGGCCCAGAACACCTATGTATTATAAGTTGTTACAGTTATTTAAATGTAAATCCTGCACAGTAACTGTTGATGAAAAGATTTTAAAATATATTTTAAATTCTATAAAATTATATATCTATTTATATATATATATATAAAATTGCTTTTATTGGGCCAATTTTTCAGAGTTTCATTGTTTTTGCTCAGATTTGCCAGACTGTCTTCCATTTGAGTGCAAACCAATCACAGCACCTTATTGCAGAGGTGGCTAAACTGTGGCTCATGAGTGGCACATGCATATTCCTGAGCAGCTCTGGTGCATTTTTCAAAGTGAAATTCAGAGCAAAATTTATCCAGTTTACCTTACCCACTAGCTCCCCATTATAAAACATGCTAACACTTTATTGGGTTTGGATGTGAAATTTAAGTTGGATTTCAAGAACTATCGGGCCTGGATGCTCGGTTAGGCAGGGCTGCCAAGCCTTACAGCTTTATAGTTAGGACTTATAAGCCTATAAGCATTGCTCTGGGGAAAGAGTAATGTCTCTGTCATAAGGTACTGCTCACACACTGGGTTTTTTGTACAGTATTACACTGGAGAACTTGCTCAGCAGACACTAAGACAAGCAAAATAGGTGCCATTAACTCATAGTATGCTAATATCAAGCCATTATAATTCCATTGCCATCAGCAGAACTACGTTATTCAAATTAGTTTATCATGCTGCCTGCATAAGAAAAGAACACCCACTTCTTAGACTCCATTTACACTTTTTTTCATGGTGAAAACTGGTGCTCTGACATCCATTCACAGGATGATTCAAACATCAGAGGTATGTGTCATGGTTTTAGCTGGCACAGAGTTAATTTTCTTCACTGCAGCTGCCATAGTGCTGTGCTTTGGACTTAGTATGAAAATAGTGTTGATAACACACCAATGTTTTAGTTGTTGCTAAGTAGTACATACACTAGTCAAGGACTTTTTCAGCCTCCCGTGCTCTGCAGGGTACACAAGAAGCCGGGAGGAGAGGGGGCACAGCCAAGAAAGTGGGTCCAAACTGGCCAAATGGATACACCATATCATATGATGTCATGCCCAGTATATTAACTGGGAGGAGCTGGCCAGGGCAAGGCAGCAATCACTGCTCAGGGACCGGCAGCGTCAGTCGATGGGTGATGAGCAGTTGCATCACTTGTGGTTTGTTTTTTTTTCCCCTTTTTTCCAGGCTTGATTTCTCTCTCTCGTTATTTTCTGTTTTATTGTATTACCATCTTCATCATCACCATCATCATGATGATTATTATTATCATCATCATTATTATTACTATTACTCTTTCATTTTAATTATTAAACTGTTTAATTATTAAACGAGTTTTCTGCTTTTGCTCTTCCAATTCTCTCCCCCATCCCACAGGGGTGGGGGGAGTGAGCAACTGGCTGCGTGCTGTTTATTTGCCAACTGGGGCTAAACCACGACAGTAAGGCAGAATCAGGTTCTTTGACTAACAGTAAAATTTATTTGCATTATTGTTAATAATTTGCTACTAAGCACTGGGCCATTTCATCATGTGACATCTACCATCTTGGTCTAAGCTGGTAATTTAGATTAACTAAATGAAACTTTCTGGGTGAGAGGAAGGATGCAGTCAAAGAATTTCCCTCACGCATTATATGGTGTCTCGAGCCTAGCTGATATATCATTAGAAAAATATAAAGCCAATATAAATGAATGCATGATGTACTGAAAACTACAATTATTTTCTTGATGATATCTACATTATATTTCAGAAGCTCAAATTAAAATCTTATAAAATTATAGACCAGTTACAAAGTTATTAAAATATTTACTAATGTATCATATTTTAATTCTATTCAACATCTTTTATAGACTATGCTACACTTTTTTAATGTCAGAAAGAATAATAAAGGTGTTACAGAAGAAAATAATTTTTCTATGGTTTCTTGAAAGAAATTCAAATAAAAACTTGCAAATTTCTGTAAGCATATGACTGTAATGAGGTGAAATTTTAAACAGTAGCGACCATTTTATTTCCTTTCAAAATCTAATTTTCACAGAACCTAGTAGTAATGGCTGGTAAAGTGAATAAGTGGAATAAACATTTTTGAAAGAGTAAAGAAAACAAGTTCATATTTTGATAATGGTTCCCACACATACACACAAAAAAAATAGCATATTGTCAAGGCAGACAATATCTTAATTCAGCTGTACATCTGTATTTTAATTTTAGCCTCTTCACTTCCAACTAACAGTTCTCTCTCGTGTGCTCCTTCTGTAAACTGTTGAAGTACTTAACTCTTTTGACATATGATACGGCATACACCTTAATACAATTTTTCTTAATATTTTCCAAAGAGGTCATTTATAAGGAACTCATAGGAACATAGGAAATAAACCTGGAAGTTGTCATCACCATGAGAGAGCACTTCTAATACAGATGTGGGGGAGAAAGGAAAGGGAGAAAAGGGAGAAGGTGAATGTAAAATGCATGTGGAAATTAAAAGCATCTGTGAAAAAAAAATTCCTTATTGTTGTTCTCAGGGAATAAAGTCCATGTCGTTGTTGTCTCCATCTAATAAATATATATATATTTCATAATTTTACACGCTCTATCCAAAAATCTGCTTCTTCATCTTCTGTTCTTCTTGGAAGGTGACTCTAGCTCCAGGCTGATGAACACCAGAAACTGTCTTCTAAACTGTACCCCAGACTTGTTCAGGACCACTTTACACCAATGTTTATGCTGACACTATTATTAGGCTTACACAGCTCTTCTCCCACCACTCAGACAATGGTCTCTCCTAACATTTCGGTTCAAATCCACTTAGCTTGTTGAGCAATATTCATTTCCAAATGCAAAAAAGTTAAAAACCTTAGGAGATTGTCATTCGCAGGCAAGGACAACATAACCTGCAGTGCAAACTTCTCTTCTGTTTAATATTTAAGAAAAACATTGTGTCTTTGAGAAAGACAAACATCATGAGGCATATTTGTCTTTCACCAGCAATATTTATCCTTGAACTGGATTTATCTAATCTATTTTGATCCAAAGATCGCACCATGTCCTCAGCCAAAATCAATATATACACCAGCCACAGTGCACAGACAGAGGGTTACATCCTTCAAACTTTTTCATGTGGAAATAGCATTTTAGCAAATAAGAGTTCAGGACGTAGGGTGAGATTTTCAGAAGCACTGTGCCCTGTCCCAGCTCTGGTCTTACCTGCAGCCAGTGATACAGCACAACTTGTGGCATAACATTCTACCAGAACTAGATATCCTTCACAATGACCGGTTTCCTGCTTCCATGAACTTTGTTATGCTGGACATCAAGACAACCTACTCCTCAGACAGTTTGCTTTCCCACTTGCCCTCTCCTAGTAATAATTCTTACAGAGAAAGGATGAGGCATTGTTTTGCGATATCCCTCTGAAAATTTAACTTGTGATTCTGTAAGCTGCTATGTAAACAGTAGAAACAAATATGTCGTCCCTCAAGCCTTGGGCATCCTGTAGTCCTCTGTGATATATAATATGCTACTATTAACACCTACAATGTAAGACATAGTGGGCAGGCAGATTTGAGGAAAACATACATTGAGAATAATATTACTTGGAAAACTGGGACTTTGTTTCACTCTAAGTTCATAGACCCAAACAATTGCTGGAACACAGGATAGGTCCTATGACAGCACAGAAGACCAGTGCAAGGCATGGCGTGCTTTATTCTGCATTAGTCCTAAAACCAAGTGTTTTTAGCCTATGGCTTTTTGTTGGCTTTCCATTTAACGGAATGTTTCATTTTTACCCTGTAACACTGACTTTCAGTTTCCAGAAACATATTGTAATCTGCAAAAATCAGATGTTTTTATTATGATTTTACTGCTTTAGGTGTCTTTTTCACATACTGGGGATATGTTTCTGTCTTGGTTGGTCAGGAGATACAGCTGGCACTGGGAAATTTGCATAAACTCCTCCACAAGTCTTGGAATATGCAGAGTTTTTCATAGTACCCCAACATGAGAAGTTAGTAAGAATTTATTGGAGATAATATCTTAAATTCTTAGGGTTAGATGAAAGTTTGAAAATGTGATTGAAGGCTGAAAATACAGAAGACTAATAAAGAACACTCAAATAAGAATTTTGTTTTCTTTGTCATGTCTTTTCTTGAACTCTCAGTATTTTCTTTACCCTGAACAATGCTTTTTGAAGCCTTAGAATTGGCAAACCTGCACTACTTCACAGCATTACAAATATTTTGGACATGGGCTATGTATGATTAGTTGTCACAACTTCAGCAAATATCAGTATATATACTTCTATTTGTAAGCAAAATGGGAGTCTCTGTGCTCTGAACAAAGTTCAGCTATGAAGTACAGTTTTTGGTGATATTAAGTTTTGTTCCAGAAGAGTCCCAAGAGCTACCTCCACAACATATTGCAAACATAAGATTATCAGACCAGAGTAGAAATGTTGTGAATTATTTATTGCAATCATAATGATTCAATGCAGATGGTAGTTAGGAAGAATGCCAGATCACTTTGTGATATTTTGGGCCATAACCTGTTATATGCCACTTGTTCCTAGCACCTATGATTAAGACAGTGTCCTGAAAGCTGGAGGGTTCCAATTAAAGTATATTGCACTTCAGCAATCTTTGGTGGCATATATTCCCTTGAGGTTACTGCAAATTACAGCACTAATTTCACTGCAACCCTCAAGGCTGTCCAACCACACAAGCAATTTCCTGTTCTCAGTCGCAGAAATAAACTGTTTCTTTGCATGTGAAAAGTGAGAGGGATTAAATCCTATTCCTCAGAAGAACCATAATAGAAGAAACAAGCCAGATGTTCATCTGCTGTAGAGCGCTGGAATTTGGCAGCTACTTCAGGCAGTGAGGGAGGGTGACAGCTACAGACTGTGTTACTGGAAGGGTCGATGTCATTGCTCAAGCTCTCTCAGAGTCTTTAGTGTGAATGGTTACATATGCCTCTACAATCTAATGTCTTACTGTATAGTCACTGCACTGGGCTGCTGCTGCTGCTGCTGCTGCTGCAAAAAAGAGAACATAGCATAGATAAATATAACACACCAATGATTTTGTTTACTTAGCAAAGGTACACAGACATCACTACCCTCAAACTGAGACACATCTTGAAAATGGAAAGAAGTGCCTGAAATGGAAAGAAATGAAATGGAAGAAGTGAAAATGGAAAGAAATGCGTGACTCCACGACTAACGCATAACCCTTTCATCTTGTGATGTCCCATAATGTCACCCTCTCCACATATTTCTCTTGTGTAAATAAATTAAATACCAAACAAATGAATTACAAACATACTTGAAATAACACATTTACTAACCTAATGGCTTTTGAGCTGAAGAAATTTAATTTTTTTCCTATACACTGAAGGACAGCAGTTTGATAATCAGGAGTGAGCACCTCAGCTCTAAGCTCCTGTTACAGCTCCGATTTACCAGGTAATGCAAACATTAAATTCTGAGTAATTAGAATGTGTAGAATTAATAGATAAATCCTTTCCTCATATCCTCTTCTTTCAGAGATGCAACTTAGGCTTTAAAACAAGTAAATAAGGAAGATGGTGATTTTTATGGGTGCAAAAAGTAAAGGTCAGAATTGTCAGTGCTGCAGACATCAAGGTATCTGATCACTCTTTTTTATAAGCTATTTCAGTGGCTAGAGAGAGAACAGTAGTTCTATAATAAAAGAGAGTATTCATGGTCTAAACCCACAAACCTCCTGGTCAGCAAAAACTGGAAAGAAATTGTTAAGACTGAGATTTGTTTATTTAATTTGTATTTTAGTTGACTAATTTGTATTTTAGTTGACTAATTTGTATATTTGATCACATATGTTTTGTATATTTAATTGCAAAAATATATCAGCAAAATAAGAACTGCACATATTATGCTAGGTATACAACTAGTGTTTATTCTCTTGCCATTGGACTGGAACTAGAGCTCATTACTCTCAGCTGTTGACAGATTATTGAAACTGAGGTTCTTGCTGTCCGTCACTGACAATGTAAAGAACATCTCATCTTGAACTATGTGGTGGGTTGACCCTGGCTGGACACCAGGTGCCCACCAACACCACTCTATCACTCCCCCTCCTCAGCTGGACAGGAGAGAGAAAATATAATGAAAGCGAGGGAGAGATCATTCACCAATTACTGTCACAGGCAGATCACACTTGACTTGGGGAAATTAGTTTAATTTGTTACCAATCAAATCAGAGTAAGGTAAAGAGGAAATAAAAACTAAATCTTAAAACACCTTCCCCCCACCCCTCCCTTCTTCCTGGGCTTAATTTCACTTCCAATTTCTCTACCTCCTCCTCCAGCAGCATTACAGGGGGACAGGGAATAGGGGTTGTGGGAGGTTCATCACATGTTGCCTCTGCCACTCCTTCCTCCTCAGGAGGAGGGATCCTCACACTGTTCCCCTGCTCCAGCATGGGGTCTCACCCACAAGACTCAGTCCTCCATGAACTTGTCCAATGTGAGTCCTTCCCACGGGCTGCAGTTCTTTATGCACTGCTTCAGTGTGGGTCCCTTCCATAGGGTGCAATTCTTCAGGAACAGACTGCTCCAGCGTAGGTCTCCCACTGGGTCACAAGTCCAGCCAGCAAACATGCTCCATTGTGGGCTTCTTTCTCCACTGATCCACAGGCCCTGCCAGGAGCCCCTCCAAAGCAGGCTTCCCACTGGGTCACGTCATCCTTCAGGCACATCCCCACCTGCTCCAGCATGGGGTCCTCCCCAGGCTGCAGGTGGATACCTGCTCCAATGTTAACCTCCATGGGCTGCAAGGGACAGCCTGCCTCACGGTGGTATTCACCACATGCTGCAGGAGAATCTCTGCTCCAACACTGGGAGGACTGCCTTCTCTCTTCTTCACTGACCTTGGCGCCTGCATAGTTGTTTCTCTCTCTGGCTGCAAATTGCCCAGTTTTTTCTTCCCCTTCTTAAATAAGTTATCACAGAGGCGCTCTCACCACCACTGACTGGCTCAGCCTTGGCCAGGAGGATGTCTGTCTTGGAGCTGGCTGGCATTGACTCTATCGGACATGGGGGAAGCTTCTAGCATCTTCTCATAGAAGCCACCCCTGCAGCACCCCCACTACCAAAACCTTGCCAGGCAAACCCAATACAAACTGCTATCTATAGCAGTACTACAATGTTATCTACAGGACTGCAGCACCTCAGGTTGGGGAAAAAAGTATCTACTGTCTAATCGGTTTCAACACACCATATCTGAGAGCCTAGAAGAAATTTTATTTATGATGTCAGGTAGTTCTGTTTCTATATCACGAAGGTAAATATGAATAAGATTTAGAAGAACAGAAAACATTTTAGATTTGATGTTATGTAAAGTTACAGATGAAGTAAACTGTTCTAAATTAAAATATCTTACTTGCACCCTTAGCTGAAGTTTACGAGCACTTAGCTGGAATAGAGGAATATGGAGCTCTAGCTCCCGGGGAGAATATCAAAAGCAGATTGCCTTTGGGGGAATGTTTCCCTGACCTCCTTATTTTCATAGCAGAAAAAATTATAACCTGTGATACTCCCTTGTGGAATGCAATCTTTCAGCCCCTATGGCCAAAAAATATAAGAAAAGATATACCAACATGGCATTTTCATGCAGATGTATTGTATTTTTATTTGAAGCATAAAATGCAGTATAAAATCAACTACTTTGTGCTGGGTAAAGAGTGGCTTAAAAATATTGGGGGTTAAACTAGTGTACGTGGCAACAGGAGAGCATTTGAATATTTTATGGTTTTTATCTTCCAAACTTTCAAATATCTTGCATTAGTATGACTTATTTTGTAGCCAGAGAAAGTCTAATATGATTCTTTCAGATGGTAGTCAGCTTCGTTGTTGTATAAGGGGTCACTTAAGAGGAATAAAACCCGCAATATCCTCTGAAAACCTGACTGTACTGTGTCTTTACTACATTACAAGACTGTTTTGTTCTTGTAAAAAAGAATATGGCTCATTAATCAAACCCTAGTGTATTCCTCTTGGAGAGTCATATGAGCTTGCAAATTCCATCCATATTACCAATATATAAGATTTGTTTAACTAGAAGATCTTTGTTTAATCAAATTTTCCACCCTCTGCAGTATCAGGGTTGGCATACTATAATACTATAATTACTTTTAATGAATTTTCTATTTCATGGAAGGAGGAAGGGGAGCTTGATTTTAAAAATCCATTGCATGTTTTACTACTAATTGCTATTTAGGAAGAAAGTATGATAAGATGATTTATTAATGGAAAGAAACATACTGAAAATTAGGGGATACCAATTAGTACAGTAAAAAGTAAATATAATGAAAGAAATTGTAAGACAGATATTTTACATATACTTTGTTGCACCAGGAGTCATTATAACAATGTGCAGATGGGTTATTTTGTTAAATCAGAGGAATGTGGATAAAATATCCCAGAAGAGGAGATTATGTAAAGCTATCACCATGCTAGAATGTTCTTTTTATGCTTTCTAACAAAAAGTACGTTTCTGTCACAAAATGATATGCTAGGAAATTAAAATCTATAACCACAAGTAACAGAAACAAATCTTTAGAAGTAAATTCACAAATAAGACACAAGTATAAACTGAGTGATGATACACATATGCAGAGGCTGCGCTAATATTATTTCTGGATTTACTAACCCATCCATCTCTTAAGATTTGTTTCTTCAACTCAATTACATTAATGTGAACCAGGCTTCAGGAAAAGGATTCATATTAAACTGCCACAAAAGACTCAAAACAAACAATCAGACAAAACCATTACAGAAATCTAAGTACATGCAGGATACCATCTTACCAACAATAAAATATATGTAACTAAAATCCTACCTAGGCCACAGCCTCTTTCAAGCGTTAAATTCATTTTTTATTGCCCTGAAAGGAAACAAATAGATGGGTTTTTTTTCTTCTCATCATGTGTAAGAAGCAGATCCTTTAAGCCTGAAAAGGATATCATTTTCTCCTGCTGATTCTGTGCTGCCTTTATACTCTATGTCTTACAAACTCTGTGTTTGTACACTGGGTGATTCTCTGATGTGGTAGGTCTGTACTCAAGGTCCAAACCAAACTAGCACTTCCACCAAAGTTCAGTGAGTTCACTGTACATTAAAATTGACATATCCTTGCAGATTTTAGGAATTAGTTTCATCAAAATTTGGCATGACAGTCTAGATTTTATGTAGAATAGGGGACTGCCTCAAAATGTCTTCCAGTTTGTTCTTCCTCTTTAGGGGTTTGGCTTTTAGGTATTCATTATAGAGGTGACGTAACTGGTGAATAAGTTGGAAGCCGCAAGACTAAACTGAGCATCAGACGAACACCCCAGGACCTGGGAAGGTCTCCAGTGCCTAGCAGAACTCTGGTATTAACTTCTTGTCTGAGAGTTAAAAGAGGGATAAGAAGCATAACCTTTTTTTTTTTTTTGCGGGGGGGGGGGGGGGGGGGGGCGGGGAGGAAAACACCCTTGCAGTATTATTCTGGTGCTGCTGTCTGATCTATGCAGATCAGAACATCCTCGTATGTTGAAGTTCATGAGCTACTTTAAATTCCAGCATGGTCCTTGGACCATGGCAATGTAAAATCCCTGTACATGGAGGACAGACTGGACAGACTGTTCCTCTGGACAGACTAAAAAGGACAAAAGTAGAACTGCTTTACAGTTTAGTTTTAAAGAAGTCTTAGTTTGTAGCTTGTAGCTGTCTGTGCGGTTTGTAGGGGTTTTTTCCCCTTGTTAGTAGCTTCACAATTTTTATCTTTATTTTTCTTCTATTGCAGACAGAAAAACTGTGAGAACAGTTTAAAAATGTGTGACTCTCAAAGTATACTTACTTCTCTAAGTCAACTTAACTCTGCATAAACAATGACAAATCACAATAAGTGCTCAGATTTTGAAAGAAGGTTTTTGATAAAGCATTTATTTACCAGTTAATTTTCTTAACTGGTTGATATTTTAACTTCATATATTTTAATTGGGGGGGGGGGGAGGAACATTAGAACAGAATAAAATGTGATTTATTTTTCGTATGGATCCATACATAAGCTCATCATCTCTGATTCCACAATTAGGGGCATGATGGAGGAAGAGAAAATCAAACGGAAAACAGACCACTCAGATTACTACATTAATGCAATAAATACAGTATTTCTGTATTTAATTCCATCCTTAATGATGCCTAGAACATCTGGAGAAGCTTTACCAAGTTTGGTTCAACAGACAGGGTAAAACACATTAAGTATGACAGAGGACACCCTTTTAGAAGTAGTAACTCATTGTGAGCTCTTCAGACAACACAATTCAGCCATAAAAAATTTATAGCAGTATGATGAAATGTATTAGTGTGGACAAAACCACTTGAAATTAAATTTTCCAGTGGTAAAAATAAAGTATTACAATCAATTAATGTGTTCAGCATCTACTTCTTGCACTCCATATTGGATGGTTAGCTCATGTTAAGATAGAATTTATCTCTATGACTCAGACTTTCTTCTGTGGGTGACTCCAACCTAAATTGCACATTTTTCTCTTGAATCAGCTGTGGCACACACAGAGAATAGTCCCACTCTGCACAGTGCAACATGACACTGATCACTGCTGGGTTTACCAGAAACAGCCAGACAAGGTGGTTATGCTGTTCCTGTACCAAAGATAGTTTATTTTTCACTAGCTTAGCTGTGTTTGAATGGCTTGGTTTTGCTCACTGCAGACTGTACAAGTTCTGAAAAAAATCAGTGCATATATAGAGATGAATAATAATCAGAGGTGGTGGAAATTGGTTTGCTGAATAGCTGCCTCTTAAGAATTCTTGACTAAACAGGATGAGTTGGCAGGTCACTTAACCTCTTTCTGCTGGAGTTTCCTGTACAAATCAGGGATAATGACAGAGCTATTGTAAGATTTTCTTTCATTAATTATTCCAGAATGTTTTAAAAACTCAAAGTGAAAAATTTTCTTAGCAATGTAACATATAATAATTATGACTCATTTCAGAGCCAGTTCAGGCTGTATGAGGATTCCTCACATTTTTATGACCCATATGTAATAAATTAATGGTGACTGAAAGGAAAAAAAAACCCTAATAGGGTAAATACCTTTTTGCTTCAGTGTGAGAAACCCAAGTATTCTCTTCTGTAATTATTACTAAAGAAATATCTATTAAGAAACTATTCTGTTATCATATTTCTTCAGGATTTCATCAAGCAAATTTACAATCTACCTTTCAACAATACTCATATTGTTTTATATCCAAACAGTAGTCCAGTTCTATCCATTTTAATAGACATTCAACTCAGCCTATAAAGTTAATTAACTTTTACAATATTTAGAAATTAGTTTAGACATTCTCAGACCTTGAAATCAGAGACATTAGCCAAGTTGAATGATTTTACAGGCAGTTTGGTTAATAGGGCTATAATCTAGCCATAACAGCCTCTTTGGGCATGGGCCAAGGTAAGCACCTTTATTACGCCTCCTTCCTCTGTTTGTAACTGACTTAGAACTTTGGAAGGAAAATGTGTCCCTCAGACTTAGAGGAACAAAGACAGTGAGAATCTGGATTGATTTATTTTGCAAATGTCCTTGTATTTCACTGTAGCTTTGTATAAAAATTTTACATGTATTTTACATAATATATAATTTATTATGTATCTACATAATACATATGTGGTTTAGCCATCAACTCAGCCCCACAAAGCCACTCGCTCACTCCCCCACCAGTGAGATGGGGGAGAGAATCGGAAGGGAAAAGCTGGTAGGTTGAAATAAGAACAGTTTAATAATTAAAATAAAGTGATAACAACAACAGCAACAATAATGCAATGAAGAGGAAAACAATGAGAAAGGCGCAAAACCTGAGAGTGGGTGGGGGGAGTGGGGGGGTAATGAACAACCAAAACCAACAGCACATGACGCAGCCGCTCACCACCCGCCGACCCGACACTGCCAGTCCCTGAGGCACAACCAGCTCCTGTGTGCCACGTGGCAAAGCATGGGAAGCAGGAAAGGTCCCTGACTACTACAGGCACTACAATGAAGAGAATTAACTCTTTCTCAGCCAAAACCAGCACATTCTCCACCCCTTATTCCATACCATTTACGTCATGGTCAGGTCCTATTCCATCCCATACAAACTTACCAACCACCACCCCTCCCCTTCCCATCCTTTGACATAATACACAGACATCATTCCCTTAGTCTATGGACCTTCCCTGTAAAATGTCCATAAAAATGTCTGTTGAGTTCACCCAGTCCATGACTCCCGGTCTCCATCTGTTGTATCAGTCTTTCAGAGCAGGAGAGATGGTGTGTGTGGCGTTGGATTGCTGCATACCAAGTCAGTCATCGTTCCATCACTGCTGCACTTTGCTTGTTTCATCAGAGTTAATCTTTCATGGATTGGGAGGTTTGTACTATGATATCATTGATATAACATATAGCAACCACAGAAGAGATGGCATATAATATTACATAGCAGTTTGCATTATGCAGTTTTGTTCATTGGCTGTTTTTGCCTAAGATCAAATCCCCTTGAGGCACATATCAGGCTTCTCCATCCTCCCGCATCACCCACCAAGTGCACCCAGGTCCTCGAGTAAAAGCAATCCCACGAATGGGTTTGCCTTTGCCTGAGGCAGGAATAACCCAGACTGTTTTCCCCAGCGTATTTTTTATCTGCACTCCAGGGACTCTATCCCCTTCCACAGTATGCAATATTTCTGACTGGGCAGGGCCAGCTCGATTGGCAGATCCCTTAATGTTGCCTAACCAGGTGGCTTTTGCTAAATGTGTATCCCAGTGCTTGAATGCCCCACCCCCCATTGCTCTTAGCGTAGTTTTTAACAGTCCATTGTACCGTTGAATTTTCCCAGAGGCTGGTGCATGACAGGGGATGTGATACACCCACTCAATGCCATGCTCTTTGGCCCAGGTGTCTATGAGGATGTCCAGAAATGAGTCCCATTGTCTGACTCAGTTCTCTCTGGGGTGCCATGTCACCATAGGGTTTGTTTTTCAAGACCCAGGATAGTGTTTCAGGCAGTGGCGTGGGGCACGGGATATGTTTCCAGACATCTGGTAGTTGTTTCCGCCTCTGCAAGCGCATGGTGTTTGCCTTGGTGGGTTTATGGGAGTATGATATAGTCAGTCTGCCAGGCCTCACCACATTTATATTACCGCGATCATCCTCATTACTACAGAGGCTTTACCCGCTTCGCTTGCTCGATCATAGAGCACGTTTCGCATTCATGGATAGCCTGTGCAACAGTGTCCATGGTCAAGTCCACCCCTCGATCACAAGCCCACGTGTTTGTTGCATCTCTTCCTTGATGGCCTGTGGTGTCATGGGCCCACCAAGCTAGAAATAGTTCACCCTTGTGTTGCCAGTCCAGATCCACCTCAGCCACTTCCATCTTGGCAGCCTGATCCACCTGCTAGTTGTTTTGATGTTCTTCAGTGGCCCGACTCCTGGGGACATGAGCACCTACGTGATGTACCTTTACAACCAGGTTCTCTACCCGGGCAGCAATATCTTGCACAGGTTAGTTTGCCTCTATGCTGCCAGTTGCTTTGCTTCAACTGCTGCAGCCAGCCCCACAGGGCATTTGCCACCATCTAGGAGTCAGTATAGAGATAGAGCACTGGCCACTTTTCCCATTCAGCGATGTCTAAGGCCAGCTGGGTGGCCTTTACCTCTGCAAACTGGCTCGATTCACTTTCCCCTTCAGCAGTTTCTGCAACTTCTCCTGTAGGACTCCACACAGCAGCCTTCCGTCTCTGATGCTTTCCCACAAGGCAAAAGGACCCATCAGTAAAAAGGGCATATTGCTTCTCATCTTCTGGAAGCTTATTATGCAGTGGACCTTCTTCAGCACGTCGCCTCCTCCTCTGGTGATATTCTGAAACCTTTGCCTCCTGGCCAGTCCATGATCAGTTCCAAGACCCATGGGAGACTGAGGTTTCCTATTCGAGCCCATTGGGTGATCAGTGTGATGCATTTGCTCCACATAACATCAGTTGCATGTTGTATAGAAGGGACCTTCCCTCTGAACATCCAGCCCAGCACTGGCAGTCGGGGTGCCAGGAGCAGCTGTGCTTCAGTTCCAACCACTTCTGAAGCAGCTCGAACCCCTTCATATGCTGCCAATACCTCTTTTTCAGTTATATTTTATATTTTTCAGTTATATTTCAGTTTTTTCATTTCAGTATAGCGGGCTTCAGACCTTCTGTGTCCTTGACTCCAAAACCCTTGGGGTCGGCCTTGGGTCTCCCCTGGTGTTTTCTGCCAGAGTCTCCAGATGGGACCATTCTCTCCGGCTGCGGTGTAGAGCACATTCTTTATGTCTTGTCCTGCCCGGACTGGCCCAAGAGGTACTGCATGAACTATCTCCTGTTTAATCTGTTCAAAGGCCTGTTGTTGCTCAGGGCCCCATTTGAAATCATTCTTCTTCTGGGTCACTTGAGAGAGAGGGCTCACGATCAGACTGTAATTTGGAATATGCATCCTCCAAAAACCCACAACGCCCAAGAAAGCTTGTGTTTCGTTTTTGCTAGTTGGTGGAGACACGGCTGCTATTTTGTTGATCACATCCATTGGGATCGGACATCATCAGTCTTGCCATTTGATTCCTAAGAACTGGATCTCCTTTGCAAATACCTTCACCTTACTTTGTTTTATGGCAAAACCAGCTTTCAGAATGGTTTGGACTATTTTCTCTCCTTTCTCAAAAACTTCTTCTGCCGTGTTGCCCCACATGATGATGTCATCAATGTATTGAAGGTGTTCTGGAGCTTCTCCCTGTTCCACTGCAGTCTGAATCAGTCCATGGCAAATGGTAGGACTGTGTTTCCACACCTGGGGCAGTTGGTTCCAGGTGTACTTGATGCCATTGCATGTGAAAGCAAACTGTGGCCTGCACTCTGCTGCTAGAGGGATTGAGAAGAATACATTAGTTTTGTCCTTGAAATACCATCTCCTGAGACAGTCTATGCCAAGCATGCACAGAGCCTCAGGGCCTGTCACAATGGGGTGCCTTTGCCACTCATTCCCGGTTAGGCTCACTTCGGCCTCCAATACAGTTAGCTCTCGGGATCCCCCTGTCACTCCAGCAATGCTGATGGGTTCTGCCCCTATATAGTTTGATGGCATTAGGGTGCCCTGTGCACCAGTGTCCACTAAAGCTTTATACTCCTGTGGGTTGGATGTACCAGGCCATCGGATCCACACAGTCCAGTAAACCCAGTTGTCCCTTTCCTCCACCTGGCTGGAGGCAGGACCTTTCTATTCCTGATTGTAGTATTCAAAACTCACTTCCTGTAAATATGAATCAAGAGTCTCTCTATTAAGCTCAGAAATAAAATCCGTGCTTCTACTCCTTTTTCTGGGGACCTGCTTACTGGAAACTGGAGCAGCACATTTCCTGGAAGAATCCCCCCTGAGTGATTGTTCGTCCTCACAGTTCCCATACCCGTGCCTCTAGGGTGGAGGTAGGCTTGCCATCCCACCTCCTCATGTCCTCTCCGTGGTCACGCAGGTAGAACCATAGGGTGCCCTGTGGTGTGTATCCTCTCCTTTGAGCAAAAGGACACTTATTCCTAACAGCTGAGACACTACTCTGTAGAGGTGGGGAGTAGGAGATATCTTCTTCGAGTTGCTGGACCTCTTGGGACAGTTTCTCCACAGCAGAGACTAGTGAGGAAGATATATTTGCTTCATAATTCCAGAGCCTATCAATCATGTCTGCCACTGTTGGTGCTTTGTCACCTCTCCAGGACATTACTGCCAATGAGTTTGCATACAAGGATGGTGCTCTCCTTATAAACTTCCCCACATGGGTTGTGTGCACTAGGCTTCATCAGGATCTTTGGACAGTTGTTGATTGTTTAGGTCACTATAAATCACCTCAAGCACAGCTAATTCCCTGATACCTTTCTCCATGGTCATCCATTTTCCTGGGTGATATGTAATATCTTCTTTGAAGGGATACCTTTCCTTCACTCTGGACAAGAGTCGCCTCCAGAGGCTGAGGGCTTGTGTTCTTTTTCCAATTGCTTAGTCAATGCTCCCTTCCCCAGAAAGGGATCTCAGTTGTTTGGCTTCGTTTCCCTCTAATTCCAGGCTACTGGCCATGTTATTCCAGCACCGGAGCAGCCAGGTGGCAATTTACTCACCTAGAAGACAGCTGAAATCTTTTTGCATAGCTCACAACTCACTCAAGGATAGGGATCAGGTGGTGTCTGTTCCACTTATGACTTCTTCCTTCTCTTCTCCTCGTTATGGCCCTGATTCTTCATTATCCCATTCTAAACAAATTGACTTCTGCTTCCAAGATTTCTTCTAGTGTATGGGGGCGACTGATACTGGCATGGGTTGACTCAGCTCCAGTGCCTCTCGTAGGGTTTTGAGTAGCCACAGTGGTTGTCCTGGGGGTTTGGGTGGCCACAGTGCCTGTCACTTTGTATTTCAATCCAGAGACCTTCTCTTCCCCTTGGGGGCACTGAACACTGTTGAGCAGGGCTTGGTACACATGGGCCAGGCCCCAGCGCGTTGCAGTGATCTGTGTCTCTCTGGAGTTCCCAGTGTAACAACATACTTTCCCCAAATATTCTACTAGTTTTTTAGGATTCTGCACTTGTTCAGGGGTGAAACTCCAAAACCCTGGGGGTGCCCACTGCCCTAGGTATTTGCCCATGTTATCCCACGTGCCCTGCCACTCAGTAACTATCATGCCTTGGGGCAGATCTCTGGGCCATATTCTTAAATTGCTTTCTAACCTTAGCCAAAATCAAAACAACATGCCTCAAAACTAACAATAAGTATATCTTAACTACCCAAGGATGTTCAAGATACAAAAAGGTTGTTGCAGTAAAGGTGGAGACATCCTGGAAGAAAGTAGCAAAAATACCATTCTGTATTTCCTCCATATCAAATCTCTCCGAGGAGGAGGTATAATTGCTAATTGCCTCAGTGAGATGGTATCCAAAGTACAGTAGCGGTTCCAGCAAAAACCCCAAATACCAGATAAAGCTGAAAACCAGAGTTTGCATAACAAATCTCTTAGGCAAAACATCACTAATCACAGCAGAACACAGCAGACTAAGCAAAGCAACACCAATCTTTAACAAGTACTGCACAAACAAGAACATGGTGCTGTGACCAGCCACTGTTATTATCTCAAACCCTCTGAGCCCCATCTTGGGCACTAAAAAAGAGACCATTGTGGTTTAGCCGGCAACTCAGCCGCTCACTCATTCCCCAGCCAGTGGGATGGGGGAGAGAATCAGAAGGGAAAAAGCTCGTAGGTTGAGATAAGAACAGTTTAATAATTAAAATAAAGCAAGAACAACAACAACAATAATACAATGAAAAGGAAAACAATGAGAAAGGCGCAAAACCTGGGGGGGGGGGGAATGAACAACCAAAACAACACATGACACAGCCATTCACCACCCACTAACCCAACACTGTCAGCCCCCGACGTGCAAACAGCCCCCCATGCATCAACTGCCCCGTTAATGTACTGGCCATGGCGTCACATGGTATGGAATGAACATCCCATTGGCCAGTCGGGGTCACCTGTCTGGGGTGTGGCCCCGCCCCTCCCAGCCTCCTGCCCACATGGCAGAGCATGGGAAACTGGAAAAGTCGCTGACTACTACAGGTGCTATAGTGAAGAGAATTAACTCTTTCCCAGCCAAAAAGAGCACAAAATATAATTTGCATTTATATTAATTTACATTAATAATTTTACCAATTTGAGAGAAACAATGGGTAAAAACCACTGTGTGGCAGCTGTGACAGAGAGGAGTGAGAAAAATGTGAAAGAATCAACACTGCAGACACTAAGGCCAATGGAGAAGGAGGGGGAGGAGGTGCTCCAGGCACTAGATCAGAGGTTCCTCCGTATCCTGTAGAAAATACCATGGTGGAGCAGGTTGTCCTCCTGCAGCCCATGGAGGATGCCACACTGGAGCAGGTGGACATGCCCTGAAGGAAGCTGCAGTCCATGGAAAGCCCACACTGGAGCAGGCTCCTGGCAGGAACTGCAGCCCGTGCAGGGGAGCCCATGCAGGAGCAGGTTTTCTGGTAGGAGCTGTGGTCTGAGGGGGATCTATGCTGGAGTAGTCCATTCTTAAAGGACTGCAGCCTGTGGAAAAATACTTGATAGAGTAGTTCTTGAAGAACTGCAGCACATGGAAAGGACCCACACTGGAGATGTTTGTGAAGGGCTTTGTCCCATGGGATTAATTTTGTTCATACCCATACAGCCCAGCACAGTCCGTCCAGTAACACAGAGGATGTAGTCAAAGAGCACACTGGCTTTCACACTGCCTCTTGTCTGAACTTCTGTGGCAATGTAAAAGCAGTCTTGGTACTCATCACAGTTGAGTAGGAAGAACCTTTTAGTTGCCCATAAAAAAGAAAAATCCCCCAAAACAGCATTCTTCATGTATGATTTTGGGGTTTTGTAATATAAATATTTTTTACTTGAAAATGGAACGTAACCACTGATAGCATTTCTGCAAGTCAGCAAAACAGCTCCTGCACTGAGGAACCTGCCATCACTGCAGACCTGATCAACTTGTCACAACTTCATTTTGTTCAGATGGTCCTAGGCAAGCTTGAAAACACTGACATCAAATACTAATTAACAGTGAAGATCATTCTTATTTAGTGGAATGGTTTTCTTAGAGTTAATATAATCATTACCCCTATATGTGTAATCTAAGTTGTTTATAAATTTGACCAAATAAGAAGATATTTTTGTTCTGAAATGTTCTTATAAGTGTCTTTCAAGGTAGTGGTAATGTAATCACCACTAAAACTGCCTCCATTTTCCCTATTCTGAAAAACACATCTTTACAATTTTTTCCATTTATTTAATAACAAAGATTGGTGTCAGCTGCAGTTTTTGAGCATTCCTTTATGATTACATCTTCACTTACAAAATATTGTAAAGAAAGTGAAAAACTTATATTTTTATTTCTTCCATCTCAAATTCAGGGAAAACAAGACTGTTTATGCTATGGCTCCCAAGCTGAGATCATGTATGACAAGCTGCAAGATAGGGTGATTTCTTTTAATGCATTTCACATAAAGAAAATATTCAGGGTTTGATTGGGATGTTTTGTTTTGTTTTGTTTTGTGTTTTGGGTGGTGTTGTTTATTTGTTTGGGTTTGGTTTTGTTGTTGTTTTTTTTTTTTTCTTTTTCCACACTAGAAATCTCAGAATTAGAAAGATAAGGTTCAAAGAGTGCAAGCAAAAATATTTAGGTAAGCTGGCAGACAAGTTAGTAATTGTCATTACCAAGAACAAACACAAAATAAGTATTTATTTACTTTTGTAAAAAAAAAAAAAAAAAAGCTTTCATTTATTTGAATCTGTTTTAGTTTTCTTGAAAACATTATCTGCAATGCAATTGTGATTACAAATATCAGGCAGAATTAGAACTGAAATGGGCTAGGTGCTGTCCAAAAATGGCAGAGGTTCCTGAAATCTCCATTCCAAGCAGAGAATACAGGAGCTGGGTCTGTTTACACATCTCTTATGGTCTGCCCTCTCTTGCATTTGTACACCTGAAATGTCACTCATACGAATGTCCACAGGAAGCAGGTATTAAACAATGCAAGATTAATTGATAAAGAATTTTGTAAAATAACAGATATAGGTATAAGCAGTCCAGCTTCTGAAAGCAGACAAATTCAAAATGAAAACATGGCCTTGTTTTAAATTGACAATAACCATCTGAGAATTGATCTCAGGTGTAGTGAATTCTCTATTCCATTAGTTCTTTACATCTAGTTGTGTTCTCTTTCTAAAAGCTGTTCTGTATCTTAGGCAGCATAGGGAATCAGTTTCAGCAGTGCCCTATTAAGCAGAAGGTCTTGTGAGAGTACCACAGCATTCATTCTGGTCTTAAAGTGTAAGAATATACAGATTCTATATATTTTAAATTTGCAAGGGAAGAGATTGCTTAGCTATCCTTTGGAAAATAAAAACCTCTTGATATAAGCAAAGGAATAGGGAACATAAGGGAAGATCAAGGAGTGATATCAAGGTGAAGAATGAAGGAAAACATTAAGAGGAAATAAAAAAGTGAATTGAGTCATGAAGTCTGTGGCAATCCCATCTCCTGGTCAGCTGTAGCACTCTTAGCCCATTGTTATCTTCTCCCTCACTTTTCTGACACTGTTGGATGTGGTCAAAGTATTTGTCACAGAACATTCATCCATTCTGACCCCATTTTAGATATGGTAAAATAATTTGGAATGACAGTTTTAGGCAAAGAGAAAGAAAATAAAAAGGAAGGTACAGCCTAAGGGTCTAAGACTCTGGGCCCAGCAAGAATGAAAAGGATCATTGCTGGTTGTCTCTGCTGTATTTGACTGAGCATGGCCCTCTTGCTGGTTGGGTCCTATTAAAGAAGAAAGAAACAAAGGGATTAAGCAAGAGGAGTTTTGCGCTCCTCTTAACTCTAGGGTGGCCTAAGATTTCAGCTGTAAGGTTTTTTTTACAACCTTGTTTGTCCTCTGTGATCAAAGGCTCCCAATCACAAACGCAGAGCCCGCAGGCAAGCTGAAGTGAAGAATATGGGCAGGACATACTTTTGCCCTGAAAGAAAATAAACAAAACACCTTTGTTGGATTTCAAAGCTAGACTTTCATTTCTTCACGTGGCAAATGGAAAAAGAAATGAAAAACACTTTCCCCTAAAAGTATGCATCTCTAAATGTTCAAAAGCACAAACGCAGAGATGATGCCACAGTGGTTTTGCAAGGCTACGTGGCTGCACTTTAAAATAAGTATGCTTTGAAAACTTAGATTTGAATTTTCTTTAGATGAATCTTGGATTACAGGTTTTTCTTGTGTTTTTAAGTTTGTATTTCTTCTTTGAAGAGCAGCAGCATTCCAACTTCACATATAATAAATCTGCTGTGCATAATTTCAGTTCTTACATGTCACTTGGTCAATACCATCAAGAAATAGTCATTATTTTTTCTTCTTTGTGGATCAGCTGGCCCACACTCATACCTAAACAACCCAAATTATTGTACAAAAGCCCATAATTTATCATGCAGGTTTTCCTTCTTACATGATCACAGGTATATTTTAGATGACTTATGCATGTTCAGCACTTTGCAGTAATAGTTAATTCAAAATGCTCTTTCAGTTTTACAGTCTACAAATTTATGCTCCTATTTTCCTGCTCCTTGTTGCTTTATATTGCCAAATGCCTTTCAGATTTACTACGCTTTATCAATAAGAGAGGTCTTATAACATGTCTCAGAACTGCTTGCTCAATATTACTACTTGTAAAGATTATGTTCCTCTGAGAGTGATAGCTTTTTCGTTCTACTAACAACTCCCTTTAAACAAGACAAGAAAAGGTTTTATTTTTTCTGCTATTACAGTAAGGGCAACAAGATTTAATTTTCTTTCCATTGTTTTCAATCAATCATTATAAAAAATATCTTACATACTTTCTAATTTACTTACGGACTTCCCCACAAAGTATCCATACTGGGAACTGATAATTTATATTTGCCCAATGGGAAATTTCAGGGGGGGATTTTGTGCATAAGCAATTTGTTCATAAGTTTAAAAAATCCTAAACCGTTGGAGGAAAATACAGAACAATTCTGGTAGATCCAAATTGTCTTGATGGCAAAGTCATATACAAAAATGATACTAGTTCAGAACAAATTTTGTTATTGAAAATAATGAGCCCTTTTCCACAACACAGCTCATTATCATCAGTAGAGAAGGGGTGAAATCCTTGAGGTATGCTACTGAAAAGCCTTTTCTCTAAAGACACTTTTCAACATTTTGAAATAGAAAATAAGCTGCCAGTGATAGACTCAGAAGTAGGGAAAAAGAAGTCCCTTGACTTAAAGTGATAAGAGCCCATGAGAAACTGATTGACATGATGTAATTTGACCACTCTTTATTAAAAATGTAAGTGCTGCTGTAAAATATTTTAACAGAGTGAATTATTTTTTTAATAATAGCTCATTTGTTATTAATTTTCATGGACACTGGGAATTAGAGAAACTTTAGAGAACAGGCTTATGGAGAATTTCATCCAAACCTCTCAATGAAAAATTGCGTGCCTAGGTACTACAGTCATCTCCAGAAAATAAATACATGCGTCCTGATTTCAGAATTTAATGTGGTTGTTAGATGTTCTTTTGACATGTCTGATCCTGAACATTGCAATAACTGGAGACCAGGTACAAGAAGGCAGTACAAAATTTCTGTGTTTGTATGTCGAGGTACTGCAATGATTATGTGGTAGGTCCTAGTTCTGTAATAACTTTCCCCAGAGACAATCACCAACCACAGTCAACAATGATGAAAAGTTTCTTTTTACTTGTGCTGTCACACAGTATCCCATCACACTGAAATCTGAAAATCCTAAGCAATGTTGCTTTCATCACCTGAAAAAAAAATAAATTAACCCTCCAAAAAATGAAAATTTTACGTTGAAATGAAAGACAAGACACAGACATAGTCCTTTCCTTCAGCTTTTGTAATGGCTAGATCCCTTAGGCATCTGTTAAGAGAACTATTTAGCTGGTTTTCTCACATACTATTTAGCACTTTATATATCTTCAATGAGTCTTTAACAGGTTAGCAAGTAAGTTAGCAAACATGAAAGAAAAGAATTTAAGCAGAATAATGAATACTTACTTATGTTATAATACCAAGTGTTCTTGATTCAAAAGGAAGCCTTTTAAGAGACCCATATAGTAGAGGGGGGGCCCTCTGAATCACATTTCAGAAGCAGCTAATGCTTTCTTTTCAACAAACACAAAATTTTGGATTATTTATATATATTTTCAGATATTGCAGTGCTCTTAAAATGAATCTTGATCTATGCTTGTTTTGAGGGTACAGATGAGAGGACTTTTATAGAATAAGTTTATTTAAAAATATACTTTCTCTCCACCCATCCTTTAAATCTGGTCCTACTTCTTCATTGGAAATTTTAGGGTGTGTAGATTTTCACTTAAGTCTCTGACCATTACATGTTTAATTGTAAAATATATTCTCATATCTACAACAGCAGCATGTTCTAGAAATAAAGACTGAAAAAACAAAACAAAACAAAACACAGAACACAGGTTCTGGTCTGAGGACTCTGGACATTCAGCTGACACCGGAGGCCTTGAAACTCTCAATAACACAGGTTTCCTAGCTGAGGGCTTTGCTATCTCATTCTGGCATTTATACTGCATTATGCCAAACTTCATTTAGTGTTCATATGTTATTATAAGCCTTTTTTTTTCTTAAATTGC
Organism: Phalacrocorax aristotelis; assembly: GCF_949628215.1. NCBI lineage: Eukaryota > Metazoa > Chordata > Aves > Suliformes > Phalacrocoracidae > Phalacrocorax > Phalacrocorax aristotelis. The sequence continues at coordinate 34,743,038 of NC_134311.1, read as the reverse complement.
ATATAATAATCATGAACATACCTAACAAAGCAAAAATTATAGGATTGGTTATGGTAGTTTATATAATGTGCAGTTTCATTCAGATGAGGGTGGCACTGATAACAAATTAAGTAAACATTGGCCAACAGAAGCCTTTCATTTGAATATAGATTGGCACTTCAGTCATGCCCATTTGTCCAGTCAGGCTGTAGGAACATTGATTATGTCCTGCTACAACCTTTTTTAAGAATGTCAAATGCAATCCTTTATCAGACTCAGAAAACAGTATTTTCAATTTCTGTTTTAAAAAGAGAGAAAAATGTTAGATAGATTTAATGTTGTATAAAATCAACATTTTTACCAATTAAGAACAACTTAATTATGTCCTTGACTAGTTAATTTTCATTCCAAACTTGCCAGTAAACCTGCGTTTCTCTTTGGGTACCAATGTTACAAGTAGACCATCTACTCCCATAATTCCCCTCTTTCTTGCTAACTCAGGGAGCAGTGATCTTTGAAGTGTAATGGTAAACCCTACTTTTTTCTCAAATTCAAAATCAAGTAGGTAGTTGCAACTGAAAAATACTTGTCTCACAAAGGCAATCAAAACAGAGCTGATCACTGGTATTGTTCCTGTACAAAACAGCAGAGGATCTTAGTTTCTGATGAGCTCAAAACTATACAGAAGACACAGTTCTTGCTGTGACTATACAGTACTCTTGTACCGTGCCTTTAGTTTATAGACCACAGACCTCAGTCTTTACAGAGTTCTTCATTTATTCCCTTCATTAATTTGACCAAATTTTTTTCACACAAATAATTTTCTTTTCACTTGGTAAGACCACAGTCTTTCCCACACACCTTACTCATTATTTTTGATGTTTCTTCTTTTTGCTGGTTACTCCATTTTCCATGTCCCCTTGTTTCTGCTTTCCAGTCATGCTTTTGTCAAGGCATTTGCCTTCAATTCTGGGACACAAAGCCTAGAAAAAAAATTTTCTCCTTCAGGTTTAAAAATCCATGGCCTCCAGGAGTGGTGTCTACAGTTTCTTGCAAAGTCACGTATGAAGACAGGCCACAGCTGTATGACTTCAGAGTGCTTAAATTGCAGTAACCAGTGGGAAGAGAGGACTGAACCAAATTCTTTCCCAATAACCCAAGAGAATGGAAGAGGGAATGGAGCAGCAGCACTTTTAACCAGTGTTTTCTCTAGCAATGGAGGGTTAATTGTGTTTTCTCCAAATCTGTCTTTCATTTCTGACTCAGATGCTGTTGTGTAACTGTGGTATCTGGCAATGGGGTGGCATCCAGAAATTTCCATCTCTCAGAAGAAAATTTGATCCTTGTCATGGAAGTTCATCAAAAGCATTTACACAAAGGAGAAGATAAAACAGGTGTATATGTATAGGAGAAAAGGCTTTCTTAACATTGTCTTTTCTAAAGTGTTAGGACACCATTTAACATTTGGCTTCCTGTTAAAGATAATTAATGCAATCCACTGCAAGATTTGTATTTAAGGAAATGCTTAATAAAGTTGAAATAATACCTGCAGTGGAAACTATCACGTGAAACACAAGCAATTTATATAGAAAAAGAGTAGCAATTGAAGTCCTTTCTTAAAAATTCTTCAACCTTTTACAGCAGTTTCTGTCCTCTATTTAAGAAACTTTTGTAGAAGCTATAGTTATGGATTTACTGATGATGATAATAATAATGTTACACCATCCTTGAATCTCATAATTAATTTGCCACACTTCTTTCACTTTTGTTCTGTTCCTTATTATCTACAGAATTTCCCTTCTACCAGCAAATAATCCCATTTCAAAGTTAATATTAAACACATAAATTAATATGTATATGTATAAGCTCATTTATCTTATATTTTAATAACAAAAATTACAATGAAAAGATCAAAGTAGCCATATTAATACAAACTCTAGGCTCATTCTGCATCTTAGTGCTAGCAGTCTAGGTGATTTTGAGTGCAGAACATTTCTTCATACCAGTGCCACTTTTAGCCTAGATATATGTCATACTCAAACGCACTGAAGAAAAATAAATTATGACTTATTAACATTTTAACTAAGGCACATTGAGTACAAGATATTGACTTCGCTCTTCATCTGTGGGTGCAACTCATTCAGTAAAGTAAAATCATGTAACTTTGCAAGACCAAGCCTAGATATGACTTCTTACTTTTTCAAGGGAGTATGTTAAAACACAGAAACCATGACGAAAAATACATTCCAAACTTCCAGTTAATTATATCATTTACTGTCTTGCACTATGATGTTTGCTCTTTTAATCTTCTAATTTTTTCATTCCCTCTTAGCACAATATCTGCAATCAAGTGAAAATACAAGGGAATCCTTTTACTAGTTCATTAATCAGCAATGAATGGGTGTGACAGGTCAGAAATTCTTGTAGTATTTTCTCCTGTTTAATTTTTTTCTTCCTCATCTTTCTTTCTCTGGGTAGTGTGTTTATTTTTTGTTTTCATCATAGAAAGATAAAAAGTTTTAAAAAATTTGAACACTGTACTCTACTTTTCCAAAAACAGCTTTGAAGACCCAATGCCTTATAACATAAATGAGAAATTATTTTCCTGAATTTTCACTGTCATACTTTCAATCTTTTTGTCTTTCAGTGATACCAGATCTGTCTCCATTTTTCCATTGTCCTCAAAGTACTGACACTTTACTTTCTGCAGTATTTCACATACAAAAAAGAGAGCACCACAGGCAGCTTACAAGAAACTGTGGGTCCTGGGAGGCAGCCAGAAAAAAAATGAGGAAATCTTACAAAAAAACATAGGTCAACATCTGTGCAATGGAAGGCCCCACTTTCTAACATGATTTTACTTTTCTGTAAAACAAATTGGTTAATTAGGATTATCCTCTCTCAGAACTATGCTCTATCACAGCAGGACTTTTTATTAAAGGATCTCCTGGACAACTTTCAGATTTGTTCAGCTGTGGTTTTCCTATTTAATTGAAACTAGAATAAAATGAAGTAAAAATCATGTAGAAGTTGCTACTTCCTTTCTGATGGCTATTTCTGCATAATAGTTATTTAAAAATGCAGAACGTCCTTTTTTCTCCTCGCATTTTATGCTCGGGCAATGTCTCTCTAATTTGTCAACTCTCTGAGCTGTCCACATTGTCCAACCAGCAAATATCACCTCTGATTCTCATGAACTTATGCTTGGGGTAACACTTCTTTGATGATACAAATCCAGTCCCACAGACTTTTTTCTTTTTTTTTCCCCCTAGAGTAGGTGTAGAAGAGGAAACACGGCCAGGCTGTCACAGCTCAAATATCAAACTACTCCTAATCTCACTGATAATGGACCTGATTTTCAACATGGTTATGAAAGTCACATCTGTAGGGACTTCTAAAACAGGGAGAGAACAACATAAGACAGGATTTGTTCCCACTGCGCAGTCCTAGCCATTGAACTGACTCACTGGCATCATAACAATAACCGTGCTTGATTTAGTTTCTAGCACAAGGTAAGCCCTGGAATTTTAAAGTCTTATAGAAGATCAGTACAGAGTTGCATAGAACACACTTTGTTACCATCAATGGCATTTCATGCAGCGTTAAATTAGGTGGAGGAGAGCTCATCTATTATTTCCAGAATGCCAAAAACATACGGAGAGTTTCAAACAACAACCACAAGAAAAATTTACTTAAAGTTCAAAAACATACCCACTGCAGTATTTCATTTAATTAAACCTAGTTAGAGTTCTAAGTAGCTAGAATCCAAGTAATCATCCAACCTAACTTAGGAAAGGAGAAACTATTACAATTCAGAAGGACTGAACCAGATGAGGACTTTTGGATAAAACTTCTGACAGCACCAAACACAAATAACCATTAAACTACACGCCCACATTCAGTCAATTAAAACCCTCTGTCTATTGGTACTGTGACTGGTGTACTACCAAAGCTTGTGTCCTCATTTCCTCCAGTTCCACTATTTGATTTTCAACAAAAATATCTCCATTTATGACTTCCCAGTCATTGTGTATGCAGTCCAAAGGAAGGTTCCTCTTCTTTTTTTTATAATTTTCAGCCAATAATTCAGTCTATTAACTGCAAAAGCCTACAGCTTCTATTTCTGATCTTTCATTCCTTACATGCTGATAAGCTTTCTCCAACTTTATTCTTAGATTCTAGTTTTTGCCAGTCCTACTGGGAAAACGTGGTATGTTTTCACTCTGGAAACACCCTCACAGTTCAAATGTTCCTGCCGGTTTTAGCGACTGACAGAAGTTTTGAAGCAATTCCTGCTCAGAACTGCACATTCATCCATAGAATGCCACAGGTTCTTCTTGTAGATATGTTTGTGATAATGCTTAGCAAGCTTCTTTTCTGATTCTCTGTTTCATTTAGTTCTTCATTGGCATCATTTTACTGTGATTACTCTTCTTCCTCTCTCATACACATTATTGTTGCAGCATGTGCTTGATCTTGCTCTCTCTGCTTGATATTTCTTCTACAACTGTGGGCTTTTAATGTTCACATTCATGCTAGTGTGTTCATTCTTCAAATCCTTCCAATTTTAGTGTTTCTTCTATATAATTTTAACTTCTTAGTTTTGTCTTGAGCCATAATCAGCTCAAAACATTTGCAGACATCCTGGCAAGTTTTTTTTTTTCAATTACTTACACTATTTTCTTTTGTACATAAAAAAATTCTGATTCCCTTAACCCACCATTTCAGATTCTTTCTTCCTGGAGATTGCAGTAGATACCCACTGATGTTCAGTTATCACTGGTTTTCTCTTACCTGAACACTGCCTTCCCCTGACTTCCCATGATAGTCTTCTCACACACATGCACAGAGGATTTCAGTAGCAAAATTAGTTCTGGGAGAAATAGTATCTGTGGTTTTCTTTTTTTAGCCAAACTTGTCCCTATAACAATTCTCTTTCTGCCTTTGTTCTTAGTTTTCGAGTCTAAGAAAGAGGCCTAGCTGTTCCTCCTTAGTGCTTGTAATGGGGCACCGAGGGCTGGCTGCTCCCCACCAACAGGGACATTCAGATCCAGGGTGATGGGGACAGACTGGGCAGCCTGGCCAGGGGTGCTGAGATTTATGTAGAAATCTGTGCAGTGCATAGGTCACAAACAAAACATTATGTTGTTTCTCTGCGGTCCAACAGTGAGTTCTCTGAAAATCAGTGAACAACCTTGAATTAACCGTATCCATTCCTAAAGGTATCTGAATCCAGGACCCACATATATGTAAATAGTGCTGCTTGAACAACCAGCTGCAGCCTCCTGATGCCACATCCCGCAGAAGAAAACTGGGCATAGAAGACCCTAGAGTTTCCACACACAGAGTTCACATGCTTGAAGCCAAGCCTGTGGAAGTGTCATGCACATGGTAACCATGCGCTGATGTTTTGTACAATTTTACAACCCACTTCATTCAGCTACTTATTTATAGGTTTTTTTTCTGTAAGGGTAAGGTTTCCAAAAGCAACTGCTATTGTAGTCAAGTCTGGGGCATTTACAGCCAATGCCACTTAATAGACTTGGAAATCCAATCCTAAGAACTTCATGGTTTCAACTTTTACAATTTTAAATTTTGTTTTGTATTTTGAATATGTTGAAAAGTTCAACTAATGCTACACAGGAACAAAACCCACACAGAAAGAATTGCCTGGTGGAAAGATCAAAAGGGAACATAGCAAGAAGACAAATTTACATGTGAGACCAGAAAACAAGCAAACCCATAGAACAAGCCTGTGTATTTCATATATGTATATTACAATAGCTCTACAGCTGACATAAACTTGTGTCACTCCAAGAACATCAGCTTAGATAGGCTGATTTATACCAGTTGAGGAGCTGGCCCATATAACACCTGCTTTTCCTCCTGTCCTTCTACACAAAAAGGGAAAAATACCTCCCCTGCACTACAACACTTTTTATTGGAGTTTCACAATCTTTCTGATTGGGATTTTGAGTCCTTTGCCAACTAAGCAGTCTTTTATCTGTCCCATTTGCTAAATCCAGGGGTAGATGGGATGGTGAGATGTTTTGTTGTGCTGAAACAAATTTGCTCTAATTCATGGAACTATTTGCATTAGGCAACCAAAATGTACACCCATATGTTCAGAATTTACACAATACATATTCTTGGTTTTTCCTGATCTTTTAAAATTACATATTTTAATTAGTTGGTGGTTACTTAAACATTCAGTTACTCAAAAACTTATGCTCTCTTTTAAGGTGTACATAATAGAAACAATCATGTTATAATCTAAAACATTCTATAATCTAAATTGCCCCTAATAGAGCTCCTCACCTTACAAATACAAGTGTCTTATTAGAAAAGATACTCTGTCCCAAGAGTCCATTTAACAATACTAAAGGTTTTCAGCTAGCTTCACCAGGCCCTCAAACACAGAATATTAAAAAGCACATTGAGATTATTTTCTACAGAAAGCTACTTTTTCTAGAGAATGTTGCCTCTACAGTGTCATTGATTAATTGTGAAATGTAGTTAGAACAGTTGTAAATTAGTCCCCAATGCAATGGGACACATGTAACAGAGACAATCGTCATGCATCTCACAAAATCTTTCAAGCTAGAGTGTGATTTTCTTACCAAATAAGAGTAGCGAACAAATAAAAAAGTACATGATAGGATGTATTCGTGCAAACATAAGACATGGGTTGGCGTATGCAGCCCTGATACATAGCTGTCCTAGGATATCGTGCAAATTTTTTTAACATATTATAGCCCCCTCAGTAATAACAAAGCCTCTCCCCAAAATGCACACTCTCTGCACGTGCCTATTTATATTACTTTCCCTTATTAATAATTGTGCTGCTTTTACTTGATTTTCTTACATGTCCTGTCTAGGTCTGTACATGCAAGTTGCTTTCTAAAAGTCATAAAGATATCAAGGAGACAAAAGAACTGGAAATGTTTTTCTGCTTGGCAAGGTAAGCATTTAATGCCTTCAGAAAATGTACGCTGCCTTACTCCAGTTACCACTTTATGTAGAGAGACAGCAGTGGGAGGAGAGATGTGTTCTTGAAACATCTTCACAACCTTGATACTAGTGCTTCAGATAGTACTTAACAGACCTTTACTGCATATCTTCTGTGAACTAGATATCTGTCTTACAAGGGAGGACTTCAGACTTGTCAGTCTTGAAACTGCTCCCCTGAAAATTTCAGCTAGAAACAGCATTATCCTCAAGGCATTGTCTGAAGTGATTGGGCTAGTTATTTATGCTTTGGCTTTGATTTGTTAGTTAGATGCCCCAAATGACATGTATACACACAAAATAACATATTTCCAAGCAGCACTTTGATGAAATTATGCTCAAACTTACTTTAATGCTTAATTATTTTACATAACACTACTCATTCGATTGAGGAAGAGGGACGACGGAAGCTGGTGGTTTTATATGTTTGTGCTGATTTTCATATTTATTTACCTCTCTTTTTTCCTGAGAAACTTAAAATAAACTACAGTGTCTGTCCATGTATCTGCCTGTAGATGTTTTTAGTGGCTCAAAAGTACAAGAGATGATACTATATGACAAGATGAAAAGCTTCCTCTCCCTTGAGGAGCGGGCAAACGCTTGCATGCAGCCCTTAGCTTTTAAGGTGTTTTAACCAATCTTCTTGCAACATACTAATATCTTATAATTAATTAATTTTTAAATTCTTACTTGTGTGGCTTTTTATATTAATAATTTAAAAAGCAGATGCAGACATTTTTGTTGCAAGCACTTTTCTCATCTATATCTTCAAATAAGCTGTTCTCTTTTCCACAAGTGTTAATAAACTGGACTTTGTGAAAGGTGGTCCAGATGATAGTAGTGAATTGGCATGGCATTATGAGTATATTATTTTTGTGCCAGTGGCATCATTATTATACCCTACTTTTGGATTAATCTTTTTTATCAGTGTTGCTTTGATAGAACCAAGGGGCACAGCACTACTGATATATTCAAGATGAGGTCTCACTCCAATTCTAAACAATTTCAACTCAAAAAGTGGTTAGTTTCACGGTCATTATTCTGAACCAGTGCTATCAGTCCATAGTGAAACAGCATGCTGCCACTGTTAAATAGGAACAAACGCAGGACTAAAGGAACTTCCCAGAACACCAAGTTGAACCTCTTTAATGAGCATCACATTTCTCTTTTAATAAAGTGAAGAAATTCCAACTTAAAAGTGGAACTGTGTTTTGCCTGTAACATTTCTATACAAAGGTTGTCCCAGAATATGAGGATTTAGTGATTACAGTAATTTTTAAATTCCATTATTAAATTTTGTTCATTACACTTTACATCCTTCCTGCATGTCAAGTTCTGTTTCTAGCTGAAATTTCCACATTTCAGCATTTATCCCCATGTGTTCATGGACAGAAATAATGTTGCCTCTAGGCTTCTGATTTGCTAGCATGATGTCATGAAAAAAACCCACACATTTTCAATTTTTTTCTTAAAAGTTTTTCCATTTTCCTAATTGGCCTAAAATCCTTTCTATATATTTGTTTGAAGTTTTTCTTATTTTTGGAGCACACATATGATGTTGCACACAGAATCTATACAATAAATCTTCCCTTGCTTCTTTTGTTGCATTGGTGCTTCATATTTACAGGTTGCACTGGTAGCTCCTATTTACTGGAAAGTCAACAGCTAGACCTGCCTCCTCTATAATATCTTCACCAAATTAAATAAAAGTTTTATGCTGCCTAATCTTGCATTTATATTCCATTTCTAGCTCAAATATTTCCACACGTGCACAGGCACAGTAACTTTATGAATTGTTTTATATTTTGAAACAAATGAATTTTTTTAAAACTATTTCTTAGGTTTACAGGTAAAATATAGGAACAAAAATAATGAAAATGGCTAAAAATAAATATAACAAAAGTTTGTGCTAAAATAAAAACAAAATCCCACAATGATATCACATCATACAGAAAATAATTATCTGTTAGACTAGAATAATTTACTAATTATATAGGCTAACCATCAGGATATCAAAGAAGTCAATGCAACTGTGAAGTCTCACTAAAATTGTTCTTTAATTTCTTTTGGGCCTTATACACTAAACTGTGCAGCAAATACAGATTTCTCACCTACTCTTAAACCTAAGATACACATCAGTGTAGGAAGAATCAGAAGATTTTTTTGTGTGTGTGTCAAAGCCACATCTCAAAATTGGAATCTCAAAATTCCAATAAAAGGATACCTTGGAAAAGATTAATAAAAGTATATTTCACAGAGCAGAAAGAATTAAAGCGTCTGGATTCGGCTGTACACAGTGTATTTTTAAATTCATGTAACAGGTATATATGGCAGACATTGAAGAACTGTCTTTGATGTTTATTGAGGTGAAAATTGTGACAGTTTTGCTAGATTAAGCAATGTTAGTAACATCCCATGCTTGAGTAATTTAGACAGCCAATTAAAATTAAAAAGTCTATCCTCACCTACATTGCTGAATGTGTAGATTGTGTGTTTTGGGATCATTTTTCCTGTTCTTTTGATGACCCAATGGTGTGATATAGAGTGTGATTTTCCTAGTCTTCAGTCCAGCTTGAAAGAGAGAAAAGCTACTTCAAAATCTGGTTCTATATTTTTAAAGTATCATTATTTGTAGTGACTCTGAATTGCTGCTGTTAAGGGCTCTGTTGATCCTGGGAGATGCATTAGATCAGAACAAAAGGATTTATTGAGGAACTCAACATCATCAGAGCGTTAGATAAAGTAGGTCATTAGAGCTGATCTATGGATGAATTAGAAAGAAAAAGGAAGGAAGTAACCACAAAAGAACAAAGGAATCAGCTGCAGAACCAATGTTGAAGAGCGTTTTGAACATGCTTATTGTTTTAATTGCATCCCTCTATTGCAGTATTGATGTTTCTGCAAAAGATACAAAATATTTGAGAAATAACACAGAAAATTCAGGTGGCTTCAACCAGATTACAAGGAGCATGGTGTGCCCATACTGTAATTGACAGTTTTATGACATGATAAAGTTTGAGTCAAGATTAACATGTCCAATGCACAAGTAAAATATGTTTAAGAATCCGTAAACGTGGAATTTTTTCAATGTGGTATAAGAAAAAGGTATGTTTACTGAATACCTTTGCAGAAACCAGTTTTGAAAACTCAGAGATTGTAGCACTCAAAATTCTTCTTCTTTTTTATAGTTTGTTTTGCAAACGTACACAAGGCTACAACTCATTTTCTGAAGGATAAGAAGTCTTAAAGAATCATGAAAATGTCCACTGCATCCAACTTTTCTTCAGCATATTTCTAGGTTTCTTTACTTACATTCAGAATAATGAATAGACAAATAATTTTCATTTTGAGGAACACAAAGCAATAGCTGATCTTTCTGAGTGGTCCCTTCAGAAACAGATTGATAGGCCAGGGTTTCACACACCATAAATAATGAAGCATTTTCTTGGTGACCTGTTGACTCCAACACATTCAAATAATTTTCTTTATGTTTACCTTGTACTTGGAATGTACTTTCCTTTCTAGCTGGCTTCCACGCTGCAGTCTGTAACTTACACAGTAAGTCTGTTTGGAAAAAGACACTGATTCCTTCAAAGCTCAAGTTGTGAATCCTTGGGTTTTTTCAATTTGGCTTTTGTGCTAGTGCCTTCTGGGATGGTAAAAAGAGAAGAAAAAACAAAACAACCCATACAAAAAAAACCCAAATTCTTTACAACAGACAGTAAAGCTGCTTCCTCCATAGCTCAGTGAGCTGCATGATGCTGCTCAAAGCAAATTACATAAACATTAAAAATTGTTTCTTTTTTATTATTGTTACATGAGTCCACAGTACTACTAACTAAAGCCCTTTAAAGACATTATGAAGACCTACTCACTCTTGCCTTGAGGATTCAGTTTATTCCTCTCCTTTGCAGAACAATTGAGAATTCATTTAATTGACCTCAAACATGTTTTATTGCCAAAAATCCTCTGCTCACTATTGAAGATTCACAGGGCACTTACTCATGTTTTCTTAGGAAAGACTGGGAATTTTAAAGAAAAGAGGCAAGATTTCTGAATGTGTTAAAGTTTAATACCAGGCTAACTAAGTCAAAGCCCACCATTCTTCTTCATAATAGCCCTGAGCTGCTCTTTGGCAGTGTTGTGTCTACACCAGTTAGCAGCGTATTATTTTTATTGTTTCTTAGGCACTTTTGATCAATAGAAACAAAGCAATTTACATATGGGTTGCCAGTCATTCAATCCTGCAACAAAGAGATTATATAATACATTCTTTTATTATTTTATTTAGACCTAAGAGGATGTGCTGCACCATACAAATGAAACAAAGGCCGTATTATATAAAAACCCTGCAGCAGTACTATCCCACTTTGTATTTTCTTAGTTGCTTTAGCAAAAAAAAAACAAAAAACCCTCCCTCTAGCTATTTTGCATGTTAGTAGAGGATTTATTTTTTAAAAGGGATTTATACATGAGAAATAAAAGTGAAAATTAGAAAGGATGCAGAATTGACATTTAGTTAGGTAACTCCACCTGTTGATAACCACTCGGAGAATCAGAAACTTATGTTTTGTCATCTCTGTGTTATTTTTGCCACACACACATATTTTTGCCTTTATTCACAGCAACTGTAACTTTTCATAAATGAACCCTACTGTCTCATTTCCACTTGCTTTCATCTCTTCTGCAGATTCGCTCCCCCCACACCCCTCAATTTTTGATCTTTCTCTATGTTCATTTTTTTTCTGTTAACTGAAAATAGATTTAATTGCTCTTTTCCCTGTGGACACCTCATTCATTTGAATTGCCTCTAACAGGCTTTTTTCTGTATGTGCCTTTTGTTGCAAAATGCAACATTTGCTGTATAGACTGACACATTGGCAGAGCTGCCGTTAAAATTTAAGACATTAATCACCAAAAATTCACAGCAAAGAAAACAAAAAAAGTACTGTTACACATGGAAGCATGTATCTGCATTTGTTCCACTGAATGTAAATATATGAAAAAAATTATCCCATTTTTCATTAATTCTAATTTTCTTCTCCTGCATGTAGAAATATTGCCTTTAACTGCCCTTTAACAGCAGTATTTGGGAAGGATTGACTCCATCCCAGAACACAGTTATGAAACAAATTCCCACAAAGAAAATTAAACTGTAAAAATTCTGATGCTCCAAAGCTGTCAAATTAGTCTTGCATTTTGCTGTTCTCAAAGACGACTGGAGCTGCAGACTCTAGCTGCCTACACCATACAGGGAGAAGCTATGTGGTGTGTAATGGGTTTTCACACCAAGGAATGACATGATGGGTACCACAACCCACCTATGCATTGCCTTCCTTTAAAAATCACCAAAAAGTACAGTGTATTTATATTGTTGCTCCATAAGAAAACAATTTTTGAATCCTCTTCCAGCTTTCTAAGTATTCACAGGGGAGCTTAAAAATCAAGAGAACTTGGAGAGTACCCAATTAGCCTTACAGAGGAAAAGTAAGTGAACCCATGAAGAGGACAGAGGCTTTCTTTTCACTGGTTTTGACAGGAAAAGGAATGCCTCTTTGAGTGCTGTGGGCCCAGTCTTTCTGTTTGAACAACATCTATCACTATAGAAGTCAGCTACAAGACTGACAGGATAAAAGCAAGCTGCAGTATCAGTGAGGCACAAATCCAGAATTTATAATTAAACACAGCCTAGTAAGAGATAGAAATTGAAGAATGCTTTACATTTAGGTTAAGAACTTAATAGTAATCTGGCTATTCGCATTGCTTCATCAAAAGGAAAGGCGGAGCATCCTCAAAAAGGTGATCTTTTTTCTATTTTTTTTTTTTTAACATAATAAGGTTAATTTAAGTGAACCACTGCACGAAGTAGATGCTTTTCCCTATAAAGAATCAGGAATTTAGGTTCTAACCTGTTTTCTAACCTGTTTTCTTTAATGTAATGTTTCTCCTTAACTATGGTCAGGTTTTCCTTTCTGACAATTGGCTATAAAGGGAATTGAAGTCATCATCTTGTGTAAAAGAAATATTCAAACCTAATTTTTGAATTGTCCTTTGACTCTCATGAAATATTAATTTTCTAATTCTTCAGATATTAATTATTTATTTTAAAATCACTTAGTGTATCTTGATTTAATATGTACGTAATTTACCTTTGAGTGGCAATAAAATCTTTATAGATTATTTTCTACCTATTAGAAACTGATAAAATTCCTGTCCGTCTTAAATGAGATAGTTTCTCTACCAAGGTTGCATACAAATCTTCTCTTCATGAGATAATTTTTCTGTTCTAAGAATTTCTATCAGAAATGGGGGGAAAGGATTTTTAAATAGTTTCATGCACAGCTTGGAGAAAATTAAGACAGTAATTAGAAAGAAAAATGGATCATTGCCACATGAAAAAGAATAGTCATTTTATATGATGAATTTTGATTTAATTATCCAAGAAAAGTAATGAATTGGCGTCATGGAAATAATCAGTGTTAATAGACTTTCATTTTTCATTATCAACAGGGGAAAAGAATTTCTATCAGTATATCAAAAGGAGTTCATTTTATCATTGCTTATTGTGAGTATCAAAGAACCTCTCAGCTTTGAGAGTTTCTGAGTTTCTGTAAGACATTGAAAATTTTGAAGTATAGTACAAAAGAGGAAGTATTCTGGTAGCTGATAAGAGACAAGAAACCAAATAACAAAACACAAATTGAAAGTGTACCTCCAAGACAACTGTATAATGCATCATCAGAGAATGGTTTCATAGATGACTGGCAAATTTTTCCATAAACAGAACTAACTGCAGTATACCGATAATGATTACACGAAACACGAAAGTTTATAGTTCAAAGTAGGAAGCATGGAAAAATTAACTATGATTGAACCAGAGACTTCCGATGACTCTATTCAGCTATGGTACTATATAGATACACATATATTTATGGAGAAAGATAGCAAAAAATGCATTTAGCTTTTTTGAAGTTTGCTGAATGTTGGTCTAGCTCTAAATTATTGTAGTGAAAAGTTTTTGTTCAGCTTCCATTTAAACAGCCATGCTGGATAATGTGTTGGGTAACAACCAAGGAAAAGAGAATCTGTAAATTCTGTTAAACAATGATTCTTCATCACATATTTTAAATATGATCAAATATGGTTTTCAAAATGCTATTTCCTGTAGCAGATTCATGCATTCTTCTTTTCTCAGTACTGTAAACTGCTGAGGGACAATGAATATCACTGTAAGTTTTCTAAGAGTATTCTCTGGAATTTGAAAATAAATCGCCTTTGGCTGGGTTTGTATTTTTTCTGTATTCCCCTTCCACACGTATGTAAGTGATTCAGGTTTCTCACTTGATCACAGAGAGTAACCAGATAATCAGATATGAATACTGCTCAGATATACTATATGTCAAACATGCAGCTTGACAACAGTTTTTAAAGACAAAGTTCCAAAAGCTCTAAATATGTTACAGTACACATGACGTTTAGTAAAGCAGACAAGGTTTTCTTTGAAACTTCGCAGTTAAGACCACATGCACCCTTTGTGGGATTGTCGTCTGACACAAGGAGAAAAAACTTTGCTATCACATATTCCAGCCAAGGCTGTCATTCACCAATGAAGCCAGCTGATGGACAAAGAACCTCAGAAAAAAAAAATAACCCAAATACCTCTTTAGCCTCTTTTTTTTCCCCTCTAATCTTCTCTTTGAGTTATGGCTTTTCCTGGACAAATTAAAAGATGTAAAGAATTATTAATTTTTGGCAACCCTTTTTTGATTTTTATTCTTTCATTCCTGAAAGCACTATATAGATGACCTCTAATGGTCTTCACAGGAGTTCCAGGAGTTTAAGAATTTGTCCACATAGATGATAATAATTCTGCATCTATAAATTTCAACTTCGTGAAAACAATTCTTACTGATCCACTGACTGTGCCCAGAAAACTATTACATTTGCAACACTAAAATCCTCCAAATAAAGATGATCTTTGGATTGGAAGATGTTCAAGGACTATGAAGACACTGGCGAAAGTGTCCCAGGCAAACACAGTTGTTATTATTATACGCACTAGTTTGCAGGATTTATATACTAAAAAGTGGAAAGAAATCTCAGCTTATTTGCTCATGGAGTGCTATCATCACACTGCATTATCCAGGTTACCGGGCTTGTTCACACTCACTAGCAAGAGCAAGAAGAATGATAAATGCATGTTCTAGAGATAGTAGTAGGTTAAATAAATATACCCTTAAAAATGCTCAATGCATCATGATGATCCCCTTTTCTTACACTACTGTATCAAAGTCTATTTTAAAATGATCAGTACACCTAAAATGGTTTGATTGACCATCTGTCCAAGTTCTTCTCAGGCAAACTGACAAGAACCATTCCTCTCCTTTCATTCTTTTGAATTTTGAAGACATAAAAAAGCTATCTCCTTACAGGACATAACTGTCCAAGGGCATGACACTGGACTGAGCTCGTGCTTACACTGTAGCTGGGAGACATTGCCTCCCAGCTCAGTTACATGCAGTGTCATTTTCATCAAGTGGTGGCTTGAAGCCCCCAATACACTGAGTTTTTTACTCAACCTTGCCTGTGCCTCTGTACAGTGAATGTCTAGGGACACTAGCTTCTAACAGCTAGAGCACTCTTCTTAGTTCTTTCTTGAAGGACGTATCAGTAAGCTGGAGCACATGCTTTGTAAGTGCGATTTCAGAATTTGCCTGCACAAAATATGGATTAGAGTCTGGCTTTGCTGCCCTTTTCATGGATGCTCCATTATTCTGAGTCTTATTAAATTGAGGATAAATGGAAATAAACTACATCCTTCATGCATTGAACCTTGATTGTAAAACATTAATATCAGTATCCGCTAAATTGCAGGTCAGAGTCAGCTGTTACTAAAACAGTCATCACACATGAAAAAGAGATGAGAATTCACAATTGCCTGCTACAATGTAGTACTTTTTAGTAAAGTCATCTCAAAGAAGCAGGTATAATCATACTTCCTGGGAGGTCTTTTCTTGTGCCATCATCATGAGTTTTCCTTTTGCCTTGCATTATTGTATATGTACTAGGCATATGCATAACAGCTTCCTTATTGTTCTTTATACGAGGCCACTATCTGAAGATCTTTCAGATTTTTCAGTCCCTTCAGACACAATAATTTTCTATAATAACTTGCTCTGCTTTAATTTTTAGGTAATTTCTTTAGGGTCTTGTATGTTTATACTTATATGACACCTATTTACAGCTTTAGCTCCACTGCTGTAAAATACTCTAGAAAATGTACCTGTATTTTCAGGTTTTACAGATCCCAGAGTAGTAAAAAGGAGAAGTTAGCTATGTTAGTATTGCCAACATTTGCAGGCAGTTATCATAGCAGGTGTCAGTGTCATTCCATAAGGAAGGACATTAAAATTATTTGCAGTAAATATAAATAACTTCTCTTTAATGACATGTAAATAGCTGTCATTTCACATGGTGTTTTTTATCACATACAGTTCATGAACTATTGTATATATGTCAAAACACTGCTGATTATTCGAAAACATAAGTGTTGAACTATATTAATTTTTTACTTGGCAAATTCTGACTGCTCTTTTAAGTGTTGACTGAAAGGCCTTAAATTAGACAGCCAGTCATAATTAAGCCTTGTCACTTTTCAGGCTGGGTTTTTTGGGGGGATGGAAGGAGGTTGTTTTGTTACATTTTTTTTCTTCCATGATCTCAAGCAGCCTGTCTTTTCTCAGAGTTCAGGGGCACATTTACATTTTCAAAGCTGGCTTTCAGCACAATCTGCCACACCCCCTTTGATAGATCCATGTTCTTTCCAAATTTTTTGTTTAAAAATAATTTTCTCACATGTAATTTTTTGCTTGTTGTGCCATGTTTCACTCAGATTTCAACGACAACCTGCACATCATACTTGACAAATTTAAAGTGCTTTCTTCTCCTTTTCCTGCAAATGAGCTTTTTATTCTATTTCAGTTCAGGTATTAAAATTCTTTTGGATATTATGCCTACATAAAACTCAATATTGTTTCTTTGTGTTCCTGTTTGCATAAGTAGTCATGGTCTGATTCTGGTCTTTTATTTAGAGTGCAAGCTTGTGGGGCTTTTTTTCTACTTTTGCAGAGTTTCTGAGTTTTTATAGATGTAGTCTTATCAGTTCCAAAAGGAAAGGCTGGGGGAGCTGGGACTGTTCACCTAGAGAACAGATAGCACAGGAGGGGATCTTATCAATGTATACAAATACTTGAAGGCAGGATGAAAAGAAGACAGGCCAGGCTCTTTCCAAAGGTTCCCAGTGACAGGAGAACAGGCAGTGGCACAAGTTAAAACACAGGACCTTCCTCCTGAACATCAGGAAACATGTTTTTGCTGTGATGGTGACCGAGCACTGCTGCATGTTGCCCAGAGATGAAGTCTCCATTCTTGGACATCTTCAAAAGCCACCTGTACATTATCCTGGGCAATGGGCCTTAGGTGGCCCTTCTTGAGGCAAGGTGTTGGACCAAATGACTTCCAAAGGTCCCTTCCAACCTCAGCCACTCGGTGATTCTGTGACAGATCCTGTGGCGTTTTATTTATACTAGTGACTATATGTTATACCTATGGGGCATTGTCTGTACACATCATTTATAAAACCCTATATAAATAAACAAACATACATTAAAATTTTAAATAGCCTGCCACAGGATCAAAATACTAAAGAAATAAAATCTCTCACTCCAGTTGAAATACTTCATAATAAATTGAAATATTTACATCTAAATGTTTTTAACTCTATTAACCCTAGCTTCATTGTCAGGTATTTCTGCAAGGTCATTTTGTTTTAGTTGTTTCTGAAAATATGAAAATGCTGTGATACTTCTGAATCTTCGGAAAAAATGTAGTCAAAATATTAATCATTTCCCAGAAAAAGGAATTTCAGTTTTAATGAATCAGTATTTTTCTGCAACTTCTGTTTTAACTCTCTGCAGGGTCTGTCTGTTAACATTTTAACGTAAGTTCATGTCACCTGCTATTTGAAATAGACACAACACTATCCCAGGCTACAAAATTCAATCAATTCAAAAGTTTGAGCTGATTAAAATAATGGAACAAATAGTCTTAGACTTTCAAATAGTCTTCATATTCAATATACCCAGGCAAATTACCATCATATTACTGATACCTGTAGAGAGGTAATACAGCCTGTGCGACAGAGGTAGAGGTACAAAGGGGCAGTACCCTGCACAGCTTAGAAAAGTTGTACCCACATACTACTACAGTGGCACTGCTTGCAGCACTGCAGCCTGCTCAGGACTAGGGACAATGTGGCATCCTTCTGTGACCCTGCCTCACAGGTTACAGCACCCAATGACCAAGCAACTGTCTGGAAACAGTTTCAACAGGGTTGTGGGTCCAATGAAAACCTAATAATTTGTGTTCCATTCCAGAGCTGCATCCATGTCATACAGAACTCTCACAACTGGCTCGTTGCAAATCTGGCATCTTGTGTGAGCTAATACTCCCCAGCCTTTGCCCCGTCCCTTATGTCTGCCCTTCCCTCAAGATCACCAGGAGTCAGAGATGGAAGAACACCAAAGTCAATAGGTAGGAACCATTTGAGCTTAGCAGCTCTTGCTCAGTGCTAACATGACACAGATCTATATGTCTGTTTTCCGTGATAGGGAAAGCTGAAATGTTCAGCCTGATTTCAAAATTATATTGGCATGGAAATTCAAAATGGAAAGTGAAAGGCAGAGACAAAGGAAAAAGCCCAGAGTCAAATAAAAGGAACTTATATAAAGACTTTTTAAAAACCTACACTATTAGTTTGACTAAGAGAACTTCCTGCTGAGCATTTGAAAGTAGTATTATGCAAGACAGAGTCAATACATTCAAGAAGATGCAGTAATACATCTGTAATTGTATGAATTGTCACAACCTCAACCTGATATAAATTTGTGTTGGTATTTTAATAAAACCAGTTTTTAACTATAAAGTCTTTGGCATTTTAGTAATCAGTCATGGACCAAGGAGCACAAATCACATCTCTATAAGTTTTACTTCAACTCAAGATACAAAAGAGACGTGATTTTCTTTATTAACTGATTAAGCATATTTTTGTATTGTACACCCATCTTCTTTTGTATGTGCATCATAATTTGGTGAACATGAGAAATTAAAAAGTAACTTTTTAGGTGTATATAGTGCTTAGGGTATTACCTTACTACACAATACACTTTAGAAGAAAAGCACTTCCAAGAAGTAATGAAACCAAGGCTAATGTGGCAATTGTGGTGCATTAAATGTGGGCACAGCTAATTGTGCATGTTCTATCTGAATCAGTCTCCTGATAAAATTCATTAACAATGCACATTAAAGAAATAGGCAATTACATTACCTTTTAGTCAAATGTCTCCTTTCTAACAACGTTGTTAGTATTGTGAGAATCCTGTTTAGTGAGCTCATTGCACAGGTGTATCTACAGTACATTCAATGAAGCAAGCTGAAAATCTCTAGAAAGCCTTTGAATGATCTAACTTTAAGGCTATGTAATAACGTGTAGCAGTTCATCAAATTCTTGCTTCTCCTTTCTTTTTAAATACCACAGTCATATCTCTGATAGAAGGAAATGCTAGAGTCCAGGCTTGAATATGTACAAAATTGTATCATGTAATGATTTGCAAAAGATGAGGAAAATAGCAATGATGGCAGTAACCACACTTTAAAGTGTTAGCTGTGGATTTAGGAATACAGCAGAAAATACGGATGGTACGCAGGCCTTGCCACCTTGAGGGAGGTGCAGAAATAGTATCAAAAAGCAGTAATCCAATTTTATTCCAGAACAAGGAAATGTATTCTTAAAAACCAGCCTGTAAAAATTTCTCATTTTCTGAAAAATCAGCTATGGCCCACTTTGAAATTCAGTGCTATAAAAGTAGTTCAGAAAACACTGTTTAAAAGATTACTTCATGTTTCTGCCCTATTAATTCTCTATTAGCAAAACTGAAGTACTTGCATCTAAATCCAAATCACCCCTAAAATGGTCCATGCACTTATATAGCATTGGAGGTGCCAACATTTAATGCATATGCAAGCATTTAATACAACGTTCAATATATATAATACGTCACAATGTTTTACTTAAAAATCCACTGCTTCAATTTTTGTGCTTCTCAGGACACCCATTACAGACTAGATCAGCTCATAGCTCTTGTGCAGTTCCAAGCCAAAACTAAAAACTTCTTGGCCACTGCTCTCCCACTGCACTGAACGACCATCACCTGGATCAGGCTTTTGTTATTAATTAACTAATTATTAAATTCAGTGGTAGTTGCTTGTTGTAAAGCAGAGATTAAGAAAAGGGCAGCAGATTTAAAGCAGCTAGAACACTGAGTCAGAGGTGGAAGTCTTGGATTCAGTCCCCTTCCTTGCCTGAGGACTCAAGGCCATATCTTTCACCTGCAAGTGAAATGCCAGGTTGTAAGGCAGGCCAAATGGGAGTTTCCTCCTTTCAATATTCACCTTCTCTGCTGAAACTGCACCTCTGTACAGGAAATAACAGAAGATTTACAGGGAGGGCAGGTGGAGCACAGCTCTGATCTTCCTGGTTAGCACAGTCTTGGAAGAGAGGAGGAGGGCTTCAAGTCCTGCAGAATAAATTATTTCTATACTTTATCCAGTGATTGTACTGGCTAAGGCAAAAGATTGACAAGAATCATCATTCATCTGGCCAGAGCATTTCCACTTGTCTTGAGAAGAAAATATGCTACATGGATACTGAATGATATATTGGACCAGAGCTTCAAGTGATACATGTTTGTACAAGCTCAGGATCCTAACCATAAAGTAAATTCTTGAAGCATTTCCAGTCATGAATAATGTTGTGTTAACTATCTACATGTCAATAACAACTACAATCAATTTGTGGAACAGAGATTTGATAAACAGTTTGAAATGTAATTTTTTTGTTGTTGCTAAGCTGATTCACAGAACGTGTGTCTGTGAGGCACAAGAAACTGTCCTACCTTGGGATCTTATCTTGTGTTCTGCTATTCTGTCTCTGAGAGACAGATGGAAGCTGGGGCTTTTAACTGTAGGATTTTGTCTTTTGGGAAATTTAGTTTTGTAACTGGCCATTTTGTAACAGGTGCTGCTTTCACTTAGTAGCTAAATTAAAGATTGTACTTTTGTTAATGGAATGCAGTGTGGGTGAACATTGTGTCAAGGGACTGCAGAGGAGGTAGAGCCTTTTGGTGAAACAGTCCCAATTCTTTGAAGAGAGCTCTCTAAAGAGTACCAAAATGTTTCCAATCTTTACAAATGTATTTCATTAAAACACAAAACTACATGAATTGGGAGCAAGATAATCCTTTAAAAAAATCTTTCTCTGCCCAAGGTATATTCACAAAATGGCCCCTTTCCTTAAGTTTTGCCTTCTGTTCTAGCACCTTTAAGGTTTCTTTGTCTAAACAAACTCTATGAATGCTTCTCCTGTCTCTCAGGAGCAGTATCCTTCCCTTATACTTGCAAACAGGCATTCATTTTTCTTGCAGGAACCTCCCAGAGTGTGGTCTTGTTGCAGGATCCTTCTTGTTTTGCCATCTATCATGTGAGATTATAAAACACTATGTCAGTACCTTAATGAGAACAGTGTTTTCAAGACAGTGAAGATTTTGTTTTGCTTAGGAATTTATACACAAATGTGAGGAGGCTAAGAAATGTTTAGTTTCCGATACTCCTCATCAAATATTTGTTATTAACCATGGCCATAATGAAATCCTGAGTCAGGGAAGACATTAGTCTTTCCTGATGCAGCAGTTCTGTTGTACTTTTGGAAAAACTGAGATATTGTTTATTTACATGAATACTGAGCCTGTACTTTATCACCTCCATGAAACATGAAGCAAAAGTCCCTCCAGGCATCCCAAAGAAGGAGCCACACACTTTTTTCTCCCCCTAGCTCTGTATTCCCTGCCTATCTAGGCTTCTAGAGCCTCTGAACTACTCTGATTCAACAGAACAGTCTCTGGGCTATTAAGTACAATTGATTACCTTATCCTGAAGCACTGTCACTTTCCTGGGGATTTACAATAAACCAAGATAAACAACGCATAATGAAATCCACAGCTGTGTGCATAAAGGTGCTTTTCAAAACAAATCCTTCCTTGTTAATACAGGACTTTATGTGTATTTACATCATAACAATCAGAGCTTTGGAAGTAAAAGTTATCATTTTACTTACTGAGATTTATATTTTACCTATTCATTTTCAACTGTGTTAATGCTTTCCTGAAATCCCAATCCGTCAAACTGATTATTCCCAGCAGATACTCAATGCTTTTAATTGTAAACGTCAGCAAGAAGAATATAATTGAAATACTCTTTCCAACCAAGTTCACATCACTAAAGTCTATTTTATGCTATGCTACATTAGGCAGCTTTCTTGTGAAATGTCAAGGGGGGAGTGGGACAGGGAAAAGAGAGAATGAGGATTTATAGTACACAAGAAAATGTTCATTGTTCATGTTCTACCAATAATCTTAAACATCAACCTGGAGCACCAGAATTTTTCTTGGAGCAAGAATAACTGAAGCTCATTGCCTGATGAATCTATAGCCTATCTGCAAGACTGTTAATTATGCATGATAACTACTGAAATGAACAAGAGCAGGCTGTTTTCATAATGGCCACTAAAATTCAGGCCATTATTTTCCTTAACTGAATAACATTTCTTATATTTGGTTTTGGTTGTTTGTGTGTTTTTTCCAATTCCAGCACTGATTTAACAACAACAAGCGCTCAGTAGATTAAAATTGTAGAAACTGGGTATATGGTGTACTAGTCAGCATTTTTTCCTCTTAATTCCCCATTCACCTCAGACATGTGAGTATAAGTAGCATAATCAGACTCACCAAAAGGTTTTTGTATACTGAACATTTTCATGATTTACTTTTGTTTAGAAAATTCTTTTTATTATCACAATACACACTTTCATCCTCTCTTCCGTATTTGCTCAAAGTGTTAGTTCAGTGTGCTACCTAAATAACGTAAGTTTAGAACTTAAGCATGTGCTTAAATGCTTTGCTAAACTAGATTTCAGAGCCAAGTTTATAGAAAAGTCCATTAGAAAATTCAAGGAAAGTAGATCCACCATGTCTTTTTAATATCAGACTTAAAACAGAATTTCACCACCACTTTTACAGTTCACACCAACTTTCCTGAGGTATCCTCTTTAAAATCCACTCAATTATGAATAAGTGCCTTAGGTTCTACTCTATGCTACAATATCTCCTGTCTTCCTTTCTGTATCCATCTTCCTTCCCTTGGTCATGTTCATGTACCCAGATAGCGCTTTGCTGACACCAGACTACCCTTGCAGATAGACACACTGAAATCCGGTCATAAAGGATCATTTTCACTTGCCAATCAGCAGATCACAGTCTGATACCATGTTCTATCTTGTATTATGTAATTAAAATGTTTTATTTGTTATACATGAGAGAGATATCATTATTGCAATATGAACAGACTATGATGCACAAGAAGGTAGCGTATAATCAACTTAAAATAATACTTGGCAAGTAATGTTGTATGCTGTCAGAATTGTTGTCCACTGCTTGCATGCAAGATGGACCAATGGGATAATCAGGTAGATAACTGCAATGCATGTGGATTACTATATGGTATGTAATTATTATTTTTTCCTTCAAGCTTTGGCCATGGAAACAATTAAAATGAATAGAATATTCAGTAGTGCTTCCAGCAAAGAAAGTACCTCGGTTAATTAACTGTACTTTGTGACCTGAATATGTTTGAAGAAAGACAGGGGATGGATAGAAAAACATATAACCTCAGGCCTTATTTTTCCTTTGTAGTTAGCCCAGATCTTTATACACATAAATTATCTTAGGTTAAGTAATTGACTTTTTTAAAATGACAGCATTTTCTTTGCCTAAAAATTTAGAAAGAATGCTTCCTTTGCTTCCTTTTTAATATCTTGCCACATTACACAAGTGCAAATGATGTGGCTACATTTCCTAGTTTGCAGGGGGAGATTATTTATAAATCAAAAATATTAGACATCCAGATTTCATTTGTGTGCTGTCATTAATTCAAGTACACTGGGTTGGAATTTTCAACACTGAAGGGTTATAGAGAAAATGTGCTTGCAATTTCTATGTCCATTAACATTGGAGTTAGGAAAAGGAGAAAGAGAAGAAGTGGATGTTTGCAAGTCCAAATGCTACCACACATTAAAAAAATATATGACTACAGATAAATACAGCTGTATTTTGTTATTTTAAATACAGATGTATTATTATTGATTTATTTATTTTATTGTGTTGGCACATAACTCCACCAATTTGAGTGCAGACATTCCACAACTAACCAATGTCACCTACTACATCATCACCAAAAATACTCATAGGTTTTACACTGAACCATAACACATCCTAGCTCAATAAATACATTTAACAATATATCTTTTCACAGAAAGTTAAGACATATGCACTAGTTAATTATACCTAACTTAAAAGCACTGAAGTAATCTCATATGCATATCTAAAATACATAGACATGCAACTACATTAAGCCAAGCATTTGCTTATAGCAATGGATTTTAGCATCTGTAAAACAAAATATTTCTGTTGATTTGCATCTTTTTAAAAGATACTAATTATTGATATTCCACTAAAAGCATGAAGTAACATACATCCGAACAAGCCACCTATCACTTAATGGAAAAAAGTTGATATTAATAATTCTTTGCATTGTAAACATCTATTTTCACATGTGTGTAATATATGTTATGAGTTAGTCTGCTGGTAATCATTTTATTCATCCTTGTATGAGAGGCTTCTGGGATCAACTCTTTTAAGATTCCTTTCTATTTATCTTATATGATATTTAAAGTGACTGTTGGACATTTCCAGTTTGATAAAGCACCACAATATCTACATATTCAAAGTGAACTATGAGCTTTTTTTATAAGTAATGACATTAATTCAGAAATATTTAAATTAATTATTCAGCAAACTTCAGGTCCATATTTGTGTATAGATATCTCTATAGAGAGAGAAACAATGTTTTCTTTAGAGTGAGGGAGATGATATACTTAATGCTCTTGGAAAAAAAAAGTCCCAGAAGTTTTCATTTTGAAAGATAAATTCCTTCTGGAATATACATAAAGGTTGCTGAGAAAACTAATCAGTTGTTCTAACTTCTGTTTGTATCTGAGTATTGTTCTGCAAAGGAATATGGAGAAGGAACAAATTATATGAAAATAAATAATCTGTAAATCCACAAACCAGATTAATGACAACATTGGACATGAAATCCTCAAAAACTAATTAATCCCCTTCAAAACATACCTTTTTAAAGTTAACACAGAAGTCTTGTCTTTGAAACAAATGGAGGTGAGGGGGAGAAGAGTAAAATCACCATAAAATTTAAACTTAAATGTCCTGCCACTTAAATTATGGGGAATTTTATCACTTCTAAACTCACTGTAGATTAGAACTCAGAATACAAAAATTCTCAGTGTGGGAGGTGTAAGGATTTTCAGAAATGTTGCAGGGTAAATTGTTGATGTTGAGTTCTAAAATTATGGTACTTCAAATTTGTTTTTAGCCTAGCTTTGGCACTTGAAATGTGGTGTGGCAATACAACATATTTTTTACAAATAGGCTGTAATATCTGTAACTTTTGACTCTTCATGCTGGTATTATATTACTTAAAAATTTAAAAATAAGATGTTGAATAATTTGTGGTCTGGCAACTCTTGCCAGACCATCTCTTATGCAGCTGAGTCTATTAATGTCAGTATGATACTGCTGAATAAACGGGAACAGGTACAGGAAATGCCTAGTAACGTACAAACCCACAGATAAGCTGCTGATTTTGCATTTGTTACAAAAACATGGGTTAATACCATCCATAGGTTATGTAACCAACACATACATCTGAAGAACAATGTATTGTTGCAAGGACATGTTACAGCTGGTGGTGTGTATGGTTCATATATGGTATCAAGTGCAGTTATAGTGAGCTAAAATTATAGAAATCTCATTAAGAGCAAACTCTGTTAATTCCAAGGTGACTCATGCAATACAAATTATTACTTCCCACAGGCAGAGGAGCTAGGGGAAAGAAAGGGCTGGCAGCCCTGAAGGAAGGAATGTTGTAAAAACAGCTGGGAAGCTAGTAGTTTATATAGACTCATTTGATAGCACTTCAAGAGGTACAGAGTGAACTGATTATCCATGGGATATTAAGTCAATTCTGTGAGCATGGATGGACATTTCAGCAGGGACTACCACCACTTTTATAGTAGGTAAATCCCTCTGCTAATTAGTACAGAGGCAGAAAATAAGCAACCCAGGGTCTACATGAAAGGTTACCATGGAAGAAAGATTTCATTTGTCTGAGAGATTATGCTTGATAGTTATACAGTAAGTAACATCTGCTACTGGGCCAGAGAGAATACTTCACTGGGAAATGTAAGGTATTTTCTTAACTGTAAGATGACAAGAGGTATTATTGCCTCCATGTAAAAGAAAAGTTGTTTGGTCTTAGCTTTTCTCTCCATTTAGGTCTCAAGTTGATATATCATTATGCAGATTATACTAGAGGAAAAAAAAGAAAAAAAGAAAAGAATAAAAGAATCAGTAAAACGGTTAAATGAACTGTTGGGTTTCTTTACTGCATTTATAGTTCAAAGTATGTTTTGGTAGCTAACATCCACACTAAGTCTCTCTTTAAATGTGCGGAGCTCTTCAGCACACAGGTACTTTTGTCCCTGATAAGAAAATATGGCTATCTAAAGGCCATGTCAAGAGGTTGCCCATTATTAAAATGAGTAAATATTGACTTCATCAAGATTACAGAATGCTAGAGAGCATCCCAGGAAAAAAGGGGGGGATTATAGGAGACAGGGAGTACGGAGTCTTTTAGCACTAAAATTCTTTTTATCACACACTCCATCATGGAGACCTGAGAGCAATTGGCTCCTTTACAAGGAAAACACATGCTGCCTTTTCTCTGGAGATTTTTTTTTTGCAGTAGATTTCAGTTAATTAGTAAACAAGAGCAAGAAAAAAAGGAGAGAGGGAGAGCACCAAAAGCCAGCACTTAAGATTTCTTAGGCACAGCGAACATAACTAGGTGTAGCATCAGCTCAACATGTCAGAACAGTGTGTCCCTTTTCAAAAGTAGACAGCTGCATCATGCAAACATTTCTGAAGTTCAGTAAAAATGGAAAGCCAGTGGGAAGTTAATGTTCTTACAAAATACAGAAAGGGAAAATAGCCAGTCTGAGGTAAATATGTCACCTAAATTGACTAAAAAGTCCCCTGTGTCATTTATGGAAGTGGGCCATTAAGTACTGACAGGTTCTATATATGGATTTTGCAGAAAGAAGGAAGCAAAAGTACTCCTACGAAGCTGTATTTATTGCTGGCGCTCGTAAACCACATATATGACAAACATTTTTCTGTTACAGCTATTGAGGCATCACAGAATATATGTGTGCGTATGGGTTACCTGAAGTAATCACTTCAGTTAATAGCCCAAATATTCCCTAAGGAAAATCCTGCTGAAGAATACTAGAACTGCTATTTATTGCCCAGCATAAAACTGATTAGCAGAAGGTTTTGTGCCCACAGAGCTTTTAAAATTAACATGTAGGAAAATTTTAAATAGAATGAGGAGAAGAGAAAGGTGATTTCCTGTTTCATTTTGATGCTGCATCAGAAGACTACACTCCCTAGGAACTGCCTAAATTCAGTGGAGGAAGAGACGATCCTCCAAACAGTGCTTTGCAATAGACATCTATGGCACATAATCTAAAGCCCTTCTGAATTCCATGTCAGTTCTTCCAAGGTTCAGCCAGCTGCTGAACGTATGCTCCATTTCCAGCCCCTGATGGCTTTGGGTGCTGCTGCCAACAAAGAGCAGGCTGCTGTACTGCCATGTTCTGGAAGGAGAAGACACAGCATGTCTGCCTGGCCCAAACTGCTGGGCTGTTGGCACAGTTTGGGAAACTGGAAATGGCTGCTGTCAGGCAAGCAACCATTCCTTCACACATGCAAAGAAACTGGCAGCAACTATCTTCCCAGTGGCCACAGGTCTGTCTTGCATTGTGGGCAGACGACAGGGCCACAGAGTTGGTTGAACCCTCTTTCCTTGTTTTGGAGATGCACCCTCTCTCTCAACCTGAAGATGTGGGACAGAAGCGTCATACAACCCATTTGGTCATGCTGCTTTACAAACAAATCTGCATTAAAACTGTTGCTTAATTCTGAGGGAAAATGTGAGAAGAAGATCTATTCCAAAACATGCAACTTTTCCCTATTGGTGCAGGCATACTCTTACTTTAACCGTTAAGAACGGTATAGCAAATCCAAGGCTTCATCTCCTTTTTATAGTTTTCTTCTTGAGCACTTCAGAACTACATTCCAGCAGTTTGAAATGATGGAGGTTTAAACTGGTCAATCTGGTCAAGAAATACATGGGAATGGAACAACCCTATCACTTCACATACTGCTATCCAGCAAATAGAGCCTTCACTGCTTCCAGCCCTGTAAGGGCAGAGTATTGGTATTGTTGCTGTACTGATTCTCTGTACATACATCAATGATTCAAAGACTTTCAAAATCTGCGTGGACACGGTCCTGTGCCCCCAACTGTAGGTGTCCCTGCTCAAGCAGGGGGGTTGGACAAGACAATCTCCAGTTGTCCCTTCCAACCCCTGCCATTCTGTGACTCTGTGACAGTAGCACCCTGGCTTGAGAACCCCCATATAGCCTTCCTGCATATGCTTATTATTTATTTTTATTTATATTTACTACTGTCACCAAACTTTGGTTTAGATTTTTTTTCCCAGTGTAAAGAATATTGACTACAAATAGTTTAAAAACATGAGCAAGACATTAATATATATCCAGTGTTTCCCCAATGCATATTGTTTTATGCATGTATGCACCATGAACGAGTGCACACTGAATTATGATTGCAGTATACACTAACCGTAAAAGAAGGTAGTAGTCTATTTTTTTGCTTTAAAGAAAAAAACTTGGTCATAAATAGAAATCTTTGAAAAGCCCTAAATACAATTCCATAAAATTAAATGCAAAAAGAGATATTTCCCCCACCCCACCCCAGTTAAGCTATTTAATAAAGGGGACAGATGAGATAAAAATACAAGCATGTGAGGCATTTTCCAGAACTATATATTTTTAAATACAGAGAATTGCTGACCAAGCAAATGCTTGTTTTATAGTTCTTTTCAGTGAAAACTGCCACTGAGAAAATTATACAAGCATATGTATTCTCACGTGAGTGTACTTATAGGAACAAATGCCAAAGTAATTTATTATCTGCAACACTGTTAAAATTAAAAAACGGACTTTAGAAATTCCATGATTCTGTGAAGGCTACCAAATGAATGTTTTACTCATGCTCAAACTAATAAACAGATCACTTATGCTCACAATAGTATTTTTTCCATTTACAAAAATATAATAAGCAAAAAATAACATAAGTAGTAACAACGTAAATTTCTTTTAATATTTATTAGCCTAGTTTCCCAGTAAGCAAGTCTTATGTGATCATACACTTATGTTTATGCAGCTCTAACAAGCATTGAGCTTGCTGGCCAGTACTAGCAAACTTTGCAAAGCAGAGAAAGGGGAGTTGGTCCACAAAATTCATGAAATGCCTGTGAAAGCAGCTGATTGGACAGAGAAGGGAGGCTGCAGTTAAGGGAAAGCCTGTAACCTAAGCAAACACATTAGGTGTCAGGATCTCTGCATTGGACACATAGCATACTTATAGATGCCATAGTTTTAAGAAATGTTTCAGTCAGCAACTAAATAATGGCAGGCACCAAAAGAAAGCAAGTGTGAAACACAAGTCTGCAAGCAAAAGAGTTCTTTCACCCTGGTTTCCATAAAATTATTTATTTTTATTTTAATATTTCAGATTAAAGTCCTCTTCACATAAGTCCTTTTTTCTCCCTAAAATTATAACTTCTTGCAAAAGTGTTTTAGACACAAGCAGTGCCCAAAACACTAAGTTTTGTTCAGTGATGACAATGTACATAATCTGAATTTATGCTGCTTTGATGGGAGGAAAATCTGCCTCTTCTTACAGAGACCTGTCAGAGGTTTTGCTGACATAACTGTGATCAGTTTGAACCTAAAGATTTGCTGCTGAAGGTGATACGATTGTCTTGATCATCTGACCTGTACGGTGGGAAATTAGGTCATTTCATCATGTTCATTTTGGTTTGCTATAACAACAAAGGAAATGAGACTTGGATTAGACTAGCAGTAAAATGAGACTTACTATGGTCTATGTTTTCTCTCATGAAAGATTGTTTAATATGGAGGGGTGAGGGAGACCTGTTCAACCCCTAATGAAAAATAATTTCCTCCTTCAATATAAAGCCAAACAACTTCCCTCTATATCTTAATGCTTAACACAATGTTTGCATTTCAGATAGGACAAAACAGTCTGCCTCTTACTAGATTTCAGATCAGATTGCTCACTATGTGACAAAATCTAGAGGTCAAAAAGGGTACTAAGAATTACAGCATACAGCAGCACTCTTGGTGTTAAAAAGGCAAGCATTGCACTGCATAGCAGTGTAGTAAACACAGCGAAGATGTGGGATGCCACTGATCAAGATGACAGCTTTTCATCTGTGCTCTATGTTTTGCTGTCAATTTCCCTGGTTTATGGAAGAAGAACAAGCATGAGTCTCTTGATAATGTTTATTGATTATTTGTGCCCTTCCAAAGATCAGTTTCTTGTACCATTTAGCTGAGAAGGAGAAGAGAATGCAAGACGAAATATAGGAAGGCTTAATAACCATGAAATAATCTAATGGAAAGCCAGTAGCTAAACCATTAGTAAAACTTCTGAAGATTGTTACTACTTGAATATAGTATGTGGTGCAGATTTTTTGTTTCATTAACAGATATGCTGTAAAAAAGAAGACAAACTATTTTAAGTTTTATCTCTCAAAGATCTGTTGCATTTGCAAAAGCCTAGAGAATATTTTTAATGTAAATGCTGCCCTAAATATTTTAAAATCTCTTGAGAGAAATTCAGCCAGTATGCAGTCAACAAAACCTCTATTGTTCTTTTCTTTACCACCATAATTTTATCTCTAATTACTATCTATAAAACTGTTATTATACTTTATTTTTAAATTCTGAAAAGCCAGAATGTTCTAAGTCCCAGAGAAAGAAAAAGTGAGGTCTACCTAGCTAATAAATCCATCTTGCATCAAATTAATTCAAAAGGCAGAAACACATTTTACTCCCTTGTTTTGAATTTTCAGGTATCAGCAAATGTTTGTGAAATAGAAAGTCTCTTCTCAGAACGACTGAGGAGAAACTTTCACTAAACTTATCCTATGTGGTCCCTTTTGTGAACTGATGAAATCTAAAGGCCCACATAGTATTTCTTCTCTATTTTATGTAGATATTGAAAATGCTTCTGCAACTTCTTAATATACCACATTGGAAGCATGAAACATAGATTGGAAAGACAAAGATCTAATAAAAAATATTAACTTCTGTGTGTCAGCCACACCTCTTTCACCCTTGAGCACCAAAATGTTCTGTTATTGCTGTGTCTGCCTCTTCTTGCAAAAGGATCTGTAATATCACAACACAAGTTCAAACATCCAAACTGAAATAAGCTCTAATGGCAGGGAAGTGAAAGTATAATATGAGTCAAAAGCTCTCCACAAAGAACCTTACTGTGATACATGGAAGACACCAGAAATCTTAGGCCATCATTTGAATGCATAAATAATAATGATGTGAGCTACTTTATGTCTTAAATGGACGGTGGTGACTCATGTCCTACCTCAGTATGCACCAGCGATGGAGCTACATATGTGTGAAAGTCTAGTGAGGTATGTTAAAGGATAAATGAGTAAAATCAGAAAAGTGATTAGTGGATAAGATTCAGTTCTAACCTCATAAAGCAATGCATACTATTCTGACTGAAGCTACAGAAGAGATGCCCCCTCCTACAATAACAACAACTAAGGCTCTTTCACAGCTGGATCACCTTCCTTCAAAATCTCTGGGCAGCAGTGCCTACGTGAGGACTATTGCCCCTTCAGAACATTCTGTTGGGCACACAAATATAAACCAAACACAAGTATTCAAAGTACTGCATGCAAGTCCAGCATAAACACTTTTACTCCCATATGTAAGAGAAAAGTGCTGACTCTTTTTTTGTTTACAGTTTGTTTTATCCAGTTTGAATGCATAAATATGCAAATTAATACACGGAATTTTATGTATAATGCTTTTCCTTTATATCACCAAAGAATAGGTCTATGGGTTCACTGTGAACAATACAAACATAATAATTAACTCTATGGAGGATTTTTTTTCTGACCACATAATCTTTCAGGGTTTTCAGTAGTACACATGGGAAACTATTGACACTTTGTGATCCAGTGCTTTAAATAGCATTACATAGAATAAAATATTTAAAATTTAAATGCACTGGAAAAAAAAATTTAAATAGCAGAACTTGTGGACTGTCCGTCTAGGTTTCATCATCTCTCAAATCCTTATCAGACTTACATATATACAAATATAAACCTTGTCTTTTCTTCAGTCTTTTGAATGGAACACACAGGTGGGGATTTTAATGACAAAGTGTTATAAAAAATATCTTACTACGCATGAATATGTATATAAATATCAACATTTTCACACTCTATGGTAATTACCATTGTGGCTAGTGTTACACTTTTCCATGCTGGACCATTTTCTGAAGCTTTATCCCACATTAAGACTTACCTGAGATTTAGTGTTCTTTCTGTACTTATCCAGCTAGGCATATACCCAAAACCTCTCACCACAATAACCAATGATACACCTGTATTTATTATGCATATATTGCCTACTGGCAGAAAGTGTGGTAAAAATGTTTTGTAAAACCAAAAAGAAGAGAAGTCAGCTTACTGCTTATCCATCAGATAGTACAGCCTTCCCAGCAGCATATGCCTTGAACATAAGTACTTAGGAAAATTTGCTAAGAAAACAGATGTTCCACTGCAAGTCGAATCTTCTGTGAATTACTGTCTTGGTCCTAAAGTTGCTGCAGACAGGAGAGAGAGTTGATAAAATGCTTCAAATCACCTTATTAATTCACTTCTGTGTTACTAATGATCACTATTATTATTTATTTTTATAGCTCCCAAACGTATGTTACTTGTTTCAGAGCTCATATTTCAGAAATATATTGTAGTTAACTGGCTAGCATAGGGATTAGCAAACTTTTTTTATACTGTAGACCACAGTCTGAGACAAGATTACTTCCTAGACCACTTCCTCTGCTATTTGTGACATTAATGTATTGTACTAATGGTCCCTATGCTCATTACAGAAATTGCTTACAAAGGGAAAATAGCAAGGAAAGTATTTAATGGATGTCTTCTGCCTTTTTAAAATGCAGTCTCTCTGGTAAAAGTAAAACAATACAGAAGACATTATCAACTAGCTTGCCACAGACCACCAACAAACTTTTCCCATACCACAAAATAAAAGCCTCCCACCTGTTAACTATGTTGTATCATTTTCTTTGCTGTGAGTAAGGTTAGAATCCACATCAGCTTTTTACAAAATACATACCATAAGCTTTTGTTGGTAGCTGGGAAAGATCTGCAGAAAAACTGAAAGTAGCATGGGGCCAATGTATTAATTATATTTTCCAAGCCAGTAAAAATTACTGTTGTATTCTATGGCTGACCTGAGATCAAATGAAGCATGGGAGCTCAAATTATTTGTTTATTTTGTCTTACATTCTTCACTTTTTCGCCAATGTCCAAGGCACTTATCTCCTGACATTTCAAAAACATATGTGTTTTATAAGAATTTTTGAAACGTTTCAGATTAATAATTTACATAATTAGGTTTTAGCATAAACAGCTGTCATGGATAACATTTAGAAGAAGAAAAATATCACAAGAAGAAATATTAGGACTAATTGTATAACAAAGCTTTTGTCTATACAAAATCTGAATCTTTTATGGCATCAGACAAATTCATGAAAAAGCTGATCTGCTGACATTGTCAAGGTGTTTCTCATCAATGCCAAATTTTAAGTGATGCATTAAAATTTATCATGTCCTTAAAATGTTTGCAAGGCTCTTGATCCTCCTGCATTTAAGTCAAAATCTTAACTTCCTGTATACATAACTATATAAAGACAAAACTTTTTTCTGATAATCAAAATAGATGTTAGAATGACAGCTGTTATCAAAAAGTTGGTCCATTAGTTTATTATGGCTTCCCTAAATGAAGGTAGACACCTGGATAAATCCCAAGCACATGGTATGAAAATGAAAAAAAGGAATTATTTACATTATCTTTCACTATTTTTGCACCTTTGCAAAAATACTGTAAGCATCCATGATGATGCAGTTTTCTCTTCTTTCCTTGGGAAAGCAACAAAGTACAGATATTATTCACTCAAAATATTCTTTTATTGAAAATTTGCTTCCCCCCCCGCCCATGCATACATAGGTATCTGTCCTGGTTTCAGCTGGGATAGAGTTAATTTTATTCATAGTTGCTAGGATAGGGTTAGCATAGATTTGTGCTGGGAACAGCAGTGGTAATGTGGAGGTGTTCTAGTTGTTGTTAAGCAGTCCTTACACTAGTCAAGGGATTTTTCAGCCTCCCATGCTCTGCTGGGTGCACAAGGTGTTGGGAGGGGACACAGCCGGGACAGCTGACCCAAACTGACCAAAGGGATATTCCACACCATATGATGTCATACTCAGCGTATAAAGCTGGGGAAAGAAGGAAGAAAGGGGGGGACATACGGAGTGATGGTGTTCGTCTTCTGGAGTAGCTGCTATGCACGATTGGGCCCTGATTTCCTGGAGATGGCTGAGCACCTGCCTGCCGAGGGGAAGGAGTAACTGAATTCCTTGTTTTGCTTTGCTTGCACATGTGGCTTTTGCTTTACCTATTAAACCGTCTTTATCTTAACCCACGCGTTTTCTCACTTTCACTCTTCCAGTTCTCTCCCCCATCCCACTGAAGGAGCAGAGAGGGGTGAGCAAGCAGCTGCATGGTGCTTAGATGCTGACTGGGGCTAAATCATTACAGTATCACATACTACATGAAAACCTTTTCTTCCACAATCTTCAGCTAAAAATAATTGCTTGAGTGCCTGTGTGAAATTTACCTCAAGAATTTATTCTCAACAGAGGCAGAGGAAGGGGAACTGGAAGGGAAAGACAAAAGGGAAACAGAAGAGGAAATGGCGGAGTAAGAAAAAGGGCAAATCTAGGCAAGGAAAAATTACGTTACTTACATAGTTATTCCTGACAAAGCAAAACTAACATGACTTGGTATTTACAAATAAAACAAATCTGAAAAACTCAACAGTGCCAACAGGTCATTTGTGCTATAAGTGTGTTACATTTTTGCATGACTTTTGGTACCTTTTTTTACTGCTACTGAGTAGAGAGTAGATTTTTTCGAGTAGACTTGACAATCTGTTTCACAAAACCTTTCAACTATTATGGACACAAGGTCCCAGGTGCTATTACTCCATATATATATATGTATATGATTGCAGATGAAATGTATTTATCATCAATTATATCTTTCATGCCAGTTCCCAAAACATAAAAAAAGTCATTCTACAGTCCTGTCCTCTTCACAGATATTTACTTGGACTTTGTATAACCTCAAGCAAGTCATCTTTTGGTAAATAACTTTGGTAAGGCACAAAGGTCAGAGAGAGGACAGTGCAAGAAAATTATGGATAATACTTTTACTCCTGGCTAGATGTATCCTGAATTATGGGCAATAGAGAGCTAAGAAGGGAAATTTTCACATAAACGCTGAAGACTGTTGGAAACCTGGTGTGCTGCTGCACCTGTTCCTGGTAGTAGTTCAAACTGACCTAAATCTTCAAGGATCTGGCTTGTGGTTGAATATAACATAATGAACACAGATGCAAGTGTATGAGAAAGTAAGAACTGAACACAGGGAAGTAAAGACAATATGAAAATAGATTCTGAAACTTCATAGATTCTCCAGCATCAAAACATCATTATTGTGAGACCCATTACTTCCTTATGCATCCGCCAACAGCCTGACAATAAGTTAATGGGAAAACATAAGAAAATCATTGAGATATATAAGGATCCATAACTCCAGGATTAGCATTTATGTCTTAACTGAAAATCAAGCAGTTTTAGATTTCGGGATTAAATTAGGCAATTGTTTTGTTTGCAGATTTTGGGGTATTTTGTGTTTGAACTACATCATATACAATTAAATGAGAAGCGCTTTACTTCAGAAATGTGATTTTAAGTCTTTCCTAAAGTTCAATCCATAAAGGCAGGAGATAGAGTGCAAACCTGAGTGAAGCTTAATGAAATTTCATTATAATTAATTGGTGCTTATTTAGTAATCAAAGTACTACTTACTGCTTTGAAATGAGCATTTTTTATTCCTGAGAAATCCAGACTGCTTAAACAGTGTCAATCTTATTTCCCAGTTCATGAAAGTTGAACAAGTTTTGTGAGCCTTTCTGCGTTACATAATAAAACATGACAATGTGGTATGAGTGACATAACCTAATATGACTCATGATATACCTGCTGGAATATTAACAGTAATAACCATATTCAGGATTATGATATTCTTACTGATGGACATATCTAAGATAATTTTTTTCAAGGTAAAATAAGGATTTCTTTTTGGAAAAATATTATGTTTGCCTTTATCATTATGCATATTTTCTTAGATAATTTTCTTCTAAGCATATCTAGAACTAGAGAGCAATTAGTAATTGAACATATCACCATTAAAGTGCTGCAGGACTGCCATAAAGGTGATGACAAGAACACTGACCTCGGAGCTGAGTAAAGAAGTAGCAGCTAATGAGATCCACTATACTAGAAGCAAGATATAGCTTTCAACAGGCCTGTTCCGGTTTTGTCTCAGACAGAAAAAGGTCAGCATACTAGCTGATAGTTATTGACAGATACTTATTTAGGTTCAGGATAATAGCTTTGAAAGTAAAATCACAAAGCTATTTTGGATGATTGCTTAGAACCTTGGCAGATAAATTGTAAATGCTCTTAGCTTGCATTTCTTGGCATTTTTATGAAGTCATTTTGTCGTTTTCCTTTATGGTGACTTGAATGTTGTTACCCATTATTCACTAAGATCTTATTTTGAAGAGCATAAAATCTAAACCACATTAAAATGCTAACATGCAAAGCTAAAGAATGTTCTGGTTAACTAAAATGTAACTCTTGCAAATTTTACTGCTCACTTATTTGTTCCAATTTTTTTCCAAAATACACCCTTGTCATATCCCTTTAGAAAGAAAGATTATTGAGAAATTATGAAGAGAGACTCTGAAATTATACAGGATGCAGTTTAACAAACCTGTATCAGTTTTCAGGCGGCTAGGTCTTGAAAAATAAGAAAATTAAGTTATACCTTAGTGCAACCTTTGTTGCTGGAGGGTATAGGCACAATTCTCCTGAGGTCAGCCAAGGTAGCAGACAGCTTACTAGTGGAGAATCAGCACTAATCCAGTTCCCCCCAGGTTCCTCTAGTGTCCTGCTGGCTAAAAAGTAATACCCCAATAGAGTCTTTTTGGCTAAGGTGAAGAATGAAAACTGTAACACCAGGGTGATATAAAGCACCGAAATACAGAGAGTGGGTCCTAAAATTTAATTCCAAAAGGAAGGTGTGACTATCAACATTTGCTAGTACTATATATAGGCTAAAAGACATTCTGATGAGTTTGTGAGATCAATATCTTCCTATCTGTATTCACTGTTTGACTGATAATGAGAAGCATACTGTGAAACTAAGTGAAAAAAAAATGGGCTTAAATTAAAAACCCATTAAAGTCCTGTAATTTCATCAAGATTTACAGACATGTTACTTCATTTATATATTTAATAATACTAATAGCTCCATGAGATTGCAAGTGTTTAACAAAGCTTTGATTTTGGGAGAGGGTGAACAACTCCCAAACATTCCTAAATAACTGTTTCTAGTTGTTAGTTACCACCACCAAAAGAGTTTCTCATTTACAACATAAATGTTTCCAGCTTTAGCTATTAGTTTTTGTATCTTCTGTCTGGTTAGGTACTCAGAGATCATGATCAAGCCATGCAATCTTCCCTCAGATAACAAAACAGATTAAATTTCTTGAGTTGCTATGAGACTGAGCCTTCCTGCTGCATTAGAGGGGTTCACTTAGTCATCTTCTCTCAATTCTTTCTGCATAATCATCGCTCTTAAAATTAGGAGCATGTTATACTGGATTTATTGTTTCAGTCTTGCTATAGCCACATATAGCCAAGTGTAGATAAATCAATGAAAGGCACGGAAATAGTAAGGAGACTTGGGGTAGGAGGGACTAGACATGATATGCCATTGTACAGGATGCAGTTCAGCATCCAACCTTCAATTTGCAAAACAGGCTGCAATAAACTCTGGTAATTATTCTTCCCTGCATGCCTTATAGTAGCCTCAGCCACCATTTTGCTCTCCCAGGTTATATTGAACTAGATTCCAAACCAAGACACTAGATCTCTTTTGAGTATATGCTTTTCAAAATATTATGTCCTGTATTATTAGTGCAATCTCCACTTCTTACTCCTAGATATATAAAGAAGTTCAACCCAAAAAGCTGTGTATAATTTACTCATTTATCTTTAAAAACTTTTATCAAATTTGGAATAATTTAGACATTCAATTAAAAGCATGTTTCTATTTCAATCCATCTAATTGGTAGAAAAAACCAATAACATTAGGTCATTCCTTTTAGAATCTCACTAGAAACATCTAATTTAAATAATGATTCCCCACATGTTTTTACTTTTGGAAGTCTCCCAGCAAATTTTAATCCTTTAGCATTTTTTAATTTGTTTTGTATTCCTGAGGAAGCTATGAAACAGCCTTTCCTCTTAACTGAAATTATTAATTCTTGACTCAATCATTCAGGTTTAGCTAGACTTTGCACATAAAGGTTGCAGATGCAATATAGGTAAACTTCAGCGAGGAATTTCAGACTTTAATATACAACGCTAACTGAGGAATAACAATGACACAAAGTCACCACAATAAATTTGACTGAAATCTAGATACTTGATAGGGCCTGACTATGTCTTGAAAACTGGGAATTGTCATAGAATAAGTCTGTTACAAGGGAGGGCTACAGGGATTAGTGATCAAGAAAAAAAGTCTCAAAGAAAATAGGAGATGGTGGAAAGATTTGTTGGTGGCAAAGAAAAACAATCTACATAATTTAGTAAACAAGCTAATATTATTTTGACATAACTGTGTCTAATAGAATATAAGCTACCCTATATAACCTAAGGTTCCCACCAAACCATGGTGTTGAACATGATCAAGTCAACAATAGAAATCTGTACCCAAAAAGGTTTGCATGATCTCTGGTGCATAAATAAAGGACAACAGAGAATAAGTAATTGTACCACATGATGTGTAAGGCAAATAAATACTACCAACATACTGATCAGTGCGCTCACTAGAATTAGAAAAATATTCCAGAAGCAGATACAGTTCAAGAAGAGAGTTGAAAAATGGTAAAGAATCCAAAGAAGAGTCACAAGAATGATTCAAAGTCTGGGAAGTAAACCTTGAGAACAGAGCCACCTAGCTTACTTCATGTAGTTTAATAAAAAAGTAAAAAAGTTATGCAAGCACAAACAAAAAAGTGCCTCTAGGAATAATGTTAATTTGACAGATGATTTCAGAATACAAGAGACAGTTTTAACAGCCTTCAACAGATGAAAGTTGAAGCTGGACAAATGTGCACCTTTCAGAGGTGCATATTTTTCAACATTAAATCTTGATTAAATCTTAGGAAAGTTAAAGAGATTATTTCTCTGAAAAGAATAATTCGTGAGTGTAATGTTTGACAGAAAGTCCGTGACTAATAGAGGAAGCTCTCCATTAGTTTCAAAAGCCTCTTGTATTCTGCAAAAGTGCAGATTTAATATGACTTGTAAAAATTAAGATTTTTTAGAGATGGCATCTTGAACTTCAACCAATCTTCAGACAGAAAAAGTCCTCCCTTAGATATGCTACACGGAACCTATGCTAAAAAGAAAACTAATGTTAGAAAACGTACAACAAAGGTACAAGGGATTTATGACACTTTTTAAGAATGCCCTAAAGACGAGCATATAACAAACCTATCAGGCAATTCCTGAGTCCACGTAGCAACCTGTTCTGCGTTGTTGATTATACCTGTTCATCTTTGGCTTATGTCTCTTTAGCATTATTACAGCTGAAAATAAAATACTAAAAAGAAAGAAGCTCTAGGCAGTGGTAACGGTTTGTCTTCTGCCTTTCATATCTAAAAAAATACAGGAAAAATTCTCATTCCCAGTCCTTAGAACAATTTACTAAAGATCATAGTAGTTTCTTTTCCCTTACAGCTCTTAAATCAAGACAGGAGATTTTTATAGTAGAAATACTGCAGTTCAATCAGTGCTACTGGCCATAAACCCAGAAATAATTTGTTCTTTTGAAGGTCAGACTGGATGAATGGAGCATTCACATCAGTTTTTAAATCTATCTCCTATCCTAACACAGCACACACTTCCTTTTACAAATGATACCATCTTCTACAAATAGTCAAAATGCAACTGCTATAGTGAAAATATCTACAATTGAATGATATTTTAAATAACCCTAACTTAAAGAAATGTGTTTATTTCAAGACATGTGACATTCAATAATGCCTCCCTCCTCAGCTATAAATCCTAGAATCAGCTGCTTAATGTGGAACTATCCCCATGCAGTCACATGATAAAAATGAGGTCCTAGATGTGTACTCATTATACATCTGCATATGTGATTGATGCACTTAATTGAGTATCAGGACTGTTGACAATAACCGAAAATGAGCCTAGTGCAAGTCTTCATGTGGTCATGGTCAGATTTTGTAGGGCTACATACTTTTTTATCAATCTCCATGTGAAACTAAATTTTTATGAAAAATATTTTAATACAAAAGCAAGCTGCCTGATGTTTAGTTTCAGAAGAGTGCCAGCACCTCTCTACAGCTATCTTCTAGAGAAATATTTTGGAAATCATCCAGATATTTTATTGAATATTCACTAAATAAAAGCAGAAGACACAATTCATATATCATCAGATGTCTGGTAATTCAATTATCTCTTCATTTTCACAGACTGTGAGGAAGATGTTATACTTTGATCTAAATCACTGAGATAAACTGGAACAATACATGTGTGACATAGTTCTAATTAAAGATATCCCAGTACATTTTAGCAGACACTAGACACATTGACAAGCCCTAAATTTAACCTCCTTAATCATTTTTTCAAATTTAACTGGTTTACTTAACCTAAAGATTTTGTCATGTAAGTTTTTAAGTAGGGAGAATACACCCTGCCCAGCCAAACGGTTGACAATAACTAATCCAGAATGTTGGGTTATTCTGCAAGGTTGGGATCACTTTTAATTCTGCTGTAATAACCAGGTATAGTTCAATTACAAATATTTGATTATATATTAAACTATACAATTAGATATTAGGATTTTTTATATTAATGTTAATTTTTTTTATTTCTATGGGTGAAAGTGGGCATTA
Organism: Phalacrocorax aristotelis; assembly: GCF_949628215.1. Lineage (NCBI taxonomy): Eukaryota > Metazoa > Chordata > Aves > Suliformes > Phalacrocoracidae > Phalacrocorax > Phalacrocorax aristotelis. Next base: position 34,701,389 of record NC_134311.1, on the reverse strand, counting down.
TACAATGTTCAGGTGCAAGCTGACTGGTTTAAATGAAGTCATGGCTGTGTATCAATTCGTAGTAATATGAAGCTGAAACTTTGCCAACAATATGAAAGCACAAGAATTGTTGTGCTGATGACAAGTCACATGATTGCTCTAGTACACCACACAGAGAGGCTCATTGCAGGACTCCAACACTGGAGGTGAACAGGAACAAAAGTGGTACAGGCCATTAGGGGAATAGTGCAAAAGAAAATTTTTAGTTGTCAACATTCTTCAAATGTCAACATGTTTTTCCACTAGCAGTGTGAAGCCCTCCTACTGCTATTTTGTAAACCTAATTGAGTAACATTTGTTGAATATAAAAGTCAGTGAATATTGCTAATTTTTCATTTAAAAAAAATAAATTAATAGGGATGCTCTTTGTATTTAAGGAGCTTTATAGCTGACCATCTCTTATTTGTCACTTAAGTTATTCAGTAGATACCAGCAAAATTTATAAAGTGATTTATTTATGGAATTACTTCTTTGGTATTCAGCCAACTCTCCATCTCTTCATTGTTTGTAATGTCTAAACTGGAAACATTTCAATACCTGGGAAACAAACTGCTGCCTTATTTTACACCACGTTCCATCCAGATTTTCTGATGGCCACAGTTCCCATGGACTCAAAATTCAACACAGGCATAAGCAGTATCTGTGACAGTATGGCAGAAGTCACCTTTTTTTAAAGGATATAATTCTGAAACAATGAAACTCCTTCAGAATGTTGCCTTCACAAATGTTATTAAGCATTGTGCCAAGAAAGTTGCATTAAAAAGTTAATTATCATCTGGAGATTTATTGTGCCAAATATGAAGATTAAATTTAATCATTAAAGAGCAAAAAACCAGAGCAATCTTAGTCCTGTATTCAGTGCTAGTTCCCTGTGTTCCCCAACTGTAGGGTTAGTATTGAAACAGAGAATTTACAAATACATGTTAATTAAGTAGCTCCAATAAGAGCTATGGGAAATAAGCAAATTAATTTGCATATTTCCCTGGTGTACAAGGGGTTAATTAAAGTGCTTTAAAATACTTTTTTTGTGCCATTCAGCTGAGTTCTGATCATTTGCTGATTTTTCAATTAGTTCTGTAACATGGTTTTTGACAGTATGAATGGGAAAGAGAGAAAGATATTGGACAGAAGGCAAAAATTACTACAACAGAGATTTTTACCCCAGAGCAGCTTTCGTGCTTAGCTGTATATTCACACATTTAGGATACCTGAGTTCTTAGAAGCTCTGGATCTTTGTGAAAAATGGAATGTCAAAAAAAAAGCAGGGGAAAAAGTGATATTAACTTGTTGGCTGCATTATAAAAAACATTATTGATTAACTAGTTCTGTGATAGTAAAGTCTTTTAAAAATCATTGTAAGCACACTAAAATAGCTGGAGGGAAAGTAGTCCATTTTCCTTTTCATTTTTCTCTATACTTCTTTTGTAAGTTCTGATTTTATAGTAATTATACAAAAGTGCTTCTTTCCAGGATTATTTTTCCCCTAGTTCAAGTTGGACATACCAGTGCATGAATAAGCAAGTAGAAGTGAAAATATATCTTGCAGGAGACAAAAAATTAAACAAGTTACAAATCTATATCCAAATATCAATCATACGAGTGTTGTACATGAATGAAACGAAGTGCATAATTTGGACGACATATTTCTGAAAACTACATACGTATTCTCCAAATTTTGAATTGCAAAAGATTATGTCAGATAAAGGTAAGCACTACAGGGAGAAAAAAACAAAACAAAATAAAACAAAACCACAGAAGAACACCCAATTTACTACCATTTAAAAGAAAATTAAAAAAAAAAAGGAGAACAAAGGAAATAACATATAATGCTTTGACTGACATTTTCCACTGCACTGTCAGACACTACCCAAAAATACATAGGAAACAGGACATTTATTTCGCCACAAAATATAATTCATTCCATCTCTCCATTATTCTACCAGTCATTGGAAGCAAAGGGCCAGGCTCCCAAAAGCATTTGAATGCCCTTGCTATTAGATCTCTGATATTGCAGGAAACATACGCAGCAAAACAGGTAAATGTTACTAATAAACAGAATATGTAAAAGAAGAGGTTTGCAGGCCCCTCTCACCTACCTCCGATTTGCCAAATTTTGCATAACTGTGCCATGTCATACCAAAACTAACCTAGACTATACAAAGCCTTTGTTGTAGAGTCTTTCCTTCACCAGGCATATTCCAAACTGAAACTAGAAAATTACGGTAGCTTTTCACATTTAGAAGGTATTGACCCCCGTTCTTGCCACCATGTGTGAGACCCCGACCTACAGCCATATAAGATGTGGATCTTCCTTAGTTCCTTCAAAAGAAGGACAATCTTGGGCACATTGTGTTGCTGACAGCATTAATTAAGCCAGAAAACCCCCAGCAAACCTGCCCTGGAGTACAGGAACTGAAAGTAACGAGGAAATCTTGTAAATGGGGGCAGGAAGTAACAGGACAAGGACTACCCACCTCTTAAGTCTCTGCATGATATGAAAGATGCAGAAGGATTTTGGAAGAGTGCAGAATGTTGAAGTGGGTGTAGAAAACTGAAAGTAAAAATGTGGAAATTTTACTGAGGGAAGTTGCATGAAAACATGATGATAAATTGTCATTTAAAAAGGGGGTAATTAAGACTGTTGGGTGATAAGGTGACAGCTGTAGGACTGAAATTTAAACACAGGTTTCAACATCTGTATTTACTTCAGGCGCATGCTTTGGTATTTTAATACAAAGCCATACTGCAATTATTCTGTAGAAAAGAACAATTTATATCTGCAATCTATATCTGTGGGAAAACAGTCCAGTTCCTCAGCTGAAGTAGGACAGCATAATCTTCATTCAGTCACCAAGAGCTAGGCTAATTACAGTGAATAAGACCTGGAATACAAATTTAGCGGTGTTCATAAAAGTTTGAGCTGTATATTTCAGAATAGAGAACAGCAGGAGTTAAATGAAAAATAATGCTATTTCTCAAAAGGCAAACTCTGCGAAGGTGAAAGAATAAGCACTTATTACTGTGTGTTAGGTAGAAACTGAAACTGAAAATCAATGAGAGTGGTCATGCATTGGAAGAGGCTGCCCAGAGAGGTGGAGGAGTCACCATCCCTGGAGTTGTTCAAAAGACTGTAAACATGGCACTTCAAGGCATGGTTTAGGAGACATGGCAGAGTTGGGCTGACGGTTGGACGTGATGATCCTAGATGTCTTTTTTCAACCTTAATGACTCTATGATTCATCCACAAATGAGTTACTAATGTCAATTCAAATAAATTTTAAAAAATTTCTGACCCTGACCTTAAGACAACAGCTAATACTTACACTTTAGGGGGCCCTGGGAAAGCCATAATAATAAAACTATTTTTAGGAAAATTTTCTAAAAAACAGGAAGGCGGAAGGCAGTCTTAGTCTAGCTTACTGATGAATCAGATTTTTTCCCCAGACATTAGTGGAATTTTTTAATTATCTTCTGAATCTTTTAATGAGAAAGAGGAGGTAATGGAGAACATGCTGTGTATTTTCCCAAACAGTATTTAGAACCCATCTGAAAATTACCAGCCAGATAAATAGAAAAGTCATCTTAGCTTATTTTCAGAGTACATGAACAGTCAGTTCCCAGGAGCATTTCCCAGGAAGCAGTTCTCAGCTTCCCAGACACCTATCATGTATTGCTACTACTAAAAATAGTGAGTGTTAGAAAAGTAAAAACTATATATATGATCATGAATAAACAAATAAGAAATTCTTATTTTCCAATATTTTCCAGATGAGAACCATTTCTGAAATTTCACTTTTTCTTTTTTTTTTTTTACTAACTATAAGGCTTTAGAGAAAAGTAACTTTATTTTGTGACTATCTCAAGTAGCAGACAAAGATTCCTACACCTTTAACTGTAAAGGTACAAAATCAGAAGGAGCAACGTGGGAGACAGCAGCCTGTGTGGACAAAAATCTCAAAGGGTTTAGCTACCAAATTATTCTCATAGTAACTGAAACATCATTTTAAATTTCTTACAAACATTGACCATCCTTCAAGTGGCTCCTTCTGTCTGATGAGACATTCTGACCTACCACTGAGAGTTGTTTATATTACATATATATGCTTATGCAGCAGTGAGAGTTCCCACTTGATGGTTATTTATCAGGAAAGTGTTATCTTCTTTCACTTAACCCCCTTTATTTTGATACTTTTACTCTTGCACATCCTATTCTACATTAAGGTTCTATTACGCGCTAATATTCAAAGGTACTCTGAGTGTCCTTAATTCTTGTAAGGATTTTCTATTTATACAATACCACCGAATTGTAAAAAAAAAAAAAAAACCCACTAGTGTAATTAGAAATAAACAGGTTTTTATGTGTTATGCTGTGTTCCATGTGGGTCAAACCTTACCATAGTTTTAGGCCCATAAATCAGTAAAAGCTTTTCATCTTCTCATCTTCCAAACTAACTTGTTTTGTTTACAGAATATTGCTGCTTTCCAAAGTATTTAAAGCATTAACAGCAAGACTCATGTTGAGCTGCTTGCATGACATTGTTCAATATTGGGTCAAAACTCTTAGGGGTGGACCTATTTTGAGAGCAGAATTGCCCTTAGGAACATGGAAAGAGGACATGCACACCAGTAACAATGATGTTACTGCAAGGAAAATCACAACAGAAATGAATAAATATTTCAGTCTCAAGACAATATAGTTCATACAGAAAATATTATCTTGAATATTTTACCAGTTTTCACAGCTATCAACTCCCCAGGAGAGCAAGTTGGCTGGCTCATTGTATGAAACCCTTATCTATATAGCAAACTTACAAAACCTAATGATACTTATCTTTCATCTATTTACCTTTTTTACTGTAGTATCACTTACTGTGGCTATACAAGTGATTTTACTGGTGCTGCATGATTAAAAAAAAAGATAGAAAAAAAGAGAAAATATTTTGAAAACATTTTGCTTTCCTTTGCCCCAATTCTGAAATAATTTAAATAGGACACTGACTGACTTTCGACTAGTGTGGAATAAGATTCTAATGCCAAACACTGAAGAGCAATAAAGTTTTCATAGTTCCACACATAAATTAAAGTTCTTCATTTAGAATCTGTTAATATTCATATAAATAAATACAAGGCTAAGCATCAAGAAAAATTGGGAGGAATATTTTTAATATTAAAATAATTTTATCCAAAGGAAGATGGGAAAAGCGATAGGAATATTAAATAAGTTGTTTCAATAGTTCGAAAACATTTCATTTCAGATGTTATGTTTCATATCAGAGCTGACCAGCTCTAAAGTTTAGTTCTTGGTAAGAAACTATATGATGATGAGACATATCTGTGTGGGAGAAACTCCTTGGGATTTCAATGTATGCATAAGACATCATTTCTTAGAGGTAAAGGTTATTAGACGTTGATATCTCAGTATCAACCTTGATAAACACATCCACTGTCTTTTCTTCACTTTACAAGACCAGGAAAATCTTCCTTAATTTGTGACCTTGAAGAAGAAGTTGCTTCTAAGTACTAATGGAATACGCCCACTTTGGATATCTAAATGAAATATTTGATTTTTCCTCTGAGACTTAAACCAGTTCTTGTTTTTCAGTGTATGAGCTTTTCATGATTACTTCATTCACTATTCTCTAAAAAAAAGAAAAACTCACAAATACTGACACTGAGCAGTTTTTTATTAAAATGAAGTCAGAGTGCTTGGCTGGCATTCATTTAGGTCTGCTTTCTATACCTAACAGGGCCCCCCTCACAGATGAGTGGATTTGCTCATCATTAGGCAATAGTGAGAAAGATAATTGGTACAAAAGTTTAATCTGTTTTCTTTTTGGTGCAGTACTGGATCATCTGCTTTTGATTTGGTTGTCTTGTAACAGTAATAACATGACTGCAAGAAAGCATTTAAATATAAATTGCAAGCAGTGAGAAATAAATTTTCTAAATGTTGGTGAACAAAGCACAAGCCCAGCTAATTCTTAGAAGTGTAAACATTTTCATATATTTCTGGTAAGACAGAGTAGAGCTCATCTGCAACTATTATCACTGTCACTGAAGCTAGTGAGTAAAATACTTGCAAAATTAAGGAAAAAAACCTAAGACAGATAGAGTTTCTTAGCAGTTGAAGGTATTGTCCAAATAGTTACACTGTATAAAATAGTTTTAATAATTTATTTACTGACCCATCAGCACTTTCAGATCACAGCTATTTTTCAGTTCCTGAGTAAGGGATTGAAGAGCTTGAGCCAAACCCTTCTGAAGGGAAAGAAGAGTCTGCTACCAAATAATTTTTCTTCAAATCAGGCCTTACCTGCCCAGACATGGAGAGGTAAGATGGCTCAGACACCTCCATTTCTCTCAGTGCAAGTTACAGCATGCTAACTTTTTTCTTGGTGTATATTTCTGTTCTATTTATATAGTGTGTAACTAATGTGGCCTGCCCACTAAGTCTTTTTTCTCTCCAGTCACTCCTTAAGAAGGCTTCTCCAACTGGGAAAGCTGCCATTCTGCCCGTCTTCTTCAGTAATTTTACCATGAAAAGCAATTTGTGAAACCCCAAAATTCATTCATTAATTGCCTGAAGAGCCACAGAAACCTATTGCTGTCATCCTCATTCCCACTTCTACCTGAGCACCCTTCATCTTTCCATTCCTCCCTTCTCATTGCTTTCTAATCTGAAGCTGGTGCCACTTTCATACAGGAATGATGACACAGAGAAACATGATTGCTCTATCCTAAGCCAGATCTGTACCCAATTATATCAGAAAAAATACTGATCTGGTTACAAGCAATTACTTACAAGAAAGCAATTACCTTATTTATTATGTACAAACCCAGGCACAGGTTCTTCCTGCTCTTTAGGCAGTTGCAAATTTAAGGCATTAAAACAAGCAGTTCTTTCACAGGATGATGGTAATAAAATGTCTCCTGGCATACTCTAAACCAAATGGAGCTGTCAAAGACACTTGATGTGTGAGTGTCAGCTGGTTAGTTTTCCTACACTTTTCCACTGCCATTAGTATAGTGAAATAGTTTGTAGACAAGGCCTCAAAATAAAAAATTTCCCAGATATACAAATGAAGAATGCTTTGGTTGGTATCACTTGACTTTTTCAAGGTATTTGCTCATCACACCTTAAAAATAGACAGCACAGGCTTAGAGCCGTCTACAGGACCTCTCAATCCTGTCTTGCTGCGTGGTGCATCTAAGAACACGACACTCCAGATTCGTCATTGCTCCCAGCTTTAGGGAGAGATATTAGACCCAAACAAAACAAAGCAGTCCTGTGGCAACAAAAGGCACTCTCATCCATAAAGATTCTCTTGTAACGAGTTAAACTTGTCTTACTATTACAGTCATTAAATGATGAACGGAAGAGTATAGCTATGTGTAAGGGGAAAACAATCTTCCATAATGAGTATAATAACCCCATAAAGACAATGGAATTTCTGTCTTTGGAGGTTTTCAAGACCAAAGGACAAAGGAAAAAGGAGGTTTTCAAGGACAAAGCCTGAGCAGCCTTGTCTAGTGCTGGCCCTGCTTGAAGCATTTTGGACTAGGTAGCTTCCACGGGTCTCTCCCAACCTGAATGATTCTATGACTCTGTAAGTTGCATGCTGGCAAAAAGATAGAGATATCCTAATGCTGTACAGAGCTTAAAGCTACAGTTCTGTTCTCTTGTACAAGTGAAAAAGGACTTTTTCCTTTAAAAGAATAAATGGTAATAAATTAACAGGAACAAAATGAAATCAGATATGTCACATTAATACCTCCAAATCTGTTTGAATTCCAGTTCTTTTATACCAAAAGAGGTACATATCTGTTCATCAAAGAACTACATTACACATTTTCTTTACATCTTTCCTAGTGAATTCATACTATTATAGAAAGTATCCATTTTCTGTTGAAGATTCAAGTGCAACACTGGTTATTAGTGTTGAAAAGGCAGAAGCTCTGACGTTGGTTGGAGAGCTGCAAAAGGAGGAAAGTTCCAGCACTTGGTTTTGTCCTGGGGATACCTCACTAAAGTGGTCTTCCAAATATTCTCTGTCATGAGTCTATGCATTCAGACCAGTGAACCTGAAATAAAAAGCTTTTTCAATATAAGTCAGTAACAGGCTGAAAATAACTTTCAGCTGATCCAGCGTCACATGTGAACAAAAGCAAATTCATTTAATACCTTATAAAACCACCACACGAAGAATAAGAAAAGAAAACTGATACAAAAATCCAGAACAAATCAGAAACCCCTGAAACCCAATGTTTTTATGTTGGTCATCTACCTTTGATATTGCTGTTGATAGAGCAAAAGCAACCACTCTGCTAAAAGCTTCAGCATGATCTTGACTCTCATTCATGTTTTCGGTGTGTGGACTGCTGTTTAAAGGTTATTTAACTACCCATCTCTATACTCTACAGTACATAAATTAGAGTAGTGATTAAATCTATATCTCAAAAATAAATGTGCTTCTTTATGATATCTGAAACACTTTGCAAATCACTTTTGATAAGTGGACTGCTAAATGGAAGAAAAACAAAACAAAACAAAAAAATACTTCCACAGAAAGAAGTTAGAAAATAATGATTTCAAGGATAGTTTATGAAAAGGTTCTCAGAGAAAACCTGCATACATACCTGTCCCAGTAGGCAGCCTTGCTACATAAAGGATCTAAAGTTGATTCTACCATTCCTTCTATTGAAGCAGAAAGGTGCATCAGAGATGGTAGAAGAATGGAAAAAATAATGTAATTTGAAGAACTCCAATTCAACTATGGCAAAATAAATTTTTTAACAAATTATGGCCTCAAAGGCCCTAAGTAATGACAAATACATGGCTTTCTTTGATAAATTAATTCAGTATTGAATTTCTGAAGTAGTCAGTGATGAGTGTTATAAAGTTGGATTTTTCTACCTTGTGTCTGGGACAATGGATCCAGGTTCACATGCTACAACACTATTAGTGAAGTTGACCCTAGGTTGTCACATCTTCCCTCACTGGCTCAGAAAGCACAGCCACTGCACTGGTCACATTGCAGCTTCTGACAAAAGATGTTAGATTTGCGGAGCTCATTAAGATTTGTACCTTAAGGCTTATTTCATGTATGAAGACACTTTTGAATTCTCTTCACTTTGAGACACAAAGAGCAAGGACTGGACACAATGTTCACCCGTATAGTTTACCATTCTCCTGGGCACCCTTCTTTCACTGTTCCTAGATGAGTCTTGTATTTAACAACATTAAGAGACGCACCATTACACTGTGACATCTTACTGAAGGATAGCAGCCTTCCTCATTATTTGTTACTATAGAACCATTGTGCTGTCTGCAAGTTTAAAAGCCAGAACTGTGTCTGCATTTAATAGATATAATTGCATCAAAAATGAATATTTAAGGAACATCAGTAGAAACAGAACTTATCATTAGCCTTACTAGGAACAGCTCCTTTTTGAGATCAGTCACTGAACTAGTTTTTACGTGACATACATCCTCTTTGTTCCATACAATTCTGATGAAAATAATAATCAATTTCAATACAGATGTAAATAGTAATCTCATTACAGGGGTTTCACAACTGAAAATTTAATTTAACTTCAGTACCACTTTCTTCCCAACACATGCATTTCTTAAATCAAATTAGGATTTCTTCCATAACTAAACATTTTAAGATTCTTGTGTTCTCCTATTATCCTCTTACACTTCTTCATCCTATTTGCTTGTTTTTCTTTATTAACTTTCACCATCTGTTCATTTAGTCTTGATGTTCTTTGAAGCAGTTTTTTTCCTTCAGAAACCCTCCCTGAAATACTTTTAGTTCACTTACACTCTAACTTCAAAGGAAAGTCTGAGTAGTTTGCAAAATTGACAGCAATTATCATTCTGTTGAGGCAGAATAATCAATCTGTTGAAGCAGAGGAAAGCCCTCTTCAATAATAAAACAAAAAAAAAACCCCAAAGAGTTTTGAAACTTCCCTTAAAAAAAAAAAAGTTACTTCTACTAAGTTTTCCCAAAAATTTTTTTCAAAGATTCAGCTAAAAAGGTTATTATATTTTAAAATATTGAAAAGCTGACCTTTATAAACAGAAGAACTGCCTTGGTTAACATTGTATTTTTATTACACTGTTAAGATTGCCTGAGTCACACCAGATAAGTCAATATACAATACTTCCTGCTTTCTTTTTATAAAGATAAAGTTTCTGACTTCTGTAATGTCACTGAGGTTCAACAAGTTATCAAACCTTCTTTGCATAAGGCATTGAGCAGACATGCACTTCACGTATTTCAGAATGAGAGATAAATTCAGTGGAACATACAACATACAGGAGATCTCTCACCTCATATTGCTTTCTAGTTGTACATTCTTTATTTGTTCCATTACGCAAGAAACTCCCATTGGCAACAATAGGAGTTCAAAGCAAAATAAGAAGAGAATATGCAGTGAAAATCTCCAGTACAGATAGGACAGGAGAATTTTTTCTTAGGCTGATAAGGCTAAATCAACAGCTGCACATGTCACGTAGAAATATAGAGAAAATTTCATTCCAGGAACAAAACCTTCTGGGAGGCAGACAATCTATATAACCTCTGTGACATCAGGAGGAGCTTTATAGGGTGTGACTGTTCCTCTTATGTCCATAGGCCTAATACTGGAAGTCTGGCGGGGGGTTCTGTCTGTAGAAATGCCATTACATCTGAAATACCGAATTCAATGTAACATAGCCTTTTGTCATATCAGAAGTTTCTATTTAACACACCGCTGAACTTGTTCTTTCGTTGTATAAAGGCCTTGCAACTCAGTAAATAAATTCAACAAATCCTTCTATTTAAAAAGTATAAGCACTTTTGTATCTTTTTGTCTGCTTAAGTTGCAAGCTATTTCTTATCAAGCAGCACTGCAAAGAATCGTTAAAAAACATAGAAAATATTCAAGCAAACATGAATGTATGTAAGTTTTGTCTTACAGATGCACTGAAAAATATCCAAGTAAAATGTGATTTTGATTATTTCAGAGACTACAGAGCAGAAGTAATGATTTAAACATTTGACTAATGTATGTGTTTATGAATATATGGCAAGACTATGAAGAATTCATCTTCAGGTGCTCATGGAGCCTGAGGTCTACAATAGTCAGTCTCTGGGGAGATTAAAGTAGATGTCTTTGTAGTTGTTAGTTGCCACCATGAAAGGATAAACTAAGATTTATTGAATATTGTATGAAGCATAGAAGATAGAAAGAATTTTAAAGCTTTTTTAATATTTATAATTATTGGTTTTATTTATTTATTTTGGTGGACAAAGTGTTCTTAGTAATATGGGGTACTTAAACTGTCAGTGTGTTTTCACACTGACAGGCTACAGGTGCAACAGAATCTATCTGCAAATAAATGACATATTAAACATGCAACAAGCTCTTCGATTGTTTCTGATTACTGACAGATGTACTAGCTAAGTGTTGGGTAGCTTCCCATGCAAGGCATTCATTTAGAAAAGAGTTTACTAAGAATGTACTTTAAAATAATATCTATAGTGCCATACCTTTAGCTTGCTTACATTAAGGAATCCCATTGTATATCTAGCAGAAAATGCTTAAAATTTAAAAAGTCACTTTGCATAAAAAGCAAAGGCAGGAATGAATAGTTTCAGATCATGAACAATAAGTTCACAATAACATTATTTCTGATAATCAAATAGGAGATGACATTTCAATAATTAGTAACTGAAACACAACAGAGTAAATTCAAATCTTATTTTTACCAACACTCAGGTTGTTATAGTAACCTGCCAGATTAGTTAAGAGAATTGTTTCTCAGATGCAGAAATTTACCAGAGCTCTGCTTAGTCATAGAAACAGAAAAAAAAAAAAAATCTGTCTAAATATGCTACCTCTCAGACACCCAGTAAAGGCCAATTTATCCTGGGAGGCCCTCACTAATGTCAGCTAAGATCAGTGAGTACCGCTAGATCTGAATCATCAGCCAACAGCTTCCTGCCTCTGTGCATTTCAATCACATAAGAAGCTCCAGAATAATACCAAGTATTCTAGAAAAAGAAATCACAGATATACCATAAAATGAGAACAAAGTTTAGCTCTACCTACTTAAAATAAGTTAGAATGCCTTCTGTGTACATTTAATTGAGTGCTGAAATAATACATTAACGCTCACATACTTTGAAAATGAAGCTCCATTAGAGTCTCGGCAGTCTTCAAGAATTAACATCCTACTTAATTTCACTCAATAAAAGCTGCTTGCTTCAGCTTTTCTTTTCAGTTCTTGAGTGTATGCACAAAAAATTTTATGCAGTGACATCCTTCCCCACAAATGGTACTAATGGAAGGTTCAAAAAGGCATATTCCAGAGTTATAAGGTTTCATGAATGTCAAGTTCAGAAAGGGCTGTAAAATTTTTTATTTAATCCGGTGTATCACAAGCCATTACATTTCACCCCACTCCACCCATACTAGACTCAATAAATTTAAGAAGATGAAGCCATTCCTCAGAAGATAACTTATTATCAGAATTTCTATTTTCAGAAACTGGCTAAGTGAGAGGTGCAAAAAGGCCTTCATAGATGCATTTGGTTCTAGAAAAGGACTTAGAAAACCCTGTTTTCCCAGGTCAGCCTGGCTGAATATAATTTTTTTACATAAAATTTCTACATCATTTTGACCCTAAACACCTGAAAAGACCTACTAGTGAAGCAACTCAGAAGACTGTCTATACCGTCTTAGAGTATAAGTCCCAATGCCTTGATTTCTTCTCTCATATATTGGTAAATCCCAAAGTTTTTCAAATTAACAGTAAAAAAGTAAATATTGGAGACAGAGAGAATTATAAAAAAAAGCGATGATGTATTAAATAACGTTTTCAGCTTCCTATACCATGGTTTAAACTAGTTTCCACATTCCACCTTCATGTGGCATACATGATTTTGTAGATCATTAACTAGAATTTCTTGAAAACTCTGTTGTACATAGGATATGAAATGAGGCATAAGACCAGAGGGCTACAAGTCTGATCAAGCACAAGAATTTCGGTAGGTGCAAGCAAGAAAAATTTATTTCTCTTCCAGTGATAATTCTTCTCCATACAAAACAAGGATGATAGGGTAATGACATATAACCCCACAACACAACTTGTGCCTGTGCTTTTTTCTGTCATGTATTTACCTATCTAGAATAATTTCTTTCTTTATACATTTCTTTGCCATTTTACATTATACCTTATATTAAGTCTTTAGTTCTGGATTAATCTTCAGAAGACTGCAAGAATAAACAACTGTGTTTTATATGAGTTTTATATGCATTTAGATGATTCTATTTCATCTGAACAAAGCTCATAATTCAATGTGCAATATAAAAATTCAAATAAGGGTTTTCATCATAACAGATTGCTAACCCACAAACATTAAAAAACAAACATGCTTCAATGAATAATATGATCAAACACATAATTTAACTTCAAATACAACTGACAATGGGCAAAACAAAATTGACAATGCAAGACAAACAAGCATTATATATCTTATGCATTTTACCCAGAGTTGTTCTCATTATTCTAAATAAAAGCAAAGTAATCTGCTAAAACTGAATCAACTGATGCCTGAAAAAAACCTAAATTAAAATAAAAAATACCAGTTTTCTGTCCCAGCCATCACCCAGTAATCAAAATTTCAGTGTGCATCAGTAAGAAAAACAATAGCATAAGCTGCATTTCACATATTGATTATTCTGCATCTGAGGTCAAATCATGCATTTCTTATTTGGCTGGTTGTTAGTCTAGACTTCCAGTGACTTGCACATATTCCTACCTCTCACTTCTACACTCAAACCAGCACTCCATTATTTAAGAAGTGCAGAACCAGTGTTTAAGGGCAGAATCAGAGAAGTCCAAGCTTTTTATTTTATGTATTTACCAGAGATAAAGACTCTACTTAACACACTATAGAGATTTCTTCTTAGAGAAACAATACTATGAGTCTCTAAAAATCAATACAGAATAAAGGAAATCATGCAAAGCCAAATCCATCTGGTTTTTAAATTTCAAAGGCTTTGTCAACTCAAGCATCAAGATTGTAACGGTAAAATAAAAGAGCACACCTACAAATCATGATTCTAAACCACTGTTATGAATAATCCTAAGTGAAACAAAATTATTGAAAAAAAAAGAAAATAAAATAATATTGATATATTTAGACTGTCTTTAAGGCCTCATTGGTGAGAAAAAAATGATTCACATCTTGATTTTGATCTTTTGGGAGACAAATTTGAATTTGGATACTAACAAGGATAAATAGAAAGTCAGGAAGGTTAAATAGCCACAAATTAATATAAAAGTATGGAAAAAATATTGGCTGGTTCCCCCAATAGCCTAAAATGATACTATCTCTCTGTTTTAATGAAACTACAGCACTTCACATTCTGTCGCTTCTGTGAAGTCATAGTACTCTGTGTTGCCATGCTATACAAAATATTTTAACATGTCTAATATCTACACAGTTCAGGGATAGGACATCATAATTAAAGGTAAGTTCATAGCACATTGTAATTCAAGATTTCTAGATCACATGAACATGCACAGCACTTTCATTTCACCATGGAATCCATAATTCAAATACAATGGAAAATATTTTTCTTTTTTTAGTCAGCAAAACTAAGACATACCTAGATGTTTACCATGCCTTCATTTCTAGCTGTGTTAATGTTCCAGAAGAACAACCACAAAATGCCACTGAAATATATTAAAAGAAAAGTAAGAAAGGAGAAAAATCCACAGATATTTTCTATAATGTATAGAACCCAACTACTTACATAAAGGCATAGAGGAGTGGTTATTTGTAATTACTGAACGTGTCCCTGCTAAAGCAAGGAAGCAACGCTAAAGACTGAGTAAGGGAAACATATCTGAAGAAGGACACTTTTTCTGTATTTGTGCATTGACAAGGTTACTTGCCAGAATCCTAGACAAAACAGATCATACATTTATTTGTTGTGCACTCTTTCCACTGCCATTTCAATGACATTTAACACTTCATACCACAAGGCAGTTACAAAAAGATACAACAGATGTTTGATGGCATGGAGGGCACCAGGGTCTTAGACAAATGTTTTGATCTGGAGAAAGGAATCCTTTTCTTACCAGCAGCAATTATGAAATGAAGGAAATTGTTGAAAAAGTTTTATAGGGTATCTAACTATCAAAAAGTGGGGGCAAAAATATAAACAGCCGTTAAAAAACTAACTGCAAAACAGTGTAGGTAGCTTATCCCTCAGAGCTGGAGAAAAATCTAGCAGTCGTTCTTTAAATGGAGTATGAGACTAATGTGCTTACAGATCTGGTATTGCACTCAGAGAGCTTTTTTAAACCAATAGAATAGGAATATAAAACAGAAAACAAATAAGAAAAAAATATGAGAACAGTAAAATAAAATCATTAAAAACAAATCCGTGCTCCGATATGTAATTTCAGGCTTGCAAATGCAGGACTAAAAGCAGATTCTTTCCCTAGAGCTACATTTAAGCTATGGTTGTGATCTTTCATCTATCTTTCATAGTATTGCATTCATATCTAGATGACAAAAGTGAAGTTCAATATCTGTTATGAAACCAGGTGAAAAACATTAACCAGATTTGAGGATGATAGCCTGACTTAGTCTGCGTTGACAATTTACAGCAGTCAGCCTTAACAGGTTAAGTAGTTTCAAGTTGTTAAACTACGATACAGTTCCTCTAAGGACTTCAGGTCATCTTAACTATTTAAACTATTTCAGCAGGACAGCTGGTAGGGTTTTACAAAATACTTGATATGAGGATTCTTAAAGGATAAACTAGCATCTGCAACTCCAACTGATTTCAACAAACATAAAACATTAGACCTTGAAGTCCTTGAAGACATTCACAAACTCAAATCAAGTTAAATTTTCACTGACAAAACAAAACAAAAAACCCCGACAACTTTGCTTTGTACTTTTTATTCTTTTTATTCAAAATATTCAAAATTAGTCCAGGGTCCACAGCTGTGGATAAACTGAACCCATTCTAAGTACGCGTCCTATTCCAAAGAGGCACTATAACAGAAGTAGCTCTTTTCTCTCACACTTTATAGCTTTGAAGCTTTGTTTGTTGGTCAAATAGGAGCAACCATTATGTTTAATTCAGATATATGAAAAAAAAATGACTAAATACATAGTGGAAATTTGTTCAAAAGCATCAGTTATCAGATAGGAACCAGGCAGGTAGGGTATCACTTGGCTAGGTCTAAGCTTAAGTGACAATTCTAGTATTTACATGTTCCAGGTACATGTGTTTCTGCATTCTGAAATTAAATTCCCAGGAAAAAAAGAAATCAAAACTACAGTACATTACTATGGATTTCTGCAACAGCTAGCCCTAAGAAGCAGTGTGAACTACTCCCATGAAGAGATCAAACAGTCTGCTAGGACTATACCAATTAGGGACTTGAAATGATCAGAAATGGGTAGGGTAGGAATGTTTGAATATACTGGTTTACTATTCTTTGCATTGTTTCTTACTGTCTTGTCACAACAGGCCAGGCATAATGTGATGTACTCTAACAGAATCTGACAGAGTATGGCTAACACACTGCAAGAGTGGGTGAGATGGAAACCAAAGCAAGCTCCCATAGCCTCCCTACCTATTTCCCTCTCAGAGTTTCCTGTGTAGATGAGAAACTCGAAGCTCACCAAGTAAAAACACCCACCCCAAATACCAAGTGATCGAAATTTCAGCCACCATGTTTCTCACAACAGATATTTAAAACAAATAAAAATGTACTTGCTCTATGGGAGAATTCAAAGAAACCTTAATAGGGACTCTTTGTCATATTAGTAGCTGTTGGACATACAAATTCGATTCAAAAACATTGTGAGTATATGTTATGGTACACTATTAAATTGAGTCATATTTTTCCTTCATAGAACCTTTCCTCATTTAGTATACAAAATGGATGGTTCTCATTTAGTGAACAGTTATTTGATATGCTGTTCTTTCTTCATCGTTAATTGGATAGCCTTAGGCCTTAGATATCACATATTATTCAAATGCTGTTCTGATGACAAAGCTATTAATTTCCTTATGTGACTTTCTCTGCCACTTATCATTAGAACATCAACTAGAATTTCTACCTAATTCCGTTGCAACTGCATATTAGTCCTGAGAGGACCGTCAGGCTGCCACCCAGGAAACAAGAACACATGAATGAAACTCAGGGTTTATCGGTTTTGCATATTTTTGTTAAATAAAAATGAAAAACAAATAAACGGCTTTAGAAGCACTCCTAGCATCACACAGGAGCTACCCAGGAAAACTGGTTCTATCCTGGCTTCTGCCACAGCTCACTTAAGACAGTTTCTTCTTTTCCTTTAATCCTCACCTACCACAACTAGGCAGCTCCTGGCAAGAGGAAGCAGATTCATGAATGTAAGCTGCTTAAGATGAATTGATAGTGGAGAAAAAGTCACCTTTTTTTTTAAACTCATTCACATTATTTTGCAACTCCTCTTCACAAAAAAAAGCCCTAATTTTTCACAGTGATTCCATTTAAAAGCCAAAAATTTATATACTTTGATACAATTCATTTTTTACAAGTCTGAGTTATTTTACCTTTACTTTCGTCTTGCCTTGTGGGATAGAATAACAAGATGTTAAATGTTACTTATAAATACAAATACCAACAAAAGGATAAAAGTAACATATCAAGTAATAGTATCTTTTCCTACAAAACTCACATCTGATAGATATGGAGATAGATGCAAGTCAAAAGAGACCAACAGAATTCTAGTGAGTAAACAGCAAAATCTGTATAAAAAGTAACCACTAGGAATAATTTATTCATATTCCTGAGAGATCTTTCTATATAAGCTGAGACCTCTGTAATTAAAAAGTGGACAAAAAAAATAATTAAAAAATAAGTGAATTTGATCCTTGGTTGTCCAGATTAAGAAACTGGCAAAAATTGCATCTAAAGAATGTTAGAAATTACAGCCTACAGTCCTACACCTATCAGTGCCTCCCTTGCTCTATTCATTTGGGTTTTCTTGGTTGTTTCTAAAGGTCATTGATATCACACACATCTAGCTAACTGCAATCTGCATAGCTTTGGCAGTCAGTATGATACCATATGGGCAACCCCAAGACACTCAAAGGATATGCAGGTTTTACAAAAAGAAAGATTTTAACAATACTAATAATGGTCTTAATGCTGTTTAAGGAAGGATTTAGCAGTCTCACATCCAAAGAAGCTCCAGTAAAGAGCATAAAAGAGTTTACTCTATTTAGCTTATAAATGTCATCTTATTTCTGTCAACAATTATTTTAATTGCTGCTGAAATTAATTACATCTATTTTTACATTACTATGAGGCAGCATGATACAAATTTGTTTATAATATGAAATCGATATTTAATGAGAACTGTGTTATTACAAGTGTGGCAATATTTTTACTAGAATTAATACGCTACATTTATAATTCCCCCCCTATTCCCAGCCATCTTACCAACTCAGATAAAGCTCTGTACTACAGTTCCAGTATCCAGGATCTGAACTATGAATTTCAAACTAAAAGTTGCCATTCTAAAGGGAAAGCAAGTCTCTCTCATTGTCTGGAGGCAGTAGAAGATAAATTTACCTATAAATTTAGTCTTCTGATTCTTGGCACGCTATTTAGTGTACAGGAAAATCAGTTTTCAGTTTGCTTCACTAATTCATTAATTCTATGCTGTCCTGTTTGCCAAGGTTACAAGAAAGCTGCACTGTTATGCTGGTTTAGCTGCTGCCTTGCCCCTGGTTCTAGCCATGGTTCCTGGGCTCTGATTGCAGCCATGCAGCACAGTGCTGCAGACTGGTTTTCAACACTACAATTTGCTTACTTAACCAAAAAGTCTAGCAGACTCCTCTGGCAATTCTATTTGTTCCTCTGCAGACTTGACACTCCATGAAGTAAAGAAAGAATACTTTGTGTGACATGAAGATATCATCTTCAAAAATAAGAGATGAAAAGTGTTTGTGGACTAAGACTTCAGAAATTTCTGAAGTACAGCAATAAAATAGCTCTTCAGTTACTTAATTTTTGAAATCCATTGCACTAGAATTATACTGAGGATATATAACCTTTATATCCTTTTGTTTGGTTTGATTCTATAGATTTCTCTTTCTCTTTATTTCTCCAGAAGAAATAAATTTTATTTCAAGAAAGAAGAGTTCTCAAGAATGAAGAGTTGCCACTATTATGCTATCTTTTAAGAAGGAACTCTTAATTTTTTCAGTTTCAAGATACAGTAATCGAAGACTGACTTGAAAGATAGAGCTTTTAAGATTGGTGGGGATCTTGTTTTCTGCGTTAATTTTAAATACCATTCTCTGGAAAGAAGATACATCACAACAAGAGGCATTCAAATGCTCCAAGATGCTCATCTCGATTTTTGCTGGATGGAAATCTTAAGCAAGTACCATATTGCAGGCATCTTCTTATGTTTTCTTTTTTCAGTTGCTCTTACTTGCTCAATATTGGAAAGAATCACATGCAACATATTGCTCAAAGCTAATATTTGAGGATCACTCTGCTCTTCCATTTATTGACCATCCTTAATGGTCAATACGGAATATAATCCCTACAGATATTACAGGAGCTAGAAATACCTTTTCCACTACAGTAATGTATTTCTGAGAGATCTGATATTTCTGATCATTATTAGTTCAATACTACTCTCATAAGGAATATCTTTGTTAAATATAATGCCTGCTTGAGGGCTGCCACAGGAAATCAGTAAAATAACATTAGTCTTATTCTAGAAAGAGCATTGTAACACAGCAGAGAATATTTAAAGGAGGTTAAAGCTCCTGGCAGAGAATTCTCTTTCAGGATTTTCCCACAAAGTTTAGAATCAGCTTAAACTGTTAACAGGCATGCTGCCCAGCACTAGCAATGCCTGCTGCCTTGAATGACTAAAGAGCAAGAGAGAAAGAAAAAAAAAGACATTCCCGAGACAGACAACAGTTGCACCCAATGTCAAGAGAAACAGCAAAATGAAATTAGAGTAAAAAAACTATTGAAAAGATAAAGCAGTTTCTCACATATAAGTGTGCAGTAGCTAGCAATGCTCTATTTGTGCGAAGTAGACCAAATTAAGAAAAATGAAAATGTGTTTGGCAATCTCAGCAGAATCTCCATTTGTCTGCAGCATAAAACCACAATTTTGTACAATTTAGCATGTCTAGCAAGCATCTTGGCTCAAGAGCAGCCTAGGAATAAATTAGAGACTTGATATTACAGAACAGGATTGAATTGCAGGATCTGCATTGGCAGAGCTGTGTGGGAGTTGTGTATAAAGCACCTGCTTGCATTTTGACTTGCCCAAACCAATGCCATTTACCTTTTGCTAAACTGGCCGCCAAAATCCCTGCATAACATTTGGAGCAGGAGAAGCAGAAAAAGGACAGTAAAAGTGCCTTACATATGTACTTCCAAACACAGTATGAGCTGCAATTGGCAAATATTAATGAGCTAGTTTTTTACTACTTTGAACTGAATATTCACAACAGTCATGAACATAAAGGTGAGCAAGAAGAAGGGGTTATGCAAACAAATGGAGAGTTCACCACACACTGGCAAACTCAAAGACCTCTTTGGAATTAAACACTATTCCACTATTATTAACCACTTTTGCTTTTGGGCTAGGCAGGGTGGGTATGGGTTACCTTATCATATATGTGTTGCCTCTGAATGCCCTAGGAGACACCCTGACTCATGCTGTCGCTCCAGAATAGAGCCTGTCTCCCAGAAATCTAATGTCATCCCTACAGGACTTCAGCTGTTCTGGGGACAGGGCAGGGTGGCCCTAGGCACCTGTATGTAAATAACAAAATGCCACCAGTACAGTTCCCTCTGGTGAAACTGTGTATCTCTTTGAGGTTTCTGTCAATTTTTACCCACTTTGCTTGGCCATCAAGTGGAGAAAAGGGTGCTACCAGATTCTGTGTGTGTGTTGTGTGTGTAACTCCCAAAAGAGAAAAATCTGACTTTGGAAAAACTTACAAGAGGAGCACTTAGTAGATTCTCAGTGAAAATCCACTTCAAGAAAGCAGGAATTTTCATGCTAATTAGGTGAGATTTGACCTGACTAATAAAATGGTAGAAACTAATTAAAATGTAACTACACAAGTCTACTCCTACCTCAGAAATTACATTGTAGAAGCAAGGACAGGTATGACACAGGACAAACACAATCTTTGCAAGAAAAGTTTAAGCTTTATTTTGATGTCTGAAAGTTTAACATAGATATGGATTATGGACAGATAACCACAATACAGCATCAAATATCCAACGCAGCGCAACACTTCATCAGTTACGAAGTTATCTTACTGCTTGCTTATACAGTTATAACAAACCTGGATGTACTCAACCATCCAGCCAGAGGGTAGATCCGGTATCTGACAGAATCTTCAAACATTCTCCCTAATGATAAATCATTTAAAAAACCTTCTCATCTATGACTTTTTCTTCCTGAGGTTTCCATTACAGGTAAAGCAGCCTGAAAGTTTCACCACCATTTCAAACCAACTCAAACTAAACTCTAGCCTAAAAATGGATAAATTATTAAATTTATTAATAAGCATGGACATGGATAAATAGTTGACCAGAAACCTTTTCTTTAAATTACTAATATTTGTTTAATCTCTTTTAAAGTTTTATGCTATTATGAACCCAACAAATTCCTGAAATAACTGCCTAAGTGTTCCCATCTGGTATTTTAACAGATTTTAAGCTCTTCAAGTATGCAAACACATCTACAACAAACACACTTAACTTTTTACCTTTGATGATCTAGTGTCACCCATGCATAGTGTCTGAGATTTGACTACAGTCTTATATATCTCAGTCATACTAATAAATTTGGGGGCTAAGAAATGAACAGTTTAAAGGACAATAATAGTTTCCTGACTGTTCCTGGAGAAATTATGGAAAATAGTTTAAATAAAGAAAATTTATACTAAAAAGAAAACACAGGAGAAAAAAAGTCTATTAATAGGAAATGTATGAATGGTAACATTTAATAACATATTGAAATGTCAGTCGTGGTTCAGTATATGTCTATATTGTGAATAATTTTTAAAAAGGAATAGATTTTATTATAAACATGACATGAGATCTCACAATCACAATGTTATACAATGTTCTTAATCAAAGTGCACTTCTAATGGATATATTTAAGAAAAATTCATCCAGGAAAAAACCGCAAAGCAGAGCCATCATATGAACTCACAAATGCTCTTTAAGAGTAATTTCATTTATTTTGAGAAACACAGGAATACATTCATTGCTGACTCAAATAACCTTTCCATTTTATTCTGACATTCCCCACTACAATACCATTTTCTAGCAGGTTAGGTGCAATTAAAAGCATATTCCCTATTTTGATTCACATACCTTTTAGAATACTTCACAGCATCTCTTTTTTTCTTTTCATTCCACTCTATACAACAGAGATAACAGACTGTTCATTTAATCCTATTCCTTATAGATTGAGGAAGAAAAGGTCTATTAAAGCAAAGAATTTTGAGTAGGAAATCAACAGTCCCCTGAAATTTTTTGAACTTTGTTCTAAAAAATGAATCAATGAAAATAAAAATTTAAAAAGGCTAGATAAAAATAAAAACTGACTATGCATACTCTCTACCAATGTTGAGTGAAAATGTTTCCACTTTTTAGTTGCATGGAAACAACTCCATATATTCTAATTTTTTGTTCTCAGTTGGATTGTGTTTATTGCCTGACAGTTTTTCTTTAAGGGACTTCTAGGTACATTTGGCCCACGAGGCAACTCTCAACCACTCACCATTTTCCATGTAGAAACAGACATATGTTGCTATGAGCAGCATAAGTTGCTTTACAGTCAAATAATAAAACAAACTACTTTTCTATAAAATTTATAAATTCATCTTTATATGATTAAACAATATGAAACATTCAGGGCTGCATACAGAGGTACCTCATTACACTGTTAATATTCTGATGAAGTAACAAAATGTGATTGTTTAGTGAAATAGCACCATTTGATGCCTCAAACTAATCTTCTGATATTAATCTTAGAGTTGGAAAAGGTATCCTATGTCTTGCCATAGTTATTGTCTGCTTCAAAACCTGCTTGTTCTCTTCACTTTCAACGTTGGCTACTCAGTAATCTTCATTGTATAATGCAAGATTTTTCAATGCAAACAACATTGATTGGTTTATTAAATTCTTATAGAAAATATGGTTCAAATGAATAACCAGTTTTGTTCTGCAGGTCAACAATGAATAAAGCCACACTGTGAAATTATGAC
This sequence comes from Phalacrocorax aristotelis, assembly GCF_949628215.1. NCBI lineage: Eukaryota > Metazoa > Chordata > Aves > Suliformes > Phalacrocoracidae > Phalacrocorax > Phalacrocorax aristotelis. Next base: position 34,678,010 of record NC_134311.1, on the reverse strand, counting down.
CAATTCCGGATGAAAACAGCTTCACTAGAAGTGAAATTGAAGCTGCTCTGAGCAGGTAACTGTTCTTTCACTTACGAATTCAGTGAACACTGATTGGTTGTTTTATTTTAGAAAAATCAATATTTTTATTGGAGAAGAGAGAAAGACAAAATAGTTGTCCATTTGAACAAGTCAATAAAAGTAGAAATGCTTAAAAAATTCCTCAAGAGGAATAATTACACTGAGAGGATTTCATTAGCGTGGAGATTATCTTGAAGTAAATTTCAACATCAGAAGTCAATAGCTACCCTGAGTGTTTTGTCATTATTTTGCCAGTTTCCACTAGAGACATATTTCTGTGGTAAAGACAAGATAAGGTAAATAACTAAAATCTGCTACAGTATTCTGAATAGCAAAATAATTCTGTTTCTAAATGACCATGGCTTTTTTTTGTTGTTTCTTTTTATTACATCTTGCCTTGACAGTCAACAAAAGGTATGAATTTTCATGTCCTCAAAAAGTTCCAATTCTGCCCTGTATTCAACCATATAATATGTTGTTTAATGTCAACTATTAAATCTTGAGCACATGCTTAGAGTTGTTCAAACATTTTTGAAGCTTGAATAGTCTCAGTCCTACAAGGAATCAGAGTTGGGAGAACTAGTCTCCTACTCAATTTTTGGCCTGATAAAAACCTGTGGGGTTAATTTATGTGTTTGCTAATTGGCTTTATTTCAAGTATATTTTTGTCAGGAAACATTAGTATATTTCATCACTTTTAGCTCATTTCTTATTGAATGTAATATGAAAAGGGATGGACAAAGACAATAAAAGGATTATGGCTGACAAAAGCAAGCTAATTTGTCTCATAATTAGCAACCTGGAAATTGTCATGGTTCACCAGGACTATATGTGTGCTATTTTTTGTTCAGTCTGTTTTTCTGACCGTTGTTACTTGTATTGTGTATATATTTAGTAACGGCAGAAAGAACATATATGAAAAAGTAACTGTGAGATACTCTTACATTTTAACATTGCATTCAGTTATGATTAGAAATACAGTTAATAAATATGCCTGTTTATGGCATTACTCTGAGCAGTATCTCTAAGCTACATGTGGAAAACTCTCATCCATACATTTGGACGCCAGCATATGTTGCTGAAAAGCTGAAAAGTTGTTTCTTTACCCAACGTTGGAACTGCTTTTAAATTCAAAAACAACACTAGATCTTATAAGAAGTAGAGATGATTACATCCAATAGAAAGAGATGCGAATTATGGGGTTATTTGTCGACAAAAAAATAATTTAGTGAGTCAACTAAAGGGCTTCATGTACTCTTATGAGTTTTCCTGCACAAGTTAGCCAGAGGAATAATAACAGTGTAGCTCCTTTTCTAGATGTTGTCCAAAATAATAATTGCTTTTGACTACAATCCTAGTTACACTTGGGATTAAACGCATCCCCTCCTGCCTCAAGATAAGAGTGTCTATACTGTTATTTAACATCATTTCACTAATCTAGTTAAATTCAGTATTATAGTTGATCTATAGAATTTTCCATGCTTTTCAAGCCCCACAGATTGTTATTCAAATTACTCCATAAAGTCACAACAATAAGAGGTTCTGTAGACTGAAGCCAGCCAGTAAGCAGGATGTTTGTTCCCCCTGTACCCACTCATTAAGGAATGTTACTAAAAGCTTTTGAGTCTTACAAAATTAATGTTAAATGTTCAGTTATTTCCACACGAGGTTCATTTGATTCCAAATCAGAGGTCCATGTCTCATTTTTTATGGTCTTATTTTTAGAGCCAGATTTATACTGACAGCATTAAAACATTAAATTTTTTGGGCTCCATGCTCAATAATTATCCTGCCCTTACTTTTCTGTAAGTAGGGACTCTCAGGCTGTGAATCTCTTTGAATGATACAACTGAACTCAACACTGAAGCTTGTCACTAGCAAACATACTCCAGCAAACACTCACTAAAGATTTTCATACTCTTTTCTCATTCTGTATTTTTTTTTAACAGCTCACAAATGTCAAGATGGCTGTTTTCCTTTAAAATCTATTCTTTGTCCACAGTGACCACAACTTATTATTATTGGACTGAACAGTAATAAGATGAGCTATCCACTATCTTTGCAGATGCAGATACAGTTTTGGAGGAAGATACCTAGACACCCCAAAGTTGTTTTTTAAAAATTGCTGCTGCCAAACCCATAAACCTTTTGATCTATACTGGATCTTGACTTACACCAGATGTCTACAGAATACCTCTTAAAATTAATCAGCTGATATTGTGTGTCTTCAAATCTAATAGCCACCTTCATCTGTGTGAATTCAGAGATCACTCCTTTTAAGCAGATAAGAAATATTGTTGTAGAAGCAGATGAGTTGTCCTCTCCCTAGGAAACAGAGCTTTGTGTCCCAAAATTTCATTTAGCAAGGAATTATTTTGAGAAGTATCATACCAACTCATCTATACCCCTTCTCTGGTCAATAGAAAGGGAGTTAATTAGCAAAGGCTAATACATAGCGTCCCTCACTGACTCTGTCTATATTACCCCTTGGAGAGTAACACAGAGGGGGGAATAATGCTATCTAGGTTGACGAAATTTTTGCCTTCTGGATGGTAGGGCAGTATCAACCAACTTCTCCTTGTTCCTCTCCATTCCTAATTGCTGTTGTAGTCATAAGATCATCTAGTCAAACATCCCCTAGATCAGCTTGTTTTACATCACCCAGATATACCCACATGAAAATTTTTAGCTTACTTTTAGCTAATGCCTTTCAGAATGCAGACAGTGTTCTTTTGGAGAGATGAAGGATCCACTACTGCTTGTTTCAGGGCTTAGTCACTTTTATTGTTCAAAATATATTAATTGGTTTGAATCCAGTTTCTTTCTCTGGGTTTTGTTATATCGTTCTCTACCTGGAAAATTACAAAGTATTGAAGCAACTGGCTTTTTCTCCCTATGAAAATACTTACAAACTGCAGTCAAGTCACTTATCAGGCTTTTCTTTCAAATGTAAAGTATGAACTCTTTATTATCTCCCTGATAAACATAACTTCTGCTCCTTAAGTCATTCTGTGACTCCTTTTTGCACCTTGCCCTATTCCATAAGTCGAAATTTCAAATGGAAGCATATGATCTGTACACGACATTCTGATATTGATAATGCCTAATTTGTGCTCAACAGAAAAGGTCACTTCAGTTTTTTAACTTACTCTTCTATTTATACAAGTGGATGATGAGGATACAAATCAGGGCCAAAGGGAGATTTAAAATCAGTTATACAACTTCTGTGATCTCTTGAAACTGCTTAACATGTATTATTTCTTTACTACAACAATTTAAGAGTTTATGTCTGCTTAATTTCACACAGTGCCAAGTTTGCAATATTTTAATGAAGGGAAGTATACCCCAAACTGGATCATCATCACTTTTCCCTGACAGATGCCCATTAATAATGCAACCAGAACCTTAAGAACAAACTGCAAATTCCTTCTCAGAAAAACTCCCAAAAATAAAAATATCCACATTATGAGAAACATAACCAGAAACTGTGCTAACCTTTTTATGTAGAACATACAATTCCCTCTATCTTACATGCAAGAGGCTCTTTTTAGTTAAAAAAATATCACACTTTATTCTAAAGAAATAAAGCAGACCCAGATTTAACTTTTATTTAACATAATTTGGCTAACATTGTTATGATATCCGTTGCTGTCAATTATACATTCTGCACTATGTAGTTGAAACAATTTGCATAGAATAAATTACTAGTTATTCTGAAACCATTTTCTCATAGCACAGTACTCTAAAAGTGCTATAATTGCATCTGATATCTCTCTGACAGGTCTTGGTATTTCATACCCATTGAATGAACAAAACATGCACTCTATCCAGCAGGATACATTAAGAATAAAATGAAATCTGGCATTTACATGCCATTTTCATTGATATTCATGCAAGAAAATGCTGTAGTTTAGCAACTCAGTCCAATGCTTCTCAAAGTGAATGGAAAGAGTCACAGCAACATCAATGACAGCTGGATCATAAGCAGAGGCCCAGCAGAGGCAAACTACCTATGGCACATGAAAATGAGATGCCAAGCCAAGCACCCAAACTGCACTGATTATATAATAGCCTGCTGCTTAAATTCAAACAAGTAGCCAAGTCCACCAATAAATTATTCAGGCATTCCTATGCTGCAGGTTATGGGCCAGATGCATTCCTTTGACAATACATACAACCTATCAGCAATCCTGTAGCAGCTTCCTCCTTTTGAATGAGACTAAAGTTCATTACATTTCTCCTTTTATGTTTTTTGGTTTGTTTTTGGGGTTGTTGGGGGTTTTTTTTAGTGCTGTGGTAACATCCACAGTCACTCAAGACCAAAATAACAGAAGTTTATGCTACCAAATGAATGGGATTTTTAAGAATTTTGTTGCTTTATAAAATGATACGAGTGCCATGAATAATTTCTTTGTGCCTCTGTGACCCTGTATTTAGGCTGAGAGTACATGTGTTTTGGAGTTTAGATTTCAGAAAAAATGTTCTAAACCCGAAAAGATATTTCAGCATAACGGTCACTTTTATTTCTGAATACATCTTTATTTCAGTTTCTAACATGAGTTTCCACCAAGAGTTTTCAATACTTAGACAGATATCTATTCTACTACTTGGGCAAGACTTTTTCCTTGGCTCCTGTAAACATAATGGACTGCACCTTGCAAGCTACCTCCAAGACAATAACATGTTAATTCATTAGAATTACTCCAATATCAGTGTTTTCCCCAAATGATTATTCACTTAATTAATTTAGCAGGATTATTCATATACCTAAAGTTATGTGTACCCTGAGTTAGGTTATGAATCCAGATCCAGTTATTTGGTCTAATTTCTGTACAGTTAATAGAAATTTTCTAGTTGATTTAACTGAGTTGATTTCATCTTCCTGAAGAGCACTGATTGTCTCCCTTGTTGTTAACTTAGTTGTCTTTCATCTACTTAAAGTTTGCCTGAAGTTCCTGACCTGTTAGTCTCAAGAAGCACAGGTTACATCTATGTCATTATAGCGATTGACCTGAGTTGAATAACTTCCTGCTGGTAAGAAAGCAGTTTTTAGGTTTGCCAGTACTATAACATTTTCAACCTGGTTTATAAGGAAACAGTCTAGGGATAATCTAGGATTCTTCAATATGTGACCACCTGATTGTAAAATTAGAGAATGAAAGCTTCAGTATTCCTTAGTATAATCAATTTTCCAAAACTGTTAACTTTTATATGGATATTCAGAGCTGAAGATAGTAAAGATTTTTTTTTTGGGGGGGGGGGGAGGGAATGGTTTACACAATTATTCTAGTGTAAATTTTAAATAACCAGGAAGAAATATTGTTATTCTATAAATACAAATATCTTATTTAAGTAAAGATTCCCTTTGACATATTGCATGCAGCCTACAAACCAGCAAATTAAATTATTTATGTATTTACTTACCATCAGTTCTTCATATGTATAATTACTATACAAGTGATTAAATAGATCATTGAATTATTAAACAGATTATTTTATTAGCAAGATCAATTTATAGTTCATACTGTATTGAAGATCTGGATACAGGGTTTAATCTCGTTGCCTACTTTCCCCTGCATATTGCTTAATACTCGATTTAGACACTAATGCTTTTTATTAAAAATATGTGTATACACACGCATGTGTGTGCTTAATTCCTTTGAGATAACTATGCATCCAGTACAAAATCTTTGTGAAGCCTTACTGCTATTAGTTTGTAGGCAATTTCTTAGAAACCACAGTTCAGTAACTTTGCTTTCAAAAACTTTAGCAACACATTTCCTTAGCATTAGGTTATTGGGTAATAGTAGAAAATAAGTCACTACAAAGCAATCTTTTTGCTAGATAATGGTGATTTTGTAAAACTAGAATGGTCTGCAACAAAGTCCATTTAGATTTGACAAAAGATGTAATTCCTTGCCAGGATAGAAAGGGCTTATAAGTTGCAATAACCTATAACATTTATATTGTCCAGCTATTACAAGTCAGTTCAATATACCTAGATCTACATTCTCCTAGATCTCCCTCTTCTCAGATGACAGAGAACTTGTGTGACCTCAAGGAGTTAAGTTACAGCACATACATCACAGGATTGGTACTTCCTCCATGAAGTATAGGACCCAGGATTCAAAACTGGCTTCAGACCCTCTGTGATTTCAGCCAAGCAAACCAACATCTTGTAAAAATGCAATTCACATGCAACTAACTTGAAAACAGTTATGTTAATCTGTTCAAACTATAACTTAGATTATAAACAAAGGTCTGAATGAAAATATCGCTGAAAGTTTTGTTCTCAGAAAAAAGTTTTCAACTTTTTATATTAACTAAGGATAAGAGTACAATGTGGAACTATTTTCATTTCCCTAAAGAATAGAAATTCTAATTTTATTTCAGCTCAAACAGATGCCTGAAAATCTTCAGGAAGAATAATATTATTAGTTATATTTTTATGGCCCCAGAGTGTTCTAGATGCTTTGGAAAGGAAATATATATTTTGTGTACAACATGTTTTTCACAAGGCACGAGCAAGGATTAAACAGTATTGAAAGTATTGTGTCATGCATTCTGGAATCCAATAACATGTTTTCCATTTGTCTTAGGCACATAATTTCCTTCAGTCTAAGGTTTACCTGCACAGAACACAGGAATATATAATTTATTGCTCCATGCACAGGAAAATAACATACAGGGAAACTGCAGTGTGAAAGTTGAGCAGCATGTATGGTGAAAACAAAACCCAGTCCCACATATGTGCAGAGAAGACATATACAGACAAGGTATCTCAGAAGCACCAAAGAACAGAAATAACTTATTTAAAAATGTGGTTCAGATGACTAAAACCTGTCCTTTAAAAGACTCCATAACCACAGGAGTTCTAAGACTCCACTTTAATGTTCAGTGTGTATCTTTTAACATTATTTTACAACCTGTGAAGTAGGTTTTTAGAGCAAAAGTATCGCATTCTGCTCAGTGGCTTTTAACCTTCTTCTTTTCTGTCTACACTTTTGTGCCCCAGAATTCACCACATTATCCAAATCTCATCTACCTCTATATAAAGATTTTGAAAATAAGCCTTTCAACTTTTCCCTTGAAAAATGATAAATTATTTGAAAAAAAATTTAAAAAGCATTTCTGGACTTCCTAACCCTCCAAAAAAAGGGAAGAATAGCTTTTATCCCTTAATATCTTTTCCAAATTTTCCAGTTTTAACATAGGATATTCATTACAATAGTTGCCTTCTGAAAACCCTGGGACAAAGACAAGAGCTCTGTATTCCCTCACTTTAAAAAGGCAAAGCCATCAGATTCATACAGCTCATAATTGTCCTAGACTCTTAAAAAGAAAAATCATTAACTCTGTGTAATCAGAAATCAGGTAAGATAAGTGGTGAGGAAATGTTAGCAGGGTTTTTTTTTGTTGTTGTCGTCTTTGGCAGGCCCAGGCTTCTCCTTTATGCAGGTCATAAAACACAACACAGACCTCCTAGTCAGCACAGTATAGACCACTAAATTGGTTGTCAGCATATGGGTTATTATTTCATGTCTATCTGCAGCTTTGGCATGGACATCTGAGCAGAGTATCTCAGTTTTAAAAAAAAAAAAAACAAACCAAAAATAAAATACAAGTTTCTCCTGAGCAACGGGCAATAGTTGATCTGGAGCACAGGTTATCAATAACTATCTTCATCTCCCAACACAACAGCTACAAGACTGTATTTCAGACTGCCACAAGAAAGTTAATTCAAACCAAAATCAGTTAAAAAGGCAAAGATATAACAAAAAAAAACACAACACCCCAAGTGTTGGATATTAACTAGCATATGCCAAGAGAAAGAAAAATAGCAACGAACATAACTGGTGCAAGTTCAGTCGGCTGAACCATACTTGAATTGTGCTGAACCTGACAGCAGAAAAGGCAGGTAGGAGAGTCTTCTCCCTCCACCCGAAAACCTTGCTTAAAAGGGCTGCACCAAGTGTGATACAGCCTGAGGGTAAATACCAGCACATACAGAAATAGATGACAGCTCTGTTCATTTCAGTTTTTCAAACCCCATCTCAAAGCTATCACTTAGAATGTGTTGAAAGCAGAAAAAAAAATGCTACAGCTATAATTGTAAGACCTGCAGGAAAACATGATGTACAGGCAAGAATGCATACATAAAGCGCAAGCCTTCAGCTTTATGTATGTATTGTTCTGGTTTGATGTGCTCACAGAGTTTGAATTGAAGGGGAAAGCATATGTAGAATTCAGCCCACTAGCAGACAAAAAAGGAGTCTTATTAGCATTAGTAAGGCAGAACAGTCTTTTTCAAACACTAGGGGCAGATGTGTTTATATGTGTGCATGTATGCACAATCATACCATCAATGAAATTAAAACTAACAAATTATAACTTTGCACTGCATGATGTTTTGTAAATTTGATGAACCTACAGCAGGAACTAGACTCTCTTAGTATTTGTGTTTAACTTCAAATATGTAACTACCTTTTATTTAACTACGAGCAACAGGGGCTTAAATTTCAACAAGTACCTTAACTTTTCATGCTGATCCCTGTTCCAAACTATCACTTTAAAAACTCACTGGCAGTATCTTTTACAAATAGATGCAATATAGACAGGAACCTGGGAATCTTCTGCAGATACAGTTTATGGTATACTTGTTGGATTGGTTCATACCTTGCAATATACATGTCCTCAAGAACTCAATAAACAGGTGTACTAAATCTAAATTTAAGGTTTGGAAACAGCTCTTTTGGAAATGTTGGAAATGACAGTTTACTTTATACTTCTTACAAAAAGTTGACAGTTCACAGATCTTCCATACATGGTTCATGTTCATATTCTCAGGCAAGTTTAGAAAAAGGACACACCCTTTTTATTGACAATCATTTCTGGATTACTCAAGAAAAGGTCTTTTAGTCAATAAACTAAGAAATAAGGGCATCCTTTATCCCTTTGAGAACTTCCTTCAAAACAGGAATATTTTCCAGGGCTTGCAATTCCCCAGTCCAGTTAAAGAAAAGGTGACTGGTGTCTCCCAGATTAGAATAGTAACAATTGCTTCCTTTACTAGGAAGTTAACTACTATTTAACTCTACTTTTTTGAGTTTGAGACCAATATTAGGCAATGCTTAAGAGCTCTTAAAAAGATGGTGTATTATTCTATTTGGACCATGCTGGCAGTTACCAATCCAAAATAGGACACATATTTCACCACTTGTATGGCAGTGAGAACTTCTAAAGTCTCTATGTGAAGCTCAGGAGCATAAGAAAACGTTTCAAGCTCTATGACAACAAGTGGGGCTTTAGACTATAATGGTTCTGGCAGCTGTTGTTTTGTAACAACCTTGCATCTCCTTCTCTTCTAATTTTATTCCCACTTTGGATATGGTATTTCTTTCAACTTCATTTTGTGCTTCTTAGTCTTCAGAGATACCCTACATTCTTTGTTTGCATCTGCTTTCCACCGTACAGAATGTAAGTTGTCAAGGTGAACAGGCCAGTATACAACACTGCATTGCTCTTTTGATCTATGTTGATTTTTTTAGCAATGTGTACTCTGAGCTGTCTTGTGTATCACACTTTGTATGCAACTGAACAATGACTCTCTGAGAACTCATCATTATCCAGCCTGGTCATCAAAGGTTTTATGGGTGCAGCGCTTTGTGGTTTTTTTCTTTATAATTCACATCATGCATAGGAGGTCAATGTAAATTACCAAAGGCCTGTAATTTAAACATTTGCTGGCTTTCTGCTTCACAACTTTGATGGACATCTTAATGGTATGACTAAGATTACAGAGGAACATAAAGATCACCCTTTATAAAGTTCTCACAGCTGCAAAACACTCTCACAATAAGCTTCAAACTACATTTGTATTTTCTGAAACTACGTTTGTATTTCTGTCAGATATACTTAATACCTGCAGAATGCTTCTGCCACATGTGCCATTAACTTCACCTGAAATGTAACGATCCACCGCTTGTAAAATTAAGTGGAATGGGCTGACACTTTTCTGCAATGAACTCCTGATATTGCAATGGTTGTACTTCATTGAGGCTTTTCTTTAGGATTTCTACAAACAAAACCCGGGTAAACTACTGATATTTTAATATTAAATGAATTGCACAAACAATGACAAATTTTTGATTAAACAATCTGGCAACCAATTTTCATCAAATTGCGATGCTATTAAATTATATAGAATTACTTTGCTTTAGCACTGAGGCTGCAAGCTACATTTAATAGTTGCTAAGCATTCTTCTGATGTCTAAACTATTTCTAGACAGAAAGAAAATGGATTTTGTAATAAAAGTAGAATTAAAGAAAATAAACTAATAGGAATCTATTATTTTTTTATTCAGGTTATTTTGTAACATCTGTATGCTACAGGGTTTGCAAATGGTATAGTAAACAAGAACACATATGCAGAGGAATAAGTGCCAAAAAGATCTCCATCCAACTAAAAAGTTAAAGTAAAATGATAGGTAGGTATCTTGCTGCTTCTAGCATCTGGCAGGAATTCCATTACTGGTGCATTTACAAGTTTTTTACGGTTTGAGGGGGATTGTTTTTAAATTAATGCCATCCTTTATTTCATCCACTTAGTAAGACTTTAATTCTGACCCAAGATTGCAATGAGAGCAGAAAGCAGTACCAAAAGACTGCCGCCTAGGGAAAGGATTCTTCTCTTCAAGACTGTTAGATGCATTAGTAATTCTATTTAACCATGCTTTGCAAGTTGTGAATTACAGTGATGGGTACTTTATCTATACTCTGCTAGCACTGCTTTCTGTGGTATCCAAATGATGCTAGCATTATTTGGCATACACATGATGCGAGGCTTTTCCTTAATCATATGCTGCATGGTACAGCCAGGTTTACATAGCATAGCAGCCTTTTTTCCCCCTCAGATAAGAATTAGAGGCACCAAGGCATTACCAATTTCAAGGAGCTGTTGGGCTAACATCAAAAAGTCATGCCCAAAGGAGGAGACAGTTACCTTTCCTTCCACCATCACCCTGTACAGAAGTTTCTGTCAAGCAATAAAGTACCTCAAGGACAAGTGCTGCATCATGAGGGAGATCAGAGTGTCTGGTGATAAGTAGTGACAAAAGTAAAAAAACCTGCCTGATACTGCTGATTGAAAGTCAAAATGTCCATGCCCTAATGGCTTACTAGCATTATGGTCTTTACCAGTGCTATCAAGTATTCAAATGCAATTATCCACCTCTTGTGATGGCCGTGTCAGTTTGACCTCTGATATCTGGGTTGGAAAATGATAAGACTTTCTTGCAGGAAACATTCAAGCTAAACCTACTGGAAGCCACTTTAACTTGGGCAAAGACTTACATAGACCCCATGCCTACCTCAGAGCACTGGAGATACAAGGTAATATAAAGCTTTCCCTTCTTTGATTTTGCTGAGACCTCTATGAAGCATGTTCAGCCATCCCTGAAAATTTCTTCCATTACCACCAGCAGAAGTAATTTCTGCCCATATATGAACCTTAGATGGGGGATGCATGCTGGTAACAATAAAAATAAAAAAATGAATAAAATTTACCTTAGTTTTACACTGTTTGCTATGACTATCCAGTAAAACGTGATGTGCAAAATCAGGTCTGTACAGGTGAGAGACCTGTCCCTAATCCTTCTTCTGCCAATACTTCTTGTGTCAGAGCATAAGTGCAGGCTGCAGGACGATCATTTATAGCCCTGAAAGACACTTGGATTAGAAGTCAAAACACTCTCAACAATTCCTGTGGAGCTATAAATAAGTTCAAGGGGCATCTGCAGAGTGATAACAACGCATTTAGGCTCAAGGAAATATTGATAGCTGCACACTATTTCTGAGTCCCACAGGACAGTACTCAGGCCCTCAATCCACTCTGCAAAGCTATCACAGTAGTATTAAGCACTGTTGCTGTGATGGCAGTGAGCCATAAAATCAATGCCTTCTACTACTAGAAACAATCCTCCCCATCTTTCGCTTGTGCAGCAGCTCCTTCCCCTCCCAGTTTTGCAAGTGGGGAACAGGCATGTTGAAGCAAGTACTAGCAAACCTTGACCCAATCTCCAGCTTGTTACACAGAGGCACTAAGACAGGAGAACCAGGGGGCTATTTTTCAGCTAGTAAAGGACAGGCATATGCATTTTCTCTTTCTCTCTCTCACATGTGTCAGAAAAAAAAAGTAAACCAACAAGCTTGATGCATGCCCTCTGTGATTTAGTTAATTCCCCAGGTTGCTCCTGAGGAAGTACAGTGACGTACTGCTTCCTCTTCCCGGCAAAGGGAAACTCATAGCATAGAACTTGCTTAAATGACATTTGATAGACGCTCTTACTATTGGCATAGCTCCAGCAGAAAATACCAACTTCTTATTTCGAGAGGAAGTACCCTAATGAATTCAGCCTGAGAAACACATGTTAAATAGTGCAAATTAAGCCCAAGGGAAATAAATAGGAAAAAAAACACATAGCATGGTTAGTAAGTTTAATTTGTGTTCTAGTATGACCACAAACTACAACCTTCTTTCAGTGCTGCTGGTAGCATCAGTACAGGGAGGCACTAGACGGGTTGCTGAATCTCTGCTAGTGAAACTATGTCATGCCTGTTTGTGCGTATGTTCCTCAAGAATTTACTGTCTTCAGGACAGCACAGCACAGCAAAATGCAATCCATAAATTATGAGGGTAAATGACAACTTTTAAAGAGCAAATATCTGATGATATTGAGACAGGTATATTGCTGTGGATATTGGAATGAAGAAACCCAAAGATTTTTCCCACAACTGTCACCTGCTGGCAAAGAAAATGATAAAGATAGAAGAAACCTGTACATTGTTTGCTTTGTTTTTCCTTAGACAACAAAGTAAAAATAACTGTATATTTGTTTCCCAGGAGAATGCAGGTGAAGCATGGGAAACAGACAAAGTTATCAAAGAAAGGAGTGATGAAACAGCTTGACTCTATTACCTTCATTATTAGGTATCCTTCACCCTGCCTTGCTAAACACTTTGCCTTTGCCTCATGTCACTTGTCAGCATTCTTTCTTCCTACTGCTAGCAAACACAACTTCCTTGTAATCTTTCTCTGAACTGACTCTCTGATGGTAACTTTGTATGGTTTTTTTCTAGCCAGAAGACTCCATCATGCTAACACACCAATTCATGGATTTGAGACAAAGCTCTTAGGATAGGTTAACAAAGTAGATTATATTCACAGAAGTTAAATTTTTCATGCTCCAACATATCTACAACTCTCAGTAACAGACCCCAGAAAATTTTTGTTTTCAGATGAAATTCAGTACATTTTACCAAGAAGTAATATTTAAGACATATCTTCCAGCTGCCCTATACCAAATGATTCTCTCCTATTAATTTTCAAAGTTATTCCCTGCATCTGAGCAATTATAAGTATCACTTAACAGCAAAGTGTCCCATACGCTATTTGCTGTGACCTATTCATAGACCACAGGATGTTAAGCCTTTATTCACTCAGACAGCTTTTCTACCTGAAGCTCTTGAGCTGATAACCTAGAGGAGAGCCTTGCACTACAAAATTAGTTGCAACATATCCGTAAGATGGAATGAGAAAATCCAGTAGCTGAAGTATGCTTTATACTGTGACATACCGTTTTTTAACAGTCAACAGGATCATGACACTGAGAAAAATATGTATGGAAATTTAGCTCGTGGACATTTTAAAATATTGTTTAACTTATCAGCAAATCTCAGTGCAAATTAGGACACAGCCTTTCCTAAATCACCATGAAAGAAACATTTCAAGTGTTACAAGAGACAGTAGGGTCTTGGCCTGCCAACCTGTGTCTTGATTACAGTGAATTTTATCACTCTAGATTTCATATTAATGCCAAAGTAGAGCTGTAATTACCCAAATAGAAAGGTGAAAGAGAGAAGAAAGGACAAGAATGTGAGAGGCCAATAAAATAATTGGGATAAGAATGGTATGGCTTAATTAGGGATTTAACTTTCATGAGCCAAAAAGCACTGCTTAAACACATACATATATAAAGGCCAATCTATACCTCACTGAGGTCTACAGAGGAAAACCCTCTTCTGCTTTAAAGGACTTTCGATCAGCCCCATAAATATTAATGCTGCATTATACAAGTTTGTAGACTAGAATTTCCTTCCTTTTAGGGGAAAGCTGATCCACTAACAATGTCTGGCAGCTTTGAGATAGTGTGGGTGTCTGCATGTTCCTGCTTGCCCCAGGCCAGTTCTATGTTTATATACCTTCTCCTGAAATGCCACACTGTCTCATAGGAGTTACCAAAATGATGCACAGCATGCTTCTACCCTCATTTATGAAAAGCTTCTCTTCATAAATTGCATTAATCATCATTCATAATAGTCTCTTGTCTGGCCAAGCACATGTAGTACATTACAGCAGATAAAAATCTAGTCAGTAGTGCGGGCATACAGGAGATAAAAGAGTATGACCAATCTAAATATCTATCTGAGAAGGCTGCTGTAGTATTCCCAGTCCAAATCATTTCCCAAAGATACAGCACAGCAATGATCTGAAACAGAAGGAATTTGATCTTTTCATGTCATACTTAAAAAGCCTAAGAGAATGAAATATAGTAAATAAATCCTCCTTCAGTAAATAAGGATTGCCATTATGTTATCTTCCTTCTCCTATGACCCATACTTCTCTAGTGGCTAATAGAACCTTACCAAGAGAGAAAAGCAGGAGAAGGAAACTCAAATTTGATGAAGGTATGAGACACATATTTCCAGGCAGCCCAGTGCTTATTATTTTTCACTTTACTTCAGTTCCTCCCACTCCTCCACAAAATACCAAACACAAAGCATGGAATACTTTCCCTATTTGAAGGTACGCACACACACACACATATATATAGCAGAAGTTTTCTCACAGTCCTGTTTCTGCCTGATACTGCCTAATTCTTCCCATAATCTTCACTCTGAATTCCTTCTGTCCTTGTGTTTCTGCACAGGATTCGCTTCTTAGGTGTAACAGATAATGAGCGAGTTCTCAGACTCAGCTTATCCTCCTCTTCACTAAGATAGAGTTTACAGCATAAAAGCCTCCCAAAGAGTTAAGCAAGTTCAGACAGTAACAGTTCAGTTTTCAACTGAAGGAAATAAATATTTCCCCCTGATCTCATATTCTACAGAAAAGCTTGACAATCTAACTTGTGCTCTGATCTGTACTGAAAACAGAAGTAAAGAAACATTTGCTTTTTTTCTCAAATTCTCAAATTCTTCAACCGATCAGCTCTAGGTTTCTGGCTGTTCTTCATCTGTCCTCCAGAAAAAACAAGGTTTCTCTCAGTTTGTTTTTCTCCTTAATAAAAGCATGGTGACTTTCCCATCAGTTCCCTACTACTTTTGACCCCTCTAGCAAACAAAGGTCTAGAATTCTGGGTAGGCTGACAACTGCAGGGGTGTCACTTTTGCAGAGGCCTGCAGATCTGAGCCAAAGAGGATTTTATCTTTACAGTTTAACTCAACTTCTTTTCCACTTTTCAGGACAACCCTTTTCATAGCTGTAAGAGTATTCAAATGTACCATGGCAGCAAACGAGCTTTGCTTTTCATTTTCTACTTTGCTGTAATTGTGCTGCATGCTTTCGCTTTTAAAGTTTAAAACTTGATGAGAGCTGCTGAAAGCTCTGCATTTCCATTGCCACAAAAATTTCTTATATTCATTGTCAACTGGAATACAGAGACTAAAATGTACAAAATCTCACATCAACAAGCTTCTAAAAAGTGAAAAATTTCAGTGCATTTATTTTACATACATACACTATTCTTTTTAACGTTGCATCTTATTAAGCAAGCTCTCACCTTTGACCTTATGCTATTTTCCTTTCTTAAAATAATAATAAAAATCCAAAATAACTAGTGGCCATCACAGCAAATATGCTGACTAGCTATTATACACATAGCTAAGGAGATGAAAAATTCCTCCCAAAATCATAGTTCCTTGCCCCTAACACCTTTACATTTGAAAAGAAGCCAATAATGGCAAGTTTATGATCCCATTCTCTGCTCTTCAGCACAGCTGGCTGGGTATGCATCATGGACGAGTCTGCATCCTCCAGTGTGGTAAGCTATTGATCGAGAGCAGGCTCCCTCCCAGCTGATAAAATTTCCTCACACATACGCCAAAAATACTTCCAGCCTCCTGAATTCCTTCTCACATAACTGAGAGAACCCAGGCAGAATTAGAATTACTTCAAAATGAAATGTATCTTATACCTCATGACTACATGAAAACATGACACAAAGGGACTTGTAATCAGATTCAGGGAGAAAGTAGTGAAGTCAAACTCATGATTCATCCATTAGAGTTTCTCACTATAGGTAATAAATGAGGCATTTATAGAACAACTGAATAATTTGTACATTTTCACAGTAGATCAGACCCATATCACAGAAGCTGGTTTTGTAATTGTGACACACAGAGGGAAATTCAGTGACTCAGTGTTCAGTGATTTTCATTTCCACCTCAATGGTATCCTGTTGGAATACAGGCAGGCAAATCTTATAATACAAGCAATGTAGAAACAGTTGTTACGTAAAGGGTTTTATTTTTTTCTACTATCTGTGATTCTTTATCTATATTTCTTGTGTAAACCTGAATCTTGTAATAACACAGGAATTTTTATTAGTTTTAAAAACTCAGAAAAACTTTGTACCCAAAGTCACTTTTATCAGTGATATATCATTATGCCAGTAAAACAGTGAAAGAAAAAATTCAGCACTTTCATTTTCTAAGCATAAAAACTCTCTAACATTTGAATTAGAATAATAAATATCAGTATTAACTCACATAGACTATCACCCAAGGAAGAATAATGAAAATGCATTGATAATGAGTAAAAGAGGTTAATTGCTTTGCTCCTTTGTCCACACCAAAACAAAGAAGGATGTGACTGACCAAATTACTCATAACTTAAAAAATAAGAAAACAAATCTCCTTTATACATTCCAAGAAAAGAAAATAAGTGTAACTTTAAAAAAGTAAAAAAATACAAACATTTTTTTTCCCAGGCTAGAAATTTAGGAGAACACTGTTGAGTAACAAGGTCACTCAAAGGATTAGCATGATTTGAAATGAGCCATGGTGAAGATTCTGTACATTTCAAGAAGAACCACAACTATAAGAGTTCATAATACGGCTGACTGACAAAATTTCTTTATGTCTGCACAGAGGTAAGGTCAAGCATCGCGCCTTTAGGAAGAGAGCTCTTCCTCGTATGCCCTGTTGCACAGAATGGCATCAGAATGCAGTTAATTGACACTGAAGGGTAGGTATTAATCTACCTTAGGAAACTAAATGAGTCATTGAAAGATGGTACAGCATAGGCAGGTTGGTTTTTTATTTTCTCTCTTTTTCATTTTTTTGAGACTTCATTTTTTTACTGTAGCTATCATTCTTCATCAGTTACAAATTTGAGATGGAGAAAATTAGTCATTGCATATACTTTTCTCTTCCTCACTTACTATTGCCTTAGACAGAACCAGCTAGTGTGGGGGCGCTTCCCTGGCACCTCTGGCAAACTGGACTGCTTAACAGCATGAGTTCAAATAGGAACATACCCATAACGATGCATGTTAATGGAACACTCAAAACTGCTTGAGAGGTTATTTGCCCAAAACTTGTTACTTGAAGAGGAAGAGAATCACCAACCACATTAAACAGTCATGGACATATTACAAAGAGACTGTTGCAGCGAAGGAGTCAACCTAAAAAGAAGTCTAGGAGAAGCAGTAAAGGTTGCAGTGGTGGAAGGGACCTTGGTGTGGGCACAGATGCAGTCAGATCTCAGGGTGATGCTACCCAAGTGACCCAGGGATGTCCCAGCCCCTGCTTGCTGTGGCAGCACCCCCTCCCACAGGGTGCCTCGAGCAGCCTCTCCCACTGTCTGCCAGGTCCAAGTTCTGGAGCATCAAGACGGACCCGTGCCAAGGTGTTAGCTGGGAGCCCATGTAGTGGCCCCACCCCGGGAAGGTGTGCAGCCAGGGATGTCAGGAGGGGTGAGGCCCCGTCACCTGGGCACTTCCCCTGAGGGGGCTGCAGGGGCTTGCACTTCTTGGGATTAGTTACAGAGGGGTGGTCAGAGATTTGGGGGTGTTTATCAGCATTTTCTAAAGGGTTCCTGAAGTGGTTTATGGGTTGTATTACTGACACTGATCTCAAATGTGTAGCTCACTCATTGTTAGTTAATTACATATCATCAGTAAATCAATAAACCACTTCAATTCCGATTTGGTTTAACAACATGAAATGAACACCTTTCCTCTGTGAAACCTCATCACTCTTTACCATTTAGCAACATGAAACGGATTCCCTAATGTTTGATAACATGTTAAATTTTAAAATGTATTTTAGATCTTTGTTCCACAGGTACAAAGCCATTATAGTCAACAAAGTTATGCTCAGTTTACACCTCTAAAATCTGATGTCATACGCCTGTGGCTTTCAAACTTCTAATTAATGTTATTTACAATATTTTGCAAAGGGATTAATTTTAAATAACTTCTATAGTGAGAGTAACAGAGTTAAATTGACAGGTATGACAGTACAGAGATTATTCTTGCTGCTTTTTTCATTCACTTCTGGCCAAATCTTTCCTCAATTTCTTTCCTTTTTATCTTATGCTCTATCTAGCTAATTTTAGAAAGAGAAAGCAAAGTATGCTTTTAAGCAGATTGTGTTTGCCCTTTTCAGAAAATTTTTCCTTCATTTCCATGAACTCCTCTGATTATATAGCCTCTTGATCTTTTCCAGTCACTTGAACAGCAGGTGGGAAAACCAGCTAATTGTACAGACATATTTTAGAAACTGCACGCAGATAAGTATGTTCGTTGGAATGCTTACTTTGTACAATTAAAGCAATGTTATATACAAGGTCTTATTAAAAAATACTGTCATAAAAGGCCCCACACACATACACATACAGAGGGAGGGGTTTAGTTCACAAATGCAACAGGAAAATTATTTTAATGAAGGCACAAAAGTTTTAGAAATTAAAACCTACATATTCTCAAGATTTCTATAACAACATTACTGCCTCACTTGTCACATAACAAACTATTTAATAAAATCTCATTTAGGAGACATCCCCAGGTGGCCCTGTTCTGCCACACAAGAATCTTTTAATGCTTTTCATATTAAAACATTTGAATCATTCTTGGAGTTTAGCCTAGGGGTCTATTATGAAATAATTACTCTTGAGAAAGCCAGTGAGGCTGCTTCCAAATATTTAAGACCTTTCTTAAAAATCCCCCTTACAAATAAGTCATTTTCAGTCCTCTAGTTTCTTGCTCATGAAGCAATGCAGTTGATATTCTATGTATTGTGAGTCTGGGTAGCTGCTGAAGTACAGAAAATGTGGTCATCATAAAGACTGACTGCAAGCAGCCTGAAAAAATAATTGGCTTGAGCCAGTTAGACTGAAAGATCAATCAGGGAGACATGTGTGCCTTACCTTAGGGCTCATGTAAATCTGAGATGCTGCATTCATTAAGTGCCTCCTAAGAACAGGACTGAAAGGTTCCTTTGTATGTTTGCATTTCCTGTTGGATCATGCAGGTACAGGCAAAAACCAGCAGCGTGACACCCAGCTTTGAAAGCCATGCAGCTTTCAGATAACTGCACAGTAACTCTTTTTAATGAAGCTACATGCCTTCCACATAAAAGCCATCTGGTACATCATGTGTTACATTCAGCTGCTACCAACATGTGGTATGATCTCTTGGTATATCAGATTCAACATATGCATGCCACTCCCTGTACAAGTAGACTTACCCCTTGACTTAAAATAAGTAAATTAATTAATAATCTATTTTAAATTTAAAAAAAAAAAAAAAGACATTTAAAAGGTAGAGCCTGATAGATCATTAGAGTGCTGTTATATGTCAAATGTTAAACTATTTTTACTTTCTCCCTGCTGCATCACTGTTATCAGAGATACTATTCCATAGCTCCCATCCACCTGATACTGTACAGAGCCTGGAATTTTACTGGGGTATCTAAAATATTGTTATTGGTTTCACTGTGCTCTTTCTACAAAAGTAGGATACTTTTAATTTGTGGGTACCATTAAAACACTTAAGTATAGATAAGAGACCTCTGTAAGAGAGTGTTTTGAAACTTTGTTCTGAGATGTTTTCATGGAAATAATAAACCCCCTCTGCTCCCCAGACTGTGAGCGTACATCCCTTCAGAGCCAGGGGAAGTTTAGGATGGATATTAGGAAAAACTTGTCACCAAAAAGGTTGTCAGGCATTGGAACAGGCTGCCCAGGGAGGTGGTGGAGTCTCCATCCCTGGAGGTGTTTAAAAAAAGGGTAGATGTGGTGCTTGAGGATACAGTTTAGTGGTGCACTTGGCAGTGATAGGTTAGCGGTTGGACTCGATGATCTTAAGGGTCTTTTCCAACCTTAACGATTCTATGATTCTATGATTTCAAACACCTCTGAAGGGCTGGCACTGATTTTAAAAGACTGGTGCAGTATTCTGGCATTTCAAACAGCTTTCCTCCAGATTAACTATTTTGCTATTTGGGCCCCCCAAAATAAACCATTTTCAAAGTCTGCAGAATTACTGTTGTTATTGAAACACATTACTTTGAAAGATTTTTGAGATTTAAAACACATCATTATCATAACTGATTTTAAACACTGCAGTTAAATGACTCCCAAGCAGTTCAACCAAGTTGAACTTGACCTTGCTTTCACTTTACAGCCTGCGCCTTCAGCATGATAATTTGTACACTTGACATTATAAAAAAGGTAATATCTAGAGTTATAAGAGTATTGTGAAAATATTTCCAAGAGCATTTTTCGTAATTAGGATCCTTCAAATGACTTGCAAATAAAGCTTTCAGCCAATATTAACTAAACAGCAGAGTTTAGCCTCCTTTCTTTGCCTCAGCTTTGGGGTCTTTTCCTTTGCTTATTCAGCTTTTTTAAAATTGAAGATATATTCAAGTTCCTCTTTGCTATTTTTATGTTAATATGATTTAACTATTCGGCAAAAAGAAGGCAAAGACACCTCTACTGATTGTGAAGGAGAGATTTCTGGAGGGCCAAAACAATCTGAGGTATAGCACATGGGAAGAAAGTAAAATGAAACACAACACTATTCACTGTACTATAATCAAAGTCATTTTTGGTATTATGACCCTTTCAGGGCCCAATTTATCTTCTTTTTAATACACATAATTTTTAGAGGATTAATCTATATACACACATTTTGGAAATTCCTTAAAATGTAGCATTCTGAAATAATGTAATTCTGTCTATTTTTACACATTTAGATAAGACTTTTTTTCTGAGAATGTCTCCAGAAAAAGAGCCATCTCTGCAATAATCAGCCAGAGAAATAAGTTGGAGACTTTGACCCTTGCCTGTTGTTTCTGTCTCTCTAAAAACCCAAGTGAGTACTCAGTCATTTAAATTCTCCTAAGAAATGAGCACAGTTAAAGGACACTTTCAAAAGTACAGAACATTTTGTGTAATACCTCAGTAAGTATGGGGGAGCTTATGAATTCTGATAATACCAATTATAAAAGTATGTGCATTTCTAGACACCTAAATACTTTTAGAAAGCTAGCTCTCCTCTGTACAACAGTGTAAAAACATCCAGCTAAATCAGGTTCTAGCAAACAAATCCGTGGACAAAACTTTAAATCTGAAGAATAATGTAAGCAATTAGGTAGTCAATAGCCTTCCCAAGAACTTGCAATTAATGTTTTTTTTTTGAATGAGAAGATTGTCTGGAAGGTAAAGACAATTATAAAAAGCAATTTTTTGCAGGTTTGGGGCTGCCCGATGTAGGTATATTCATCCCTGGTTCATACTACAGGTTGCTACACCAGGAGCTAAAAGATGTGTATACCCGCACTCCCAATACCCTGCTGAAAGTTTTAAGTATCTGTCAGTTCAGCAGACCTGCAATAACCATCTGGTCTGACTTTTTTTTTTTTTTTGATACTTCAAGCTTCTCCAATGTATCGACATGCAATTTCTTGCTCTGTTCCCTTCCTTCATTATGGAGGAATGTTACTTAGCTCACATTACAGTGTGACTACAGTTGCATTCCTGCAGTATTGAGAACAATGGGCACAAAGGTATGTACATTTGTCTGTTGTTTATTTATTTATTTATTTGTTTGTTTAGCTAATTCTACCAAAATCATGTTTCTGTCACTTTGTTAAAGGTCAGGTTTCAATACAAGGGCTCTACCATCCTGCTGTCCATCACAGTTAAGAAAGCAAATAAACAAGTCTAAAATGCCTGCAGTGTAATTGTACAAACACTTATTTACCTTCTGTTGGCCTAAACACACACTTACCTTCTGATCCTTTGCTGCATTGTCTTATTGTACATGTTCTTTTATATCAATTACCCTCATGGCCAACAACACAGCAAAATTCTGAAGTCTGCAGTTAATCAGTCAGTTATTCTACATAACTTTGATCTGTCTAATATAAAATACAACTTGTCATGTAAACTATACACTATTTTCAATAATTCAAGCTGAAAATCTCCTTTTAAAGAAACTATTTTAAGACTGAGCGATTTTTCTCTACCTAAACCTGTTTTATCACCATAAACTTTATTAAACCTTGCACAAAAGAAAAATCAGATTGTAGGCATTTTTTTTTTTTAAGGTATCTTCCCATTTTGTAGGTATCTAAATACTTCTATAAAGATCATACATAGCAGCATTAATGGGCAAGCCCTCCTGGCCTTGCTTACTTAGGGTGTCAAATAAGAAAAAATACATACTATATCTCTCTATTGCCCAGCCCACTCCCTGGAAAAAGCTGCCTTTGAATAAAGACACAGTAAGCATTTCTGCTTTCTGAAAGATGAGAATTCAACTTCTGACCACAGAGAAATAGATGTGCAATCTGAGATTTTTCTTTGCACAAACCCACAGAGGTTTTTCTAAGTCCTACACATCCGAATAATATTTTTTCTGAGTTTTGAAAACCTACTCATGTACTTTGTCAACTTGTACAAGAGATAAATAAGAAAACACACATAAATATGATTCCTTTCTTGTTGAAACTCTAGTCTAACAAATGTCATGCCTCTACATATTTCAAGAAAATGCTGAGAGAGTTAAAAACAGCTTGTGCTATCTGAACTAAATATGTCTTTAAACAACTAGAGGAGCATACACCTACCATATTAGATAATGCCCAAGGAAAGAAGCAATTCTTATTGTGCAAAACTGAGGCATAGCTCTTATTTTGGACAGCAAAGCTAGCCATTTGTCTGTCAGAGAGGCTGATGTTCAGAAGTGATAAGTAACTTACATACACCATGGACACCCAGTGTCTAGAAGTCACTAAGAGGGCTGAATGATACATGAATATCATGTGAACATCTACTGAATGTCAAAATCAGGCAGAATAAATTAAAAAAAAAAACAAACCCCAAACAAATCTTGAGTAAATGGTATGCCTAAACACTTTCAATGTGTCTGGAAAAAACTTCAAAGCCAGTCCTTCATATAATGTTTCAGCATTTCCCTTTGCATCAGCAAAAGGATTTTTGCAAGACTTTTTTAAAATGAAGAGGAACTAATCTACTAACTCTGGAGCTCCATGTAGATTCTAATTGAAATCTGGAGCTGTCTGACCCAAAACAAAGACCAATATGGTGAGAGGTCTAGGAAGAAGGATATTGTTTGCTTAAATGTATTTTATATTTTACACTGGTGTAGTAATAGTGTGCTTCAACCAGTAATTGCTCACAGATTCTAGTAAACGAATAAATTAATATGTGGACTCTTCCAGGTAACAGGGGCAAAGAGTACAAACTTCTTTAAAAAATGCAAAGACACACCCAGCATGTTTTGCCAGTCATTTCCTCTACTTCTGCACATCTCAGTTTTGCAGAAACCTAAACTTCGCACATAGACTGACAACCTTTGGAACAATTGGTAGCTTAGGTTCTTCACTTGTAGCAAGCATCTCAATATGAGGAAGAGAATTACACAGTTGCAATACCACTGAGAATTAACAGGATGCAATTAGGTAACTTACAGACCCAGTATGGAGATTTTACTTTGTGGCAGCCAACCCAAGACCCAGCTGAACTCCTAATGGTCTTCAGAAAACACTAGATTAAACATCTGACTTTCCTATCTCAAGTACCTCAGAAATTTTTCTTTCTATGAAGAACATAAATTTTGTTATACCATATAAAATAAAACAATGTTGATTCTGCTGCCCATGAGGGAATATAGGTCACTCATCTAGGCCCTTCCTTTCAGACACTGTTTATTACCCTTTGAAAAAAGATGACTGTATGATAAAGTCCGCATAGTTGGAATACCTCTCCTCTTTGCACTCCAAACCAACTCTAGAAGCTGACGAGACAGCTCCTCCTCAATAATAACTAGGACTTTCTTAGGTATCAGCTGATCACTTCCAAGGTAAATCTGATCAACGTACAAAGCAGGTGGCCTTTGGCCCTTAAGAAGAAAAGTCATTATGTGACAAGTAGGGAAAATCTTGCTTTAGAAAATACTGTTGTAATCTGGGAGAGGAAGTGTTCACTGTAAATCAGTTCATGACTTTTTCTCTTTCACTTTTTCAGAATGAAATATTTTCAAACTAGCACTTGGATTTATTTATGCTATTGAAGAAAAAAATGTTGAAAGCTTAGTTTGTTCTCTCCTATATCTTGTTTCACATGTTTCCATGAAAACAGAGGTTGTCCTAGCCTTCCCTTTTCCCTTTGCCATTCCACATTTATCTTCTCTTTGGAAAAAAATACTGGTGCTGGTTTAAAAAAATTACTTCAAAACATGAAAAAAGGCAGGGATCACAAGAACAGTATTTGTAAGCAGAGATAGTAACTTTTACAAAGATGCCTCAGCCCATTAATTCCCAATGATTCATGAACATCCTAATTTCCACCTGTTGGTGTTGGCAAGGTAGGTTCTGACTGATTTTGTACAGCTTTAGAAGAGCAAAAATATTTATGCTGGTATGTACCTATATATTTCAGAGATTGTTTTGCACGGATTAAAAGTTCCTTTTTCAGGAGACAGCAATTGTTGTTGACATCAGCAACATACTGATCTTTGAATGAAATGGAAGATTGCTGGGAAACAACCCCTACCAGTAAGCTGTTTGCACAACACTTACGTATTGCTATCACTGAAATGAAGTGAATTATACTAAAAGCTGTGACAGATACAGCATCAAAGTTTGCCCCCTTTGCATTCAGCCACACCTACCACTTAAGCACAACACGAGGAAATAACAGTGAAGGTCTAAATGACCTGAAAGGAATTTCGTTTAAAGTTTGCTACAGTTGAGCCAGTTGTCAGAGATATTGTACTTCCCCGATTATTCTTTTGCACATTTGCATGGGACCACAGAGCAACAGAGGCCAGTAAGTTGAGAAACACAGGAGTTCTATTACAGACTGCAGGAAATACAAACAAGTACCTCCACTGGCTGTAGTCTAAAGTCTTCTATTTAAAGTAAGGAGTCCTATTTTGTACGTGACCTATAATTTGTACTGTCAGTTGTCCTCTATAGTAGCTCTTTAATCTAGAATGAATATTAATAGTCAAATAAAAATAGCAGTTTCTGTGGGAAAACGTCTAAAACATTTAAATACAAAATCATCAACTTTGACCTGAAAGGAGACATTCTGGAATAGCAAGACATGTTGCCTATTCAAAATCAAAAAGAGTTAAAATCACCCAAAACCTGATAGCATGGGTTTTCCAGCTTTTCACAAAAAAAAAGAGGGCTGAATAAGTGTCAATCAGTTCATAAACCAGTCATAGAATCGTTTAAGTTGGAAAAGACTACAAAGATCGTCAAGTCCAACCATACATATAACACTGCCAAGTTCCTCTAAACCATGTCCCTAAGTGCCACACCTACGTGTCTTTTAAATATCTCCGGGGTGGTGACTCAACCACTCCCCTGGGCAGCCTGTTCCAATGTTTGACAACCCTTTTGGTGAAGGAAGTTTTCCTAATATTCAACCCAAACCTCCCCTGGTGCAACCTGAGGCCGTTTCCTCTCATCCTATCACTTGTTACTTGGGAAAAGAGACCAACACCCACCTCACTACAACCTCCTTTGAGGTAGTTGTGGAGAGCAATAAGGTCTTCCCGAAGCCTTTTTTTCTCCAAGCTAAACAACCCCAGTGCCCTCAGCCGCTCCTCGTAAGTCCTGTTCCTTAGACTTTTCACAAGCTTTGTTGCCCTTCTCTGGTGACACTCCAGTACCTCAACGTCTTGTAGTGAGGGGCCCAAAACTGAACACAGTATTCGAGGTGTGGCCTCACCAGTACCAAGTGCAAGGGCACGATCCCTTCCCTACTCCTGCTGGCCACACTATGCCTGACACAAGGCAGGATGCTGTTGGCCTTCCTGGCCACCTGGGCACACTGCTGGCTCATGTTCAGCCGGCTGTCAGCCAGCACCCCCAGGTCCTTTTCCACCAGGCACCTCTCCAGCCACTCCTACCCAGGGCTGTAGTGTGGCATGGGGTTGTTGTGGCCCAGCTGCAGACCCTGCACTTAGTCAACCCAGTCTGTCCAGAGACCTCTGTAGGGCTTTCTTACTCTCAAGCAGATCAACACTCCTGCCCAACTTGGTGTTGCCTGCAAATTTACTAAGGGTCCACTCGATACCGTCTGAATCAAATTCAAACTGAAAATTAAAATACCCATATCACTTGCAGTTACGCATCTTCATTATAATATTCCTCAGAGAGGTTCGTGAAAACATTCTGTATAACAACATTCTGAGTCTATTTTTCTTGTGACTCCTTTTATTTTGTTGTATGTAGTGCAAAAGGAATTTATATTATACAGGATACCACATTAACTGGTGCCACAGTAGATGCAAATGTACTTGGGCAGCTGCCAGTACCAGCAAGCATCATTCAGTGCAGCAGGGCAAAAGACCATCAACTGAACACAAGGTGAAGGGTTTATGAATTTCAATATATTTCAAAATCAATTACAGTGAGCTAATTATCAGACAATGCTTTAAGGTTTGTTCTTGAAAAATGCAAATACCTCATAGGACCCAATAAGCAACAAATTGTACAATGCCTGCTTTATATACGTAGTGTAGAAGCCTTAGTAAGACAGTCTGCAGTAAAAGCAGGAATCTTTAATTTTATTAGCTATTTTAATGCAAGTGAAATGTAGAGAGTATTTAAGGTTCAACTAATGCAGTAACACTTTATTGTTGTTATTGTTGTTGTTGTTGTCATGTTACCATGGTGACTTCTTTAGCCAGTGGGGTTTTCTTGTTGTGGTTATTGTCACTACAATAAATGAATTGTGGTCCAAAGCCAAGAACTGATGTTCATCAGAGATTTATCTGCCAGTTCTAACCTCTTGATAAGTACATATGTATTCAAACTACAAGTTTTAAAAGTACATTTTTTAATCATAGCTGTATACATATTCATGTTCTGTGGGTTTTTGCCATTCATAATCTAAAGGACAGTATCCATCAGGTAGCTGAGAATTTGAAAGCACAATTTTAGCAGCGGTTAGATGTCTAGAACCAAGATAATCCTAAATGTTTTGCTGAGCTGCAGATTTTTCCTACCTAACTCTAACACTATCTTACTTTTCAACTTTGAAATCTCCACAGTGTATGTACCAAATCCGTAATCTGCCTAGAAGCATATCTCACAGGAAAGGACATTTCTGAATTTATTTCACACTCAAGAATGGTCTGTATTCATAAATAAGATGCACTGCCCCAACCTCTGCATTCATTGCACCTCTCAAATGTCAGGGACAAACCCGTTACCATCCAGGTATGCCTTCCTTTAGAAACAGGTCTGTGAAAGGGTAGGAATGGAAAATGTTGATGTTGCTCAGTTTCTAACAGTGAGAAGCACAGCATTTAAAGTCAATAGAAAACTGATTGTGAAAGAGAGAGAGGATACAAACACACAAATTTCATTGTGCACCAAAAGCCATCTCCCCCCTTCACAAAAAAGTCACTGTTTTGCACCTGGAATACAGTTGCATATCTTCAGCAAGTGATGTGGACAACATCCATGGCTATGCCACACTTTAGAAAGTGTGCCATATCCCTTAAATCCCTATCTGGGAATAACTTATTTAAGCTACCATATAAGAGTAAGATATACATAAGTAAGACCACCATATAAGAGAAAAGACCATGTTCCCTCTTTTTAGCACCTGTGTATTTTTGAAAGATAGTTGCACATGGAAAGGATTTCAGATTTTTGATATGGAGTAGACAAAGGTCCATATCACTCCCTTGCTCTTTACTTTTCCCGCTGGCTCTCTCCAGGCAGAAATATGCCAACAGTACTGGTTTTGATTAGCATGTTATTTTGAAATCTGTTAGAGGGTGCCTGACATACTAGACATTACTTTACAGAGAGCTTTAACACTTCACTCCAGACCTTCACAATGGGAACAAGAGACCTAGAATTTCAGCACTTATACATCTGCTGTTTCTGTAACTTACTGTGCAACTTGCTCAAGATTACAAGGGAAGTATGAAGCTGAATGTGAAATCTAAATTCTGATTCTTAGTCCAGTCCTTTAAGCATAAGGCAGCTCTTCTCATGTAAAGACATAAACTGAATAATAGAAAGGCAGAACTACTGTCCAGAGGTTTGCAGACAGAAATAGACAGTTAAAATTTTTTAACTGTTAGAGATGATATTGGACTAACATCTGTCAGTTTTTGCTTTAAACACAGGTAAAATAAATTATTTTTGCAATATAGCTATCATTCACATATTTAAAAATAAGAGCATTCAGAAGAAAATTCTTAAAGGACTGCAATAATTTTTTAAAGATAACTAAATAAAACTCTCTCCTGTTTCACAGACTGATACTAGGGACCAGGAGTTAGTATGTAGAGCTCCCAGATGCCAGCTGGAGTGGTAGAGGCACAAGAGAAAACCAGAATTACAATAAAGATTACTGGCTGGTGAGCTAGAACAGTGCTTCTCACACTGCAGTCCAGGGAGTACCATCAGCAGTCTGTAAAGCCAGTTCTGTCATACCAGGGAGACATCTGTCAGTCTCCAAGCAGAGATGTGTTCTGCAGCTGTAGCCAGCCCACAGTTCTTTCATTCAACACAGATGATTTTTTTAATTAGCTAAACAACATCAGATAATCACAAGCACTGCACTAAAGCCTGCATGGCTGCCTCCTTACCCCTGGGCTTGCTTCACTGCTTGTTCTGCCAGATGTAGGGTTCAACAGTTAAAATGAGAGTCAGAGATGGGATTCAGGAGGACAATAGGCTCTTCAATTACCCCAAATTTATCATCGCAGAAGCTGGAAGAGCACACCCTACAGCTCCAGCCACATGCACAGGCTGGCTAGAGCACTAGGCAGTGCTCCTTCCTCTGCATAGGCAGGTGGTAGAGCCAAACACAGTATCAGGTCACAAGGGTCCATCAGTCTTGTACAGGGAGTAGGCAAGGAAGCAGGCAGTACACAAAGGAAGACCTTCTTCTCCAAGCCTGGGATGCTGCAGGGAGGCCCCGTGCCACACAGGATTGCAGCTTCTACCAGTGAGTGAGAGGGCTGGCATCACATTTCCAGGGAAGCAGGAAAGTTACATGAGGAAAAGTTTACCTGCCCTAAGTCATCCCACAAATATTCTGACTCACTGGTATTTCCCAGCCCAATGCCCACACAGATATACCAGTGTGTTTTGAAGCTCCCTACCTCAGCACTGCCCTTTTGTGGCACAGAAGAATGGAAACTGTATCCTCCCCTGACTATGACAGTAAAATAAATACGTCATCACTCACTTTTTTGATTCAAGCTATGATCAAGAGTTTGTATATCATCTGACTGCTGCAGTTCACCATTGCAGTCACACAGAAACCAAGAGCGAGCTGCTGAGTGAGCTAACAACCTGAAAGCGTTTGGAGTCATAAGCAGATTTACTGTTATTCTGAGGATACAAAACAAGCTCCCAGACCTCAGCACACCGGGAATTTTCCAATGTTTGGACCTACAGACCATTTATTATGAGTTGTGGTCAGCTCCATCATTAAAATATAAGTTTTCTCCATAAAATGTTGTGGGAAGAGGAAGACAGTTACTTAACAGCAAGAAGATGGTGTCATAACCTTCTCTTCTTTAACAAGATTTCATTTCATCTTTGAAATATTGCCAAAAATAACAGTGAATCTAACAGCCCTCTCCACCCCAAACTTAGGTCTGAACTTTGAAACCAATATTTAAAGATTTGCTTTCAGGCTCTTTTAATCAAGTATTCTTTTCCCCATAAAACAGGTGGTAAACATATGTATGTGTGTGTCTGTGTAAAAAATATATATGTATGAATAAATGCGCTTAAATACATACATACAGTGAGAGAGACTCTATGAATGTGCATGGGGCATGGAGGTCTGCACGTGTGAGCCTGTGTGTGTGTGAAAGTCCTGTGTTTGAGACCAGGTGCTGGGAACAAATAATGGGCTACAAAAGGATCCATGTCCAGACCACATTACCAGTCTTCAGATCTGACTACCCACCTCACTACCCCAACACCTGCCTGAGATAAATGAATCAAACCTACTGCATGAGCTCAAGTAATTCTAGTTAAACACAGCCAAGTCTTTATGTAGTAGGGCTGAATTTTATATGAAAGATGCGTTCTTAAGAAAAAGCACTTAAAATTTTTCATTATTTTGTGTGCACATGTACTTATTTTTTGGTGAAATTTGTTTCTAAATTCATAGTTTTATGGCTTAGTTCTATCTGGATCAAAAATTAATATTAATAACTTTCAGGATCTTGTTCTTCGATCACTTAGGACTCCACAGACATATACAAAGAGAGAAAGTTGATTTCTTCAGCTGATGATCTCTTAGCATTAGGATTGCTGACTGACTCATCTGTATGGGCATAGCATTTCCCTATTAATTAATGTGGTTAAGGATGCTTTGTCAAGGTGGTTACAAGCTCTCATCTCATTAGTTAAGAGTCCCATTCTCTAAAGAATAACAATTTTGTCCTATTTACTATACATTTTACAATTGCTGGCCATTGCTTTCAAATAAGACATTTTTAAAAAGCATTATTTTCAGCTTATATCTTGTAAGCAAATAATCAAAAAATCTGAAGCTGCTTAACCAGTCAAAGTCAAAAAAGCAAGAAAGGTTTGTCAGTCCCTGATCTGAAATGGAATAACTTAGCCTGTCAGCAGCAAATTATGTGGGGCTGGTTGATTTCTGTTAAGGATTATGCTTTTGTCAAGATCAAAAAAGTGTTTACATTTTCCTTTTCTATAAGGTAAACACCCTTCTTATTAGCTTCTGATATTTTATTCCCTGCAATCTTCCTTTGAGAACACTATGTAAACAACCCTTTTTTTTTTGTTGTTCCCAATAAGACAAATCCAAACTCATTCTCTTTTGTTGATATACTGTGTTTGAATAGGAAAATATGGAAATGGATCAAATGACATCCAACATCTGACTGCTACATTTGGCCCCACTTCATTTTTTTAATGGCTGCAGATTGCAGTGAAGTTGGATGGAACTTTGTTAGCTGAGGAATTTAATAAGTAACATTCTTGTGAAGAAAACTCTGAGTTAAGCAGAGTTTAGTACCCTCTTTCCCTTTCTCACAGTCTATATTTATGATATTTGTCCTGCAAAAGTATCTCATTTCTGCCCTATTACATTTTAGTAAATGACATAAAATCCCTTGCTAAAATTAATGTTAGAATGGCAAAAGAGAACTTATGAATAGGCACAAAACCAGTTAATCACCTAGAATCCCAAGCACCACCTTACTTGGATGCACATTTTGTCCTATAAGTATGACTAATTAGCTTCATGTATGGTTTTTCTTCTTACAGTTATGCCAGCTCTGAAACAAGGCTCTACCTGAGTTTGCCTTCCTGCAGGGGAAAATGATGCTAAATTAGCACTTAACATTGAAATGCTTTGCCGTTTCTAATGCAATGCTGAATGTGAGTTTGCAAATAGTACAAGCAGGCATAAATCATGTCCAGCATGATGCAGTCTGGTTTCCTCAAAGTTGTTTTCTGGATTTCAAATTTCAGCCTTAAGTTGTTCTAGACTTGAAGCAATTTTTCTTTTTTTTTTTTGACCATTATGACAACTTCTCTTCAAACACATATGCCTATAAACACCCTTTTTGTGGAGACTGGCAAACTGGTAACAACGGACAAGGAGAAGGCTGAGGTACTCAACAACTTTTTTGCTTCAGTCTTCACTGGTAACCTCTCATCCCACACGTCTCGAGTGGATGGACTGCAGGACAGGGACTGGGGAGCAAAGTCCTTCCCACTGTAAGAAATATTAGGTTCATGACCACCTGAGGAACCTGAACATACATAAATCTATGGGACCTGACAAGATGCATCCCAGAGTCCTGAGGGATTTGGCTGATGTAGTTGCCAAGCCACTCTCTATGATATTTGAAAAGTCATGGCAGGCTGGTGAAGTGCCCACTGACTGGAAAAAGGGAAACATTGTGCCCATTTTTAAGAAGGGTAGAAAGGAGGACACTAGAAACTACCAATCTGTCAGCCCCACCGCTGTGCCTGGGATGATCATGGAACAGATCCTCCTAGAAGCTGTGCTTCCAGGTACATGGAGGACAGGGAGGTGATTCAAGACGGCAAGCGTGGCTTCACCAAGGACAAGTCCTGCCTGACCAACCTAGCGGCCTTCTATGATGCAGTAACTACACCGGTGGACAAGGGAAAAGCTACGGATGTCTTCTATCTGGACTTCTGTGAGGCCTTTGACATGGTCTGCCACATCCTTCTCTCTGAATTGGAAAGGTATGGATTTGATGGGTAGACTGCTTAGTGGATGAGGAATTGGTTGGATGGTCCCATCTAGAGGGTACTGGTAAACAGCTCAACATCTGGATGGAGATCTGTGACAAACTATGTCCCTCAGGTGTCTATGTTGGGAGAGTGCTGTTTAATATCTTCATCAATGACACAAATAGTGGGATCGAGTGCATCCTCAGCAAATTTGCAAATAACGCCAAGCTGAGTGGTGCAGCTAACACACCTGAGGGACAGGATGTCACCCAGAGGGACATGAGTGAGCTCAAGAAGTGGGTCAATGTGAACTTCATGTGGTTCAACAAGGCCAAGTGCAAGGTCCTGCACCTGAGTTGGGGCAACCCCCAACATCAATACAGGCTGGGGGATGAAGGGATTGAGAGCAGCCCTGCAGAGAAGGACTTG
Source organism: Phalacrocorax aristotelis (assembly GCF_949628215.1). Classification (NCBI taxonomy): domain Eukaryota; kingdom Metazoa; phylum Chordata; class Aves; order Suliformes; family Phalacrocoracidae; genus Phalacrocorax; species Phalacrocorax aristotelis. Next base: position 34,644,692 of record NC_134311.1, on the reverse strand, counting down.
GGGGTGCTGGTGGATGAAAAGCTGGACATGAGCCAGCAATGTGCACTCACAGCCCAGAAAGCCAGCCGTATCCTGGGCTGCATGAAAAGAAGCATGGCCAGCAGGTCAAGGGAGGTGATTCTGCCCCTCTACTCTGCACTGGTGAGACCCCCCTGCAGTACTACATCCAGCTCTGGAGTCCTCAGTACAGGAAAGACATGGACTTGCTGGAGCAGGTCCAGAGGAGGGCCATGAAAATCATCAGAGGGATGCAACAGCTCTCCTATGAGGAAAGGCTGAGAGAGTTGGGGTTGTTCAGTCTGGAGAAAAGAAGGCTCTGGGAAGTTCTTATTGCAGCCTTTCAATAGTTAAAGGGGGCTTATAAAAAAGATGGGGACAGACTCTTTAGTAGGAACTGTTGCAATAGGACAAGGGGTAATGGTTTTAAACTAAAAGAGAGGAGATTTAGACTATACAGAAGGAAGGAATTTTTTATTATGAAGGTTGTGAAACTCTGGAACAGGTTGCCCAGAGAGGTGGTCGGTGCTCCCTCCCTGGAAACATTCCAGGTCAGGTTAGATGGGGCTCTGAGCAACCTGATACATGTGAAGATGTCCCTGATCATTGCAGTGGGGTTGGACTAGATGACCTTTAAAGGTCCCTTCCAACCCATACTATTCTGTAATTCTATGATTCCATGATTCTATGACAGTGTCTGAAATATTCACTTTCTAAGATTAACACAATTCTCCTGCAATTACTTTGCACCCAGACAGGACCAACACTTCCTATTCAAAAACTTATTTAAACCTGTACTTCAGGCAGAAATCATGCAAGTGTTACACCATACCATCTCACTGAAAGTGGTTAATTCTTACCTATAAAGTTATGGTGAATGTAATGTTAGCTGACATAACACATTAAGGTTCTTTTGTCACAAGAGCAAGCAAGCTCTTGGCAGATATTCCCCTTATAAATTTCACCTTTACCCTATCATACTCTCCAAATAAGAGTTACAGGATTTTATCTTTCCCCTACAGAAAAAAGCGTTTCCCTTAATCTCTGGGCAGATAAATATGGCTGAACAACTTTTCTCAGAAATCTGCTTGAAAGCTGAGAGGATTCCCAGAAACATATTGCTCCCAAAGATGAAAGTTTAGCAAGGTCATAGTTGTCTGAAAATCATAGCAGTAGAATAAGAGCAATTATGTAACCCTAACTTTAGCTGACAATGACCAACATTTTACTATAAACCTGCACACCTGTATAACATTAGTCACAGAAAGCAGCAGAAACTAAATTATCGAAAAGTACTTTCACAGGATGATAGCTCTCTTTTGACCAGAAAGATGTTTCAGCTAAAATCACCAAGGTCTCATTTTTATGGTTTTCCGTTCTGATCCCTGATTAGGACTCTGGAATGAACTTTCTGATTCTAAAACAGCTCTCAGCACTGTGGCTAACAAGTAATTCCTCCCATGCCCTCCCTTGCAGCAGTCTGCTTGCATTCTCCACTGCTTCTCACAAAATGAATGTCACGCCTCCAAAAGACCTTCATCCATCAATGTCCTCACTCTCCAGGTTTTACAAGCACTCTGAGGTTAAAGAAAATATTCTCTGCAGGTACTGGGAGTAGTTCACCACCACAGCAAGAACAAAAATGTATACAGCAATGAGCTTCTCTGCTGGGAAGAAGTCTGCCGGAGTGATGTTTCATTTCATTCTTTTAAACAGGAAAAGACACTTTCCTCATTTATTATACGTGTGGATTTTTTGTTGGTTTTTTTTCAGTAAAATCTTTTTTAAATTTATTTCACATGCAAAAATGCAGCAGTTGAAAATACTTTAAATGCATACAGAAAAGGTTCTGAGGCATAGCATAGTAACTTTAAGATAGTGATGCTTTTCTTTGCCTGCAACATCTTTCTGAACTGGGAATTGCTTGCTACAGCATCCCTTTAACATCCTAGAGGCTATTTTCAGAGCCAATTTGCAGTTCCATAGAAGTCATTGAGTCATTCAACATTGTTCATTTCAACGCTGAGTATGGCTCAGCCCTTCAGGAAAATATTGGTTACTCAGGTGACTATGTATGTGTACATATACATATATATACACACACACATACACTAATGTTTTAATGTTTGTCCAATTTAAATGACCACATTTTCAGACTATATTCTCAGTGGTGACAATTATTTCCTTAGTAATACCTTATCACTGAATGATGCAAGAGCAGATTTAGAATTTCTTTGAGTGTTTTTCATTTTACTGTTTTATTGTACTAAGAGGAATTGGACAAAAGCTTTTTTAAGCATCCTGAAACAGCTTGCACATTTGCAGGTCCTGGTTTTCCCAGGGAAATTTTAACAACACTGAACCTGGATGCATAAACAAGGGAGGGCCAGCTGGGGGTCGTGAATGCTGACAGAAGGCTTGGCTGCCTTGACCAAGGGGTGTCAGGAGGACATGTAGGAAAATTATGACCTTATATTTACAGAGACCATCTTGTTCAGGGTAGGTCAGATGCTGTGGGAGGCTGCCCTGAAGCGTAACTTGTGAAGGGACCAAGGACATGTGGTTTATTTTAAAGACAAACTCTTCAAAACCGCAACAGTGTTCCTTTTTGAATACCTGTATTTCTTTTGTTTCTTATAGTTCATTTTTATTTTATGGACGCAGTGGTTTCATGTGTCTGACTTCAAATGAAAATTTGATTACAGAAGATATAAGCTACCATTTACAGAATCACAGAATGGTAGGGGGTTGGAAGGGACCTCTGGAGATCATCTCATCCATCCCCCCCTGCTTCAGCAGAGACACCCAGAGCAGGGGGCACAGGACCGTGTCCAGGCGGGTTTTGAATGTCTCCAGGGAAGGAGACCCCACAGCCTCCCTGGGCAGCCTGTCCCACTGCTCTGTCATCCTCACAGGAAAGAAGATTTTCCTCATGTTCAGGTGGAACCTCCTGTGTTCCAACTTGTGCCCATTGCCCCTCGTCCTTTCGTTGGGCACCACTGAAAAGAGCCTGGCCCCATTCTCTTGACACCCACCCTTTAGATGTTTATAAGCATTGATAAGAGTACTGTCTAATTCTTTGTTTGTACCAAGATTCTAAGTTATTCTTCATTAGAACTTCAACATACTAGATGTTACCTTTTTTTCCAGCTTTGCTTGTGTCAGTTCCAGGAACTTCGGAGACGGGATTCTTGCCAAATTCAAAACAATTCCTGTCTGCAATGTGGTTCCCCCCTCGGTACTGATGAGTAAATAGAACCTCCCCTTTTACCTCTGCAAAAACATTAATAGTCTAAGAATCATTTGAACTGGAATGGAGAACTTTTTTCCCTGAGAAGTAGATCACACCATTTATAAAAAAACACTTCAACCTGCCAAAACCTATATAGGGGACATAATGCTAGACAAAGACCAAAGACAGTAACTCAAATGAAACTATAGCTGCAGAATGCTGGAAAGGAGACATGAGCTCTGTTTTTATGGTGTAAACATTCAGACTACACTTTTCTTAGTCAATCTGTGTATTAAAGATATTTAGTGGGATTTATAATTCCACTTCTGCATAAAATGAGGGGCAAGAAGCCTAATAGGGACACATATTTCTTTTCAAAAAAAAAAAACAAAACAGAAAGACTTATTGAAAGCATTTTGTTTAGAAGAAACTGACTATATCAATTCTACTTCTTTCAATGTTTGTGCTATCTATCAGCTCCTTGTATTTTTTTCTCTTTTAGAGGCTTCTTACCGTTGATGGTTTGGTGCATTATCCTTTATCCTCTAAAAATCAAAATAGTTCAAGCACAGAAAGCTAAAGCTGCATGAAACATGACTGTTTCCAACCCCTGAGGTAATTATATAACGAGAGGTTCATCTGAAAAGAAAGACCAGCAAACATTAGAACTTGCCCCAGGATAAAGTAACATTTGGTACCAATTAGTAGCCTTTTGTTTGAAATGCTTGCGTAGTTTTGCCTACAAGCCAAACTGTGAGATCTTACAAGATGATGCAAGAGGACTATTTTTCCCTTCTAGGGCAATACAGAATCCTGTTAAAAAAAAAAAAAAAAAAAAAAAAAAGCCTAGTGCTATCTTCAGCAAAAGAGCCAAGTTTCAAGTTACTCTCCTCCTGAAAACATGTGGAGGGACAGCAGCTCCACTGGCCCATGTATTGACTGGGTACTTCCTCATGTCTAAAAGTGGTCATGCCATTTCCAGGGCTGGACAGTCTTACTTTCTGTTACCCTCTGGCCAGTTACGATACTGTAATTTTATAAAGTCAGATAGATACAAAATGACACAGAAGAAATGAAGAGCAAGTTACAGCCCTTCTCACATATACACATACACAGATAGAATTGTTTGCTTCCCTACAAAGTAAATTGGTAGCTGGAAAAGCATCAGGTCATATTTTCACACCCAAAAGTCCATTGTGTTGGCATAGTTGTAGGCAGCAGGATCTCAGATGATGATACCATTCAGTCAAAAGATGAAAGTCTTTATACAGAATTAAGTGTCTGCAAAAAGTAACACAGACTTCAGAGAATAAGGAGTTGGAATAAGATGCATTCAGATGTTTTACATAAAAATGGTAATCTTACCCATTCCTTTATGTCTTTTGCTTTGCTTATGACACAAAGTAACTTAAATGCAAATGAGAGAAAACCAAGGGAAACTGCATATAAAGATAGCAAAAGCAGTGTAAGAATTATATCACAAATATTTTATTCAAAAGCAAACCCTTGAGCATCTCATACAAAAAAAAAAAATATAGATTCCCAGTTCCCAAGTGTTGTAGAACCAATAGCCACTATAATTTCTGTATTTGCTCTGCTTTTCCTATCATTATAGCTATTTTTTTCTTTCTTATTTAGAGTTAAATATAGAAACAAAGTACGCTGCTTGTTAAACTTTGTCCAACATTAGGCATCTCCTTTATATTTCCTGCCATAATACTCTGAAGTTTGTCAGGTTGAGCCAGGATTGCATGTTCACTGATACACTTCAGTGCTTTTTTGACATGAGACATTACAGCACTTTCTTCAAACTGTTAAGATGGATTGTGCTAGCCCTTGGTATTATGCCATTACATTTAGCCATGTCATTATTCTGGTCATAATATTATGATAAGTTACCACACATGGAATTCCAAACAAGAATATAATGATTTTATTTTATTTTCACTTAATTTTCTCTCCATCCTGTACACTCATACCAAAATACCTGCTTTACAGAAGAGAGCAGGGTTGATTTTATCTAGTCCCCATTTCACCTGAAATCCTGCTATGGCAGAAGCTGTTTGCATTCTCACCCTCACCTGATGAAAACCCAGTGACAAGATTTGCTCCTGCCTGAAGTCAGTGCCTGGGCTAAAGGTCTTGATTCGCAGAAATTAAACTAACAGTAAAGGAGCAAATATTTAAAATGATCTAGTAAACACAGAGGTTACCCAGGGTTATGATGAATTCCCAGAGAGCAGCCTGAGGAAGGAGTCGAAGGCAGTCTGAGTTTTCCTAACATTACTGCTCTGAAAGACTGGGAGTGCCAGGAGGTGGCTGCATCACCAGGCAGGTGCCCATGGTGACATGGAGGTGGGAACGGTGTCTTAGCAGAAGGCTAAGGGCAGCCAGAGACAAATCACAGAATTAGAATAGTTTGGGTTCCCCATCTGTATCTAGGCTATCTCTCTCCAACCAACCACATGGACAAGGCAGGTCATAAGAGTATGACAGCCTGACTACACAAAGGAGCAGTAGATAGCACTGCCTATCCTCTCCTTGCTGGATATAACAGCAGCAGCTTCTTCATTGCAAAAGCAGAGGGCTGGGGGAGGGGCTTGACCCAGCTGGACTGCACCCAGGCCAGATGAACAGTCAAGACAGGACCGCTGAGCAGGAGGTAAAAGGTTGCCATATACAAGAGGTCAGAACAAGGTCCTAAGAAAACAGTGACTCAGAGACAGTGTCCTGTGATCCCACTAAAATAATCTACAGCCTTGCAGGCACAACTAACTACACCACAGTTGGCCAGTGATATAGTTTACCAAAAGGGAGGTCAGAGGAGAGAAAGCTAATTGCTTTCAGCACTACCATACTTCCTGAAGACCTAATCGTAGTTACCACTTAGAAGCTACATAACTGCACATTAAAAAGAACGTATACCCTAAACGTTGATATGTTTGCAAACAGCAAATAAATATGATATTGAAATCTTGCTCAAGCAGTATACAATGCACATTGCCTAAAGCAAAAACGAATTAACCTCAGCATTTAAATATAGTGACTAGCAGCTTCCAAAACTAGATATCTGTCTAATTTTGTCATTGCAGATCTACAAGTATTTTTGCATCCTAAAAATCTAATTTTATACAATGGCAGCTAAGAATAGTTTCTCAGAATTGTAAATACACAACCGCATGTCTAATTTGCATGCAAAGTTTTCACGGCACTGCATGCAAACATAGTAAAGGAGCATACAGATCAGATTTGAGTATAAATACACACTTATGGAAGTCTGACAAGAAGACTTTTGTAATTATGTAAACATTTTTGTATTAGTCACTATTGTTGCAAGAAGTACAACATGGCATGAAAGAAATAAGGAATATTTTTTGTTAATGATCAAATAACTTTTTTGATACTCTCATCTTTCAGGATAAAAACATCATATTTGTTCAAAACAAGTTACCTAGTTCAAGATTTTCTATACAATATATTCAGCCTTCTACATATGTCTTGTGCATACATAATTCAAGTTTCATTTCAGAAATGTGGGTTATGAATTCTAAACTTATTAAGGCTGGTCAGGAAATAATTTGCATAGGCCATGTTAATTTTTACAGAATTCAAAAAACTCAGAAATTATTTGGGAAAAATACTGCTTTATCTGTATCAAAATGATTTACCAATAGTGAGGTTGATATACATGTTATTATAAACTGTCAGATTTCAAGAGTACAAATCATTTAAAAACACGTTTTGTCCAATTTTTTGTTTTCAAAGTTTTGTCTTGTTAATGAATTCTTAATTTTCTATAACAAGACCTCAATTAAAATAAAACCAACAGCACCATTAAAAATGTTTATGTGCATTGTAGACTACTTGAATTACAGGTTAAAAAAAAAAAAAAAAGTAATTTTGAGATACCTTTAAAAAGAAGATCTAGTTTCCACTTTCCATCTTTTACATTCCACTCCTTCCCCAAAGATAAAGAACTTTCACTCCCACTTTCGTGCAGCATTATGTGAATAATGTTCCTTTAGCTTCTAATATTTAACCATTATTTTAGATGGTTTAATTCCCATCATTCTTTTCTGAAATCTTAATGAAGCAGTCAATCTGATTTACAAAATACCCAAAACACTCGAACAGAAAACACCTGAAAGATGCCAATTTTAAATATTTAGTCATATAAAAGAAATTGGGGGTGGAGGGGAGGGGTAGGGGCACGGCATGGGTGTGTTTAGGGTTTTTTCAACCGAGGTCAAAGAAAAGAATGAAAATACAGATTAAACCAAATATCTTTCCAAAAACCATTCTCCTTTAATCTGAAGCTCAATCAAATATACTCTGTGTAAAACTAGAGGGCTGAAAACTAAGATGCAGAAAAGAGCTTCCAAATGGTGCATACTTCTACACAAAATTTTTAGGTTCCTGACCCTGGTGAAAATGGAATGTCTTGCATTTTTTATTTTAACCTTTCATCATCAATTCAATCCATGCTTCAGATGCAAGCCAGGACAGTATCTTTCAGTATACACACAAAGCAGGATAGGCAGATTTAGTTCCCTTCTCTGCTGCTTAATAAAGGTCATAGTTCTTACTAAAAGTGTCAGGTTGTAGGATATTGTACACAGGATGGAGAAGGAGATTGGCAGTCCAAAGAATTGGACCAAAACAGAAAGCATATGCAAGAAATTACCCTGCACCATACTAATTGCACAGGGTAATTAAAGCATTCATTTGAAGATGCCATATTTTATTCCATGCTTTTAAAACATAAGATTGTTCCTCATGACTAAGCTGGATATGTTAAATGCTAGACCTCATCACCACTATTAGCTATGCTTAAAATAATACAAGACAAAGCTGAATTTTGTTAGGCGTGAATTAGTGCGGGTCATACTTTCATGCTTCTATACTGGGTCTGGCTGGAATGAAGTTAAGAAATTAACTTTATTTATAGCAGCCCATGTAGTGCTGTGCTTTGCCTTTGTGGCTTAAACAGTGTTGATAACACACTGGTGCTTTGTTCCTGAAAAGGGCTTGCACAATGTCAAGCCTTTCTCTCCTTGCTTGCCTACAAAATTCATTAGGCTGGGGGTGGGCAAGAGGCTGGGAGGGGACACAGCTCACCCCAGCTTACTAAAGATATACCCTATACCTTATGATGTTGTGCTTACCAATAAAACCTGAGGGAAAGGAGGAGGAAGGGATGACATTCAGAGTTACAGCATCTGTCTTCCCAAGCAATAGTTACACATGCTGAGGCCCTGCTTTCCAAGAAGTGGTGGGACATCTGCCCAATGGTGGAGGAATTTTTCTTTTTGCTTTGGTTGCACATGCACCTTTTGCTTTTCTTATTAAACTGTCATTCTCATGATCCATAAAACTTTTCACATTCATTCTATTTTTATAGCTTTTTTTTTTTTTTACTGGCAAATTCCAGTCATTTGGTTCTGTTTTTAGGTTGCATCCCTCTATCATAATCTGTATGAGTTACCTCTTTCTATGCTTTCTTACGGTCTTTATTTAGTTTTTTTTTTTTTAATTATCTATTCCTTTTCCTTCTATGGGATGTAGTTATATATTGCAAAGCATTTTTATCACCCCTTGTGGTCAAGCTTAACTATAGTGGAAGAGCTCTGTCTCCAAACTAAAGTCTTTCACATACAATTTTTATCTGTTTGTTTCCTTCGTGAGGAAATCTACTATCATCCCAAGCTGAGTACTGCTAGAAAGCAATCTGTTTTCCTGGATTGGAGCCCCACACATTTTATATCAACTATTGATATAAAAGGGCTGTATCATATTAACACGGTATGCCATTTATAGCTCTCAGAAGTAATTAAGTAATGAAGAACCCGTGCATCTACATAGTACTTGTCCAAAAGTTAAAAATCTTCCATGTTTTTTCTTCATTTTGATTGCCAACTTTGAACCACCTCCATGTTCCATCTTTATAATGTACAACCTTTTCATTACTGCATGTAGAAGACGTACTGATTATTACAAATAAGTATATGAGGAGCAGTAGTTCTTTTAATTGTTTTATTAAAAATTAAAGGCTTCTTTTTTGTTTTCTCTCTGTTTCTATTGTAATTAGACTTGTTCATGCGCTTGTACTGCTAATTATGTAGCATCATAATAGTTTTCAATCTGCTGCTTTTCCAGTTTGTATTCAAAAGTGATAAGAAAACACCCCTCCATAAATCGTAAAACCTTAAGTTATATGTTTGAAAAATCTCTGTTTGTTTTTATATATACATATCTGTTTACATTTTTCCTTTCATATTTGCTAAATCATATTTTACAATGAAAGACTCCAGTGTCTGGAAGGATTCAAGTATAATATTGCATGTCATTGAAAGGTCAAGTTGAACTTTATTTTCCTCTTCAGCAAACCACAGCTAGAGGAGTTTATGTCAAAATGCTTCTAGGATTTACTGGTTTATATGGTTGTTATTGTACGTCATTGTGCTGTGAAGCATGGGCTATGTATCATGTGAAGCGACAGCTGCCATGTAAACAGTAAGGATTATTTTTCAGTAACTAGGGTTTTTTCCCCTCCAACACTCCTTAAAACTGGCACATATCAAAGTTAATATAATTTCAGGTACTTAAGAAATGTAAATTTAAGAAGCTTTTGAAGCAATAAAGTTTGATTTTTCCCCCCCTCAATATAAAGAACTAAAATTTCCAGCTACGAGAAAGGAAATAAGAAAGAGTGACTTTTTGTAAGTTTTCTCTCTAAATACTCTGCATGTATTTTTCTCCCCCAGCAAAATATACTTTTACTAAATTTATGGAGAAATTTCGTGTTTCATGTAATTTTAGTTCAAATCTTTTTTTTAATTTAGCTATATACTTCCAAGCTTTCATTCCTTTATACTTCTTTGTGTTACTTATGGCAGCATTGTTTCTTATTTGTACATGGGAAGTTGTACACTTTTAGGCTTTTTTTTCTCAGAGATTTATAGCTGATATTTGAAGTAATTATCCCATGTTTTGTTTAATATCTACTTGCTGCTAGAAAAAGAAGAGAGGAAATGTGACATATGCCAGTTCTGATTTGGGGATTGAGCCTAGATAGAAGGTGTCTCTGAACAACTGAAGCAAACAACTGAAGTGTTGTGTTTGTGGGAAACTTATTCCTAGATAAGGGTTAACTGACTTTACACGCATATCCTAGTCACCTATGTGGAAAAACGAACTCGTATAGATCCTTTGGATCCTCCTGTTAATACCCAAATGCTTTCCAGTCTACTGCTCACCCAGTGGTAACTCTTGTATCTCAGGAACAGAATGATCTGCAAAATATGTTAATAAATGTATCCGTGCTCCACACAGAAACATCCAATGAAAACTAAACTAACTTAACAAGTCTGAAAAATACTTAAATTAAAATGAAATTTTACAAATACTGAGCGCTAAGATAGTGTTTACATTAAAAGTAATGTGTAACATATTCATGTTGTTTTGTAATACATTCATGTAATATCTAGGGCAAAACTCTGGCTTGATCTGCATGTTATATTTTCCTGTGACAGTATAACTGGTCAACTGTGCCTATGTTGATGTAAAAATACTTCTAAGAACATAAAATGTCATGTCAGCATGCGCCAGCTTTAGACTAACTCTGAGAACATACCACACTCATGTCAGAGTTAGGAATAAGCCCTCTTATTTTGCTTCATAGTTAGTTATCAAGATACTGTATTATTTGGATCCCAATTTCAAATCCTGCTCTTTTTCAACAATAATTTTCACTGTACTAACCTAAAAATCATAGGTGATTAACACCATGGTATCAGGAATATTTGTTGTGTTACACAGAATGGAGCAATGCAGGCTTCATAATTTCTAATTTATTAAAAATAAATATTTTGTCACAATTTATTGACATTTAAAGTTACCACCATTGCCATTATGCAGCACCAACCTTGCTTATCCCTTTTCACTTCCTCCAAGTCACAATCACGTTCAGCTGAATTTGTTTGACCACATAGTGAAATTCAGTATTTTCTGTTTTTCTTCACTGCACACTCCAGAGTCTATTGGTTAATGAGCCTTTTGGTACAGAAGGATCTTCTTATCTGCCTTATGCTTTCTAATCCTTTTGCTTTTCACAATCCTGATACTCAATTTTCTTCCCTGCCTTTCCATCAGGCCCTACTTCCTACTACACTGTCCTCCTTGCCTAGTTTTCGGCCTGCTTACATAAACTGAAATAATCAAGTAAGTATGATTTTCAAGGTCAGGACACGTAAATATGCAGACAGTTAAAGCTATCCCAAACATTAAGTCAGCTTTACATTTCCAGGGAATCAAACTTTTGCACGTCTGTCATTTGGACTAGAAGTACAGTTATCACCATCTTGGATAACACATTGAGAATTTCACTGAAAAGTTGTAGAGCTAAAATGACAATCTGTTACAGCTGATAATCTTCACTACTCAAGATGTCTCATACTATCCATCAACAGGCCAAAAGTCAGATGAAGTGTGCAATCAAAAAGATACGAAATACTGAATTTCAGCATGTTACAGAAGAAAATGTAGCAAGTTCTCCATGGCACAATCTGAACCTTTTAGTCTTGTAACGGGTTAAACATTTTTTGGTACTTAGGCATCATAAAAATTTTAGCAACAATCTGGCAATGTATTCTTTGTACTATGCTTGTCCAAGTAACATTTAAAAAACATTTTCAGCATTGTGATGCCAAATCTGTATAATGTACGGTTCCCCTTATTTCCTTACGTCCTTTGAGAATGTAAACTTTTTAGCTGTTTCCAAAAAGTGCCTGAACAATGAAGAACGTTTGGAATGTAATCATGTTTGTGACTTGGTCTCAGTGGAAAATTAGTTATAATGGCTTTTAAACAAAAAATACTTTTAAAACTGGGGAGGGTTATGCATGTGGGAGCAAATAAGCTTGCAAGCTTTTAATGGAAATGAAAACAGCAAGTCAGTTTGTTTCTGTATTTAAGTTTTTTGGGACTGTACTGATATGCACAGCCAAGAAGAGACCTTAAAATATTTTTTATTGGATTATGTTTGCAGTTTGAAAATATCTATATGGTAGGGTTGAAGAAAAAGGAAGGCATAAGTACCTTCTCACAGCATATCTCTTGCTAAACAGAAAAATACCCTATCAACCTCTGACCAAAGGACCATAGGAAATGTTCACACTTCTGAGAGGTAAAGAAGTTGAGCAGGAGATAAGAAGAAGGCAGGACTACAGGTCTTCAGTTACCTTACTAACTCTAACAGTCTCTGCACTGACTAAGATAAATTACTAGGAACAGAAGATAAAGCAGGCTACCCTGGAAGGCACTGATACTGAAGAAACAAGTACTATGTTGGGAGTTCAAGAAAAGGTGAACTGATAGCTAATTCCAGTATGAAATTATTCTAAATTAGAAAGGGATAAATTCTCAAATGAGGACAGTTATCTCAGTTCAAAGAGTGTGCACCAGTATTTGCTTATCTATTCATTTCTGAACTGGGAAGATGATATATTCTGTTCATGTATCCAAGATCTGATGCAGCCTGCAGCTTAAGGTTTCGTTTGGCCAAGGCTCTTCTGCATCTTATTTTAGTGTAATATCTCCAATTCATGCAGATGTACCTCACCAAGCTGTGGATATCACAGCATAGTGTTCAGCACAGAATGGAAAAATCTTCCCAAAAACAGGGGTAGAAATCCTGGCTATGAGGCTGCCCAGACCTATAGGGAAACTGCATTTACTACAGGGAAAATACATTTAGCAGTACCCAAAAAACCCAAAAATGTCTAGCGGGACACCTGCAGTCACTGCAACATGAATGTACCTTAGCTTCATCATCAAGCAAATAGGCCAACGATATTGACACAGAGGTGATATATCCTAGCCGTGTTGAAAGGTCAGCTTGCACTTTGAACACGCATGAAAATGCTAAACATTATTATGATTCTCCCACAGGCATAACGAGGTCTGAGGAATTATTATCTTTCTCTGATAGAGTGAAGTCTTGCATTGTCCTCATTGTAAGCCAGCCCATAAGTTACAAAGACAGACTTTGGGGGCTGATGTTCAAAGACACAGAAGAATTCCTTTGAAATTACCTCTCTGTCCTTTAAAGAGTATTTTTTATCTATTTTGTTTTGCAACATAGTCTTCCTTTTCAAGACATTTTCAAATTTTCTTTTTTCATCCGGCTCCTACTCAGTAGTTAAAAACCACCTCTGAATGCATTTCCAGCTGAAGGTTTTCTCCAGTGATGCACCTTGCACCAACTGTGACCATAATGATTCCTCTGGGAACCGTAACACATTAACAAAAAAAAAATAGCAAAAAACCACTGCTGCCAAGCATAAGTAACTCCCAGATCTTGAACACCTGATGACATTTCTGTGAGAGAATACAACTTCCTGCTGGGAATTCAAACGTACAGCTGTACGTTTCACACGTACACAGAGGCACTGGGATCCAGAGACAGCACCACTAACCACCCAGAACATCACAGAAAGGCTGGTGCGTCCCAGAATGTTCTTCCATAAGATGTGCCAAAAAAGAAAAAAAAAAAAAAGGCACAAGAATATTTTAGAGTTGACTTTCTGTACTTTATTGAGCCTGTCTGTGTGGCTCTCCAGTGCTCGCAAGCAACAGGTAGATAGGCTGAATTTTAAAGTCCACTACCTTTAACTTCTTCCCTCTTTTTTCCAGAGTATCCTGAGGGGCTGTGGTAACATTGCATGTGGCACTGTAAGTGGTCTGGGGAAAAAGTTTTCTTGTTTGTACAAGAATCGGACCAAACAAATGGGACTGTTTATGCTGTACTCTTCTTTGAGCTGTAACAGGTGCATAGCATGAGCCTTAACACAGCATCTATAGTTAATGAGATGGTAGTTGTCTTTCAGTAGCACATGGGACAAATTGCCCAAATGCTGATTTTCTGCTGAATAGGCATAATTTACATCCAGTTTAGATTTGAGGTTTAATGTGAATTTATGACTCTAGTATGCCACACTAGAAACATTTTTGGTAAAATATGGAAGCTGCAGGCATTCCCTTAAATGTATGATGATAATAAGCCAACATTCTCTGCCAACATACCAATACCTTTTAAATGTACCTTGTCTTAGAATGTGGTTATATACAGAACAAAATAGTGGTATGAACCATTACTGGCAACAACAGAACAGAGAAGACACTTTGGAAGTGCTTCTTGAATGTGAGAAAGTTATGGAGCTGCAGATTTATGTCACTATATGCAATGAATGGGCCAGAATTGAAACAAGTATTTTAGAATGAATTAATATTCTGTGAACAGAGGAATATTGTTTTACTGTCTCCAAATACCTTTAATATACCCTCCATCAACAGTTTTCAAAGTCCACATGCAAGGTAAAAGATCACAGGCAGCTGCAGCTCTGCACAGAGAGGCTCATGGGTACAAAAATATTATGCTAATTCCCTTGAAAAGATGCACAGTGACAATTAAATTCACGGTAATCTTTTAGGAAAGTGGGGGCAGACATTATCCTAGAGATGCTTTGGGTTTGAAAATAACATACTTCTCTTATACGTAGTGCCTTTGTGGACAAATTCATACTCCTTGAAAAAATAAATTTCTGGAATTTTACAGTGATATTGCAGACACATGGGTTGTATATTACTGAAAAACAACAGAAGATCTGATTCCTTGTGCAGAATGAGATGACTCTAAATATGAAACTGCCAATGGAAAAATAAGTTTTTTCAAAGTTATCCCATGAGTAAATGCCATATTTTATAATTTGATTTTTAAAAATCCTAGCAAAACCTGGGCCTGCAGCTTAAAATCACATAGACAACTGTGAACTAAGCAATTATTTAGGATTCTGGCACCTAATCGACAGACTAAAACTACAGTTGACTCAGAATAACTCCACCACTAAGTACCTCCTACATATGAACACCTCCTTGCCCTACCTCTTATTTTCCATTCCTTTCTTTCCAGTGGCCTATCAGATTCTCCTTGCCCTCTTTCATATTAGCTACCTTTTAAACTAGAACTGCAACAATTTTACAATAAAACAATTTTCCTTTCTTGCAAGAGACTTTATTCTTACCCATGACTTGGATATACACTGTTCAAAATATTCTCAAATTTCAGGGATATAGCAGTTAACTGATTTGGCTAATATACTGTGGAAGACTGAATATCTATGACAGGATGTGGTATGAATTTGCCAAGGAAACAAATATCTACCTTTGCCTTATGAATGTTTATCGGCTCTGCTGCTAAGTACCAAAATAAGCACTATTATTATAAGAATATGGTAGTGCTACTAGAATGAAGGGCAATATCACACAAACATCGTGACTCTAGAACCAGTCACAGCTTACTTACCAGTCAAAGGAAGTCTTTCTTTAATGTGATGTTTAAGGTCAGATGATGGATATAACTGACTTAACACAATTTTTTTCTTACTTGCAAAGCGTTAATAATGACACTTGACTTGTAATTCTTTATTGTAAGGTGCCTAGCAAAGTGACACCAAAAAAATTAATAAATCAAAGTAAAATATTGCCAAAATCAACATCAGGAAGAGGTGGAGTAAAGTGCTTGGACCAATTCATTCTTCTGGATGAAGACAGTGGTCAGAGGCAACACCTCTAGGCATTATCAGGCATTTCTCCACTAGGGATATCACACCAGCCATTGTTGCCTCTTAAACATCTTACAGTTCTTGGCAGACCCTCCAAAATATAAATGTCCTGACCATTTTACATTAGTAAACTTAAATTACCACCCATACATGTACTGCTCATGGAGTCTCACAGAATTCTACACCATAAAAAGGAGATGAAAACATGTATCAGGCAAACCTTCTGCATGTACATAAACAAAGCAGATGGCACACCTTCAAAGCCTTCACACCAGTTTGAAAAGGGATTAGAAACATTCAGTCTTTGCTGAAAGTTTCAAAAGTAACAGAGATTGATAGGACTATATATATAGTCCTAAAACTAATGTAAAACAAACTGCTGAATAATTACTAATCAAAGTTGCATATAAGACTTTACACTCAAACTGAGACCAAAACCAATACGAATTTGAGCATGTTACAAGAAACCTTTGAGCACCAAATTAGGAGGAACTGCAACTCAGTTGTTGTTCTGGAAAACAGTGCTTTGTGTTTATATTTGCCTCCTTTCATTTCATATCCTTTGCACAGATGGCCCAAAGCTCCCTCTGTTTAGTTGGCTTCTACAGATATCACACTCAGCTTCTATTCCCTCCTTTATTAAATTGAAGTGTTTTTCAGGCTACTCAGGTAATTCTCTCTCCAATAATCGTGCTGATATCCCCTTTCTCTACTTCTTCTACATAGTCTAACTCAGATTAAAAACCTTCTTTTATACAGAGGAAAATCCTGGTTTCTAGCTCTTTTCACGCTTTCTGTTTAGGATCAAGGTTAAGCCAGCGTGGAACTTGGTGTTACAAACTGAGTTTCTTCCTCACTGCTTTTAATTTCAGTACCCAGAGCTATGTTTTTTTAAGAAAGTCTTCAACAGGAAGTATTTAAAATCAGTAAATAAATTACTATGGCCATGTCATAAGTTGACTAGGTAACAATCATATAGTGTTAGGATAGGCAGCCTGGCATGGCTTTAAGTGAAAAAATAACAAGATCTAGTCTAGTTAAAGGTTAAGTAAGTCACGATTTATTTTGTGAAGACACATACAAAGTGGAAAACTCTTCATCTAATCTCCTGTATATTTTTTGTTTGCTCACCTCTGATCCATATCCATAAATAAACTCCTCTTAAAATAATTTTCAGTATTTTTTAATTATTATCAGTGTGGTGCAATCAGCTCTGTCATGATCACAATCCACTCTATGCCTTCTTAGTATGCCCCACAACACTTCATGAGTAATTTCCATTCTCCATCTACTCCAGACCCACTCCTTCACAAATCCTTCACAAATCTCTCTGACTTCATGGATCTATTATGTTGCTCTTTGCTCTGTCTGTCTCTGTGTTAGACTATAAGCTTTTATGGCCATAGGTTTTGTAAAGTGCTCTATAGGTTCAAAACATAATAATTTACGATATATTTTTGCATACAGTTATCAGTATTCTAACTAAATGAGATTATTGATTTTGATCTTTCTTGCAAGATGGGTCTGACCCAGACAAGGAGATAATATTTCCGATAATTGCGACACACCATTTGAATGTTTAAATGTTGCAGTACAGATAAAGTTGCAGTAAGTGCACACAGGAAACTGGAGGGATAATAATTCCTCAGCAAGGCACCTTATCTCTACTTATCAAACCAGAAATATTAATCTTAAAAGCTAAACAATAAGAAAAGCGTCCTACTAAGAAAGATGTGAAACTATTATCAACATTTCCTAAAATGCTAAATAAATTTTCAAATACACATGACCCTTTTTTAGGCCAAGATTACTCCTTTTAGTATGACAACATCAACAACAAAAACAGACTAAATAAAATGTTATCTTTCAAACATAAAGTTATCTTTCAAACATATATAAAATATGAGGATAATTGTATCTGCAACAGGTGCAAGGCTCTAGCATACATCACTGCAGTCTGTTCATTAGTATTCATGTTAACTCTTTCAAGAAATGTTGCAAACATAGTCTCAAAGTTTAATGTTTTGCACCACATCCATCACATAACTGCAAATCCATTGCATTTATCACTTGCATAACTGGCATGGCTCAAAGGTGTGTTTTAAGAGGAGAGAGAGGGAAAAATCAACAGCTAATCATCAAAATCCTTTAAAAGAGAGCAGCAAGGAAAGAACTGGCTGCTTAGTAGATTGGGGTTGCCTTACTCTGTTATTCTGGAGTCCTGCTTTGGGTATGGAATATTGTATCCCTCTCTGCTTGCACACGCTTTGGTGCTGTCTAGTGTTTGTGGAGCCCTGTTCTCAGAGTCTTTGCTACCAGCATAATCAAGTAAAAACCCACTCTATTTTTAAAATATGCAAATTTGTATCAGTTTGTAATTCTTTTCCAGCCTTTCTGTCACAGAATCAGTATTTTACCCCTTTTTAATATGTCTTTATCCAGATCAAAATAAGGAGAAGTGGCTTTAAAAGGATATCTCACACTATATGTCCTAACTCTTACTGGCAGCTCAGGGTCAGTGTTCAGCTCTAGGTTATAGAGAAATGCTGATTAATAACTCTTTGCAAGACTGCTTTAGGTACCGTGGGACAATGACAAATTCCCAGGTTTTAGAACAAATGGTTCAAGACATTTGCAGCAGCTCAAAACTGCGTTTTCAAAAGTTGAACAAAATTTCCAAATAAATAAAAGCTCCTATTGTCTTTAGCATTTCAGACTTCTGTACAGTCTCCAGGGGGTTTTAAATTCACTGCATTTATTTTGTTAAAGGGTTTAGAAAGAGTTAGTTTCACACTCTTGCACAAAAAAATGTTTACACGACACTTTCTTTAACACATAAAAGTGTAGATGGAATATGCAAAAAAAGGTCTTCATAAACTATATGTAGGGAAATTAATTTGATTAAACAGGCTTAGAAAGGCAATTCTATATAAAATTAATAAAATATATAAAAATAAATATATATTAAAATATAAAATTATATACATTAATTCCCATCCAAAGAGAACTTCAATTAAACTTGCATGAGATCTATGAGATCTTTTCAAAATCTTTGCACATGAAACCTAAACTTATTCCCTAATTCTTATGTTTCTGCTGGCAAAGGCAAGCCGAGTGAGATGTGAGCATTAAAATGAAATCAAATGCCTTGTGTCATTGTGAAAGTACAACAGCGCCATTCTGAAATGCAGTACTCTTAACAAGGGAAACACCTTGTTTAAAGCAGTGACTGTGGAGAGGAGCAGCATGTCTACAGAAAAAAAAAGACCATCTCAAGAGACATAAAGAAAACGATCTTTAAAATACTGTATATTAAATTATGTGTATTTACCTGTGTGCTTAACAAGTCATGTGTTAAAACTCAGTTCAAGTACTATCCCATGAATTTAAAGGCTTCTGCTTACACAATAGTAACATAGGATACAATAATTAATCAATAGACCTAGTGATGTCCAGATTTGACCATATACACTGCTCTTTTTATGTTTCTCCAGTACAAATGCATTTGGTATTTATTTCAACTGAAAGGTACGGAATGGGCTTATTACAAAGTATGAGCTACCTACTCTTTTAAAAAAGGCACACCTGAAAAAAACATTATTTTTTTTTTTTTAAAATGGATATGCGATTGCAAATTATATATGTTTTGATGGCAGATGAAATCATTGCCTTAAAACTGAATAAAATGGGACAAATAAAAATGTTTCATTTCATTTAAGAAGCTAGGAGGTATTTCTTATTTTAAAATAAAAGTGAAGTAAATGTCTCAAGGATAACAGTTTTAATAGTAAAAGTGCAAATTTTTAATTTGAACATTTCAAATAAAATTTTCTAACAGGTCAGAATTTGGTGAAAGAGGTTTAACATTCAGATGAGACAGTCTGATGAATCTGATATGTGGCTGTAAAATACTCTAGCTAACCAGCATCTGCTTTTTTTCAGCCTTTCCAAGAAAATTTAAATTTGTACTGTAGTACAGCAAAAGTAAGATATCAGCTTTCTTTCTTCCAGCAATAACCCAGACTTAAACAATTCTTTCCTTATGTTAAGCCTTCTCACCCATTGCACAGCTGAGGTTTTGACTTCCGTATCTTCATCTGTGACCTTCTAGTGTTTCCAACAGAGGCTACATCTGGCTGAGAGAGCTGCAGAGTGACAAATACATGTGGCATACAAGGCTGTTGCTGCTGTCTGCTGACAGCAAAAGAATCTCTGCCTCCTTCTTCTATAATAACCAGCCAGGTTCATGAGGTGGGAAAAGGATGTTGCTGATATCCTTGCTTGCCCAGAGAAATCCACAAAGAACAGAGAAACTACTCAAAAATTTTTATAGTGATTCATCAGGTGTCAATGAGTCTTGGCAGCAGATGGGATCATGGTTTTCTTTCCTCCATTGCAACACACTGGACTAGTGTCAACCAGCTCCATGCACATTCCTAAAAGAATTGCCATGTCAAAATGCTCTTTAGACTTTCAGATGTCATAGGGTTTTGTTCTGGGTTGTACCCAAAAATCTCAATCAAGGCCATGAACCAGAAAAAGTTTTCCTGTACCTATCACCAGATTTCGAAATTGTTCTATCTCTTTATACTATGTTTTCTTTGAAGCAACAAAGAAATCCATCGGGACTAAACAGCCGATGTTAATTTCTTGTAATTACAAGAAGTGAACATTGTTTCTTATTTTCCCTCTCTCATGAAAGCACTAGAAATAAACTTTTGTTCGCTGAATGTCTCTTTTTTCTGTGATGAACTGAGAAATAGAGCTTTTACCTCTTAATAGCACAGAAAATTTCATAACAGTAATTTCCATGTGGTTTTCCCATCCTGGTAGATGATAACATTTGCTTTATTATATGCCTTTGCAAGTCTACTGCACTGGCCCATTATTTTCCTAGTGATCGGTTCAGACATCTTAATATTATGATACCTTGGGGGTTCAAGGGTCAAAAAATACACATACTCAGCAAACTTTAGTTCTCAGCCCACATACTCCCTACAAAATTCTAGAAAGACAGACTGTAACATACTTAGATTTGCCCATGGGTTAGAAAATTGTTGTTATTTCCTTCACACTCTTTCAAATGTATAAGAAAACACCAAAGGAAAAAGAGAAAACCTAAAACTAGTCAAGAGCTCCTTTTCATCATACTGCAAATATAATTAGTCTCTACAGACATTCAAGGTTTGTCCTTACACCCAACACCATCAATACAAAAGTAGAGCCAGGTATGTTCAGAAGTGCCATGCAATGATACAGTCTAGATTTGAATAAAGTATTTTATTAGCTATCAAAACAGGCAAAGGACTCTTATATTTTTCTAATGAGCTGTGTTGCACAATACTAGTTTTCTTATAAATAAAGACATTAGTACTCAGTGTTGCAGGGGGACTTCTGCTGTGGTGCTTACCAACTTGGTCTGTACAGAGGCAAGAAAATCAACTCCTTTACAAAGTTCTTCAAAAATACTTTAAACGTAAGGCTTCTGTATAATTACATTCTATTCCATATGACTGTTTTCAGTAGCTCAAATTAGCCTAGAATGAAGCAGTTTGCCATCTTAACTTATGATCTGCACAGCCAGCTTTGTCTGGCAATTGAGTCAGTAAAAAGTAGTTCACACAATATGATTCAAGAGAGAGCTGCTGGCACGTAGTGTACATTTAGTTAGACCTGCCCTAATTAGCTTTCTCAATCTGTAATTTTCAAAACATTGTCAATCATTTGTCATCTGCCTATTCACATCTCTACTTAAAAAGAACCAAGTTGGTGTAGTCATCTTCATTAATTCTTTTATGTTTTTATAGGCATGGAAAACCAATTCCGTTGACTTGTAGAAGTTGTGTGTGAGGAAAATCTATTAAATCCAGTGGACAAGAATTATTTGATTAATTTAATTTTATATGCAATCCAAACTGATTTACATCTTAATCACAAAATAATACATGTAATGCAATAAAAATTTTGTTAAAAACCAACTTAGTTGTTAAAATTCTGGAATAGCATTCTGTAGTCTGCTTCTCAAGGTACCTGCAACAGTTCATTTTCTCATGAACCTATACTGTATGGACCACCCATACAGTTTGGTAGATCTGGCTTGATATTTTGTAGTTTTCTTTCTATGACAGAAATTTTGCCTTCCAGTCACAACATAATTGGTACATTCCAGGAGAGAGAAGGAAAATATCGGCTTGCATTGCTTGTCAGTTACAAAACAACTTGGGCTTGGACATTTTCAGCTTATTAAAGTAAACCTATCATCTAAACCAGCCAAACAGGCAAAATCCACATAATTTAACTTTCCACAATGAACATGATCTTGACCTAGATTATCTGGAATTCCTGGGCCTCTCTGGGAATCTGCTACAAATTTCATGTGAGTCCTAAGCTCTGCCTTAGAGATGCCTCATTGCCACATTATTTCATTGGAGATGAATTCAAGCAACAATCTATCTATGCAGGAGATTATTGTTTTTACTTCCCAAGTTGTTCCCAAGAGTTCCCAAGAGTTGTAAGCTAATCCATTTTGTCCTTATAATAGACTTAAAAAAATGTAAAGACTCTCCATTTTATCACCCGTGTCAGTAAATAATGAGGGAATGAGAAGAAGCACTTCTTCAGACTTCCATTTGAAATCCATTTCCATTCTACAGGAACAAAAATAGGAAAGTCGCAAAATAACACTCCAGAGATATGGAATGGTAGGCCAGTCCCAGAATACATTTTTTTGGTAAATAAGTATCTGTATTTGCACCAAAATGTAAAGACTTAAAAAGATATTGATGTCCTTAGCTTCAAGAAAGATACTAATCTTATGATTGTATCTTGTTTATAGATGACACTTCCTTATATAAAATATAAATGACTTGTATGATTCTTTTTCTTACTTGCTTTAAGTAAAGCAAGACTGAATAAAGCAAGCTTTGCTGGCCAGCTAATGTTATAAAGTCTTTGCCTTCATTTTCCTTCAACAAGGTAGCTGAAGAAAACATGCCCTATGTCTTATATAGTAAGAGGTTTAAACAAAAATTAAGGCATATGAGAAGAAAAAATATAATTGGGAGGTGTCATTACAGTCACATTTCATTGTTTTTAAATTACAGCTATTATATAGATGTTGATTCTGTTTGGAGATTAAGTGAGAGTATTCCTTTAAGACAGTAGTGATAGAAAAGAATAAGAATTGATGACATCAAATCCATTATTTAAAATGGAAGACAAAGAAGCTACAGTGATCTGCACCGTCATCCCTTCCATCAGGACATGATGTCCCTGTGAATATATGAGTTCCACGTTGCTTAATGAACAACATCAGGTGAGAATTTGCTGAAAATTCTGATTAGGTTTACAATGACCAAGGAAGAGTACAGGAACCTAGTAATCACAAGAGAATTACAATCTTCTCCTGGATGGCTTCTGCAACAAACTAAAAAGCAAGCTGTATACAACAGCTGAACAGCAAAATATGAGCTATGTTAAAAAACTTGGTACTGTAAATGAACAAGAATTAAGTGAAAATTCAGTAAAATATATGACAGAATTAGTAGGGTTAGATGTAGCAGGAAACTTGTAAAAACGTACAGCAAGAATAATTGTGCAATGTATTAACACTACTCTGATTCAGGTAATTATACCTGGTAAATCCAACACCAACCTGCTGTTGACTACCTCTTAGTCCTCAGACAAGGCATTTTGGTAAAACTGATATCTGATCAGCTATACTGACTTTTACTTCAGTATGCCCTCTGCATAAGAAGGTTCTTATTTGTCTTCTAAAAGAGCTCAGAGACCATCTAAGAAAAATATGCTACAAAAAAAATCTGAAACGGGAATTTAATAAGATTTTCTACTCTTTATAAGCTGAAACCCCATTTATAAAAGAGCTGTAGGAGCAACAGAAGAGCTAAAGGACAAACAGGCCTTTACTTTGTTTCTTAGATATGGGTAGTTTGATGTTTATTTAACATCACTTGGGTGTTTTAGGACCTCAAACCAATATCTCCAAGGCACATTTATTAGATTGTATAGGCCTTCTGGTTAAAGACATTCTTTGCCCTCTTTTTTTGCCACCCCCCAAAAATTTGTATTCTTTGCATAAAACCAAGTGTATAAATAAGCTTCTTCCTGTGTTTCTGCACCTCAGTAGATATCATAACACTCCAGATTTATGTGCACAACATTGGCATGTCACAGTCGTCTTTGTGTCATACATATTAACACCTTGTGACTATGGGGCCTCGTGGTCTCTTCTATTCAAAACAAAGTTTTCTGTGTTTCATACTGGAATAAGAATGCTCAAGCATCATATAACATTACCACTACAAACTATCCCATGCACATTATAGCAAAGTTCAAAATCAGGGTCTTTTATGCAGTCCCCAAAAATCATTGCTATTAACCAAACATATTAATACTTCTGGCCTGAAAAGAACATGTTAGCTAATTGAATTAACAACGAGCACTTTGACATTTCTTTGCTTATTGGAAGGATTTATATAAAAATAAAATATGCACTTTTTTTCTCCATTAACATATCATGAATAAGGAAGAAGGAAACAGTAATTATTCTTCATTGTTCTACAGAAGAGACCTAGATTCAAGTCTTAAAGTATTCATTTAAAATTCAGCCAAAACTTTATGTCTGTGTATAGTAAAATTACAGAAGTTACAAAAAGCAACTTTACAAAGTGCTTAGGGCATTAACAGATCAGTACTCTAAATGACAAACAAAAAAGAAGACATTTCATAACTGAGGGACACCAGTGAAGAATTTTTCCTAAGCTTTTCCATTTCTTCAGTTTAAACACTTCCACATGTGGAAACTTGCCTAGGTATTTTTAAAAAGGTACATCCTACATGTCGTGCACAAGATAAATGTCAAAACTGTACCTTGAATTTTTTCCAGAAATTCACAAATAGCTTTTGAAGTTCATGAGACTTCAGAAAGGGTTTCTGCTTAAAACCAGAATGGAGCAGTTGCTGACTGAGGGTCTGTATTATAACCCCAGTGCAGAAGATAACTCTTCAAATAATATGAGTATGAACTTGGACATGGAATGAATTGTAGCAGGAAAAAGGAAGACAGTGTTGGTGGGTTGATCAACCCAGTATGAGAAACAGGCATATTCAGATTAGTGTTGTTAACAGTTGTTGCAATTTGTAAACAGAGGGAGTGCTTTGAGGAGACCACAGGCTCTTTCTGGGTATCCAGGTAGGGTGGAGGGTATTACTTTTTCCCCTAATATTTTTGATAAAAGTCCATGAAATAAATGGAAATACTGCTATGTAATGGAATTTATTTCAAATCTTTATAAGAAAATACTGAGCTTTTCCTTCTGATGCAGAGCCTGCCAAAGATATCTGTGCCTTTATCACTATAATACAATTTGTCCTGTATCTATTTCATATGGGACTGAGCTATGGAGTCACCCAAGCTAAGCTGGGAAGGCCTCTAGAGTTTGTTTATTGAGTAAAATTACATGGTGGCTGCACATAAGCTAATATAGTAAGGCTTCCATTACATACAGGATGCAAGTTTTAATACAAGAATGAGCTCCTGCAGGAGCAAGAATGGTCTAAATGCTTTAAGGGCAGACCAAAAAGCAATTCAGTTTCTTCCCCCATCACACTCACCTGTTTGAAATAGCCAAGTCCTTTGCCCTAGAAAAGCACCTGTCTTTACCACAAAGAAGGGTGTATGCCAGCAAGGTGCTCCTGGCAGGAGGTTCTCAGGATTGGGAATAGTTTGTTCTCACTTGAAGCTTGAGCTACTACCAAGACAGTTCCATTTCTCTCCCTTGCTTCTCCCAAGACTTAGGGCAAGCTGGTGGGCTGAGGGCAAATGCCTTTTAAGACATTACAAGCTTCTTGCACTGTACTTTGTATTTTACAAGGTATAACAATAAAAAATGGGAATTCTCATACCAGAATAAAATTAGCAAGTACATGTGTGGTGGGAGCAGGCTAATGAATCTGATGAGATGCAGCAGAAAATAAGTGCCATTGGCTATCCCTCCTTATGAATGCTTACAGCCATGCCAGAGTCTCATAGCATCCCAAATTGGAGGATTTTTCTTGTTACCTTTACAACATACCACACCACTGTCATGCACATACATACTCTGTTGCACAACTATTCCAATTTGCTATGGTAAAGAGAGATTTATTTAAGGGAGTTTGATATTCAATGAGATTTCCAAACTGTTTTCACTCAAGGCAGGTAAAGACAGAGAGAAATCTATTAAAGAATATCTCAAGATTAAAAGCCTTGGCAATTCTGTAAGAAAATACACAAAAGGGGGGGGGTGGGGGGGGGAGAAATATAAACATGGGTGAATATGTCCCAATGCACTGCAATAGCAAGAAGATTTGTTCACAGCATGGGTAGCAGGATCATAAAGATCTGTGGCAACAGATTTTCTCCTTCAGTCATAGCTTCTTAAGTACACTGAGAACAAACTGGGAGTGTACATTCACCACCCAACAAATGCCACTCATGTTATCATGGATAATTGCCTGCATCCTCAATACCAGCAGCAAACTTTATCACCAAGTATAAAAACACAGAATGTGGTTTTTGCCTCATGACAGATGGGTGCATGACGCTGAAGGATTAATACTTCCTTTAGCTATTTTCTTGCCAAGGGTTTTCATTCTAATTAAAACAGCCTTTCTTGATAAGTCCTCTGTAACACATCATGAGGTTATGAACAGTATTAGTATTACACTGACAAATATTTTAAAGCAGTGAACCTTAGCCTGGCCAAATGTTCTGTGTTTCTATAAGAAAATTCTTCAGTGACACATACAGCACAATGGTGCTCTTTAAAACACCTTATGATTATTAGACAGACCATGCCTACCATTTGCTTCCACTTCCCTTAATAAGAAAAAGGGGGCAACACTCCTCAACACTCCAGCATTTTGAGAAGAAACAAAAGAGATTTATTTATCAATGTTTCTAAGGTCAGTGTGAGAAAGGGAAAAAATTTCTCAAGGCATCACTGGCATTTCATCAAAATCAGTGCAATTTTGAAATGTAGGATTGGTAAGATTAGGTGATAGAAGTACTTTAAACTGTCTAAAATCTCATGACATATCCAAAGCCGGTATTCTTATAAATCTGGCAAGCATAAAAATAGCATGTTGTGCTGTTAAAGGCTATTAAAAAAGGATTCTTGCTGTCTTTGGTAAATAAGTCAGACAATGAAAGTGGGGAAGGTAGAAAAGGATAGCAATACACTCTTTACATATGAAGGTCACAGAAAGCTTCAGACTTCCTTGTGAACAAAATGTAATCAACCACAGAAAACTTGAACACTGGAGTTTGCAAAATGTTCACATTTTTGAAGAAATAAACTCTCTGAAAAACATGATTGCGACTATGATAATCCTCCAGATACCTTTCTCAAAAAGGACTGTGGTGGGTCGACCCTGGCTGGACACCAGGTGCCCACCAAGCCCCTCTATCACTCCCCTCCTCAGCATGAGAGGGGGGACAGAAAATAAGATGGAGAAAACCTCATGGGTCAAGATAAAGGCAGTTTAATAAAGCAAAAGCAAAGGTCATGTGCGGAAGCAAAGCAAAACAAAAGATTTGTTCTCTATTTCCCACCATCAATCAGGCAATGTCCAGACACTTCTTGGGAAGTAGGGTTTCTGTGTGTAGAGCGGTTGCTCTGGAAGACAAACATTGTAAGAACGAATGCCTCCCTCTCCTCATTCTTTCTTGTGGGATATCTGGAAAGCCAAGGACATGTAGTGAACAATCCAGGCTCAGACTGTGTGGACTTAATCTGCCTGTGAACAAGAAGGCCTCAAGGATGTTGCAAGTTAAGACCAATGTATGTAGCTATTACTAACAAATGTGATTTTGTATTTACCAAGACTTACAAAGTGGCATTGTGCAAACTTACTGTGGGGACGCGCAGGATGGCATTACGTCTTCCTAATAAGTTGCAAACGCCAAGGTTGGCCACAGGCGCTACTCTGTCAAAGGGGCCGCATCCCATATCACCGGCGGGAGTGTCTCATTACAGCGTAGCAAAACCAAGGCAATCCACATTCGGGAGTTGCTGATGCTGCTAGTGGCTATCCTTATGATAAAGCCCAAAGCCGTGCTGACCAATTAACAATAGGCTTGTGTGTAATAAGGTGGTTAAAGAGCTATATTAACCATGCTGTGGCTGTAATAAACTGGCATTTACTTGATCATATTGGTCGTGTGCTGGGTCCGTGACTTCTGTGTCAGCACATTCTCTTAGTTTTTACTGCTCAGCAGACATCATATGGTAGGAAATACCCCTCTGGTCAGTTTGGGTCAGCTGTCCTGGCTGGGCCTGCTCCCAAGATCTTGCACACCCCCAGCCTACTCATGAGAGGGGGAAATACTGGAGAGACAGCTTTGATGCTGTGCAAGCACTGCTCAGCAGTAGCTTAAACACTGGTGTGTTATCAACACCTTTGTAGCCACCAATACAAAGCACAGCACTATGATGCCTGCTATGGGGAAAATTAACTCCATCTTAGCCAGACCCAATACAAAAACCAAATTTAGTCATGAAGTGAAACTTGTTTGCGCAGGATAGACAAGAACCCTGACATTTGAGTGAACAATGTGTCTTCTCTCTGCCAAAGGAAAAAAATGCTTCAACTGATCATCCCTCCCCAGTCTACAGGGATTAATTCAGCACCCTTTTCTAGGTATTAGACTTAGATTAAGTAGTAATTAATTCAAATTATGAAGTATGAGTTTGTAGAGAAAGAAAGGGTTGCTTTTCCCATTATAGAAATCCAGCAGATACCTGTTGTGAAATTCAGATCCTGATCAAAATATTCTCAAAGTTCAAAGGGATTCTGATCTTTAGTTTTGTCTCAGAATCTCTCACATGTTGAGGACACACTTTTAAAAGTACCTCTCTTCTGCTTAATTAGATTTGAGATAAAAAATCCAAGCAATGTATTTCTCAGATATTTTTCTTTTCCTAATCTCTTTCTCTTTAACTCATGATGCAAAATATCTAAAAAAAAATAACAGTAAGGAAAATATCCCAAGCCTTTAGAGGAAGTAATCTGTTCAAGAGCTACAAGATGAAATATTTTAAACTAAATGACACATCTGTCTTTTTTATGGATGCAAGACCTTTATGTGTGACTTGACCCCACCACCAAATCCAGCATCAACAACCACCACTAAGATAATACCAAAATGTGCATAGTTGAACAGTTTTACTTTCCTATCCTCTCACCAGTGTAAATCAGAGGTAAGTCAACTAAAGTCAGGCTAAGTCACTGAGCATGCATATAAGATGAGAACAAGGCCATTGGTATTTGAAGACAGATAAAGGCAAATAGTAACAAAACTTCTGAGTGTAATCAACGTTCTCGCAGGGCCAAATGACCAAGAATTTCTTTAATTTCTAAGAAATAGGAGTCAGTTACCATGGTAACACAGCTAGCACTGGCTTTTATACCTGAAGAAATTAATTTTTTTCTCAAAACTATTATAAATACCTCTGTAAATGAGAGGATTGGCAAAAGTAGGGTCAAATCTGAAAGCATCAGGGACCAAGCTTTTAAGCAGAAGAAACTGAAGACTTTGCAAGATAATGTGATTGGGTTATAAAAAAGGTAGCAAACCCTAGAATACAGTAGAAGAAATAAAACATAGGCCAGTAAACAGAAATTGAGTACAAGATGTTAATTCTGATTAAAAGTGTCAATGAGGGGTGAGAAGAGACTCATTCAGCTCAACATCAACTCCATTTTTAACTTAACAGAGCACTGGAGAATTTTCTTGGAAGAAAACCATCACTGAGACTTCTCTCCATATTACACACCTGACAGAAGCCTCTTTATGCAGACACAATGTGTATTTAAGATGTCTAAATTCATATCTCTGGGAGCAGGGCCCAGTGCAGAGCAAACAATAGCCACACTGACAAGAGGTCAAGATTTGGCTCAATATTTTGCCCATAGCTGGGAGGGATTCTTCACTGGATTAAAACTTAACCTATAAATTCCTGTCTTGCATTTTATGTTACACTTTAGGAAAAGGAAAGTTAATCCAACTGAAAAGTGAGATAGGACATTCTAAGATCCAGAAGAATAGCCTACTCTCTGAACACTGTGTAAGTGATGGTGTGTCCTCATTTAGTTGTTCCTTTCTGTTATTTTATTTCTGGAACAAAACTAGATTACTTCCACAGTCACCCTGGTGAAAATGGAAAAAAAAAAAAATTAGGGGCTGGTGCATGTGCCAGGCAGAAGCTCAGCCGTCTGGTTTAATGGACAGAAGAGAGCCTTTGTGAACTTCTCCCTCATCAGAACTAGTTAGTGAATGATCCTATATCGCATGACAAGGTAATTTCAATGCTTAGCTATGGTTTTTGCTTCTGCGCTGCGAAGTTAAAGGTTTAAGTGATACATCAATGCACTCAAAAGCATCACTTCCCTACCTTGCTTTATTACTGAAGTCATAGTGAAATAACAAAACAAATAATGTTTCTGTTAATACTTAGACTTTTTGTCATCTACTCAGAAGAGGATGAGGAATAAAGACTCTGCCTCAGATAAACTTGGTATTAAAAGCTAAAGTTAATGCACTTGTGAGGGTAAATGCATCTAAACCTCCACAACGTTTTGAAGTTTGAAATATGATTGTGTTAATAAGATGCTGTGCAATCAGCAATAAGGGTATTGAAAGGCAGCCTACATTTTTTCACATTTCCTATAGCAGTTATATGCACAAACAATTCAGGAGCTTGTAAACAAGAGAAGATGTAAACTGAACATGAAAAGAAAGAAATGGGAGGAAGGTATCAGCTGGCCTGGATATTTTTTTCAAAAGCAATTAAACTGTAGAAATATATGTACCAAGATTTTTATAGCGTGGATAAATGCTAGCTTGTGTCCTTTGTGAGTTAAAAAGAAATGCAACTTAAATGTAGACCAAGTCAATAAACACATAAAAGTAAGAGAGCTATTAAAAATGTATTTGAGAAACAAGCTCAAAAAATAAATCTGTCATCAATAACTCGATAAGCTTGACCATGAAGAGAAGTTACTCCATTTTATTGATTAATAAATTCCAGGAAAATAATACAGGTACTAGGTATAAGCAAATTCCTTGGGAAAGACTAGCTTGCTCACATAGGTATCAGCAAAAAAATAGACACATAGATTCTCTATAGTTTACTTTTCAATAGCCTACTCCAAATCCCACAGTGATCATTAAGCCCTTTCTGTTAATCTGTTCACTTTGAATTGGTTATTTCAGTTCTCTTCGTGCCTTCTTACCTAGCTCTGCTTGGAACCCACTGAAAAATAAGAAATGCAAAGCTCCATTTAAATGAGCTTTTAAGTTCTTCAGGTGATGTTAATGATGGAAAGTTGCCAAAGCACACCTTTCGCACTATCCATTTCCCTTTGCATGCCATAGTTTTGGCTCAGAAATTAGCTTTTTGTTTGACATTGAAAAATCTCATTTGCCTTCCTACTCAACTGATAATCTTTGGGAGGAGCTACACACTAGCTTCTGAAATCAAATAGAATTTTAAAAATGATCAACATTTTAGTTGTAATTTATCTCAAGGTGATTTTAAATAATGGGAAAAGCATAACTCAAATTTCATAAGATGCATGCTTAAACTAGGTAATCAGCTCTTACAAGACATGAAAAGCCTACTACTCCAGGGATCAAACATTTCCTGATTTCCAAAAAATATTAGTGCCTTATTATTTTTACATGTTGCTCCATGAAGGTGTGAACGAAACAATACAATTATTGTAACATAGAAAATAAACTACTATTTGCCAATATGCATTCTACAGATCCTGACAACTATACTGTCGTTATTTTTTTACCAACACTTTAATGCTGCGAAAGCACAGAAGAGCACTGAGCACAGACTCAGAAGTCTGGAAATCCCCATGGAAGAGCTTAATGTTCAAGTCTGGTAATTCCTTTCCTTCCTGCATGTCCATTACAGTAGTTTCTAAATACTTGACTGCTTGCTTTTTAAAAAAAAAAGTATCATTTTCACTCTGCCTGAGGAATTCTGGTACAGTATGTACACAAAATAATAAGAGATACTATGGTCTTAATGTGGTACAGAAGTACTATATTAAGTCCATAAACATTACTTTTATGCATAATGTACCCTGGAAGAGGTAAAAGCCTCTTGCTCAGTCATTTATGCGATTCTTGAAGAAGACTAAGATGAAAGCCATATGGTTTATATTTATGGCATATTTCACTGGGGTAAAAAAAAACCACAACCCAAACAACAAAGGAAGACCTCTTGGAAGTTTTAGCATTTTTATTTTAAATTAATAGCAATTTTATGTCTGGTTTTTGGTAACCATAGGGTAGGTCATTAGGTGATGTAAATTACTTCCACTATATGTATTGAACTTTCTTGTAAATGTAGAAGTCTGAGCTTAGCAATAATCATTAATTTACGTAAGAAGTTCACCAATAAAGAAAATACATACTATGTACACACAGAAACCTAAGTGTACTTTCATCACCTACATGCTAAAGAACCCCCACAGGTGAATAGAGTATCTGGTAGACTTGTCACAGCTGCTGAGCAGCAAAACAGTAAGCACAGTTGCAGTTAGGCAGTAGGCTGAGCAAGCCAAGACTTTAGGCTGAAACATAGCAAAACATCGGAAAATGCTGGTAGCCAACCACAAAAAAGGTACTATGTCCCACTTTATGTGTAGGCCCAAATTGGCTCTATTTTGGCATGGTCAGCAAGTCAGAGAAATAGACAAACACCCACTAGAAAAACTAATATTTCTACACAGCTTCTGAGCTCTGTGAGGTAGAATAGTGTCAGAAAAATAGAACAGGATGTCAACAAAGAATGAAAATGAAAAAGTCAGAAAGTATATTTTTACAGGAAGGAAAAAAAACTAAAAACAAGAAAATATGGCATTCCTTTTTTCTGTTTGATTCTCACCTCAGTCCATCATTGCCCCATTGCCCCATTCCTCCTCTGTCTCCATCGTCTTTCCTTTATCTCCCCTTTGCAGAGTATCTCTAGTCTTCATTCTGATTCAGAGATAGCTACAAAGGCATGTGTATAGCATGTGCATGTACATATTTATAATGTCTGTTGGTTCCTCAGTTCTCCCTGCAGTGAATACTTAATTCACTAAACAATCCACAAAACTAGTTTTCATTTCATCTGGTGTACAATTTTACTTCAGTTTTGGTTACAGTACTGTGCATACAAATTTATGTAAGTTCCTCAAAAAGACTATACACAGTATTGAGGCTTCAATATCTTTCTGATGTTCCGGGTATTTAGGTGTATAACTTTGCACGACCAGTGATTTATTACAATTAATCACATATTTTAAAAATTTGACCACACCGGTAGAAGAACACTGAAAACAATTTGAACCTAACCCTGCTTATCTCAGATACATAAATCATTCTATGGAAGTCAGTAGGACTATTTGTGTAACTGGCCCAGTGAATCTGAGAGCACCTACAATCTCTGTGAAATGTAATTAAGCTGCTATTGGCATGAAAGAACAGAACTGCTGCTTCAGCAGAAATAGCAGGAAGTTTGGTTTGGAGGCTGCAGTCACCTCTCACCTTTTGTGCCTGTTTTTTTGACTATGTTCACTAGAAAATGCAGCACAATCACAATGTTCGTGTTTACAACAGGCCCTGAACATGCAAGACAAATGATTAGAAATTACATCTTCACAAATTAAGAATAATCACTGGATTGATTCCACTCTTAGACAGCCTAGAGTTTGACAAATGTGCTTATGCCAGCCAAAAATTGACTGGTTTGCATTTGTAGTTCTGTTCATTGTTACAAACCATCTGAACAGCAAAATAATAATTTAGATTCCTTAATCACCACCTCAGGAATCCTAGTTTCCATTTCCAATAAGTTGTTTGTCCACCATTAGATACTAGGGTGGGTCTCCAACAGTTATCATTATGTACTTTGAATTTTTTTAAGTGCATATTTCCTTCTCAGCTTTAGAGAATTTATTGTTCATGAGTTGATCTATACATAATCATGGTTTAGGGTTTGTTATTCTGCTCAAAATATGAAATGGAGCACAAATAGATCCACAAATAGATTCTTCCTTGCAACTCTTTGCAGAATGTGTTATATATTAAGAATTAAACATTTACAAAATTTGAAAGTTGAGCACACTGAGAATCAAAACTATCCCCATAACAAGCAGATCTGTAAAGGCTCTGGTGCTTATTTCTTTTCTCAAGCAAAGGACTCTATTAACAACATGAAGTGTCAGAGTAGTACAAGAGGACCAGATTAAGTCTCAGTTGTAAAGCACCTCACTGTAAAATGGACTAGCTGTCCAAAGTCAAAGAGAGGCAAGAGATAACTGTATTTGAACTCCCACTTGGGACACAAAACAGGCTATGCTACCAAAGGTTAGGATGAATCAGAAGATAGCCTGCTGCTTTAATGACACTTTTCCATAACAGTGCTAGTCCCACCAATAGTTTCACCTCCTTATTTAAAAAGACAATTCATCTGTCTTTCATCACACAGTCTTTTACCAACAGACATTTTTATTTCAAGGCTTTATCAGACAATATGCCATCTTCTTTTACCTTTTCACCCCTAAACCTCACTTCAGGATGGTTGCAGTAACTGCTGTTATCTGTCTCCTTTCTGAGTCTCCTCAAAGTTGCCCTCGGCTCTACCATTTCAATGAAATGCTCTCAGCAAATTCACAGTTCATTTTAAGGACAGGATCACTTAATCACTGCTAAGTACTACATTTTCCACAGGCCAAAAAGGCAGATCAGTCTGGCACTCTCAGAGGATTTTAACAATGTCTGAAGACCAGAAAATCAAGTTCCACTGCAAAAGCCAAATTTCGGACATTTAGGAAAGCACAGCCCAGTTGATTTCAGCAAGTGTTTTACCAAGCTAGACCTATAATGATCAGTTCCTTATTTTTAAGTAGCTTATTAATAAATGAAGGATGATGATTTTTCAGTGAACGTGTCTTCTTTAACTAGTACCTAATTTCAGTTCTTGTAGCATGAAGAGAAAAGAGGAAGAAATCTTCTCCCATTTTGTGATGTCCCCAAAGACAGGTTGCTGAAATGAAGATAATCAGCTCTACCAGAAAATTTATTCAGAGCTTTTTCTACACACAGGACCCATGTGATCCCAGGTCAGAGTTCAAAATTCCAAGTTTCCCACAAGCAAGAAATTAGAGTTTAGAAATTAGAAGCTAACAAGAGTTAGCTGCAGCCATGGTCTAGGGCTTTCTCATTCAGTATTTTTTAAGGTTTTTGAACACCTCAGGCTGGTGAGCATGAGAGAACAATGAAATGCTGCTACACCAATTGCAGCAGAACTCTACTGTATAAAAAAGGAAGTTGTTGGGTAGGAGAAGGGGATGTGTGTCACAATTTTTATTCCATCTGCAACATTTCCACAGAGCTTTCAAGGAAAGTTATTGTAACAGTGACAAGCATCTAGAAATCTCTTCACACAAGCGTAAACTGCAACAAATTTTAAAAGATGAGAAGAGGGAGGTGAACAGTCAATGGACCATGCAAGAGCTGCTCTCTATAACATGCAGTTCAACAAGAACATTGCCATATTGAGCTGATGAATCTGACAGCAGCATTTGTCTTAGCAAATATTCCTCTTCATACCCTGGATTATCCAGCCATGAAAAAGCATACACAGACAGCAGTTTAAAGAATATTGGCCTAATCTATGTAGTTCACCAGCTGAGAATTCAACCTGCCTGTCCTTCCTGAAGAAAAAACAAAATACACACACACACACAAAAAAGCCCCAAGGACAGAACATCTGTGCCTTGCAATCTCTGGTGACAAGATTACTGAGGTAGGGGATTTGGCACCCTGCACTCTGAACACTCTTGCTCTGCTCTGTTAGAAGCATGACAGCAGCTTGGGAACATGCTCACTGACACCCATCACAAATCACAACAGGCTGTGTGGTCTTTGACAGCAACAACTTCAAGGAATCCCACAACTAGAGGACTGGCAGACAGATCTATGTTAGGAATACATAGAAAAGGAAAACTAGCAATAATTCAGTGTCACCTGCAGACCTATACTGTACCTTTCTAAGAATATATTAAGGCTGCTTTACTGCTTTCTGGGAAATAATCCACTGTTAGAGATGCTTTTGAGGAAAAAAAGAATCACAGGAATACTTAGCATGATGAATGTTTTCCTTCAGACCTCTGGCAGCAAATAAATACCATCAGCAACACTTTGCCCCTCCATGAGGAAGGCAAACAGAAGTTTATTACAATGCAAAGAACAGGGACTGTGCCAACAGCAAAGCTTGAAACTATCGCCAGATCTCTCATTCTCCCATCCCCTGCTAAAGCATAAGGTTATTCATTTGCTAGAGTTTATCATTGCCAAAGATATTGTCTTTGGTAGTTTTTCTATCAGAATAATCTTTTGAAATTATTTTTGCCAAAGTTAGACACTTAAAAATTAAAAAAGAAAAAAGAAGGAATGCAACATATACAGAAAAATTCTATTCTGGACTCTATACCAAAATCCCCAAGCAATGGCCTGCTTTCCCTCAGTTAATTATTACGTTAAAGCTTTGATGAATTAAAGGATCTTCCCACTTAGATCCCTACAATGCAGGGCTGAATGAAATACGACATTCATTTTGCAAGCAGATGCTAGGAGGAGGGCCTCACCATGGTTCATAATTCACTGTACGTCTGAGTATTTTGAGCAGCCAATGTTTTATTGCAGCATGAACCACTAACATTTCTTGTGACAACTGCCTTGGCATATAAGCATATCAGAGCAAGTAGATAAGAAAATCCAAGGAAAGGTAAACAAGGAAAGAGATTCTGGGGTTGGGTTTTTTTGTTTGGTTTGTTTGGGCATGGGTTGGTTTGTTCTTTGGGGTTTTTTTGGTTGGTTTTCTTTGGTTGGGTTTTTTTTGTTGTTGTAGGTTGAGGAGGGTTTTTTCCTTTTTCTTGTCTCGAATTTGAAATGGAACCAGGGACTTGCAAAGTCAGCTGGAATTTACACACACTGCAGACCCCACACAGTTCTGGCAGCACTTAACAGTTGGCCTTAGCACTTTTATCAGTATCAGTGCACTGCATGTCTGTATCTGTAAACAGTATCTCTGAGGAACATTCATTAATAATTTAAAAATATGTCCTGACAAAATGAAATATCCATCAAGAAGCATGTATGAAGATAATTATAAACAGGGTGAAATGAACTACAGCTTTAAGCGAAATAAACTTTTATGTGATTGGCTTTGACATCCTACCATTTTGAGGCACAAAAGTTAGCTGAAATGGGTAAGATCTGGCATGTTTTATTTAAAAAATTAAACAAGTAGTGTCACTTCATTTACAGTCTCAAACATTGAAGGCTTTGTGTGATGTTCATTGTAAGCTTTTCGATCTCCAACAGTTTATGCATAAATAAGGCAGGATTTTGCCAAATGCTGGGTGTAAGAAAATAAGATATTATAACAACTGTACAGTCATAAGAATGATCTCCACAATAATCTCTCCACTGGTAACCAGACACAGTGCACTGTTCTCAAACAGGTGAGCACTAAGAGCAAGCAAGCTTTCTGAACCTCTCTCATTAGAAGGTGCCAAGACCCAGCATCCTCCTCCATCCAGCTCCTGCTGACTCACTGAGCAGATGGAACTCATTTCATCTTGAAATACACCACAGGGAAGGGGCTTTCTGGGCAAAATGATGCACAGTCTGAGATACAGACCAGTCTGTAACTCCGAAGGGATGCAAGTTACAGGGCTGTTGTTAAAGCCAAACTCCAAGACAAAAATGGGAGACATACATATATTAATCAGATACACTCTATTCAGGACAGGATGATAGATCACCCTGATTTCCAGCTCAGCTCTGATTTGATTACATTATTTCTGATTGATTTGGAAAGGTGTGGCTGCTGTTTAAGGTTGATGGAGGGCAGAAATATTAATAGAAAGACTTATATCTGGGCAGGCTTCATATGCTGTAAATACCATCTGCTGTCCAAGAAATGCTTCCCTCACATCATGCACTCACTTTTGTTCAATCACTGTGCCAAAGCCTTCAGTGCGCCCCAAAACTTCTTAGAAAACATCCTCCAGAAAGAAAAGCAACAAAACAGATACATTCTGCACTCTTTATTTATCACACGAAGAGAATGACCCTATCTGTGAAACCCACAAAGATAGCGTAGAAGGTCAATACACAGTATTTAGAGATTTTCTTGAATGACCTCTTCGGCAACCATCAGCACTGCTGCGTACAGCCAAGTCAAATGCAAAGCTCTGCACTTGCTTGCATACTTCAAACACCCAGCCACTGTTGCATCACGGCATATGATGACTTCCTATTCAAACAAGCATATATTCCCTACTGTGCCAGTGATCACAGAGGTTGTTCATGCTACAGAGCTGTCAAGAAGCTGGCACTGCTTGTCAAACACTTCTCTCTTCCTACAGACCGCGCCCATTTGCTCTAGGTTCTGCAGGTACCAGTCAGGTAGGCAGACATGGCTCTTGCAGAACACCAGATTTGGCTCCTTACACATGAGAAAATTTTTCCAAGCACGAACAAGAGCCATGCATGCAGAATTTGTACAGATCACTGGGACATAATTTCCCAGCTTATCCTCTACACACCAGCAACCACCTGAGAACAGCAATCCATTGTCCAGCCGGCGAAGCACAGATGAGCAGCCCAAGGAGAAAAAATATGGGAGAACAAGATCTCTTTATTAAACTTCTTTTTGTAGTTATCACTCAGCAAATCTGAGCTAGCATCACACAAATAAACTACTGTAATACAGGCAGCTTGTGTTGCTATTTTCTTCTGTTAGAACTGTAGCTAATTTGCTGGAGGTGAAAGCAGACGGTTCTACTGCTGTTTCTGCATCTTA
Source organism: Phalacrocorax aristotelis (assembly GCF_949628215.1). Classification (NCBI taxonomy): domain Eukaryota; kingdom Metazoa; phylum Chordata; class Aves; order Suliformes; family Phalacrocoracidae; genus Phalacrocorax; species Phalacrocorax aristotelis. Next base: position 34,605,903 of record NC_134311.1, on the reverse strand, counting down.
GAGCAGGCTGTCAGGAAAATTAGAGTTTTGTCTTTGTATGCCAAGGAGATGAAATGCAATTTCAGATAAATTAGATTAATAATAAGGAGTGAAGTCCTGGTGCAAAAGGCCATCAAACCTTATTAACGCTTTGCCTGAACGTCTTGCTCTGAGGGTGGTTCCTGTTGAGAAAGACTAACTCTGAAACACACTCTGCCACTTGTTAACACCCGCTAGGCAGAACATAGGGTTGCCATATCAACCATCAGGACTTTTCAAAACAAACAAACAAACCCCCCCCCAAACAAACAAACTTACAAAAAAAACAACAACAACCGCAACAACAACAAACCCACAAAAATAAGTCCATGGAAAGCATGGAGCACAGCTGATGGAGGAATATGAAGGCAGACCAAGTGGAGTGTACTTTCAGGTGTACAGGTGGGTCAGATAATCCTGCTCAATTTCAGCATCCCATTTTCTGCCAACTGAAATATCTCTAAATATCTCTAAATGATAGCTCTTCACTTGCTCACTTTCTTTCCAAATTCATATTAGTTGTGATTTTCTAGAAATCCAGTCCACTGTTGATAGGGGTAAATAATTCCCCTTGCCATACCTGTAACAAAACAAAACACAGGTGATTTCTCAGCATTGAGGCAGTATACTCCAGTGGAATTCAGCAGCCACATTATTCCTGGATCAATGTTGCCATTATTCCAAGACCTTGTCACTGCATAATGTATTGTAGTAATAAACATTTAAATAATATTTTGCTCACTCTTTCTTATCTAAAACACATTAATACATAAAGGGATTTAGGCACAAAGATGCCATAGAGAAATCACCAACGAGAATTGGTTATTTATACTATCTACACAACATAAAACAGCAGCACATTTGTCAGCCTACAGTATAGCCTGAACTGGCTATTCACAATAGTTAACACGTTGGCAGGAACCACATAAAATAGCCATCCTAAAAAAATATCTATCTGGGAATCAAAATACCTTATTTTGGTTTGCAGGGAAGTTTTTCATGCAGTTCATCATTACCAAGTCTCTCAATAGCATCTGCTTTTAGGTAACTCTACCTTTTTTTCCCTGAAACACAAATGTCAGGCCTTTCCTTTATAGGTCTGGCAGAAGGGGCAATCCCTTCTCCTTGCTCCTTTTCCATCTCATAGGCTTGTGATTACAGTATTTGGAGGGAGTGTGTTCACTCTGTAGGTAGTAAACATTTTTTAAACCATGCTGGATCAAACTTCAAAACTCTATGCTTTTAATGCATTGCAGAACCCTTCTCAAGCAGAATATTCTAAACTGATAATGTGACAGAATGGATGCCATTTTGAAAGGTTAATTGGCATAATAAATGTTCAGGGGTCAATGACCCCCTGGGACCTTTCTTCCAAACTTTCAAGCTTTTGGTATTAAAATAATCTTTCATGTAAAGCAAGTTATACAATGATTGGTCTTTTTTTAAAACAAAAAATATGAAATACAAGAAATTTAATTGATCATAAAATCTAAAGATAGACATTAAAAGAGTAAAGGATTTTTTAAATATGTGTCAACATAGATAATAAGAAATATCTTTATTTCTCCAGTTGAGGTCTTACACATTAAGGTTTTCATATATTCCAAGGTTTGAACTTAAAATACACTGCACCTAGAACTCTAAATAAATCTACCATAATAATTTTCTCCCTCATAGACATAAGTATTATCCTGCAGTCTTGGATATTTCTTTCCTAGCCTATGAATAGCCTCTACTACACCACAGGCTGTTATACAGTATGAGCCACTATCACATACACAAAACAGCACACAATCACCAAAGACTGAAATGGGCCAAAGGACATTTACAAAATGTTAGCACATCTGGTCACTGAAAGCTATCATATATCCCATAAAAATAATGAGCAGGTGAAATGTTATCAAATTGCCATATCCATTGCTATTAACAAAAAATAATACACTGTATAACCTGCTTGTAGATATTGTGGAGTGAATCATTTACTTCAGCCTCTTAAAATATTTAGAATCAGCTCTGAGCTGTCAAAAGCAGTGCATTTTCTCTTTAGAACTTCTGGCATTTTTTGTTGTGGCTCTCTAAAGCAAGATGGAAAAGAGGGGTTACATAGTTGGGATTATTTTGGTCTCCTCATTTTTGTTTGCAGCTTTGTCATGTTCTAAATTGAAGTATGGCTTGTTGAGTAGGTTACACTGAACTTTCCTGCAGTAGGCTGCATTTATATCCTCTGAGCAAAAGAGCTCTAATCCAATTCAACCAACTATTTTAGTTTGGTTCTCCATAGCAAGGCTGCATTTCAGTGTCTTTTCTAATCCAGCTTTGGGGAAAAAAAAATTATAAATAGTATTATTCTACCTCTGTATCTGTGCATGTAGTCATTTCCTTTGGAGATCACCAGAACATTTTCTCAGAGAACACATAAATCTATAACAGTGCTATGAAGGAACAAGAAAGTCATCCTTGCTTCACAGTACCAAAGTCTTTACACCACAGATAACTCACTTTCCTTTCGCCATCATGTGTGTGGAAAAATAATTGCTTTATATGGCTTTCCCATATCTTGCCTAAAATCTTTACCTCATTCATTTTTTACAAAACAGCTCTCCTTATATTAATCACTGAAGAAGAGATATTCCATCACTGAAAATCATAGGCCCCCTTTGATAAATGAGTATACTAATACCATTCCTTTGGAAAAAACATATCCAGAAATATATGTATAACATGTAATGGCAAAGCCATTTTGAGTTTGAAGAAAACTTTATTCAACATCTACATTCAGAGCCCTGCCTATCTGAAAAAAAAAAATTTCTCTTTTTATTCAAAATGGTGTCATGAAGAAGTTGGGCTAGCTTTGTTAGCATTAGGTAAAGATCTCAAATAAAGAGTTAGAAGAGAAAACTTGTAAGGAATAGGAATATTGAAACAAAAATAGTCCTACTAAAAGATACAGAACCTTCTATAAACTATGCTTCCATATATTCAGTGCAGTGTTAAAAAAGATCAAATTCACTTAATGTATTCTTACCTTAAGCATAAAGAAAGGTGTGCAGGTGCCTAAGCAGAGCATGAAATTAACAAATTCCCAGCAAATTGTCCTCTAGTGGTTGATCAGGAAAGGAGCATGTGTCCCTCATCCATTGTGTTCCTACCCTGCTTCTGAATTACTTCCTATAACTTCTGGTATAAAATAAAGACAAAGACTTCATGACACAGTGTGGTATCTATTAAACACCAACAGGGAAATCTGTCCTCCTAACTGAGGCCTGGGAAGGCCTAGCCTCTCTATAGTCCATGTAATCGTCCTACAGTTCAAGAAGCAGGGTCAAAGGAAAAAACTGGTACCTGATAAGTGGACATCCATACAGTCCAAATTTAAAATGGGCAAAGGTTTAAGGTAAGTATCATTCTTAACCAAAAGCCTTGCCTCAATCAAATCCTTGGTCTTTTATTGACGCTACACACAGCCTTCCCTTTCTGCTTGCACCTTGTTAATGCTAACACACCACCATTTCACTTCATTTAATTCTTCATCTTTCCTCATGCCAGGATTATAGTCACTGGAGGTGAACCACTCTCTTAAACACTAGAAAACAGAGAGGAACACGTAAAGAGAGAATGTATGTAGCAGAATTGTAATCTGACCAGGAGACTGCACTAAGCAAATCTACAATAATAAAGTACAAGCAGAACCCTGGTTTATTCAGCTCTTATCAACAGAGATACCAAGTATAAGCTTTAGGCAACTACGTCAATGGGCAGTAAGAGGTTTTAGGGTGGTTTTTTTTGTTTTGCTCTTCTTTTTTTGAGGCAGTCCTGAAGCTCAGGGACACAACCTTTTGTTTTAGAATTCACTCTTCCTCAGCAGGCATTCATCCTACAAAGCATACTTGAAATCAAAATCAACAACAGCTGTACTTAATTATATCAAAACATGCTAGGGGATTGAAACGGTAAGGTCCTGGTGTGTTTTCACTTGGCAATTATTGTGCTGTGTTAAACAACAGCATAGAAGGATAATGGTGATGTTGATGTACTAAAATATTATTCTCACAGAGGAAGGAATACTACATGGATTCAGATGTCACAGAATATCTTATTTCAAATTTGAATTCCATTGATCATGAAAGTCATCACCACAACATTAATTCAGTGAGACATCCATGGAAGTCAAACACCTCCATGTTCACCCTATATATGTTACTTGCAGAAAGAAGGATCCAACTGCTACTGACAGTCACTGGTTTGTATAATCACCTTCTACAGGATCCCCAGATGTGAATTTAGAAAATGGTTTCCACTACCTACAGTTTCACAGTTCTTCATTCAGTAAGGGGGGCCATCTTACCAGCTTCCATGTACCAGAAGACTCAAAATGGTCAAGTTTACTAGAAAGATTTTATTTTTCCACAGTCCAGTACTATAACACAGTATAACTGAATATGGAACTTTGCTTTGCATTCATTAAGAGACATGAATAAATTATAACCTGCCCACTAAATTCTGTTTCAATATATTGAAAAACGTTTCAGAAACACACTACTATATATGTACTTTTACAGAGCCCTTCCAACAACAGAGGAATTTTTTTTTGACAGTTTCTTCACTAGGTTTCTTTTGTCTGCCTTTAATGTATCTGTTTTATAATAGTTTGCATTCAGAAATGTCACATCCCCTCTGATTTTGATCAAGAGATAAATTTAAGGGTAATCTTTTGATAATGCGGGTAATACAATATCTACCAAAGCAAACCACAAAGATCTTTGAGGAACGGAATTGCTTTTGACTGTACCAAGAGTGATCTGAGAACCTTCGCCAAAAGATCTATTCCTTTACAAAGTCAATCTTTCTTAAAAAGTCAGCAATATTTGCCATAAAGAGTCTTGCACAAAAGACCTGACACTTGGAAATAAAAGCTTTACTTTGTTTTAAACAAAAACTTCAGAGCACTTCCTTACATACAATACTTCCATATGTAGCAAAGTAAATGAACTTTACATTTCTTTTGAATAAAGAAGGCATTTATCAGTAGTTTCTCTTTGTTTTAACTTTCATTTTATTGATTTTTAAATAAAAGGACTATGCACTTCGTGATGCGTGACAGCATAAAATCCCACAAGAGAACATTTCAAAAGGAATTTAACAATATACACCAGTTCTGTCAAATATAGTCATACAGAAAGCAATGCCTACGGGAAAGGTCCTCTTCCGCTGGGTAATAAAGACATCTGTCAAAACTTGTATGGTAATCAGGAATGGATATGTGTTCACACACTGAACAATAAACAAAAGCTCATAGGCACAAGCGATGAAAAAACAAAATATGTTTAAAAACAACTTTCTTAGGAATAAATTTATTCAAAGGGGACAGCAGTGCTAACAAGCCCAGGAAGAAAGATGCCAGCATACTTGGTACAAACCCAGGTCAGAGATGCACTTGTGTTGTTCTCTTTTGTAATACAGAGGGAGGAAGGGACAAATCTGAAAAATCCTAACTCGTCTGGCCTCATTTCTTAGCGTCATTAATCTACTTAGCCCTACTGGTTATTTCTTTCCTATTTTCAACCTATAGTTGCAGATAGGAGTTATAATGGTTGTATGCAAGCTATAGATAACTAACTATGAAAGGGCTGCTTTCACTGGGTCTCTTAGTCACTTATGCTTAGAATACAGTTTATCTACTCCCAATGGTCATCTAGATGGCCTACATAACTCTTGCTGTTTCCTGAAGATAATGATATTCACATGAGATCCCCTGTGTTTTTTCAGACTGCTCCTGTGGCTTACCACTCTTGACATTGGCCTTGCTCCTGCAAAACCTGTTCCTTTTTTCTGTCACAGATATCATCTATGATGTTACAGGAAGAGATATGCCAGACTTCACACTGGTTATGCATAATGTTCTTCAGTGCTCATGAGTGTTTGTTACTTTAGCTCTGACCTGCTAAACACAATACACAAACATGGTATTTCTTTCAGATACATTAGGAGAAGTTGTGTCCTGGTTCATAAATATTTTCCTTTCTGAGAATAAACTGTTTCTCCTCACCACCACCTCTTTCTTGTTTTCAACACTTTTTGATGTATGTTCATAATTACACTCATCTTATGTACATCTCTGAAAATAACAATGATTTGACAGGCAGCTGAAATGCTTCATGGCTCACTCTGGGTCATGTGATATATGATTAATACCACATTTCACCCTGCATGCATGTACATTGCAGAAGGAAAAAAAATCACACTTAAAAGACCATTAGACAGTTGGTGAAGTTTGTTTTACCTATATAATCTTCAAGGAGTTGCTCAAAGCTGTTCATATTTGCTAAGTTATTCATGTCCATTTCAGACTTTTCAACATTGTTATTTTCCTCTGTCTTCCTTACTCTGTGCTGCAAGTCAGTGGCTTTTCTAGAAGGAAACCATGTTCAGTATTAATAGGGATTGTGTACAGTTGCTTTTTTCAGACTGACTTTCGCTCTCCTTACTTATAACAGTGCCACTGAACTCTTGATTTTGGGCATCCATCTTCCTTGCTTTTGAGGATCACTAATGCAACCAGAAGACAAATACAAGTGTATTAACTTGGATGTGATCTCCAGGTCTGAATCTTCATCACAGAATGAAAGCCATTAAAAAATTAAAGCCCTAGATTGGCCATTAAACTTCTAGAAGTCTAATTATTGGAAGTTCAACAATAACTGGAAGGTAATTATTTTCTCCTGTGAACTTGGCACTTACTTTTCAATCAAGTATAATAGTTACAACACTTTCCTAATGAGAAGAGCGCAGTGTACACTTCTTTAAACTGAATATAAATTCATGTTAAATGGCCAGTCTTAAAGAAAAGAAATTATAAATAGTTTAATGGGACTTTATAGCTTCAAAATAGACAATAATGATTAACTTAATACATGTCAAACAGTCACATTTATGGCCTTGGCTAAATTTTTAAGTTTGTTTCTTCATATTTGGAAATGTATCTCCCTTATCCACATATCCTAAAGAATAATCTGGGTTTAGAGATGCTGACCAATGCAGGAAGAATTCAATTTCTTCTGCACCAGCATCTGTACTTTGCCTCAGCATTGCCTTTTTACTTTTTCTCCATCCTACTCTGTAACACACATTGAGTATTAACTCACAGGCTATATGTATCCGAGGTGGCTTTCTGATCCAATGGAAAACATTAAGGAAATAAAACATACTATTTGTACTGAACATAGGGCAGAACCATATAAACGATCAGTGGCCCTTCCTCTCCCATCATTTGTATAGTTGATCAGATAGTCATGTCACCGCCAGGATCTGGAAGACCCAGATTCAGAAAAGACCTCTGGTACTTTGGCAAAATTCAGAAGCAACATTCACAACAAACCTGCACTTGACTCTTGCTATGTCACCTGCTCAGGTTTTTGTCCTTTCTCAGAGTTTGTAACATGTCCCGTATTTGCTTTCCAGATCACTTGGTACTCCTGAAGTGTCTGTGTTCATACCACATGCATACAGTAATATGCTTCTTTGATATACGTCAGTAGACAAAGACCTTTGACATGTACTGAATAGACGATCTCTGCCTCACGTGGTGGAATGTGCCCTTGTTACAATATGTTCCCCTTTGTATGCAGCTGCCCTTCCCCACTGCCTTTTCACTGTTTGATGGAAACAAAGCACCACAATACATAAACTGCATGGAATTTTGTCATTAATATATCACAGAACCTTCAGACATTCCTATTTCAGAAGCATAAGTATCTCAAGATGATAAACTTTTCTTAGCAAACTAATTACAAAAGTAGTCAGGTTTATCTGAATATTAAGATAGGCAGGTTGATTTACACACCTGCATAATTTCAAGTTACTGCAATATTGCTCCTTTTTTCTGTACCTTCGTATCTTAACCAGACCAAGGAAAGAGGAATCTCATACACATAATAAATTCTAAAAGCTAGCTAGTCACTGTAGTCTTTCCAATTGCGTTTTATACAAAAGTGGTACTTCTTACCCCAGGAATAATTTTAATCAAAGAGCCTTGTCCAAATGAGTTTGTTACATAAAAGACATTAAGAAAAAATTTAAAATGCACTATAATATCATTGGCAATTTTTGTACAAAATCTATACTACGCACCTTACCTACTGGAACTGTGTGTATTCTCATCAGTCCAACATTGTTCTACAAGGCAGAGGAGAAGCCAGCTTCAATACTTCTGTGCCAGTCTGGAATGGGTAAGTGGTCAAAATGTTTGGCAGTTGTTGACAAGGGCTACTTTCTGAGTGACTTTTAAATCTCCTCAAGAAATTTAAGACTCATTCACAGGCTGCAGCTGATCATATTCTAAATATAATCTGTTTCATGCTGTTGCCTGTGATGCATTTCAAGGCCTGAGACACAACAGACTATTGAAAAAAATGGGGTTTACTTGCATTCTTTCATCTGCTCAAAAAATCAGAGAATCATAGACTAGTAGGGGAAGGAAGAGATTTCTGGAGATCATCTCATCCAACTGCCCTGCTTGAACAGGGACACCTACAGCAGGGTGCACAGGAACATGTCCAGGCAGGTTTTGAATGTCCCGGGAGAGGAGACTCCACAGCCTCCCCGGGCAGCCTGTTCCACTGCTCTGTCACCCTCGCAGTAAAGAAGTTTTTCCTCATCTTTAGCTGGAACTTCCTGTGTTCCAACTTGAGCCCCTTGCCCTGTCATTGGGCACCACTGAAAAGAGTCCAGTCCCATCTTCTTGACACCCACCCTCCAGGTATTTGTAAGTATTGATGAGATCCCCCCTCAGTTTTCTCTTCTCCAGGCTGAACAAACTCAGGTGTCTCAGCCTTTCCTCATAAGGGAGGTGCTCCAGTCCCCTGATCATCTTGGTAGCTCTCCACTGGACTTACTCGAGCTGTTCCCCATCCGTCTTAAACTGGGGGGGCCAAAACTGGACACAGTACTGCAAACGTGGTCTCACTAGGGTGGAGTAGAGGGAGGGGATAACCTCCCTCGGCCTGCTGGCCACACTCCTTTTAATGCAGCCCAGGATACTCTTGGCCTTCTTGACCACAAGGGCACAGTGCTGGCCCAGGGTCAGCTTGCTGCCCACCAACACTCCCAGGTCCTTCTCAACAGATCTGCTTTTCAGCAGGTCAATCCCTAACCTGTACTGGTGCATGGCGTTGCTCCTCCCCAGGGGCAGGACCTTGCACTTGCTCTTAATGAATTTCATGAGCTTCCCCTTGGCCCAGCTCTCCAGCCTGTCCGGGTCTCGCTGGATGGCAGCACAGCCTTCTGGCGTATCAGCCACTCCTCCCAGCTTGGTATCATCAGCAAACTTGCTGAGGGTGTGCTCTATCCATTCATCCAGGTCTTTGATGAATATATTGAACAGGACTGGACCCAGCACAGACCCCTCGGGAACACCACTAATTACGGGCCTCCAACCAGACGCTGCCCCATTGATCATGACCCTCTGAGCTCTGTTGTTCAGCCAGTTCTCGATCCACCTCACTGTCCTCTCATCTGACCCGCACTTCCTAAGCTTGTCTGTGAGGACCTTATGGGAAACGGTGTTGAAAGCTTTCCAAAAGTTGAGGGAAACAACATCCACTGCTCTGCCTGCATCAGCCCAGCCACTCCTGCCATCATAGAATGCTATCAGGTTGATCAGGCATGATCTTCCGTTGGTGAATCCACGTGGACTACTTCTGATAACCTTCTTTTCCTCTACATGCCTGGAGATGACCTCCAGAATGAACTGTTCCATCACCTTTCTGGGAGTGGAGCTGAAGCTGACTGGGCTAGTGTTTCCTGGGTCCTTCTTCTTGCCTTTTTTGAAGACTGGAGTGACAATGGCTGCCCTCCAGTCCTCAGGCACCTCTCCTGTCCTCCATGACCTTTCAAAGACGATGGAGAGTGGGTTAGTGACAGCATCTGCCAGCTCCCTCAGCACTCGTGGGTGCACCCCATTGGGGCCCATGGATCTGTGGGGATCTAGTTTGCCTAGGTGATCTCTGACCCAATTGTCCTCAACCAAGGGGAAGTCCGGCTTTGTCCAGATTTTCTCTCTCTCTCTTCTGGGAGCTGGGATGCCTTATGGCCAGCCTTAGTAGTGGAGACTGAAGCAAAGAAGGCATTCAGTAAAGAGGCCTTCTCTGTATCCTGTGTCACCAGGGCACCCACCTCATTCAGCAGTGGGCCCACAGTTTCCCCAGTCTTTCTTATATTACTAGTGTACTTGAAGAAGCCCTTCTTGTTACCCTTGACACCCCTTGACAGAATTAGTTCCAAGTGGGCCCTGGCCCTCTTTTGGCCGTTGCATCTCTGCATATCCTGACAATGTTCCTGTACTCTTGCCAAGTGGCCAGTCCCTTTTTCCACATACTGTGAACCTCCTTCTTCCATTTGAGTTTTTCTAGAAACTCTTTGCTCATCCATGCAGGTCTCCTAGCTCCTTTGCTTGACCTCTTCCTCCTAGGGATGTGTTGACCTTGAGCTTGGAGGAAGTAGTACTTGAATATTGACCAGATCTCTTGGACCCCCCAGCCTTCTAGAGCCCAAACCTGCATTCCTCCAAGCAGGTCACTGAAGAGGCCAAAGTTGGATCTCTCGAAGTCCAAGGTTGTAATCCTATTTGTCGCCCTGCTTCTACCATGTGGGATCCTGAACTCCACCATCTTGCGGTGACTGCAGCCAAGGCTACCCCCCAGCTCTCACATCCTCAACAAGACCTTCCTTGTTTGCTAGTATAAGGCCAAGCAGCACATCTTGCCTCCTCCACCTCCTGTTTCAAAAAGTTATCCTCGATGCTCTGCAGGAACCTCCTGGATTGTGCATGCCTCGCCATGCTGTTTTTCCAGCAAATATCAGGGTGGTCGAAGTCCCCCCTGAGGACCAGGATCTGTGATTGTGAGGCTATTTCCAGCAGTCTGTAGAAGACTTCATCAACTACCTCTTCCTGATCAGGTGATCTGTAGCAAATGCCCACATCAGCGGCACCCGTATTTGCCTGCCCCTCAACTTGTTCTTCCTCCACCCCTAGGCAGAGCTTGATACATTCCCATTGCTCCCTCACATAAAGAGCAACTCTCCCACTTTGCCTTGTTGGCCTGCCTTTCCTGAAAAGCCTGTAGCCATCCATGACAGCATTCCAGTCATGTGAGCTATCCTACCATGTCTCTGTAATTGCAATCAGCTCGTGGCCCAGCGGCTGCACACAGATCTCTGGTTCCTCCCGTTTATTGCCCGTGCTGCATCCAATGGTGTACAGGTACTTCAGAGGGGTACTTGAGCACGCAGGTTTCCCTGGAGGGGTGCATGAGGACCCACTACAGCCATGCATACCCTTGTGTTGGTTAGTCTTCTGATTGTCGTCTTATGAGGCAGCTAAGTCACCTTTGTCACTGCTCTGTTTGGCCTGGCTTATTCCCATGTTGGATGTGGTGCTGTTGAAGTTTTGTTAAAAATATCTCAGTATGAAGGCTATTCAATGAATTTCTTAAGAAAATGTAAAAAGAATTCAGTAAGCTGGTCATTCATATTTTCTCTCTCTGTTTGTCCTCTTTTCTTTTTAAAAGTGTAAAAAACCTCCAATTAAAAGGTGCTTTTCTTGAGGGGAAGAAAAGTCAACAGAGATTTTCACACCATTTTCCCTGTAGTTGAAAGCAATATATTTTCCATGCAGTGAACACAGTAAGAAAAGGAAGCAGTGTGGGACATTTTTAAGCTATGAACTGACCCAGATAACACCCACCAGAATGATAGCCCTTTTTGATATTCATTTGATATTGAGCAAAAGATTATTGCAGTCAATATCTAACCACTAAGTGTTATTTTGACTTAATTTTCTATGGTGGTAGTGAAAGATAAGGTGATAAAGTGATAGGTTCCATAAAATAGGCAGACAAACAATACACACTGCATGTAGGGTGGTTTTTTCATGAATACTCTCTCTTCTGCTATTGCCTATGACAAAGCCATTTTGACAGAGCTATGAGATGTTCTTTCACCTAATTCACTTTGGCAGACCAAGGCAGTGTTTCAGTACGAGGACTGATCTCTGGGTTATCTGGATATTCTCATTTTAAGCTGCTATTGGAAAGACTTGAATAATTTACACTTCCTGCCATGAACTTGGCAGCTTTTTTCAAGAGTTGCTGATTTATTGCACCTAACAGTGTGACAGTTCTCTAGTCTGTATAAAGGCCACATGTAGTTACAGGGTGCAGCACATGTACTGGTGGATTACAAACTTCATTCTGTCATGAAGAGTTTTTAAAGGCTTCTCTAAGCTGACAACTAAGTAAAAATCTATCAGAAATTACCTTAAAACTCAGATCAAGCTTTGGGTTGTCTTTGTCATAATCAATTAAGAATTAAAAAACTGTAAATCGTCAAAGGAGAAGGAACCTAAAAGTAAAACTGACCTAAACCAAAAGTTGCAAATATCCCTGAGCAGTCGGCTGCAGTATTTTTCTTCAAGGATTATAAGAATTAATATCTGAATTCATGCATTACATCTTGAGAAACCTCAAATGTTTCAGCTCAGGTTATCAAAGACCTTTCTTGGCATGAGCAGTATCTTGGGCACTCCAGCTGCACACCTCACGTTTGCAGCCAGCAGTCTAAAAGGCATCTTAGCAGCAGGCTGGAGGGAAGGAAGAAGGGATGAGCAAATTAGCAGAACTGGATGCAGCTGTCCTTCCCTCAGCAGGTAGAATGATGTAAAAAAATGTTTCAGTTTAGGGCTTTTTTACTTTCCTTGAGCTGCCTGCCTGACTCCATCAGTATCCTTGCAGTAGCTTCCTTTCACTGCTTGGTGTAATCGTGTAAACTTTTATGAGTCTACTGTATGTGTCAAAATTATGGCATAGGCACTTTATTGCTATTAGTTCTACTGAACAGTACCATTCAGAAGTAATGTCTTTTCTTCTCCATGGAATAGGTTTCCATAGCTCAAGTTTACTGATTTTCAAAGAACCAGCACTTGTTTGACTATGAACACCAGGGGAAGTTAGTTGGTTGTTTTCTTTTCTTGAAAGATTGCAGGAGTAAAAAATTGTTCAGTATCAGTAGCACAGACAGTACTACTATTATTCTGATTATTTTAAATGCATATGTCCAAAGCCTATGCAAAATATAAAATAAAGCATTTGGAAGAAAAATAATGTAAATATAGTCAATTGATTTGATTATTGCATATGACTAACTCATCTTTGATTTTGTCTACAACATTGCTTTTTAAGTTTAATGTCGGGTCTTTTCCACTAAAGCATATCTCAATACAACAGGCAAAGTATAATATCATCTGTTCTTTATATGCATACACACACAGCAGTAATTCACTAATGTTGCAGAGTGAAACACTCGTAAGTCACAACCTAGCAAATTCAGATCACCCATGGCAGTATATTATAATGTTGTCTAACTATCCTTACACAGCAACATCAGAAAAAGCTGTGTCAACATAAATGACACCCTCTCAACATAGCCGCTCACACAGATCAGCATCAGCTCCCACACAGCACTGCTCAGTCTCTTGAAATTGTGGGATTTCACCACAATCAACATCCTCTTCCTCAATATTTACTAGGCTACCAATTCTCAGCCTTTCTGCTCTTTTCTTCTTCATAGAACCCAGTACCTCTGAGGGGGAAAAAAAAAGCACTGTAAAAGGCCTCTCAGTTTAATAGATCCCCTTTTAAAGTCATGACTAATTAACAGATTGCATAATGTTCTCCAAGTGAGTGTTATCTTTTCTAGTTCGGTCTAACCAGACCGAAAAGCTCTCAGAAGCATTAGGTCCTTTTGAAGGTGGAGACTTTGTCCCAACACAAGAAGACAAATCCCCCATGGTATTTTACAAGAAAGAATAAAGTACTAACTGTCTGGAGAATCTCAGTCTGAAAGTTCAGACAAGGATTCAGAAAGCAGAGGCCAACGAGCAAAGGTGTGTGGAAGTACTGCAGTGACTGACACCTCATGAGCCAGACGGTTTGATGCCCTGTCTCAGACAGGTTCTGCATAGCAGAGGTTACTCATAGAGCATGTCAGTATAGGTCTATATTCCCAACAGAAGTCAGGGGTTTCAACAGCCTCTGGCAGAGAGTAAAAAGTTTAGAATTTTGCTGCATGAAATATCTGTATTTGGCCTGGAAGTGTTTACAAGCAAAGCATTTTTCACTTTAGCATCATGCCCAAACTTCTGAATTTACACAGATAGTTTCTCCTCTCTTTGCTATGAGACTCCTCTGCAGTATTTGGGTGTCATTCTCATGTTTCCTGGTGTTTAAAAAAGATCCTCACCCACATGTGAAAAACATCTGTACACTTGGTCTACAACAGTTGCTACACAACCAGACTAAGGTTTCTAACTGAAAGTTCTCTGGCTCTGCTGGTAAATATGTCAATAGTGGGGACCCACATTTCTTTTTAATAATAGCCTTTCCAATTAATAACTGATAAGAATTCAGACTATTTTTAAACTGTTTTTATTGCATCTTCTAAAATACCTCTTTTCTGATGTTACTAGAGATGCATTTTATATCCCAAGTTTTAAATCTACTTAAATGCACTCTTTTCTCCAGTTTTGTTCTTCTGCAGCTGTCTAGTCTTTTTTTCTTTTTCCCCTGATCTCTCTTTGTCCTCAGTTCCCTTTAAAGATCACTTTTCTTTGTCCCCTGTGTTCTGTTTGTCATTTATATTTCTTCCTGGACTTAATTGCAGGGCTTATTTCCCTAATCAGCTTCTTTCCTGTGCAGCTTTGAGACTTCTTTTATGTCACTCTTCACTGTTGGCTTCTCCACCTTGGCTTTGCCTGTGACTGGCAACTTCACACTAGTCCTGGCTCAGAAGTTAGAAGAAACCCAACACAAAGGGCTGGATCCTCAGGATCCACATCTCTTTGTACTGCCATGCAGACACAAAAGAAATTATAAAGCTGGCTGAAAACAACCTGCCCCTTGTTTGGGGAAATCTACAAGTACTATATGACAGAATTCTCTCAAAGACTGCCAGAGGTACTGCGGAGACCACGAGTTGTCAGACAAACGTCTGTCTTGCAGGTGCCATGTTTTCCAGTAGACACACACGGCAAACAGATTAAAATCTGGAATAACAACTTAACAATGGAAAGACATAATACTATCCACCCCTACTGTACAACTGACCTAAATATAGGTGATTTTTCCTGTTAAAGAACTTCTTGTCTGGGGTTCACTGTTACAATTTTCTGAATGTGACTGCACTGTCATCAGTACTGTACTAACACAACAAAAAAGCAACACTAAAATATATGGCAGCCAGGAGTCTTGGGACAGCAGCAGCCTGGTTATTTTCATGTACTTGGGAGTTACTGTGATTTAAGGAGGAATTAGAAGGTGGTAACTTCAAAAAGCCTACCATAAGTTTCTCCTAAACATGAGGGATAGCATGTGCTTTGACAGTGTCTTCGAGAGTACCTCAGAGACTCAACTCTGCAGGTTTGTTGACTCAAGGACTGTGCTACTAAAGGCACTTATAGAAGTCTCACTTTTTATTAAGAGAAATATTGCAATTGGGTCACAAAAGCTCTACTCAGGATTGAGGCCTATGTGTTTTAGAAATAGCCAAGGGAGTTTGCAGTCTAAAGAAAACCACACAGAAAATGAAGAGTGAGTGGAATACAATGTATAGACAAAGTGGTGATGGAATCACAGTTTATTATTTTTACTTTTATTTCACACATCCACTTATCCACCAACATATACAGTTTACACCAAAAGATAAGCAGTGTATCTACTTCAGTGCATTTCTGATGTATTCAGGAGGAAAGCAGCATTATGGCGTAATCTCTGTCTCATAGAGAAGCAGCGTTATTACCCTCCTGCAGTACAATACAGGCTGGGCAGCAGCCCCTCCTGCCTACACCCAGTAATTCACATTTGGGGGTGTTTGGAAGTGTTTGCTGGGAGAAAGTTACCTGCCCAAACACCTTAATGTGAACTTCTCCCTAATTTGCTGTATCTCTTTGTAATTCCTTTTGGAATTATTATTTTCCAGTTGCTCCCTGCATTTCATACCAAATGTGTGGGGTCTGGATTACATCATGTTAGGTTAGTTAACTTGGGTACTTCCATGCCAGGTAGCTTTTATCCTTCACCTTCCGTACACAGTCACAATGCAGAGAAGTGAAACAGGCAATAACAAGGACCAGATAAAATCATTCATATGAAATATGAGAAGGGTCTCAAAGGTACAAAGGATTTCTGATACCTGTATTTTTGTCTTATTATTCCCATCTTTTTAGCTCTCCTTACACAGAAATTATTACAATTTTAATATTAGAAGGCTAATTCAGTTCCTACAAATATGAATAACCATAGAGTTATAGAATAATGGAGACTGGAAGAGGCATCTGGAGGGTCAACACCCTGCTCTAATGGGGGCTAACTTTACAGTTAGGTCAGGATATTCAGGACTTTCTCCAGTTAATTTTGAACATCTTTCAGAATAAAGTCCTCAACATCTCTGGGGAACCTGTTCCTCTGCTTAACTGCTTTTATTGTGGATTTTTTCCTCTTGTCCTGTCACAGGCCACTAAGAGGCTGGATTTGTCTTCTGTATGCTCTGCCATCAGGTATTTATACACACTGCTAAGATCCTCCCCTGAGTCTTTTCTTCTTCAGGCTACATGGCCTGATCATAGCCCTGCAACTGCGCACAGACCTCTAATTTCTCCTGTTTGTTCCTCGTGTTGTGTGCATCAGCATACAAGCACTTAGTCACACTCATCTCCCAGAAAAGGTATCAGAGCTTTCCCCAAAATTCTGTTCTGTATGCATTGTCCTGTGCATACAGGATGTGGGGTGACCCTGCTTCAGCCCTGTTTTGGTGATTAAAAATGCTCATATCACCCTACGCACTGCATGCTTAACCCAGTCTACCACTTCCTCACTTCTGGTCATCCTCTCCCCATCATTCCTAGTTTAAAGCTCTCCTTATCAGGTTGGCCAGCCTGTTTGCAAAGATGCATTTTCCCAGTTACACAAGTGGATCTCATGTCCTCCAAATATTCCATGGTCCTCAAAGATTATCCTATGGTCACAGATGCCAAAACCCTGTTGTTGACACCAGCTATGCAACCAATTGTTGACCCACAGGACCCATCTGCTCCTTGTTAAGCCTTTTCCTGTCACTGGCAAGATTATAACCAAGAAGAAAACCACCTGGACCCCTCATGGCCTTGACCATTGTCACCAAAGCCACGTAATCACAGGATACTCCCCTGATCTCTCCTGGCAGTATTGTTGGTGCCCCTGTGGAAGGATGGCAGGGTGTAAGAGTCTGAGGGCCAAACAAACCTTTCAACAGCATCCCAAATATAAGTCCCAGCAAGTAGTAGATGTCCCCAGAAGATAGGTAAGGTTGCCAGATGGCGGCCTCTGCCCCCCCCCAGCAAGGAGTCTTCCACTACTAACACTCACTGCTTCTTTCTGCTGCTCCTCCATGGCTGAGGCTCAGCCAGTGTGGGTGCTTCTTTTGACAGAGCTCCCAGACCCTCGTCTGCTAGGACAGCACTGAATCTTTTCCATAGCTGAAAATCTTCAGGTAGAGCAGGAGCTCTACCAACTTTCAGCCTTCAGCTTTCAGATGCTGTCTGCACTTCCCTTGGTTCAGTTAGAGGTTTAGGCTCTTAAAGCTGCAGGGTCTCAGGGAAGACCTGGTCAGCTTCTTCCTTGTCATCTCTGGTGCCGTACAATCTGCTGATCTGCTCCCAAAGCTTCTTTTTTGGCAACACAGATCCTCAGTAAACATACACTCCACGCAAGCTAGAAGACCATCCCCTGGTCCTATTCTGCAGGTTATATTCAACCAGTCAGTCTCTGGCTTGAATAAGGTTATTCCGGACCATCTAGTCTTTCACAGACTCAGCATCAGCTATATAAAACTTAGCGTTTGGTTCAAATGTCTCTTTAACTCTTCAGGCAGATCTGGAGATCACTGGAGGCACATTCTGATAGATCATATCTTTGCACAAATAATTTCTTACGGTAATTGTTTAGCCACTGGAAAAGAACTCTACCTGTGGCAGAATTACCTGTAATATATTTGAAGTCCAGATTTTATTTAAAGGCCTGGCTCACCACACATTTACTTCAGTGAGTGCTAGATGTGTGAACTCATTGTCTCCTATTTTTTTTCTCTGAGAGGCTAGAAAGAGAGATTTAGTGTTTTCACATTATGCTTCTGTCTTCCAAGAAAAATCAAATACAATACACAGTAGGTACACTATGTGACGTTATTGTAAAAGAGCTCCAGTTTTCAACTTCTGTTCTTTCAGCACAGGTGTTCAGAATTGAGAGAGTGGTTCTGAAAATTTAAACTTCATAACAATGCAGTGAAAGCTAGGAGAAATGCTTAGGTGCATAGTTATTGTAGTTTTATCGTGGTTTGATTTATGCCTTTGAGTAACATAACTAATTTTTAGTTACAGGTGTCAGTTAAGAGTGGTTAAAATTCAGTGAGTGAATTCATGTACCCCAAAGTCGTTGTACCCTGAATATAATTTTATATTGGTCCCTGCAACATGGAACCAGACACACACATATTAGAAATATTCTCAAGGACAGAAAAAGAATATAAGCACACTATGAAAATGGTCTTTTTTAAGTCCATTTGAACTAATGATTAAAATAAAAATTTTTAAAAAATTGAAAAAAAGTTTTACTTAAATCCTAACATCCGCCATTTACTGTTGCATCTTTAGTTTCTGCAGTACAAATAAAGAAGTCAAGTTTACCTGTCTTAATCTTATCTTTAAAGATCAGTTACTGTTAACAAATGTGTTGCCCTTTAAGTGCATAGAGGCTCAGTATCTCTTGCATTTCGCTAGCAAGAAAAGATAGGTTTGCTGTTTGTTAACTCCCAGAAGTAGCCTTTTACCTATTCTTATTTTCCAAGCATATGAAATCTCTTCAGTCCCTGAAAAAAAAAGGTATCATTTTAGTCATTGTCTATTTCACAAATCACCTAAGAAAGATTTTTTTCTGTTCAATGTGCTGTCATTTTTCCCACATTTCTTTTTATGATGGGAACGATAACATCATTTTCTAGTCATCTACATTTTTATATTTTTTTAGCTTTATTTCTCCACTTAGAACTGATTTTTGGAGCAAGGATACTTTTTTAGTATATACTTAGGTTCTTTCCTTTATCCCTGTTCTTCCTCTCGTCCTTTCTACTAATTAATTTCTACTAATTAAGAGTATGTTTAGAAACTGCTTTTTCCAAATACAGCATTCTTAACACTGGAACAGGGGAGCGTCTAGATATATACTACTTTAAAAACTGTATGTATCTCCATTAGCTAAGTATCAACATTTTTTAAATATGAAAAATCTTTTCCTAATAATATTAATAATTTCATTTGATCTAGGCTCTTGCTTGCACAGATGTATTTCTACTAAATGCATAAGCCAGCATAAAAATTTCCAACAATTTAAGTGATTTCTAAACTTACACCAAGATAAACCGGAGGAAAATCCATCCAACTTAAACTGATCAGTTTATGCCCTGAAGCATAAGAATTAATCATTCTTATTTTACTGTAGTGAGCAGAATTGCAGATGCTGCTTTTATTAACACAAATTATTCTTTCTTTTTTTTTTAATCTTGACAATCTAATTTGTTCTATCTAGTTTATTCTCATCAAGTAAATTCCCTGATTTATAATGCTGCAAAAGTAGAAAGGGTTTTCTTATAAACTTAGTATTGCTTTTCCTCCAGTACTTCAACCTGTTCTTGTGAAGATAGACAAGTCATTCCTCGAACCTCCCAGAAAAATTCAAGGGGACAGATTGAGTCATGTATTAGAACTGATAACTAAGAAAAAAAAATCAGTGTAATTAAAGGAAATTAGAGAGTTTTTGAATGGACTTTTTTCATGCATTTAATCATGAGAGGTCATCAGAAATTCTCCTC
This sequence comes from Phalacrocorax aristotelis, assembly GCF_949628215.1. NCBI lineage: Eukaryota > Metazoa > Chordata > Aves > Suliformes > Phalacrocoracidae > Phalacrocorax > Phalacrocorax aristotelis. Next base: position 34,585,938 of record NC_134311.1, on the reverse strand, counting down.
TTTCAGCTAAGTACTGTGAGTAGCTGACCCAGGACCTCGCTATCTGTAAAAGCCTGATTGGAAATATTCAGAACTATGGGAAAAAATAATTTGAATAACTAAAGAAAATGTTACCACATTCTGTAATCCAATAATGCACTTCAAAGTTATTAACACTACACTCTTAACACTGATTGAACTTCACCTAAATATCAATCAATTTTCAATTCTGATTAAAATGAATTTGGAAAATAATTTTTGCAGAAGTAGGAAGGAACATGACCTTGCTCCAACTGAGCTGGAATTAGAAAGCATGACAGTTCCTCTTCATTATTTTCAGCAAGGGAAATAGTTGTCTTTGGGAAACTCTAATTTTAAAACGGCATGTTGCACAATGAAAACAAGAATCTCTCTCATGTTTTAGCATACCTTTCCCTACAACAGAAACAAAACAACCCTAGATTTTCCATATAAAGGAGAAGAAAAATTATTTTGAACATTCTATATTAGAGAACCATCTTCTGTTGCTTTCATGCTCACAGTGCAGGAGGTTAAATTCATCTACTGACTTCTATAGATGTATTTTAAGCCAACACCTGGTCCTCAGATAACTCCATACTGAAAATTTATCCTGAGAGCACAGTTCAGGTTCTTATTCTTATCTCAGTCATATTCTTTCCCTTCATCCATAAGATATTAATTCTTTCCAATACAGAAGGCACATTTCATGTGTTGACAAAACTGCAGCTCCTTAAGAACATATCTGTTTTACTACAGTTGCCTGTTTCAAGCCCAGTAATGTAACAGCAGAACTACTTAACCTCAGAGAAATAGCAATGAGAGAAACAAAATTAAGCTAAGATTTCAGTAAAAATGGTTGTTTTGCAGAGAACATTCTTGGAACCTCATTCTGTATTAAAGTTTGATGTAAGTTGAGTTCCCAGAAAAATTGAGGGCTGATAGAAACAATCCAGTCTCATTTTTGTCATTGGAACATAATAGCAATATATGACTCCTCAAAAATCATGATAGAAGGAGACAGTTACCCACTTGACATCCTTAGCATCAATAACAGCAATCAGAAACATGCTAATTAGAAGCATTTTAAGCAAAAAAAAAAAAAGGTCTACTCTGGCATTGGTGATAATAAGCATGTAGAGTGAAGAGCCCTCACCATGTCACGCTTCATGGAAATTAACTCCACTGACTAAAAATCTATTTCAATGGATGTAGCACATACCCAGATTCCAAAATAGACTGTTACCAATGTGCAACGCTCACATAGCGCTTTGAGCAAACAAAATAATATAGCAACAAGGAAAAGATAGCCATCTGATTTTAAAGGCAAAAATGCAAACCATAACATAATGACTAATGAATTGAAAGAACAACAGAGAAATAACCTGAAGCTTATCTGAGTTGAGGAAGAGACATAGAAATATCCTTGGTGTTTGAAGTAGCTTTTTTACAAATTACCTTCAAAATTTGCACAGAGGAACGTGGATCTTACCCAATCTCTGGGGGAAAAAAAAAAGAAAATTAAAACTGTAAAAAAATAAAGTTTGGGAAGTTTTTAAAAAATCTTACATACATGAAGAAACCTACTCCAGTAGGCCACAGTCCTTGTGCTGGCAATATATGAAAAATAAGACAAAATGCCCCACCTGTGAAAGATCGGTGAAATAGGATGGAGGGCAGGGGAGGGGAGGGGCGGGGAAAGAGAGACATTTTAAGTCTCTATCATATGGAAAAATCCTGAAGGCAAACTGCAATGGCAGGGAAAAAAAGAGCAGCACAAGAGACACAGCGCAAGAGACATTTCCAGCAGCCAGTGTTACTAACGCCATGTAAAGCTAAACAAAGAGGTTTGTAAGGCTAAATGGAAAACCAGATGGGGTGGATGTGTATGCAGGATGTGAAAAGCTGCTACACATTCTTTCTACTTATTTTTGGCCCCATAGTTTGAATGATCACACCAGCAAAACACTTGAATGCTATTCCAGATGGGAAATAGAGAAAATATCTAGACATTCTAGATAATCAGTCTGGAAGAGCTCGATGCTGCAGTACTGAGCAACACTTTCATAAAACACAAAATAATCTGTATAAATCGCATGCCACACCTAGCTCAAACTTGGTCATGACAAAACAAATGCCCTTGAAATCCAAGGACAACCAAAGTTACCTTAGAAAATCATCAGGAAGTTACGTTAATTAACCTTTCTAAATCTATAAAGCCAACAGTAATAGCAAAGACTAGAGAGGCCTCATAAAATCAAGGCCTCAGCAATATTTAGGAGAGAAAGCAATACAACACCAGAGAAAAATGACAGTGGTCAAAAGGAAATGCCAGTGGAAAAAAAAGAGAAAAATTATGGCTTTTGGAAATAAATTTGTCAAAAAATTATGGACACTTGGTGAAAACACTCCACTACCTATAAAAAGAAAAATCACTCATTTCCATCACTATGAGAAGGAAACATTGTGTGTTTGTGGGTCAGCTATTCAGGGCTATATCCTAAATCCCACACAAGTCTGTCAAAAAGAAACTTGTGCAGAAATGTGGATACTCATTAAAAAACTAATTACAAACCTTAGCACGGAGAATGGCATATTTGATCTCCACACCATAAAGCATGTGGAAATAGCAGCAAGTGCCAGAGAGGAAGGGAACAGATTCATTTTCATCCCTTGGAGCATTACTGACACAGGAAAACAGCAGGAACGAACAAGAACATAAAGCAATTCTACAGTTAGTGTGAATTGTACAATGAAATCACAGCTGATTAACAGTCCTTATTTTAACTCCTGTACGACAGTCTGTTTAACCCAGGATTTTCATTACACAGAATGTTCTTCTTACACAATGTAAGAGTGTTTTGCATTTTAACTTAATAAATATTGAACCATCACATGTAAAATGAAATGACAATTGAAGTTCAGTTCAAATTTTCTACAAAACTTCTTATAGATCTTCAACCATATAGTAGCCTCTTATTTATATTAAGATAGATTGGACAAGCTTGAATTAAACCCAGTTCAGAGCACAATCCCAAAATCTGTGTGCTGTAGCAGACAAAAAACTTTAATGTGAACATGCTATACTTAATCTAAGTCTTTACAATTTAAAAGTTAACTATTAAAGTACATTTTGTATAAATACATACATTATAATAAATATATCTCTGTATAAATATAAATATATGTATAAATGTATAACACACACACGATATTGGCAAGTTCAAGCCTACAAAACCAGCAATAATCTCAAGCCATATATACAACCACAGAAGTAAACAAATGGTAATGGAACTTTGCTTCTAACATTTTCTGTTCCACAGAAACCCTCCTGTGATATTTTTATTTTAAATGCCTGCTACAGGCATATATACAAGACCCAATTTGTTCTTACAATCTTTATTAAATCAATGAGTCAGGAGACATTAATGTCCTGAAGAAACAAGTGGTAAAATCCCATCTGAAGAGTCAGAAGAAATGTGTTTTCTGTATTAGATTGACACAACTGAATATATCCTGACTTTGATAGGTACCATACTAAAATTCTTTATCAATCCAGATAGTACCAATATGGTCTCATCCTGGGCTGGGAATAAGCCCTTCTGTATATTAAAAAATCATTCAGAATGTACCCATACTTAATTCTTGGCCTGTACTCAGAGGGAAGTATGACAGAGGGGCCAATTAGAACCATTTGTAGAGGGGATATGAAAAGGTTGTAGTTCTGAAGTTCGCTTCACCTCATTTATTCTCTAAGCCTTCAGGAAAGAAGGACTTTCTTCTTTCATCACTGGCTCTTATTCTGGGTCAGAGCCCTGAGGCAGACTATGAGGATGTTGAATACTTCAAAATCTGCAAAATCACTAGTGAGTCAAGAAAGTTCAGGCAAACCTTCCTTTATTCCTCAAGTACAAGAAGTAATCAGAAATATTCCAATGAGCTGTAGAGGTCTTGTTTCTGGACAAAGCAAGATAGACAAAATAAGAGCAATGACAGTGAATTATATTCGTTCAGTCACCACAGTTAATAAGTAGATGCTGAAGTTCATTGCCAGTCTGTTATAACTGGGTCAATTTTTCTTGTTCTAAGGAAGACTTTTCACTTCCTTCAAACAAATACCCTGTTCACAGTGCATTTATTTTCTTTTACTTTAAATTTAGGGAGGTGAAGCAATAAGATAACTCATTTAACGTTTTGTGGCTGGAAGCAATGGGGTAAATGTTGAATTATATCCTAGGGATAGTACTTAAGCAGGAGATGGGAAACAGATGTTAGAAAAGTACAGGTATTGGGATTACAAAGCATTCTTGAAATAAATGTCCTTGAAAGAAAGTTGCATACCACTCAATGTACACAGTGAGCTCAGTATACAGAGTGGAACTTCCCCACAAATACAGCTTTACAAACTATGCCCTAGATGAGCCACACAAAAAGCTGCCTAATAATTAAAACACTTCTGCACATTTTAGTAGTCTCTTCAATAGTTATGTTTGTATGTGGTAATTTATAGAAAACAGGGTTGTAAGAAGGTGTGTAAAATCATGCACCAGTTATGGTTAGGTTGTAAAAAGAATCAGCCATATGAATACAAAAGAATACATAAATGTATTTCTAGAATATTCCTGCAGTGAAATCCATCAAGAGTAACAACTTCTCAGGCAGCCCCTCTCAACACCTTTTCTTTTGTCAGCTGTCATCAGCAAATATTTGTAAACGATATGATTTTATTGTGAAGTAAGGATTTTTACACAAAATTGGTATTAACTATCTTTTCAGACATCAAATGTTTTTACACATTCAGCACTGGATCACAAGCTCGTTCAATAAAGTCTGAGTCTTCGTTACTTTTGTCTTTTGTGGAGAGAGCTGCTTTCAAGGTACAAGAGATTTATGGGATGACGGTGGCTGTGGGATTAAGATTGCTTGCTGTTTAAGAGTTACTGGCACCCTACTATGTCAGTACGGCCTCCAAATTATTGATCATTCAGTCCAAAATTCCTCTAATGGCATACAAGTCCATTTAGTGGTGCTGCAGAATACTTTCTTCTACAAGATGAAATCAGTTTATTCAATGACTTTCTCATCTAGTGAGGTTTGAATGCCATTTTAAGCATTAAACCACCTTGTCTAAATAATTTAATATTCATAATTCACCTCAGGACTGTCTCTACCCTGTCCTATGCACCATCTGCTTTCAGGTATCTTTTAATCTTTTTCTTTTCATCAAGTATTGCTGTGTCTTTGGTAGCTCCAAGCCATTTCTCAAGCAAAGTGTATGTCTAACACAGACATTTTTGAAGGAAAAGGTGGATACAGCCATTATGTTGAACCATGCTCTTGTCACTGCGGTTGTATTCAGGCTCTCTCCTGGGCCTCAGAATCCATCAAATCTTTCTAATGCTCTAAGTCTGTCACTCAGCTGCAAGCCCACAGAAAATATTGGCATAATGTCATCACCATCTCTGTAATGCTCTGTTTAAATCATTTGTTATTTAACGGGAAGTGTCCTATACCTATGACAGCATTATGTCAGCTTAGCTCACCAGCTGTAAGTGACAAAAGGAATGGCTGCTTATCCATTGGTATACTTGCAAACTGAAAGTGCTAAGACTGTTTACAAATTATTAGCTACCACTTAGGCTAAGATCTTTTAGTTAGCAACAAATATTTTAAGCATTACTTCCATTTATTTAAATAGTACTATTTTAAGTCTTCCTATTTTTAGGAAATGCCTGGCATGATTTTTGCTGTTAATTTTATCACATAGAATTCATCAAGACTCATGACAACGTAAGCATTTTTTAACTCCATGTGGCAAGGGAGAGACTGTTCTCTACAGAAATATTGCATTAAGTCTGATTTAATATTATTTTAAATACTTTCAATTTTAAAGTATTTTAGAAGTTTAGTTATTATTTTCATTATAAAAAGGCTATAACAAATTGGTGTTAGCATTTTGATTACTTTAATATGAATAAATGTTAATAGTGAACTGGAAAACATTCCAGTAAACTCACATTGAAATAATTTGTTCTATGTATTTTATCCTGTTTGAGATATTGTCAATTACATATATTCCAGGGAAATGTTTAATCTCAAAGCAATACTTTTCTCCCCGTAGAGCAATGTTGTGCCATTTCTACAAGTAACACAAATTTTAATGACAAGACTGTCCTCCTACCTCTGATCCCCATTCCAGAAACTATTCTTAACAGCCTTTAGCTAGGACTTCTGAAAACAGTTCACAGTCCCTAAAGACACTTGCACAGAAATGTTTTATCTGGGATTAAGGAAAGAAATTGGCATGACTGCGACAAACCACAGGTGCTTTACTTTCGTGACTAATGAGGTAATCACATCTTTCTGATCACCCACTGCTATCTCTTAACTTTTAGCTCCTACAACTTTTTATTATTTTACAAGATCTGTAGAGATTACCTACAGATTCTAAAAGCTGTTCCTTTGATTAGATTAGTTGCAATCAAGTTTAGTGCCTTTTGTGATACTAACTTTTTTCTACATTTTTTTGGACGGTTGATGTTCCTTGTGCTTCTTAAGAGAATTATAAAAAGTTGGCTCCATTATTATCTTTAGCATGGGCATCTAGGGTCTCAGAGTTAACATTAATCAGAATTTATGAAGCCTGCCATTCAGATGTAAGGGCCTTCTGGGTTTAGATCTAAAAGACAATTGAATGAAAATCCCTTCATTATTTTGTAGGTAGAGAGTCACAAGAAAGATGAGTATGTAGCCTCTACTGCCCAGAAACTTATTGACAGAATTTTATAAATAAGGTAGGTTGCTCTGTCTGCACTTAGACCCTTTTAAACCAGCCAGAGAGTGGTTATTTTTTGGTTGATGGGTGCATTGTTATGAGTTATGATGCACTATTATTCTGATACTTCAGATAAGGTGTTTTAGAAGGTGGGAGAAATAAGTGCTATAGAATTTTCATTACAATTACAGTACACAATTCTGTAATGTCCTTCTTTCTGTCATGTACTGCCATTATATAGAAATGGAAGTATGTCATTTCCCTCAGAGATAAGATCAGTGCTCCTTTAACCTTCTGTCCTGCCCCCTTTACCATAGAGTAGAATGAAAAAGTCCATAGAGAAGAGAAGTTGTTCTTGTCAGCTGTTTTGGGGATAGGGGATTTCCCTTCACTCTAAACTTTCATTTCAGCCCTTAGAGAAAGTTTAATGCAAAATCAAAAGAACCCTACAAGCTTTATCAGCTAAATAAACTACAACTTGGGCTGAACCGACTTCAAGAACTAATACTTTCTTGACCAGTTCACTAATTCCTACACTAATTGTTTCTATGCACATAATTCCATAACAGCAAAGTCATGCATTTCCATATTCAAAGTTAGCATCTGCCAAGCAGTGTTTCTCTCACATAACTAGTCTCAAATCCATTTTAGGGCACTTAAAGTAAATGTAGAGTTATATCATCACTTAAAACAGAAGCTTAGGTTCCTTTCTGCATAAAAGTTCTTGTACCTCTGTAGTTCTCTTTTTTTATCTTTCAAGGTGTTCCTGACACCTCAAGACACTTACATCCTGTAAGGTTAATTCCACCAATCCTAACTGTCTGAAGAAAACATCTTCCATCAGCCTACAGTCCGTTTTCGTTCTCACACAAGTCTGAGAAAGGACTTCCCCAGCAGGAAAAGGGATAACATTAATTAATTAAACAATCATTTACAATGGGCGTGGGGACAGGGATTGCCTTGTCAGGTATAAAAATATTCTAACAATAACTACCTCCCTGTTTCCCCCACCGCAGTAACTGTTTTCATTGAAAAATTTGCCAAATTTTTTTTGAAAAAGGAAGTCATTTTCTCTCACTTAAATAAGCATTTACTAGTCTTATCTTCAGCCTGATACAATAGCTTGTTTTCCCTCCTGTGCCTAGAGCCACTTGGTCTGAAAGGCTTTTGAAACTGCCAATGGTCTCAAACAAATGTAAAGGACCAATTTCCTCTTCCCCAAGAAACAAAAATGAAATATAGGTTTGTGCTGGGTGGTTTCAAGTATTAATCCAGAAAAGGAGTACATTATCTCACACTGCAACAAGCAAGAAGGGAACTTTTATGAGATAAAAGTGAAGAGCAAAAAAAGGTACATGAAACATGGAAGTCAAATTTGGAGTCCAAAATAGGAGATGTCCAAAATCCTGATGTAGTTGGAGAGACTTCTATGGAAAGTTCTGTTATTCTGATCTTTCCCATACTACCCTGAAACATGTTGAATTGTTTTTCAACACTGAAAAGCTTAAAGTGCAATTTTAGAAATTATCAGACTGAAAGGGAACGGAAGGGTCTGTTTGGATGCTTATTCAAAATCTGTCATTTATGTTACCCACACTTGGTCCAATTCAAGCATCAGCCAAAATAATCTGAATGTCCTGACACAGCGTAAGAACTGACAGAATTTTTTGATGTAGGTGGGTTTTACAAAGATAAATTTACACATGTTCAGCCATGACCTTTTCAAAATACTTTTGCAGAAAGAGGAGGTTGGACAGAGGCTGATAATTAATAGGTTTTGGGTTGTTTTTTTTTTATGAGGAATGGCTTTTTAGGTTTGGAATAATTGCTGCTTCAGAACTCTGAAAGGGAATTTGCTGTTCCAGGTGTCAGTTATAATTGTGATAATATATAACATTAGAAACACATACTTCTCTAAGGATAAAAAAGAAATGCAAGGACAGAGGTAGAAATGCATGACACAGGGAAGAGTGGGAACAGTGACCTCATGGTACTTAATTTGCATGACATGAGAAAAGTATAGAGCCAAATCCAGAGGACAAGAAGTAATACTACACATTGATCAGCTTTCATCTGAGCAGTTTCAAGCATGTGTCCTGTTGTACTTCTAAGCATGTTTCTTATTCCCAGTGAAAAGGTTGTCTTTTGCATATTCCTTGTACACTAGAAATACTAAAACAAGGCATTTTGCATTTCAGACTACCTGCTCATACACTCTCCCTTACAGGACTCCACTTTAACTGCCATACTTGACTTATGATATTGAAAAAACCCAGAACTACTGCTTACCTAAACCCAATGGGTACAATGGGGGGTCTCTTCCTCTGCCTCCATCTCTTCCATGTTCTCTCAGAATTGTGAAACAAGGGACCTTCCCAAGTGCACTCTTCCTGAGAGAAAGTAAATGGAAAGATCCCCCCTGACAATTGATGGTAATTTCCTAAAATCATTGTCTAAGCAAATAAATTAAATCATTTGAAAAACTTAAGACATTGAAACATCGCATCAATCTTTAAGGTTAAATCTGTAACTGTCTTATCAAAAGTCTGTTTTTAAAGTAGTCTTGTCGTTTAAGAAGGACACGTAGCAAATCACCTGAGGTTGTGATCTTCAGCTCATTATCACTGTCTCAGTACAACTGTAAGGTTAAAAAAGGGTTAAAAAAGTAATTATCAGTTTAAAGTTTTCATTTTCTTTACACAGAAAACTTATTTCTCTTGCTTCAATTCTTAACCGTTGCCTGGTCCCACCAAAATTCCCTGAACATAGATGTGCTTCCTACTCCTCTCTCAGTGCCCTTGGTCCAGCCAGTCCAACTGATCAATTCCTTCAGGGAATTGGGATGTAAAATTAGCTAAGTAGGATGAAAAAAGAGAGGTGGGATAAAAAAAAGAAAGTGACAAGGCACAAAGGTTGCCCTGGCAGTGGATGGAGACCACTGCAGTCTGCACAAGAACATGTCTCGCATAGCTGGAGACAAAACCTCATAATAAGCTTGCTTATTTTAGAACAATTATTGTTTGTGAAACCAATAATAAAAAGATTGTCTATCAGATCTGCTCCAAAGCAAGGGTACATAAAGTTTATCTGTACAGTATGAAATTATTTCTGCCCTTTATGGGCATAATAGGATAAACACCATAATTGCAAGACAACATATTATTTCTCAAATAGCATAAAATACACTCTTTCCACTACAATCTTAAATAGCCTGTATTTTCCTCTGGAGTTTTAATGCACCTATCATGTAGTACTGAATACTACTGTATGCATTCTGGACTTGGGGCCCATTAAAGTAATTTAGACAAAAGGTACACTGTAAATGATTCTTACACAACATAGAGCAGAGCAAACATAGCAAGAGTAGTAGTGGAAATGTTTTGATATATGCACAGTTTTGAGGCTTATTTTAACTGTAAATTAGCTTACTACCTTAGCCTATCTATTGAACTTAAGAAATGTGCTGCCTGGTGACAAGGAATTGTTTGCTTAGATTACCAGCTAAATTAGTAGATTATATGGAATAGCAAGTTTATCACAAACAGAGATAAATTCTGTTTTCTACTGAGATTCATTTAGCAAAGGAAAAGAGAGAGGCAGGCAGTGACCACCCCTGATTCTTAAACTCCCCTTAATCTTCCCTATGCTCAGGTTAGACCTGCCTCTAATGTTAAATAAGAGCCTGTGGCTACCCAGGGTAAGATTTGTTGCACTACTAATCATCTAAAACTTTAGTGTCTAGTCCACATTCATCATCTAGGCTCTAGTCAATGAAGAAAAAGAGCCCTCTTCAGCAGACAATTTATCCAATTTTAAAATGGGTTTCTAAAAGAGATGAGATGAACTACCCTCAGAGGGGGTCTAGCTTACTCCATGAACTGAAGAGAGACTTGAGACAACTTCCTCTAATAAGAAGCCCTGTTGTCAGTCTGACTCAGGTGAGACTAATACCATCTTAAATGCTCAACTTGCACTTCTTGTCATAACCTTTTGGGGGGCCACCTGCAACACCACTACCATCCCCCACCAGAGTTTACAGCCAGGCATCTGGCATTGGAATTGTATCTCTGCACAAATTAAGCAACACTACCTGTGAAAACAGTCACTCTGCTGCTACAGCTGCATAGTTGAAAATTAATGCTACTGAAATCCACTGAGTGACATCAGGGCACTAAAAATTACAGAAAAGAATTCAAATAATGATTATACAAAAGGAGCGTAGTTAAATTCTCCAGGAATACATACATGATGTGTCCTCAGTACAAAAATCCTTCATATAGGTTTTTAGTACTCTCAGTCTCCAATGCATGAGAATACACGCATTGAATATCACACACCTTATACACACATACATCTTACGCTTTGTGGAAATATTGCAGCGTCTGCTCTCGCTATCCACAGTATGAACTTTCAAACTGTAACAAAATGTTCCCAAATAGTGCCTATTCTTCAAAGGTTATAGGTTTTTTTACAACTTTTTTTCTCTTTGATGTGCACTACATTTTCAAGCATTCTTCTCCTTCACAAGTCCAAAGGCCAGGCTAGGACCCACACGTTGTCACTGAGGAACGTATACTGTATAGTGTTCAATAACAGTGTGACCAGGTGAATCCTGTCTCAAAATCTCTCCAAGGTTTGTATTCTCTGTGAAGTTTTGATTCAGGTGGGCTATATAACTCTTTTTTGGTTCCCCCTTTTCTCCATCTTTCATATAACTTTAAACATGACCACAGTATTGTATCCTTCTCATTCTTTTTCTCAGTAGCCAGCCAACCTAAGTGAATTTCTACTTAGCACAAATTTCTTCCTAGGTGCTCCACCTGTAAATTAACAAAGCATTTCTACTGCAGCATTTGCCATTGGCAAGTCAGGATTAATTATTCCCGCATTGACAGACCTATTATTCCAATATTACATCGAAGATGTCCACCACAAGCTAACCATGGTATTACATGTTATTTTTGCTATGTTATCTACTTGTTATTGCTGTGAATTCCCACTTAAAACCACTTGCAAATACCACTTGCAGTATGTTCAGCAAGATCTCACATTATAAAATTTGAAGTGCAAAATGCAACCTAGAGTTTAAAATTTTTATCACTTAGTAGGTTGTAAGATTGCATGTGCAAGAAAAGAATTTAAAATCTTTCAGTTCAAGAATGTCAAAGCACATCATTTCTCATGGGTGTTCTCTCAGTATTGGTGTTATTCACAGGACCTGTGATCCTGGATCCCAAATGTCTCGACTGTCCTTTGAAATTATGATCCTTGTCTTTACCATAGTCTCTAAACATTTTTTACACCTCCAGATTTACAAAATCTACAGTAGGAGTGCAGGGTAACAGAGTCTGCCTGGGGTACTGTTTTGATATATGCCTGCAATTTGAGCTTATTTTAACTGCAGGCTAAATGCCATCATTGTGGCTTTCACTAGCGTGTGAAAACATTGATTGATCCCCCAGACACTTCAGCCGTACTTGGAATCTGAAACTGTGAGTGATCTTGTAAACTAATTCTCAACTGGGATTTCATTTCACCGTAGCTAATGAGTGTCATGACTGATTATCATGGACCAGATAAACAGCTACATGTACAGAAGTGGATAATTTCTATAATTTTGTAGGACATTTTTAGACAAGGCTCTAAGTTTGAGATAGTTGAAAGAGGTTACTAAAATAACATTTGGCATTCTGTTGATCCAATCTGATTCTGATACTGATTTAAATCATCTGCTTAAGAAAGCAAATCATCATAGAATTATAAATAGATCTACTCATATTACAAAAAGGGAAAACTTTATTTTTATAGAATACAGCAAACAAAGCTATTTCTTGTCTCTGTTAAGACATTGTAAGAGGTGGTGAAATAGGCAGCCTTGCTTTGTATCCTGAGCCATGTCCTATTTCTACATGCTATGCAGGGAGGAAGAGGTGTATTGCAACTAGCTGTCTTGGAAAATGCTCTCCTTCCAGGGCAAGAGAAGACATTTTTACTGTCTTAAATCAAATTAGGCCCCTGACACTTTTCCAGTTTGATATGTTGACATACCATAACACATCGATCCTGATAAAGGTGCAAACACAATCTTACTGTTGTTTTGCAATTTTATAGTGTAGGGTAAAAATTCAATTAGGAAACACTGATATTATAAGTCCATTTATAATGTTGTTTTACCTGGTAGATTTTCTGTATTTAAAATATATCCTTAACTATGAGTATGCCAGGTAAATCTTCATAGTGAAGATTTAACAAAGTGAGAACAAGGCAGTGAAGGGTCTGTTATTTCTGTAGATGTCAGACAAACAGTTTTTAATCTTAACATGTTATCTGCTTTGTTGTCTTAATTTATGTCATTAGCCTTCCTGGCATATTTCTTACTCCCTTAAGTTTATTTAACAAGTTCAATACAAGATAAACTCTTGCAGTAACTGCCTTTTTATTTGGGGGGAATAAGTGCATTCCTGCAAGCCTCCTTATGACTTAAATAAATGTTTTTATTTAAATAAACATAATTGATATTAACAGGTAAAATCCAATGTACACACTCTATATTAGTTTAAGGCCTCTGCTTGTAATCATAGTTTATTACCATGTAATATGCCCATTTTACAATTAATTAATTTAGTCCTAATATCTGGAGAGAGAGAAACACTTGCAACTCTCACTATATAGCTGTGCAAGAAAAATACCTTCTAATGTTTCCCCAGATACTAATGCCAATTGCCTGTTAGCTCAAACAAGCCTTGCCTGAAAGCTTGAGGAAGGAATTTGCCCTTACAAAGGATAAAAATTTTGCGTTAGGAAGCAAAGGATTATCCAGGAATTTAGGACTTCATTTGCACTAAACTGTAATAATCTATTTGTCCCTGTTCTGATGCTTAGTTTGTGGATCTACAGTCCACATGAATCAACAGATGATTTTGCCTGGTCAATTTTCACCTCCACAGTGCCATACGTTTCTATTAACTGATGTCAGTCATCGTAATTAGAAGTCCATAAGAAGGAAGAGTAATGCCGGCATTCAGGGGAAGACGAAATACACATTAACTCAGTTTTGGGTTCTATCAACTTTGTTTTAGTACCTGAGGTAAATAGAAATCTTCACTTCATGCCCTCCCAAGCTCTTGATGCTGAAACCCCAGAGACCTCCTGAGCAGGGTGACTGGCATGAAAGATTTATCTTCACCACTCATAAACCCACTGAAAGTACACTTTGTCATGACATATGAATGATACCTTTAAGGTTTATCACGATAAGTGAAAAACTGAGACAAGGATCACATCACCTATTATTTAATAGATTTTATCTAAAGCAACCATGGCAAGTTTACACAGGAACACAGTATCACAGAAAAATAAATTTTCATTTCCTTAACAAGATTTGGCAACAGAAAACAAAAAGATGTTGATCCAGTGATCAACCGCACTGGACAATTTTGCTTCAAAAAGCAACTGGGTCTGTTTTTTTATAAGTACCCAATCATCTGGTAATCCAGCCCTTTGCATTTCAGTTTTCTGATATCATTTATTCAGAACAGAGAGGGAGGCTGGGCCTCACACAACCAACAGGAAAAAAAAACCTTGCTGATGAAGTATCCAAAATTTCCATTTCAACAAAGGAGAATTTTCCAGTCACAGTAATAAACAATGTTCCAGCTAGAAAGTCCTCATCTTATTTTGCTTAATGCATTTATTCCAAATTGAAGGATATAACCCTGCAATACAAATTATTTCATGAGATTATTTCTTCCAGCCTGCCAGGGTTTGCGTTATACCTTTGGGTGAGACAGAGAAATGCTACCAGTGAAGAATGGAAAGCCCAGAAAATAAATGTTTAATCTAAAAACTGCTTTTTCCTTTTTATTTATATATATATGTATAAAATTCTGGGTTGCAGTGATCAGGGGCATACCATGTGACATTTCAACATGTTATAACAGCCATTTATGCAGGTAGAGAGGTGGAATAGTTACCTCCCAGTGCAGTTAAGATCACTGTTGTTGTTTTCTTTTCCCTCTATTATTTCTCTTCAAAGCTAGCACTTCCATAGCCCACATGTCTGAAAAACATTCACACTTTTATTTTTCACTTTATTGTGAGTTTATCTGAACATATGCTGCGGCCACAAATCTGTTGTCCCCTACATTTTGCATGTTGAATTATACTTGTTAGTTATGATATCTTTCCCGATGCCAAAAAGAAATCATTACTCCAGTTGAACTTTTCCTGTCTGCTTATTACTATGTGAACACCTGAAGTAACAGGCAAAGAACAAACACTCATGAATTAAAAGTAGTCTGGCTATTTACCGCTATTTACCTTCACTGTACACCTGGAAATATTATTTTAAAACTTTTGTGAAATAAACTTCCAGGAAACTGACAAATCCCTGGAAAATTAAGCCATTTAAAATGAAGTAATGACATCACATCCATAACCAGCAATGGATTTTCTAAGGATTTCTTAAGAAAAGAGGTTTTATAAGGTTGTGTAGTCTATTTGAAAACAAGACGAGTTCAAGATAGATTTCTACACTGGACTCTAAAAGTCTCAAAGGCCACTTGAGGTTTGCTACAACTGAAAAGAAGATTCAAAGAGAGATTAAAAAAACCAGAATGGCCCCAGCTTTCACTAGGAATTCAATAACCTGTCTGGGTTTTTAATATCCTGCCTGAGACAAACCTGAAAATGCTGGTTCTGTTCAAGCCAGAATTTATGCTTAATGAAAAGTAGTTTAATACTTCAGCCACATCAGAGCCACTAAGCAGGACAAGACGGTCCTATGTGAATACTCCAGAGTCATCATTAGTTTTATTTTTTATTTCACTAAATGCTTGTCTGCACTAAAAATATCACTTCTCTGAGAGGAAATCCAGCTTTTTCCTAGGATTCAGTGTTTCAAAATGCCTACAAGCAAAATCGAGGCAAGGAAAACAGGGAGTGATCTTTTGCCTTGTGCCTCCAGCACACGTGCTCATCAGAGACACCTGGCTGGCGGGATTCCCAGCCACCAGTTCCCTCAGAGATACCTGCTGGCATGTATCTCATGGGGCAGCATGTCAACAAACATTTTTATTCTTCCAGAGAACTCACGGTAGTTGTGTAATACAGTCAAAAAAAGCCAATCTGAGTCAGCTGAGATGCACAACCTCAGCAAATTTGTATGAGACAATTTCATGTATGCAACTTCAAAATTAATGTGGTAGCTTTGCTATGGTACTCGGGCTGAAGCTCCACAGCCCACTGCTCCATCCTCCCAGTGGGAAGTCAACCACAAAAGAAACAGCACAATAGCGGGGCAATGTACTCCTGTAAGAACCATCTTAAAAAAGAGGCATTAGCTCAGAAACAAGAGATGAGGTGATTCAGTGCGTTATCTGAGAAAGCTGTGGAGCACTTGATACAGTTTAAAGCTTCCATTTTCTCTGCCTTTCCTTTCTGAATTATAAATCCCATGGGACAGATGTACTCCCACTGACATATGAAGGTACAAGCTGCACTTCACAACAGCATCAGTGTATCTAGTTTTCTGTGGATTAGTCCACACAGACTAGTAAATATTTCTTTACACTGCAACTTATTAAAAAAAAAAAATTTAAGATAGAAGCACTGCCCCAAGGGAGTTAAAATGCATGGAGAGCAGACTTACACATCCGGAGGGAAAATTGAACATTAAATTTGAAGTTCTTGAAAAAAAAATTCCTACAATCTCTCTTACCAGGATAAGTAGTGGAAATAAATCATATTTTTATGAGTTGACAACAAAGTATGGCATATTTCCTTCCTTAACTATGATTATTCTGCATAGCTGAGTAGCAGTTTTACAAGGTAGAAAACAGTTAATTTGCTGTAAAAACCTTTTGTTGCAAAATCATGAACTTTCCTTATGAAAATATACAAAAAATACCACACTGATGCAGCAAGAGCTGCCAGTTTAGACCAAAAAAACCCTTTGCTCTTTTGCAGGCACTCTGAAACTTCTCAGGTCTGATTTACAAATACATGTAACTATTTGTAAGTATGTTTGAGGATTTATTCATCTAAATATGACCATAACATTACTGGATTAAACATCTAGAATAAATATATCTTGACCTTCCTGGTACATCTGACTAGATAGAATGCTTGCAGCAAAGAAGAAAATACTGGGGTTTTTTTCTGGGTACTTTTCAAAAGGACTGCGTTCTCTGCTTGTGTTTCAGTTTGAAGCTTTTATATTTCTGACTGCAAGAAGTGGCACAAATATATCTTGCAGCTATAGAAAACTTCTCTGCTATGGAAAAGGTGTAAACTTAAAAAATCTGGGCTTCTAAAAACTTTCACTGTAGAAAAAAGCTCTGTGGAAGTTATTATACTATTACAATAACCAGTATTAGGAAACGTATAGCAAGATTTTCTAATATAGGTGTCCAAGGTCATATTCCCAAATGTTTGTAGATGCTCAGGTAAAGGCTCTGGAGTTCATACGAAAAGGTAATTTTGGAAAGTATCTACAAAATCCTTTGGTTACCTCTGTTTTTCTAAATTTCCTTATTAGTTCAAGGGATCTTACACTGAGTAATACTTAGCATTACTGGCATGTTCCCAAAACATCTAGGGCAGGCAGAACCTCTGCCCATGCAAAAACATATCATGTTCTATGCATTTCCAGCAAAAAAACACTGCACTTTGGCCCTCCCAGCAGGCATCATCTTGAAAACAGCCTCGCAGCACAGTGGTGCTGTCTCAGAGATGCAGGCAGGAAGGACCCCAGCTCCATCTGCCTCTAAATTTTGGGCCATCATTTAGCATGTTGCTTTGTGTGTGCAGTTGGTCCAGAATCTGGGTTTTAAAACACATGGTTCTACATAGCAATTTTATCACCCACAAAACATTTTAAAAAAAGGAACCTATGAATATAAAAAAGAAAAAATCAAAGCCATCAACACTATGGATGTGTGCACTGCTGGCAATGAGGAGGCTGGAACAGCTGGGATGACAACAGGGGCTGCCAGCAGACAAGGCACCAAGTGACAGGTTTTAGTTCTTGTGGTGCTGGGAGACCTCACTGAGCAGCACCTCACTGTTCTTTGCCTTACCAATGGTATTTGATTTATTTACTAATGTCCACTTTCTCTTAATTCTCTCCTGCTGCCTAGACCACTTTACACCCTGGAGAGGGGCATATATAGCACTTCCCATATCATCTAAACAGCAAAAAGCCACTTGAACGTCAAGTGGAAGCCAAGACGGAGCTTTGAAAAAACATGCGGCTCAAGTGCACAACAAATAAATACACAACACAGAAATGCCTCAGAGGTGAAGCTGCTCGTTGCTGCTGGCCTGGCATGCCCGGACCTCAGGCTGCTGCAGTGAGAAGGGCCCCGAGTTGTGGCCACATGGGCCCTGGCAGGCCCCGATGGCCAGACTGGCCTACCTAGGACACCGCAGCCGGGGCCAAGCTCACAGCCCAGGCCGCCCCGTGGTGCGGGGGCCTGCTACCAGCCCAGCCTGTCTCCCCCAGTCTCTCTCGCAGGCTGGACCCGTGGTGTCGTGCCCAGCAGGACGCTCGGCTGGGCATGCCCCTGGCCTGCTGCCTCCTGGCACAGACACAAGGAGCTAGGCGCAAAGAAAACTGCTAATAAAGCCTAGCTTTATTAGTCCTCATTAGTTTCTGGTGTGCCCATGTGAGTAGAAAGTTTTGCCTGGTACTTATAAAATCATAGTTACGGTACACATCAAACGGCTTTTCCAAAGGGTTAAGCATCCACCTCCCTGTACAGTAACAACATCATATGTAGACAGTATATTAGGATATTTTTTGTATATTTCTTCAGATGGCAGTATTCCAGTGAGCATGTGCCAACGTGGTAACTTACTCTATCCTCTGTAGAACATTTTCAGCCAACTCATGCCCCATGTATAGGACCATCTGAAACCTCCACTGAAGAGATGGGAACAACTGCAGGCAGCAAAATACAGACTGGATGACAAACTTGTCTTTTTGTTTACAGCTGGTAGTATACCATTGTTTTCAAATACACAGTTCAGCACTGAATATATTAACTTTTACATAAGCAGGCGAGTCAACAATGAAAGTCATTAGTACCCTCTGCTGGTTGACTTTATAGTAGCAGACAATACACACGTCCCTCCTTGGCCTAATGACTTCTGTGCAACCCATATTCTTAATAGGATCTATGGCTAATTAAGAGAGCTATTTTTTCCTCTATAATTAAAAAAAAAAAAAAAAAAAGGTGGAATTATAAAAAGACATTAAAATTTGGGCTCAGTTTTCTTATACCTTGATTACCCAGAACAAAGCCCAGCTTGGAGTCTGTTTCAAAGTCAAGCCAACCCAGCTGGCTGTGCCAGGGAGAAGCAGACCACGGTCTCTCCGCTGCTTTACAGGAAGGATGAGCCAAGTCTTTTCATATTGCCTGCTACAAAACCTTTAAAGAAGTACATAAGCACTATGATCTTCACACTTTGCCCATCAATTTCTCTTGCTCTCTATAGAAATGAATCTTGAACACATAGGGGTAAGAGTATCGATCCAATACCTAGAGATGTGCAGACAGCAGAGCCCCCAAAGTCACTGTTTGCATTGTAAAAACTACTTGCTTCCCACAGCCAGCCAGCCAGCCCACATCAAGCTGTCTAGGTGCACACATGGCCCAGCTCAATCCCAGCTTCAAGGCGCTAAATGAAAGAGTTGTGGCCTTTACTCTGTGGGCCATGGTATCCCATTGTGCTACATCAAGGCACAGAGATATATCTCTGAATCAGAACTTCACAGTGGGAAATAAAGGACTGAAAACAGAGGTGCTAAAAGCTAGTGGAGATGATACTGACAGCGAGCATTTTGTGTTACATCTTCAGAGGCTGGGACACAAACAAACTCTCCTCTCTCCATACTTCAACTACAGAGAAAAAGAAGAGTTTTACAACTATCTAAATTAATTCTGGATGGCTTGACATATCTGTGATGATAATCAAAAGGAAAGACTGTGTAGCAGCCATCATTCTGTAACAAGAAATCACAGCCTGTTATGATCCACACAGTGCCTTTGAAAGCTTTGCTTGAGCATTTTGCTCAGATGCCATTCAATCCTGGGAAGCAGCAGACCAGATCAACAAAAGATGAAAAAACTGAGAAGGAGTCCAGAAAAACTTTGTAGCTCCAAACATTGTTCAGCCTTCACAGGTAGTTAGAGTAATTCCTTTCTGTAAGTGCTTAGAAGGAGATTTGTTGAGAGGAGTAATGAGAACAAAGCAGTTTATTTTATATCATAGCAAGAAGCTAACACGTAGTACCTGCTGACATATTTTATCATAACAATGTAGGAAATACTGGTACGAAACAATTATTTTATTCAATTTCCAGAGCAATGCAGCAAGATTTTTGGAAAAAGGTTATTATAGTGCTAGGCTTAGGACAACAAAAAATGAGAAACACAAGTATTATGGCCCAAGCAAGACTTTCTGTCTTTTCAGGATGTATATTTTATTTTAGAAGCAAACCTTGAGCCTGAGTAGACTGTAAATATATTTCTGCTTTATCGATATCATTGTGTATTATTTATGTCAATGACAGAAGTGCCTAAAGATTCCAAACAAGGTCAGGATAGAGGATTCTAGGTACGAGGCAAGCACATTTAATTTGAAGCAAACAGACAACCTAGTGAGTTCAAAAGAGTAGTCAGAACCTACAGTTTCAGAAATGTCAGAGGATGCTTGTAGCAAAACTGTGGGCTATACCTTAATCCTGTGCTAAACTGGTGCCTTAGCCAAGATGTCTTTCCTTGATGCTTTAAATGGAATTGCATCATCCTAGTACTAGCAGGCAAAGCAGACACAGCAATGGAAGTCTATCTTGCACGTGTATTTATCTATTCAGATGTCACCCCTCAAACTGCAGATACTCAAATCTGCACCAAAAATCTTTGATTAAGGCTAAGCAGAGAAAAAAGGAGGATTGCAGGTGATTTGAAATAAGGCAAAAGTTATTTTTTTCTAATACAGAACACATTTTTCATTAACATTACTATAATGACTTAGGACTTTTTATGTAAATAATTTATAATAATGCAAGGTCTGTGTGAGTTGAAAAATTAAGCAAATTTTAATCTAATAAGAGGGAAAGCTAAATGACACATAATTCATTACTATATCAATGGGTTGAAGATCATGCATTTTAAAGATATTCTGGTACCTAGAGATATAGATAGGCATGATGGGAATTAGAAAGAAAAACAAATTAATCATATGAAAACCCTAAAATCAAGGAGAATCACCTGCTGGCCATTTTTAATAATTACTAGACATTTATCTTCATCTAAAAGTTGTGAAAATTATTTTCAAATCTCTATGCCTAAGAAAATTTATCCCAATACCTAGTTTACTTCTGCAAGCCTGCAACAGCATTTCACATTGTTTTGAAGTCCATTAAAAATATCAATAAAATAAATTATTTTCCAAATGTAATGAACTATAGTGACGGCTCCATCAGCTAAACAGCTGTGGTCAATATTTAAGAAAGCAAGATTCTGTCTGCTCTTCATAAGTACTAAAGTACCTATTCTCTTAGGGATTTTTGCACCAGTGCAGTAGCTCCCTTTATCATCTGTTATGCATGTGATTAGGGGCCTTGCTTAGCGGTAAGTTAGAGAAGGTGAATCAATGAGACAAAGCAGAGATATTAGCAAGACTGGAGACAGATGAAGCAGAGGATTTTGAACTTGCAGCATGAGTTACAGAAATTTATTTTAAGGGGAGGAATACCATTCCCATTTTAAAGAATCCCATTTCAAAGAAGTTCCAGTTTTAAGGAATCTTCCAACCTCCAGTACATCTTTCATCTTCGGGAAAAATTCACAGCTTCCAGTCATTACAACTGGAAAAATGCAGTTAGCCGTATTAAAAGCCAAATACTCTTCGGTAATGTAGAGGCTACATCTGCAAAGGACTCCACAGTCTATGAGCCTTATTATTCCTGCTTAATCATATCCACGACTATTAAAATTTCAGCATGCCAAAATAAGAAGCTATGCATGATATGACCTACAGCCTGATGTTGATCTACCAGGAGTCTTAACTCATGCCTAGCATCAGTAACTTTAGTAGGCGTTCCTCCACCATGCTTATCTTGATATAAAGGTGTTTTAAGGGCATTGAAACTGAATTAAATCTCGTGCAAAAGGCAGTGACTGGCAGGACTTTTTGGAAGGAAGGGCTCTCTGGGATATCTAGTAGATCAGAGCACAGATCTGATCCTCCACTCCACCTGATTCGGATCAGGATCTTGTATAAATTTTCCACACCCTTGGACAGTGCCCGAATTGCACAATACCATGGAATTACTGTTCCTCTGTTTCTCCAACTGAGGCCATTCCACTTCATATAGCTAATGAGATATTGTCAGGATGAGTGGTAGGAAGAAATAGAAGAGAGAAACCAGTTGTTACAGCACCCACCCAGCTAGTGTAAACCCCTGCTCCATAAAATATTCATAGGAAATTAAATAATTTCACAGGAGGAAAAACACAAGCCTGAAGTACCTAATTCAATGAGTTGGCTAAGGTCTCTTCTCCAATTCAGACAATAAACACATTTTAGACTATAACCCATTGAATGTCCTCGCTATTAGTTTAATGGAGAGGATCTTTGTATTTTGTTTTTTCTCATTACATAGGATTGACCCCGTCTTCAGGACAGGGTTTACAGCTGAGCAGCATTAGATGTTTCTTTCTATTTTAGGCTTAACTATCTAATTATCTGTGGAGAACAGGAATCACAGTTTTATTCCCTTCCTTGGCATTATCTATTGCTTAGCTAAGACAGCTTTTTGCTCAGATTGCTGGATCTAGTGAATGGTCTGCTTTGGCAACAAACTCTCCAGGCTTTGCTAGAGAAGCCAGTTACTATTCAAACTAAGCCTGACAATCACAAAGACATACACAAGCTGCTGGAATACTCTGCAGTACTGAAGAGGGATTGCCCAGAGATTGGGAATTGTGTCTAAATAACGTATAAAGACTGAATGATCTTCATATTAGTGTCAGAACACTTTAAATAATTCATTTAATTCCTGAGCATTTTTCATTGGAAAATATTTGTATGTCAAATATCTTTCAGTACAGTATTTAAGAATTTGATCTAAAATCAAAGCAAGGAAGGGTAGATATCACAGCAGAAAGTATTTTTGTGTAGTTCTGCCCAAATCAAGCAGCTGCATTTAGTATTTCTAAAATAGCTGTAATTAACCTTTAATCCAAATTTAATAAAGATGATAATTTAATTTATATAGCTGTTCATACGCAAAATATTGTGCAACATTGGTGATTGCAAATCCTCTGTGATGATGTGCACATTTAGAATCAGGCTTTTAAGCAACATCCTGTGGAGAAGTACATTTCAGTTTATATCATAATGAGTTCAAGGTAGAAATGAGCAAATTTCATGTGAGGCTACTGTCCAAATTGCTTAGTTAAAACTGCAAATTGTGGATTCAGGCATACACCTGCTTGCAGATCAGAGTAGGAATTTCATAACTGTAAAGACTCAAAGGCTTTCCCATTTTTGTCCTGATAATAGTTTAAGTCCAGCTTGCCTAGAAAAACAGAGTGAGGAATTGTATGCAAACCCTTCAATGACAAATTGTATTCCATTTGAGAAACAGAGATTATATAGTAGTGACCCCATTTCACATACCGTGTTCACAAAAAAACCCCAATAGTTCCAAGAAAAAAGAAATCTACATTGCATTACAAAAATTTGAGATATGTGAATTTTCTGACCCAAGCCATTTTTCCTGGGTGCAAAAGGTAAATTGTTTGTGGGAGAAGGAATGGGGACTGTATCATTGCAAGAAAATTTGTCAGCTGGCTATGGGGATAACAAATCAGGTCTGAGGAGCTGCACTCCAGGGTTTGGAAGCAATTACTGAGAAGGGCACTTGGCAAGAAGAAATATTTGAGGCAGAAAATGAGAACATGAAGAAACATGCAAACAGTTTAAATGCCTTTGTTCAACCTCTCCCTGCAGTAAGCACAAGGCTCTCAAACAAGAAACAGCGCAGCAGAAGTTCAGCTGTTAAACACCACTCCTTTGCGTAACATAAAGAGTTCAGATAGCAGCTTACCAACACTCTGCCAGCACCAGCTGGGCATAAAAAGCAGGAAGTAAATGAGTGATTGTATCCACCAGGCCTCTACCTGGCAGCAAAGTTGCACAAAGACAGACAAACTCTGAAAAATTGATAATTTAGGGTGTAAGCCTTCAGGAGCTGGCTAGGAAAGTCAAACTAAAAGTTAAAAGAAAACGGGAAAAAAAAAAAGAAAAGTCTCCCGGAGCACATTTAATCTGCATTTCAGGTATTGGTGAATAGGTTGGAAAAAACAGCAAATTATGCTATGTAAAATATGTGTTTCAGCATGACATATTACTGGATCTGGTCGCATGTACTGACTTTGGCAACAAGCATTTCATTTCACCAGGTCCCACAGAGCCAGCCCAGCTATATGCATTGGCACTCATTCCTCTCTGAGCATTACTAATTCCAGTGACTTTTACTTGCATGCTGAACATGCGCCATAAAGAGCATATTGAAGACCACAGCTACAATGCAATAACTGAGGTCTAATGCAGAGAATGTTACCTATATTATTTGCAGGGTATAAGTGGCAGTGATGGGTGGGGTACAAAGAAACTAACTTGGTATCCAGGATAAATATGTACTGCTGTCCTGGAGGAAAACAAATCCACATCTTTTTACTTGTAAATTGAAAGCGTTAGATATGGAAATTAGGGAGAAATAAGAAATACTGGTTACTGTCACTTTTTAGAGTAGAATTGTTCTTTGCTTTTATTTATTTCAATATCTTCTCCCATATATCTGGCCTGCCTTAAATACACAAAAAATATCTGCATAAGAAGGATCTCAGATTGCAGATCTCACTTTGCACCTGATTATCTTTTCCCATGTCTGCAATGTTCAAATCACTTTTAGAAGAGAGGCATTTTGGCAAACAAATATGAGGAGAGTAAAACTTTCTACATTCTATTTAGCATCTAAAATAGAAAGGTTTGGAATCTTTCTCACACTGGTTTTCATCTTTCTCTTCTGCTCTAACAGAGAGACTCTGCTTAGATTTTATTCACAGCCACATTAATTTAGAATTTATTCTCCTCCCATAGCAAATTTTCCAGCCCCTGTCTGAATTTTTTTCTTTAAGTCAACAAGCAGGCTTGACAGAGTTGAAAGGCCAATGTCATCCCTGGCATATATAGTCACTGCATCAGCACAGCTGTCATTGTTGACACGAGCACTTAATTTGGATGGGCCAAACTTGTCTGCAAGACCTGTTTTGACAAACCATCCCAAGAAAAGAATTACTATCCTGTCAAGGGAGCTTGTTGCAATATCTAATAAACCAAAACTTGGTTTCCATAGTATGGAGAAGAGCTAGGCAGCTAACACCCCTCTATGGAGGTATTCTATGACAGCTTTCACTAGTGTGAGAAACCCAGCAGAGAACATTTTCCTTCTGTAAGGTTATTTAAGCATAACAGCATAGTCACCAAACATTTTAATTTCCTTTCTTGTAACATTGAACTAGGGGCACCAGGAACAAAACAAACCAAGAGCTGAGTAAATCTGACTTTTTATCCTGTTTTAAACCCCAAGCCTTCCAAATTTAAGAAAAAAAAAATTACTGCCAGCAGCAGCATGGTCAGGGGCAACAACCCATGCCATACATCCAGCACCTGCCCAGTCCTCAGATGGTGATGGCAGGCCACTAACTGGGCAGCTCTGCGCGCCTCTGCCCACCCCCTGGCAGCCAGCTCCCCCATTACAGTACTAAACCCAGTTGCTATCGTAATGACAAACTGGTCATTACTCCCTTAACGTGCCAGCTAACAAATTACAAAATTAAACTTTGGTAGCTGAAGTCTCCAAACCCAAAGTGTAATTATCGTATTTTTCACACAATGAGCACAAATTCTGTGCTAAAGGAAAGCAACCCAATGTTCAGCAGGGGTTTCGATTATAACTTGTGTTGTGATTATATGAGAAAAGTTGACCCCTCCTGTCAAGTCCCCTGGCACTGCTTACCCCTTCTTTCCTGCATGTGCTTCTCTAGCACGGTTCCTGCCAGAGCACCACCAAACCAGGTGCTCCGAGTTTCTAAATTGTTTACAATATAGACTAAACTAAATTTTTTGTGAAGTATATACAATACATTCTGCAGTACCTGCATTATACATGACAGTAGAACATTCCGCGTGGACTGTAAAACTCCAGGCCTGCTCAGGTTTAAATTTTGCACACATGTTAAGTTCTTTGCTGAAACAGCATCACAGTCAAACATGGAGCTGCTTGGGAATCTTTTTAGCTGTTTTTTAATCTGGAAATACAAATGGAGGTTGCAGACCAGAACTGACTGGGAAATACCTCCCAGGTCCAAGATGGATTGGGTAATCAAAGCAGGAGCACATGAGTCCAGAACAGGCAGCTGGTCAGACCATCTACCTGGGTTTGGCAGTACAGGGTATGAATTCCTGGCCTCAGTCAGGAAGAGCAGAATAACACCTGGTTTTCTCGTATGTTACACGAGTGCTCTCTTGCAGATATCTTTCCCTCTGTCTCTCTGCAGGAAAAAAAGAATGTTAGAAGGCCAAGGTTTTATCTCAGAGTAAAATGGCTAAGATCCCAGATTTCAAGATTTTATGAAGTAGGAAAGAAAAAATATTTACTGTCTGGGTTTTGTAAAAGATTATAAACATTCTATGGGGCAGTATGAAAGTGTTTCAGCCTTAGAGAAAAAAAAATTGGTTTGGCATGATTTCTAGAATCAGTCTACAGCATTTGTCTTTATTGTTTTATATTGGCTAGAGAACTCGCAGTATTTATTGTTTTCAATTGCTTTCACACTGATGAGTTAGCCCTTTCGATGCTTCATCCCAAAACCAGAGTTTATAGAGTATTTCATATTTCCTTTGAGTCTGGCAAGTCTCCCAAGGAATGATAGTTGTGAATTCACTGGAAATAAAATAATCTGAATTATTCAAGAAAATCCTGCTCAACTTCAACCACTCCAGATTGCCAAACTGGTGCGTACACATGATTTTATATGCAGAAAGTAAATACATTATTTGTATGTGCATAACTTTGGCTGACAGTACAAACCCCAGAGAGTACGTAACTCCAAACACTCAAGTTACAAAAAATAATTGAATTTATAAGCTTTTAAGGCTGTATTAACTCTGTATTAGTTTTCTATGCACTATCACAGCTCCAGATGTAGAAGAATAGGAACCACTCCAGAAGCAGTTCTGATCCCACCTGTCAGTAATAAGTACTGTGCGCTGCAGCCACAAACTCTGTTCCACAGGTGAAAGACTAATAAACTGTGACCTCAATTCATGGGTACTGAGTACAAGAAAAGTCGTTTTTGGACTGGACTGCATCAACATATTCTGCAGTACACATTTCTGCTAAGCTTCAGCAAAGAACAAGAAATAAAAACTGAGCTAGATAAAACCGAAGGTGAGAGCTGAACACAGTGAGAAGAGGTGGAAGAGATGCAGCTGTCAGCTGCTTAATGGATTTTTTCTGTGTACAATAATACGAAGAGGAACAGAACGATATCTGAGCAAAATAGCTGAATGAGGTGCATACCAAAGACTTGGGTGGGTAATCAGATACCTTGGTAATCTAATGGCCAGAAAGAGTCAAGTCCCAGAAGAAGGCTTGAGCAGAAGATCCCTAACAGATCACTAACATTCATGCATCAAATGATGGAAACAGAGAACTGGTTTGAAACTTACTGTGCCTGCAGAATGAAGAGCACTGCTTCACTTACAAAACACTAAAGAATGGCAGGCTACATCTGCAGTTGTTCTGTAGGTTTCTAACGGTCTCTCTCAGTGAAGAGAGGTGTTCAAATGCTTCAGTTCCTCCAAGTACACTGCTATTTGTGATTTATAGTGTGATAAAAGGTTGTTAATTTCTTATACTGGCAATAGACCCTTCTTTCTAAATTCCAAAAATACCGGATTTCTGGGAAAATATTTCCCTGAGAAGCATCCATCTGCCCACCCCAAACTGTGAGATTTCAAAAGTTTTTCTGCTCTGTCCAGCAGGGATATGATTTCAAACCTTTTCTTAAAAAGCAAACTAGAACAGCCCACATCCCAGCAGTTAGAGCAATCAGGTGGCCCTTAGGAATCAGACTCCCATTCAAGTTTGGCTTTCCCATTCTCTCACATGTTGTCTATCCTGGAGTAAGTATCTTTTAATATCTTCTTGTTAGAGGCATTCCATTTTCTACAGATGTTTAACTGAGGTGAGATTTGAACTTGAACTCTGTATATGAAGTAAGTACCTTTACCTCTTTCTTTTTTGTCATTTTGATAGGAAACTACACCCAGAAGACTGAACTTTCTTTCTGGAAGTTTAGTCACACCCAGTACAGTCCTATGAAAATGCATTTTGTCAAAAACATACTCCTAACAAACTAGCACTCCAATTAAGCTGTGCCTCACAAAGATGCATGATGGGAGCAAGACTTGACATGAAGTGAAAATACTGAAGGAACAAGAGAGACTGATTCCTTTAAAGCAATTCCACCTTCTCTATTTTCCACTTAAAAGGTGGGGTCAAAAATGTGGAGGTTTTTCTCCTTTGCAGACATACTTAGGTATCCTGATTGCTTCTTCTTAAAGAGATAAAGAAATATGGAAGAGACCTCTGGGAAGGACTCTCCTCTATTCCCTTACCAAAGATATCTATTCCTGAATGCATGATTGTTATGGTCTCATCAAAACCCAGTTCTAGGATATCAGGTTGAAAATCTTCCACAGTGGTTGATGTGAGACCCATAAGAACCAATGGTATTTCCAAATAAAGGGAAGTATGCCTCAACAGTGTGCCTCAGGAAATTCCCAAGGAAAGAAAAAATCAAAATTTTGTATTTCCTTATGATTAAAGATAAAATACTAATTAGAAATCACTTAGATTTTCTAACTAGTAACTAATAGGGGCCTTAAGAATTAACACTGATCTCCTATTTCTCTTTCTGGTGACAGAAAAAAGCTGACCATTTCCATTAAGTTCTTCCTTACCTGCCAGAACTTGAATTTATGTAAAGGACTCATCCACATGTTACAGATAACAGAGCAGGCTCTTTCTACAAAGTCAAGAGCTGCTTGGAGCAGGTCTCTCCAGACAGATAAACAGTCATGGCCTCCCTGCTTTGCAAAGGTGATCTGGCTGCCGCTGTGGCCCTGGAGGGCAATGCTGGGATGCAGCTGGGGAAGCTGGCCACCTACAGTCAGTGAAGAAAACATTTGGTCTCCCATTCTCCAGTTGCGATGGAGTAGCTACAGGAAGCCCAAAATGGAAGGTTTTTCCTAATCACTTCCCAAACCAGCTCCAAGTCCTTTCTGTCAGAAAGAGCACACTAATCAAAATTCACTTTTGGCTTAAGTTGCTATGAAGCCAGGATTCTCATCCTCTGAACAAATAAGAAAATCTCCTCCTAGATTTGTGTATGTTCTCAGAAAAATAAAAATACCATTAAGTTCACTCAAAGCAGAATAGGAAAACACACTAGTTTTGATGTTTCTCACACCTACAGTAAAAGCTATTCCTGTAGAAATCAGACACAAAGTGATGAATGCAAAAGACAGTCTGCAGTCTGGGAACGACTGCGCAGATTGATGGTTTGGTGTGAGATTTATTCACAGGTGTATTTTCTCTTGCTCAAGAATAAAACAGGCAGTAAAGAAGTACAATTAACACTTCTGCAAATGACTATTTATGGTGTGTTGGTTACTTTGGAAGAGAGTCTGCTTGGACATGGAAAAAATTTCAAAAATCCCAGTGTCATTCTTACTGTCAGTCAAATTACCATTTTTTCCAGTACATGCAGGAAACAAGAATGATTTTCTCTGCCTTGTATCATTGTGCAGTCGAGTTAATATACAAAGAACAGCTTATAGAGAAATTCTAATTTGAAAACCAGATGGAGAAAATATTTCACACATGTTTCAGTGGCTAGTTATTTTATGATTTTATGAAAACATACTCCTCCAAAATAATAACTATGATAAATTCAGTTTTTATTATTAGAGACATGAGAAAATTTCCTTCCATTTTATTGTCTTTTCAGCCAGCTTGCCTCATGTTCTTTCAAAGATCTCAGGTTGAGGAGAAAAGCTCAAGGAATAATTGGGTTTTCTAATCTTTGATGATGCTCAGGTTGAACAAAGCAGATCTCAATGTAGGCAAAAAGAAACCAAACTATTTTGCAGCTTCTGTGATCCTAACGGTTGACAACAAGCGCTCATAAATGTCATGACAATGTTACCAGAAAATCAACCCTGTAGATTATTAATCACAGTTTCTAGAAGTGCAGTTGGCAATGAATGCAGCAGCAGCAACAGTAAGTTCCATGGCTGGGCACTAGACTGGGACTGACAAGAGGGTTCCTGGAGACAGGGAAGCCCAAGGAAAAGCAAAGAGGCCCATGACGAGGCTGACGCAGCCTCGGCATGACCATGAGCAACCATGGGAGATTTAAATGGCCCCAGGGAGCATGAGCAGCCAGGAACATGGTGACCAGGATGGGCACACAGGGCAGGGTGGGCAGGGAGGGTGCTGCATGCCACTTGTAGGCTCACAGCCGAGGGAAGTCCTCTAGGTCTCTGCCAGGACGGTGGGCACTTGCCTCAGAGCTAAAACTAGTGGTCCCATGAAGAAAGCCCCAGAGATGTCTGATACATCCACCCAGATGGAACTGGTAAGCTTCAGTACAGATGGTAGGTTGCAACAAGTGCCCAAACCCTTCTCCTGATGTAAAGGTAAGTACCTGCACAAGTGTGCACAGGTTGATGATCTGTTGCCCCAGGTGGCTGAGTTGCAACAGACAGTTAGAAGGCTGCGCAGTATTAGAAGAGCTGAGGCAGAGATAGGTGGTTTAGGAACCACATTCCTGTAGAGGACACCACTGAACAAGGCACCTTGGTCCCTGATGACCCTCAAAACCAGGGCTCCACTTCAGTCGCCACACTCCACCATCACTACCAACAACAGATTTGAAGCTTTAGTGGCTGCAGACACTCAGAGCAAGGTCTGTAATGTGCAGCTGTACCAGAAGCACAGAGTAGATACCATAAAAAGAAGAGACGAGTGCTCATAGTGCATGACTCTCTGTTAAAAGGCACTGAGGTGCCCATCTGCTGACCTGACAGAGTCACAAGAGGTTTGCTCCATTTTGGGCGCTAAGAACCAAGACATTGCTGAGAGGCTGCCACAACTTGTCAAGGTCGCAGATTACTATCCACTGTTACTCCTCCAGGTGGGCACAAATGACACTTCAAGCCAGAGCATGGGCAGAACCAAGGAAGACTATAAAGCCATTGGGAAGGAAGTGAAAAATATGGTGCCCAAGTCATCTTCACCTCCATCTAACCCGCTGGAGAAAACGGGAAACGAGAAAAAGGCAAATAATGCAAATCAACTGTAGGCTACATGGCTGGTGCCAACGTGAGGGTTTTCACTTTTATGACAATGGGACATTCCTCAGCAACCATAGCCTGCTAAGGAGGGATGGACTCCATCTGTCCAGAAGGGGTGAGAGAATCTGGCAACAATCAGGCCAACTTGGTGAGGCGGGCTTTAAACTGAGGGACTCGGGGGTGGGGGCCAAAGTGGCAATGATAATGTCATGATATCCAATGGGAAAATACAGCAAGCCAAACAGAGCAGTGACAAAGGTGACTTAGCTGCCTCATAAGACGACAATCAGAAGACCAACCAACACAAGGGTGTGCATGGCTGTAGTGGGTCCTCATGCACCCCTCCAGGGAAACCTGCGTGCTCAAGTACCCCTCTGAAGTACCTGTACACCATTGGATGCAGCACGGGCAATAAACGGGAGGAACCAGAGATCTGTGTGCAGCCGCTGGGCCACGAGCTGATTGCAATTACAGAGACATGGTGGGATAGCTCACATGACTGGAATGCCATCATGGATGGCTACAGGCTTTTCAGGAAAGACAGGCCAACAAGGCAAAGTGGGAGAGTTGCTCTTTATGTGAGGGAGCAATGGGAATGTATCAAGCTCTGCCTAGGGGTGGAGGAAGAACAAGTTGAGGGGCAGGCAAATACGGGTGCCGCTGATGTGGGCATTTGCTACAGATCACCTGATCAGGAAGAGGTAGTTGATGAAGTCTTCTACAGACTGCTGGAAATAGCCTCACAATCACAGATCCTGGTCCTCAGGGGGGACTTCGACCACCCTGATATTTGCTGGAAAAACAGCATGGCGAGGCATGCACAATCCAGGAGGTTCCTGCAGAGCATCGAGGATAACTTTTTGAAACAGGAGGTGGAGGAGGCAAGATGTGCTGCTTGGCCTTATACTAGCAAACAAGGAAGGTCTTGTTGAGGATGTGAGAGCTGGGGGGTAGCCTTGGCTGCAGTCACCGCAAGATGGTGGAGTTCAGGATCCCACATGGTAGAAGCAGGGCGACAAATAGGATTACAGCCTTGGACTTTGAGAGATCCAACTTTGGCCTCTTCAGTGACCTGCTTGGAGGAATGCAGGTTTGGGCTCTAGAAGGCTGGGGGGTCCAAGAGATCTGGTCAATATTCAAGTACTACTTCCTCCAAGCTCAAGGTCAACACATCCCTAGGAGGAAGAGGTCAAGCAAAGGAGCTAGGAGACCTGCATGGATGAGCAAAGAGTTTCTAGAAAAACTCAAATGGAAGAAGGAGGTTCACAGTATGTGGAAAAAGGGACTGGCCACTTGGCAAGAGTACAGGAACATTGTCAGGGTATGCAGAGATGCAACGGCCAAAAGAGGGCCAGGGCCCACTTGGAACTAATTCTGTCAAGGGGTGTCAAGGGTAACAAGAAGGGCTTCTTCAAGTACACTAGTAATATAAGAAAGACTGGGGAAACTGTGGGCCCACTGCTGAATGAGGTGGGTGCCCTGGTGACACAGGATACAGAGAAGGCCTCTTTACTGAATGCCTTCTTTGCTTCAGTCTCCACTACTAAGGCTGGCCATAAGGCATCCCAGCTCCCAGAAGAGAGAGAGAGAGAAAATCTGGACAAAGCCGGACTTCCCCTTGGTTGAGGACAATTGGGTCAGAGATCACCTAGGCAAACTAGATCCCCACAGATCCATGGGCCCCAATGGGGTGCACCCACGAGTGCTGAGGGAGCTGGCAGATGCTGTCACTAACCCACTCTCCATCGTCTTTGAAAGGTCATGGAGGACAGGAGAGGTGCCTGAGGACTGGAGGGCAGCCATTGTCACTCCAGTCTTCAAAAAAGGCAAGAAGAAGGACCCAGGAAACACTAGCCCAGTCAGCTTCAGCTCCACTCCCAGAAAGGTGATGGAACAGTTCATTCTGGAGGTCATCTCCAGGCATGTAGAGGAAAAGAAGGTTATCAGAAGTAGTCCACGTGGATTCACCAACGGAAGATCATGCCTGATCAACCTGATAGCATTCTATGATGGCAGGAGTGGCTGGGCTGATGCAGGCAGAGCAGTGGATGTTGTTTCCCTCAACTTTTGGAAAGCTTTCAACACCGTTTCCCATAAGGTCCTCACAGACAAGCTTAGGAAGTGCGGGTCAGATGAGAGGACAGTGAGGTGGATCGAGAACTGGCTGAACAACAGAGCTCAGAGGGTCATGATCAATGGGGCAGCGTCTGGTTGGAGGCCCGTAATTAGTGGTGTTCCCGAGGGGTCTGTGCTGGGTCCAGTCCTGTTCAATATATTCATCAAAGACCTGGATGAATGGATAGAGCACACCCTCAGCAAGTTTGCTGATGATACCAAGCTGGGAGGAGTGGCTGATACGCCAGAAGGCTGTGCTGCCATCCAGCGAGACCCGGACAGGCTGGAGAGCTGGGCCAAGGGGAAGCTCATGAAATTCATTAAGAGCAAGTGCAAGGTCCTGCCCCTGGGGAGGAGCAACGCCATGCACCAGTACAGGTTAGGGATTGACCTGCTGAAAAGCAGATCTGTTGAGAAGGACCTGGGAGTGTTGGTGGGCAGCAAGCTGACCCTGGGCCAGCACTGTGCCCTTGTGGTCAAGAAGGCCAAGAGTATCCTGGGCTGCATTAAAAGGAGTGTGGCCAGCAGGCCGAGGGAGGTTATCCCCTCCCTCTACTCCACCCTAGTGAGACCACGTTTGCAGTACTGTGTCCAGTTTTGGCCCCCCCCAGTTTAAGACGGATGGGGAACAGCTCGAGTAAGTCCAGTGGAGAGCTACCAAGATGATCAGGGGACTGGAGCACCTCCCTTATGAGGAAAGGCTGAGACACCTGAGTTTGTTCAGCCTGGAGAAGAGAAAACTGAGGGGCGATCTCATCAATACTTACAAATACCTGGAGGGTGGGTGTCAAGAAGATGGGACTGGACTCTTTTCAGTGGTGCCCAATGACAGGGCAAGGGGCTCAAGTTGGAACACAGGAAGTTCCAGCTAAAGATGAGGAAAAACTTCTTTACTGCGAGGGTGACAGAGCAGTGGAACAGGCTGCCCGGGGAGGCTGTGGAGTCTCCTCTCCCGGGACATTCAAAACCTGCCTGGACATGTTCCTGTGCACCCCGCTGTAGGTGTCCCTGTTCAAGCAGGGCAGTTGGATGAGATGATCTCCAGAAATCTCTTCCTTCCCCTACCATTCTGTGACCCTGTGATTCTGAGAGTTCAAAAGTCAACAGAAAATCTTTCTTCACTGAAAGAGAGAAAAAGATATTTCTCCCTATCTAAAAAAGAAAATTACTGGGGACAAAGGCATATGCTATTCTCTGTATTTTGCATTAAATGTACATCACAAAGCCCAAATTAATCCCTGATTTCACTGAAATCTCGTGAAGGGTGAATGTAGTGACTGTGGCAGTTTTTAAAGCTATCTTCCTCTAGAAATGTCAAAAAATAGTGCATTTCAGATAAAGAATTAATTTTCCCTCTAACTACCAAAAATATCTAAGACAAGACCAAAGGCAAAACAATTACTACTTTTACAATGCAAATCAGAGAATCCATATTCATAATTATAATATTAATAGTATTCCATTCCACCTCGGTCTCATTGTAGTACATTTCTTCTGCTAGCAGGGACAATATAAAACTTTCTTCTGGAACAGTTAAAGATGTTCACTGACAGATGAAAGTCCTAAAATAGTCATACTTTCACTGGAGTTAATGACTCTTAGAGCTTAAGAGTTCAATAAAACATTGTTTGCACAAAATTTACACTTAAGTAAGTAATTAGGCAAATAGATATGACCTCTTGTATATGATTTCAACTCTGCATGCATGCCTGCATTTTTCCAGGCACAGTAAAGAACAAGCTTTCAAAAACAGGTCATCAAGAGTACCAGGTATTTTGTAACCACCAATTTCACATGTCCCAGCGTTTCCCAATTACAAACTTAATTGGGATTATTAAAAGTACAGAATATCTCCCCAGTTGCTCCCAAATAAATCAATGGTGCCTTCACCATTGAATTCCACAGAAAGAGTATTAATTTCAAATAAGTGCTTCTGAAAATTAAATTTCTACATGTAATAACCTTTAAATAATTACAGAAAATTCTTGGCAGACTAATAGCACAAGGAAAATACAAAACAAAAAAAGAAATATCTATTTTAGAAGAAACAACAATGGACTGCTTTCAGTCATAAATGAAATTACTTCTGATCACTTCAGTAAATCAGCAAAAAAAATTTAAGCAATAGATAGATGCAAGCAATAGATGCAAGCAATAATAAATCTGAAACAATCAGAGCCCTTCCACATCTTCAAAACCATTGCTTCCAAAGTCCAGATTTCCAGACAGAGATAAAGGGGTTTTTGCCTTTCTTGTTATTACAATGTAGAATTGCATCTTTACCCTACCTATGTGAAAACATCTTGAGACCTCTCCCCACCCCTTGTTCTTTCAGAACTTTACCTCAGGGCTGTGAGGAAGTCCAGATCTTCAGATTTTGCTTCTCACAATGGAAAAACTATGAATAATCTGATGTTTTATTAACTATGGTTTTGTGTCACACAAGGATATCAGCCCCTAAAATAGGATGGCTTTGTCACAGAATCCAGCCCAGGGACTAGACTTCAATCAGTGCGATGGATCTTATGGATTCAGCAATTTTCTACCCTTGGGGAAGGACACAGAGGGAAAACTCCTCTGCTCAGCAGCTGCCACAGTCTCTCACTAGGACTCACTAGGACCCATCAGTCAAGCCGAATAGTTACCTAAGAGAAAATATTTTGCCAGGTGCTTCCACTGTTTCCCAAACATTAGGTGGACGCAGTTTCAAGAAAGCTTGTTCCTTCACACTGCAGGCCTGTGTTCATTCATCGTTCATAACTCAGAGGTGAGGTTAGCAAAGGTGCTGAAAAACCTGACCCTTAGTTTAATAATGAAATAAGTTCTCCTGGGTTCCTACAGTTTGTGCTCTACCCTCTCAATCTGCTGACACAGAATTTCTAATTAAGCTGCAAAAAAAAGTTTACACAGCTCAGTAAAATACATCCTGTCCCCACACAGCGCAGAATATAGGCTTTTTTCTTTATTCTGTATATCATATGATGTCGAAGTGTGTTTGTGAAAGTGCAATCAATATCAGCCCTTTAAAATTTAACACTAAATAGGCAGTATTCTAGCAAAAAAAATTCAGAAGATAATGGCATATTAAATCCTGTCTCTGAGGAGTGGAGTAAGGATTTTTGTCATTAAAAATTTTAGAGTAGAAAGGCAGAAGGAACTACCGAAAAGGTACTGCTGTGTTCCAACCTCCAACATCACAGCACAGGCCATGAAACTAAGTTCTTGCTTGAATTAAAGAGTATCAAAAAAACCTAAATCACAAACAAACTGAACAGAAAATCTACTGTGCCACCAAATACATTGTTCCAGTACTTTATTGCCGTTGGTGACAGTCTTTATTTGAAATCCAAATTCATCTAGTTTCAACTTCCAAACTTCGGGTCTTCTTTTATACCTTCAGTTTCTGCTTGTCACGTATTTATTAGCAGATGTCTGTCCTGTCTCAGATGCCTGTAAATCATAACTCCTTCCCTTTCTTTTTGATAAGCCAAATTTTTCGTGGAGTCTCTCATCCTACAGGAAACTCCTCACACTTTTGACTCCTTTCTGAGTCTTCTCAGACTTATCAAGTACTGTCTTGAAATTTGGACAGTTAAAAATGATCCAAGATTCTGAGAAAAGCTGCTTTAGAGCCAAATACAGAAGTAACATATTTTCTGCTTTTCTACTGATAAACCCCTGATACATTCTCTATTTTACTTCAAATAATTAGAGGAATACAATCAAAGGTGTCAGTACTAATCTGATGCAGAATCAGGATGAACTGTATTACACAGGTAGTATTAAAATTATGTTTTACACTCTAATTATCTCATAACTTGTTCATTTTCAAGTCTCATAGATAATAGTGAAAAGATAATAGGCAAAAAAAAAATGTTAAAAATGGAACAGGTTCTTTGGAGACTTGGTTTTTGTGGAAATAGTCTTACTAAGGAAAGAATGAATCAACTATTCTCAAAACACCTCTATCATTAACATGATATGACTCTTGGCCTTTACAAGATAGTCTGATGCATTGTATAGAATAATGAAAAAACTGTCACACTGCACAGAGTGCTTAGCTGCAAGTGAGAAACACAAAATATTCCTTAGAAATGCACAAGCATGAAAGAAATATTATGTAATATGAGATGGTGAACAGATCAAAAATAAATAAAATAGAAACTAGGTAGTCATTTCCAACAACATCATTAAAAAAATTCCAGTAATTTAATAGCTGGTAACTTTTCTACCTAAAGCCAAGAAAATTACACTTTCTAATTGTCACATTTTCACATTCAAAACAGAAAGAAGAAGAAAAATCTTATCTCTTTGCCAGGTGCAGCAAACAGTTTAAACGCAGAGGAGATGAAAAGGAAAATTTTTAAATAAGATTTTATGTTAGTAAAATCTACTCAGAAAGTGATCAGGTGCAGTCAAGCAGAGTATGGAAATGACAAGACCATCTGAAGAAATTATATTTCACAGAAATGACAACCACGACTTAATTTCGTACATTTGAACCAGTTTGATTATATAACCCCTGCCCACTGATGAGGTTTGTATCTCAATAAAGCAAATTTACAAATGGCATGGTTCCTGTCAGAAAAGAGTCTTACATCAAGTCATATAGCTGCACAACACATTAAAGTCCAGCAAGCTAGTATTCAACATAATTTTTGCATCCATTTAAATTCTTGTTGCAGTAAGCAAGACAAAAAGAGTTAGAGCTTTACACAGAAATGGACTGCCTTTTTTTTATTCTACCATTCACTGGCCTTTCCAAGACAATCCTTAAAATGAACTGAATAATAATAATAATAATAAACAACCCAGTTAATAAAGAAAACTGACTGAATCAAAAAATATTTTGGAAATAGAACCAGACTGATAGTGTGGGTTCCTTTGAGAATGGCAGCTATAGAGGACAACTTCTCTCTGTGATTTTGATAGTTTTCAGATAAAAAATTCTCCACAAATTCTTGGACAAATTAAAAAGACCCCCACTACCACAGTTCCATCCTTTGTTTTTTTATAGAAATCCTGATGGACATCCACAGAAGAGTGGAGCAGTACAGTTGGTGTCAAAACAGTATTAGACATTTATTACAAATAAATGTAATATCAATCAAGATTTTTTTGCCATAATTCCACCTACCTAGTTGTGCCCACTGGTCCAGCTTTTTGACAAAAATGAGCACATCATCCCTGCTAAGCTTAGTCTGGCAAACACTGAATTCTTTCAGTAACACATCAAAACCACATTTATTAATAACCTCTGTCTTGATTAGCTCCAGTCAGAGAAGGTGCTGCCTTAGGGAGATGGCAGGGGAGTCAAAATAGAAATGCAACATACTAATCTACAGTTAGTTATTTTCTTTGCAGCTGCGGTGATCTGAAGAGAAGCCGATTAGAAGACACATGTTAGCATATAGGTAACAAAGGAAGAATAGGTTTGCCATTTTCTGATGATATAAAACTCCTCTAACCCGTAACACCAACTTTTGCCTAGTGCATCATTTTAAGAGTGTGATTTAGCAAGGTGTGGTTTAGGCTTGATTTGTTTGTGGCCTGTTCTATGAAAACAGATTTTTTTTTTAACTTCAGAAAACCTGGAGGATGCATCTCAATTTTCAGTGTTGCTACTGTTAGAGATCATTAGTATAGATCTTCTTAGACACACTCAGAAAAAAAATGGAAGACAATGCCAGCATCTGAGAAATGGAGAAGGTTTTTCCCTCAGGTGTCTTGGTGTCAGAATAATCTTTGTAATTTCTATAAAGTAAGCCCATTTTCAATATTACAAATAGAATTATATTTCATTAGTAAGCAAGCTTTTCTATCACTGCACTATAAAACATCCCTCTTTAATGAACATTTATGAAGAAAAACAAGGGTAGTTTTCCCATGATTTGAGGTCCAGCTTGCTCCCTTTGTTGACCAGTGAACACCATCTGAAAATTTATCCAGCACAGAAAGACATCTACTGACTAAACAGTTTCCTGAAGTAAACATTTCATTAACCTTTCTAAAGTGAACAGTTTCTCCCAAGAGAGAAAGCATGTTTCAGATAAAAGAACAGCAAAGCAGGGTACATGATCAAAAGAGCTTTCATATTAAAGAGTAGCTGGCAGATATCAATAGTGCGAAAACCTAAGAGATATGGAAGTAGGTAATTACATACCAAAAACTCCCACCCTTTTGCCTGCATCCCAATCACAGCCAAACTCCACTAGGCAAACAGCTGGCCGTAAGCCACTTTATTTTTAGATAAAAGAGTGCTACATGTAAGCTACAGTTGTGCTGTTCACATATCCATTCACTCCAAAGTTTTCTCAAAGCAGATGATTCTTCACGCATCAAGGAGCCCTTTAGTAGCTGACCTCAGCCACTGTGGCCCAGATTTCCCACTGCATTTACAGGGTACTCAACTACCACCTTGGACCAGCAAAGAATATGATTGGCTTTCTGTGCTGATCCCTTACCATGCTGAAGCTGAGTTCAAGATATCTGCTCTCACTATGTCTGCCTCCTAAATGCCTCTATTTAAATGATTTACAGTCATATTTTCTTCTTTTCCTTGTAATAGTTTTCCCTCTACCAGGGCCTTGTTCTTCTCCAGCTTATTCCTGAAGGGACCAGACAAAGCATTGACTAAAGAAAGTGAAGGGAACACTGAGAAATGAGTGTACACAAGCCTATTCACTAAGTGAACAAATGGAATCAACCTGATTCCAAAAATCTTACAGGTATAAGAATCTCAAGACACTTCGTGTAATAACTGTAGATAAAACGTTTTCAGTCTTGAGCATGATTTCTTTTCCAGAATCTCTTTAGAATTAAAAGAAGGGTTATACCCATTTTTTTGTTCCCCATAAAGGTCTTTCCCAGAATAAAACATTTTACTTTACAGTATAAAATACTGCAAGCAGTTTTTTAAACTCATTTGACTCAGCATTTCATTCTCTTTTATATTTTTCTTCATATTAAGAAATAATAGACTCTGACCACAAAGTTTCATACAAGCATGAGTTTCCACCTACTTGCAAGTAAGAGACCTGGTAGCAATAAAAGAGTACAGTGAATAATGGGAATTGGAGTACCTGGTGCATGAGGATAGAAATGTAGTCATCTTGTGCTGCCATTGGTACCCATCCCCATTGCCCTGAACTTCGGCGTTTGTCTCCTTTGGTTGGATATTGAAGAAGACATGACATGATGGAATAGAAAACAAACAATAGTGGATAAGCAGGAAGGGATACAGTTTTAAGACGTTTGAAGGTGAGGGAAAGATACTTGAAATAAGTGCAATGAAGGACACCTACACTGGAGTTTCACAGAGCTGCTAGTATAGTCTAGGCTATTGGCAGATTAAATTATTATATAAGCTTCATTTTCAACACACTGGATGGTTTGAGGTAAGTAAAAGACATTTAAGATCAAAGTTAAAACTAAACACACGGAACTGCAGAAACAAAAGAAATCCTATAAGCAAAGGTTATTACTTTAGAAACTATTTCTGTCCACTGTCCTTCCTATTTTCTTGCTAATCTACACTGGAGCCTTTGCGGTGAAATATTCAGCAGTGCCCAGCCCCACTGAAATCCAATTTCTTTTTCTATTTTTAAAATTAAAGGTCTTGAGTCAAACCATGATATATTATGCAATGAATCTGCAACAAGAAGAGCTGTATAACATTGCCAGCTAGTGGTCACTTGACTTCAGAGCACAATAACTCAATTCTAGCACAGTTTTAATATTTTTGAAATGTAATAAACCCTTTTATAGTTGTAGTTTAAGACGATGACAAATAAATCACAAACATATTTCAGTCGTTTAGCTATCAGAACCTAAAAACCTGCATGAAGGTAACATTTAGTTCATGAATATGTTAGTCCTGCATTTATGTTTAGTTTTCCAATTCAGGAGCACATGGATATTTTAAGATCATAATAGCACTGATTCCCACAGTGCAGGAAACTGTATTATAGCTTAATTAATGTTGTTTCATTTTACTGTCTGTGCCATCTCTGAGCTATATATTCTGACACCTAGATAATAATATGATTTTTTATTATGATTGTTGCTGATAAATACTATTTATCAATTAAAAGTGAACTCTGACAAAGGCACAGACATCAGCAAAACAAACATGAAATGGATACTAAAGGGGCCAGGAAAATGCAGGAGCATGCATTTATCATGAGGCATGCATTTATAATAATTACACTTACAGTATTACTGATGCATCTTTCCGAATTCTCTCTGTAATGTCAGGTCCGGCTTCAAACAGGCTGTTCTGTGAAGCAGGAAATAAAGAAACGTAAACACCAAGTAATGCAAAATACATGGTAAGAGAGAGGAAAGGAATGGAAAGAATGGATCCTAAGGTAAATGTCATGTCCTGCAAAAACATATATGCCTAAATCTGTTTCTATAGATAGTTTCACTGGCTATGCTGCCTTTGTAAAACTTAAGTCAGTCAGCATTTGTGTGTCAGGATGTAAAGGTCATAGACCCGAAGATATATTTTGGAAGCAGAGCTTTCCTATAGATTAACATAAGAAAAATGGAATTTGTAGGAAATTATATAAAAAATTACAACTAACACAAAACATTAAAGGCAAGCCGATGATCCTATAAATAGTTATCACCAAACAGTTCTTATTAAGGCATCATTGCGATTAATACTGT
The DNA here is from genome assembly GCF_949628215.1 of Phalacrocorax aristotelis. Classification (NCBI taxonomy): domain Eukaryota; kingdom Metazoa; phylum Chordata; class Aves; order Suliformes; family Phalacrocoracidae; genus Phalacrocorax; species Phalacrocorax aristotelis. The sequence continues at coordinate 34,543,874 of NC_134311.1, read as the reverse complement.
CCCAGTAAGCTAAAGCGTATATCTACACCACAATTCGCAAGCGGTTTTAAACTCGCTCTGTTCACACTCTGATCAACCGAGACTGGGAGCTACCATCAGCTTGCAAAAATGTTGTGTTAATTCACCTTGCCTTGCAGCCAGATTTATTGCATGGACTTCGTTTCTGAGCTAGCTGTGGTTATGGGGCACAGCCGGCTCAGAGTGGGAATACACCAAGCTCATATTGGCAGAGAGCGCCGGCAGGATCATTCTGGTTTTGCCTGTAGAAGACCGGGCCAACGTATCCTGAAAAACAATCTGTTTAAGGTCCTTCCAGCCTCAGGACACCATTCTGCAAAGATTTACATACCCGTTTAATTTTATTCTGACTTCAGCAGGACTACTGAGCATGGATAAATACAAGCATAGCAGGCATCTTTGCAAATGATTCTGAGAGCTGGGATAAGTACAAGGTGCCAACTGAGACAGAGTCTGAGGGCCAAGTCCACAGTTGTCTGGAAAATGGTGCTAACACTAAAATTCGTATGAAGAGTATCCCTAGAGGAACAGATCTGTCAATAAAGGCACAGAGCTACTACTGAGGACAGAGTATTTGTCCTAAACTCAGAATCCTTTAAAATTATCCACTGCCTGTGATGGAAGTCCTAATTTAGGACATGCCTTTAAAAAGGGGAGAGAAAGCAGATTTTACCTTTTACCCTGCGAGAGCGATTAAAGTAGGCAAAGGAAAATTGGTTCCCTTCAGGCTGCATCTGCGCTAGTGACGGTTCAGAGCAGTTTTGAAGCACTTCCCCTAACTCCCTCTACTTAACAGTCTCTTTTCTCAGAGTGTTTTTTCTGTGCACTGAACAGATTCCTTCGGCCTTGTACCAGGTCTCCCTGTTACAAGAACATCCAGTAAGCCCTTAAACTTTTTGGCTTTAGCTATCTCCAGACCACATGTGTGATGGAGACTTTTGGCCCAGGGCACCAAGCTAGGTGTAATTCAGAGTAAATCCCATGAACCACCACTGTAAACAGAATCAGAAGTCCAGGACCAGCCTCCAACTACTGATCCCCTTATATAGTGCCAAATGATCTCCTAGTGTAGATATAACAAAAAGTTCTATCTACTGTAAGTAAAAAACACAAAGCCAAGCTCCTGTTACGTTTAGTCATGTCTAACAGAATATAGATCTTCAAACACACAAAAACATTGTTCGTCAACAGATTATTTAATTAACCATAGCAGTGTCAGGTACTGTGAAGTGCATCTGTAAGCCTCCCAAGGCATAAGCAGACTTGCTATCAAGCAGGGGAGTTGGTAATTTTAGATGGGCCATTGCCATCCCCACAAGTGCCCAGGGATGACTTAGATTTTGTTAACCATCAGAGAACCATGGAGCTCATCTCACTGTAGTTCTCAGATTCTCCTTAATTATTTGCAAAAGTATCCAGCTGCTGTGAAGTACCTATTTTTAAGTTAAGTTTTCAGGCACTTGCATGGGTGCCCCACATACATTCTCCTCCAGCCCAAGGACGCTCGGTAGCTCCAGCTCCTCTCTTGGGTCAGACATGGTGGCCTCAGCCTTGCTGCGATCTAGCTGTATGACTCATGTTTTCTTCTCCCTTTTTTCTATTACAGGAAGTTTATGGTTTTGTTTGCTTTCTAAAAGATGTTGGCAACCCTTTTCTAACTTGGTAGTTACTAATTTGTGCAGCTACAAGCAGCTTGCGGAGGAGTGCTTTCAGGCTGACAGTCACACCGCTCCAGTGCTGTCCATGACTCTACAAAGACTAGCACATTTGTCACCTCTGTGCTGTCCCACTCTGCTGTGCCCGCACTGGACAAGTTTTACAATGTTTTATATAAGCCCCTCCACAGCCTTCACCCTCTACAGCATAAAAACTTCTCAGTGCCAAAGGCTCATTGATCTCAGCTTCCAGATTTCACTCTTTGTCCCACATAATCCAATACCTGATCAGGAACTTGTTTTCCTCCTTATAATAACTGCTGTTGGTACACACACATACACTTCCTTTCTTTTTTTTGTTCTTGGAGCTTTTCTTGATCTAGGCTTCACTTCCGCACAGAGAGCAGCATTCCTGATTTTTCTGTGATGCAGTTCCACAGTTAGCTCATATGCCTGAGATAATGGACACTAAAAACCCATTTCAGAACTAGCATTGCCACCAAAGAAATTATCCTCTGACAGCCTTCCAGCTTGGTGGCACCACTCTCTCTTACGGACACAGAGCAAAGCACTCTCCAGCCACCACACACTCTACTGAAATGTTGTCAGTCACGGCAGGGCTTTTAACTCACTCCTCTATTTGTGGCAAGTTAGTGTGGCAAAATTCAATGCAAGATGTTACAGAAGAGGAGGGTGATTTCACTTAACAAAATTATCTGAGATACACTGTGCACGCAATTGCATGCTAACCAACACCAAGGCACGTGACTAAGCAGTCTGGTCAGGATCGCTTGGGCATGATGTGGAGGACAAGCAACACTGTCTATTCGACTCTCACATGTCTCGATTTATTTTTGGGTGATGATGACACACTGACTGGGGGACATGCTTTTTATAATCCTTCAATGTGGACACTGCTTGGGGTCTTTCACTTCTGTAACTTGTCTCACTCCTCATAAACCTCGAGCAAAATACCTGAGACCTGTGATTCTTTTTTTTTCCTATATGGTCGTTTTACAGCTCCAGACCTCTCACCTTGACAGCATTAATAATTCAGGGATTTCTTTCTTGCTACCAAGTCATATGAAAGAAACTATGTAAAAAGTTCTGTAGCAATTAACATATACCATACCCTTGTTTGGCTCTTTCAAAGGCTTTAACACACTATTCTGATCACAGTTTAGTCATACCAGTCTTAATATTTTTTGGTACAAATCTCTATATGTTCTTTTAGATCAATTCTCTTAGTTTGCTTCCATTTATTTTTCAGTATTTTAGCCATCTCACCCTATAGAGGTGTGGCTCGTCCTATGTCTGGCAACTTTCAATCACAAGGTCATTTAACGTTAACGGCTGACACTTGCCAAAGGTATCCTGCTATTTGCCCCATTTAATTTTAAAACGGAAATATGTTCTACTTTCCATCATCTGCTTTGGCAAATACATTTCCATTGCACAAAGGGTGATCATTTTTGAAAAAAAAAAAAGATTTTTTTTTCAGTTTAATGAAATCCAGACTAATATGTACGCAAGCAGACAGAAGACAACTATTCAAACTTACTAAAACTTTTGTAAGACGTGAACGACAGAGACTATATTGCGTTGTGCATGTGTAGGTGAGGATTTTTAGTTCATCAACAGAATGCATTAATGAAACTGACCTGAGATTTCACAACTGGCACTTTCAAAGAGATCAACACAACAAGGACTCTCCACTCCCTCAGTGTCATTTACTGGGGGCTGTCTTGTCTAGTATTAGAAAGAGTTTGCATCCCGTTGGTAAAGCTCTTTCAGGTCCTATGAGTTGAAAAGTGACACCAGATATAATTATTTTAGATAGTTCAATGGTTTTTTGTCATAATACAGGCATTGTATTTTCTAAAAGGGCTGACAAGAAGGTCTCAGACTAACATCCCAAGAAGCATTTGTGATGTGTTACCCAAGCCTTTGAAACTCAGTGCTTTAAGGTACTTTCCAACTCAGACAACATGCTGGGTTTTGTGGGTGGATGCACCACTTCCTCAGCTAAGACTTTCTCCTATGACTAATTCTACTTAGGAATAAAGTGGCTCACTTTTTACAAAGACACCAAACACCTTAAAGCACACCTGAGACCGTGATATGAAGACTAACAATGCACCAACAAAAGTCAATATTTCCTTATATTTTTACTACTAAAACTATGCTTTCAAGAAAGCTACAACTAGCAGTGTCAGGCACTTCCAGTCCCTGCTGTCAATGGGATTAATCATCTGAACCTTTTCTAGCAACGAAACAGTGTAGTCAAGGATCAAGCGATCAGCACATACAATGCTCTAAATAGCACTGCTGCGTGACCCTTTCCTTAGACTTCCAGATCTTTTTTATGCAGGACAAAAAGGACACAAGAAAGCATTAAACTAGTGTTCCTCTGACAATAAGCGTCTGAACGCTCTGATTCAAGCACGGTTATTTGCTGCTAAACACCGTCATGTACCAACTACTAGAAATCTTCTCAGAAGCCACATGGTCAGAAAAGAATTGTCATCTCAGGGAAAAAAAAAATATTAGAGCATGAACAAATAAACAAAAGATATTTTTACAGCACTGGAGTTAAAGAATTGTACCCTACTGGAATCAGTTGTAAAAGGGACACCTGAGACTGCAGCAGCTGGACTCTCCCAGCTTTAAAGGACAAGGTACCTGAAGATCTAAGTTTTCTTCTGAGGGGATGAATGAATACTGGAAAAGATTGTGGGACCCAGGGTATCACAGGAATATGGCGCTGTGAGGTGGGGTTGAATTCTTTCCTTTGAAAGTCAAGTTTTTCAGTTTTCAGAGATCAAGTTTGGTGTGCAGGTTTTCCTACTAGCTTTGATTCATAGGATTAATTTTTAAAAATCTAGATATTTTTCAGATATAACCTTGGCCAAAGACATCGATCAATGGGATGTCAAAAATATTTCATTTCAAAGCTAGGTTTTACTACAAGTAGAGCATTTTTTTATCTAAATGGTTTTCACAAAACCTTCTTGCAACAAGTACTAATCCTTATTGTATCAACCTCCAGATAAAGCTTGCTCACTTCATGAGATTTTTATCAGGTTTGAAAACTCCATTGGTTAAGGAAGTCAAGCTGCTTTCTTTCCTTCTCTCTCTTCAGTAACCCCGTGCTATCTCAAATGCACTTGTATTACACTTACCCCACAACTTACGTGGCTCAGAATTTCTGGTGATGTGTTAGAAATATAACAGCAGAAGGTGAAAATCTCAGGTTGAGTTTGGAATCTTTGCAATTAAGGAAAAATAAACATCCAATTTAAACAGTGAAATTTTTAAAAACTACCTAAAAGGCACATATGGAATTTTTCCTGTTCCATTGTTATAGTCCCTTTTCCAAATATAACTACATTCAACACTGAATAGAAGCAAATAAATTCAAAGATATTTGCCCTGGGCTCCTTCCGCAAACTTAGAGATAAGCTTTTACCCTTGTGTATTTCCTAATAAAATAAAAGACCAAGACCTCAGCCAGCTGCTTGAGGCACCTGTGCAGAACTTTTTAATATTATTGCTACATGGTAGCTTGACGTTTTCCCCCCCCTAGAGACGGGAGAAATAGGGCAAATGGGTTGTTTTTACTACCTTCAGTTATTGCCTAGAGTCATGAGTTGTTTTTCCTTTTGACAGATGCTGTAATGTCAAGGTGGCACCAGCCCACTCTTGGTGAGGCTCTACCCAAGGAAAGTGTTTTGCTCATAATATGCTGCCTGACAGTCTGACCTTTATCACATTGGGTTTTTTTTCTTTCACCTTCAGGAAGGGCAGCTGTGGTGTTGCTGATGTATTTCATATACAGATAAATAATTTCAGAATTATTCTGAAACATTAAAACCTGAACTCTTGATCTTGCTATATCTTCTGTTTTCATAGGATTTGTATTAAAAATAAAAAATATTAATTTATTTTTGATTACTTGGTTCCATAATCATTAGGAGCTTTCAGTGCTCCATATTTCCTAAGGTATTTGCCCCAACATGCCCTCTTGTTTGAAAAATGCAAGCTAACTCATTGGCAGGGAAAGCTTGCTTCTTGAGCAAAAACGGAAAACCGTTGCCCAAGCACATTAAATCCTTAACCACTCAGTTAAGATTGCAAATTAGCAGCTCTGCAAACAGCTTTTTCCTCTAAGGACTGCACAGAGGCCTACAACCTCTCTCAGATGTTAAAATGTGTGCCTGACAAGGATCTGCAGAATGAAATTGGCTTTACGTGGCATAGTCTAGTGAGAATTTATATTCCTCAATCTTCCTTTTCAGTTTTCTTTCTCTCTCAGTGTTGACAAAAATATAAGAAGTACACCTTTGTACACTTCTTTAAATGTTGTATTTAAAGTACTCTGCAAGCACTTAAATGTAAATGCATGTTTAAAACCTTCTGGGATCACTAGCTGCATTGAATTAGAACTCCCAAAGCATTTAAGCACGAGCACAAAGTATACATGTTAGAGGGCAAGCCTACAGAAGTTGCAGCTACTTATAAGCCAGTTATAGATGCAGCCAATGATTACTAAATAAGATTCAGATATCGTGCAGGCATAAAGAAGTAACACTGCAAGAAAAAAATGCTTTGGAGCTTTAAGCAATGTGGAAGGATGCTTAGACCTGTATGTTTAATTTTTTTCTTCAGCAATTAACACTTCTGTCTGTTACTAGAACAATTTTGTCATGTTTTTTTTTCCTTCACTGTTTTTCACAGGGATGTTTGAATCACTGCTCTGAGAAAAGTCATCAACTTGTCAGAAGTGGTATCTGCACACCACACAGCAGACACCTCCCTATATGACTGTGTATGTCTAGCAAAAGAGAACTCAGCATTTTCAGAAAATACTGCAGTGTTTTGCTGAAAAGCATGAAAATATTCTTAAAAATACTCTTTATCAGAACTGGGAGGAGGAGAAGGGAAAGAAAAACAGTTTCCTGTGAGACAAGATCTGCCTGTAAGACAGATTTTTCTGGGCAAAATAATACAGCTACAGCAAAGTTTTCCAGAACACCAACACTTCCCACCTGTGTAGAAACATCGTTTGACATGGCTGATGTTGCTTGCCTGTTGTCCACTGTCAGTTTTTGTTGCATCATCACTAAATAAGGTTCATCTAAGCAGATTTTTGCCTTCATTCAGATGGAGCAGAGCTAGCAGGAGAGTTTCCTTTACAGCCTGTTTCTTACACAATTATAGTGATACATAAGCATTAAGGAATACATAAGGCAGCAATTAAGGGACACTTCAGGGACAAGAAACTTTCTGAAATATATAAGCCTAAATTCTAATTTGGGTATGCAATCACAAGTGGCCATTGTTTCCTGCCAAACAAAGCCAAGCGTTATAAAAAATATTCTGACTTCAAAATTGTTAGCACCTAATTCAGACAACTGCATTTACATCACCCAACTCTATACTTTTCAGGCATCCAGCAACTGATCCAGCAATCACCTTCAACTTAAGGAAGGATATTAACACGTTTGTTAATATTAATTAACACGCTAGCAGCGCTAGGCGGAACCTATCTTGAACCTTGTGCAACATCTTCCGTCCTCTTACTGCAAAGCGTTCTTTCAGAGAACGGAGCAAGACTCTTCTTTTGAAGCAATGAAAGAAGACAAATGGTACCTTGTGTTCTGCAACACCTATTCAAGAGAAATTGTCAGGAAAATAAAAAACTCTTTTAATACAGTTGTTTAAACATATGGGATTCAAACCTTTACTTCTACTTATATCAACCTCCTCACCACCAAGCTCCCAAAATGCAACACATGAGACAGCACACAAATAAACAGAGGACTAGAAATCATGTTTATTTTCCTCAATCATATAAAAACTAGGGTATTCTGCTTGTCTTTTCATTCTGGTTCCCAGACATTTTCAGGTTGACTAAGAAGTGTCTGCACTTGGCCAGTCAAGCTTGGAAGATCCTGTAAGTGAATGCTTTTGGACCACATTAACAGGAAAGTCTGACCAGGAGATTTTTCAAACAACTTTATAAATCTAATTCTTTTCTTGTTAAAAGACACTCCAAAGCCAGTATATATATCATATTGGTTAATACTCTTTTTTAAACAATCTAAACTGTAGATCAAGGTTTTATCGCAATCTCCCAGTATGTTATAATCAACGTACAGTAACATCATATTTTTGTGATAAATGCATTTACACAGCAGCGCAAAATCTCTGCACAGAGGCAGAAGGAAACAAGCATCCTAAACATAGTTTTCCAGATCTTTCATCTCCCTTCCCTCCTCCCTTCCCATATTTTTGTGGGGACAAGACCATGTTTAATTTCTCCTGAAAAGAAAGATATGTTGCACCAGAACAACTAGAACTTTCTCTGGATAAGGGAAACACAGCTCAAAACGAAGACCAGCAGCTATCCTGAAGAAGCATGCCCATTACCTGAGGAAGTGAGGCGCTGTCTTACTATTATTCCTTGTTCTTACACTACAATAAAACATGCTCTGGAGTAATGGTCTCCCAGCCAGGGGGGTGAACACCCCAGGGGTGTGCATGGCAATCCACTGGGATGCAGGATGAAAATATTAGAACTTCTGTTTATTTTTTGTCTTAAAAACTAAGACAGAAATCAAGCTTTACTAATGCTTAGTATATCTTGACACTGGCACCCTCACGTCATCTGTATGTCAGATAGTGACGCATCACGTAGGCAGTATCACGAAGATACACGAAGTATCCTTGGGGAAGAATAGGTGCTTCACAACGCAGAGGGGTATTGACAGTGGCACCCTTACCCATTTGTTCACTTTGAGTGTGTTGTGACATACTGCAGTTTACATGTGCCCAGTTAAGTGGATCTATGGATTATACTATGTAGTTGTAACAAAACTAACCCTCACAAAATGACCAAGTGGTTTAAAAAGATTTCTAAAAAATACCTTGCAGATTGAAATCAATACTAATAATACAAGCAAAACAAACAAGAAAGTTGCAGAGCTGACACATCTGCTTCCAGTACGAGCCCTTTGTCAACGACATTGCACGGTAGTATCAATGCAATCTAATCAGATTTGACAAAAAGTTGGCCAAAAAAATTCAAAACTATCAAGATGACTATTTGAAATAGAAATTTACATCCTATACTGCTAACAATGAACATCAGCGTAAGTGTATATTGTGCCTTTAGGTGTTAGCTAATCTCAGTATGAAGCCATCAGGATTAGCAGGGCATTTAAAAATTAACCATCCACACACGAAGACAAACCTTCACAAGTTTTTTCAGTGATGTTTGAAGTATTGTGATAATCCAGTACGTCACAAAATTTCATAGCAAACACTGCTGAAGGTTTGAAGAAACAAGTATTAGAACAAGTTATGGCACGCGGGAGGTTTCTTGTATAGTTGGATGAAAGTGCAGGTGTTCCTAAGCATTCTCAGTTTATGGTATTTGATAGATTTTTTTAAATGACAAAATACGTGAAGAACAACTTTTTTGAGAGTCACTGAAGACAAGATGCACCAGAGAAGACGTATTCTCAAGAGTAGTTAGTTTCCTTAATAAGAACAATGATCTGTAGAAAAACTGTACAAGTGTAACCTGTGAGGTAGTGGTTGCTTTGGCTGGAATAAAAAAAGGATCCCAGGATAAGGTTACAGCAACAGTGAAATTCATGCACTGAATCACCCATGGGCAAGCTAGTGCAGCAAGTAAGTTGAAGCCAGAAGCACACAAAGTGCTAGAAGATGTCACCAGTATAGTTAATGTTATAAAAACAAGACCTTTCAATACTAGAATCCTTGAAATACTTTGGGAAGAGATGGGGAGTGACCCTGAAAGTCTTTTGTACCACAGGTTCACTGGTTATCTCGTGGCAAAGTGCTTAAGAGTTGTCAGAATTAAAGATGAGTACACATTTTTCCCACAGAACGACAAGCAAGTGTTCCAAATCTGCTGACCTTTTCTGTGATGAAAAGGGCCTGTCGGTACTATGCTACCTAAGCTGATATTTTAGAAAAATAAGAACACTTAATATCTCTTCAAGGTAAAGGTGATGTTTTAACAAGTGAGAAAATAACTGGCCTTTTAAAGAAACTCATTGCATGGAGAGAGCATTTTGAAAACAGAAGCTTGGAAATGTTTCCATCATCACCTGACTTTGTTGCAAAAAGCAGTGCAAAGGTGCCACCTATAAAAACTCTCATAACTGTACACTTAAACTTGGAAATGATTTTCTAACCTGTTTAAAAATCTTCTAAGTGAAAAGTTTTAGTGGGTTTTCAATCCATCTGCGAAAAAACACAAAAATTCAAGACGTTCCAGTTAGCTTGCAGGAACACCTGATTGACATCAGGGAACACTGAAACTTACTGGCTGAATTTTAACAAACGCCTCTGCAAAATTTGTGGAGGAGATTGAAAAAAATGAGCATCACCATTTAGTAAGCATAGCCAGCCATGCATTTCCTCCGTTTGGATCTGTGTATCTTTGTGTGGTACCTTTTTCAGCAACAACAGCCATTAAAACCCAGTCTCAAAACAAATTGAATTTGGAGCCAGTCCTTTTAATCTCTGTAACAGAGTGTTAAATCAGGATTTTAAAAAATTGTTAAGCATATTGAAGAGCATCACTTACTGGGAATTATTAATTTTCTAGTGAGAGCAAAAAGGTATTTTGTATCACTAGTATTTTTAAATTGCTTAATCTATGTCTCATCTTTTTTCATTTTTTTATTTTCGACAACATACTTTATTAGTACAGCAGTACATGTATATAATTTATAAAGTATGGGTGCATGGTCAAAATGTTTTTGCATCAAGCTCTGGAGTCCTCAGCACATGAAAGACATGGACCTGCTGGTGCGGGTCCCGGAGGGCCACGAAAATGGTCAGGGGGCTGGAACCAGTCTCCTATGAGCACAGGCTGAGAGAGCTGAGGTTGTTCAGCCTGGAGAAAAGGCGGCTCTGGAGAGAACCCTTCAATATGAAGGGGGCTTGTAAGAAACTCAGAGAGAGACTTTTTACCAGGGCCTGCAGTGACAGGAAAGGGGCAAGTTTTAAATGGAAAACCTTAAGGAAGAATATTTTTTTACGATGAGGGTGGTGAGACACTGGAACAGGTTGCCCAGAGAAGCCGTGGATGCCCCATCCCTCGCAGTGTTCCAGGTCAGGTTGGACAGGGCTTTGAGCAACCTGTTCTAGTGAAGGATGTCCCTGGGCCCATGATCTTTAAAGGTCCCTTCCAACCCCAACCATTCTGTGATTCTGAGTTTCTGCTTTAAACATTCAAATTTGATCCATTGCTGGGATACTATTAGCAGCAATAAATTTGACACCTCCTACTTTTAACACTAATATACTGTACGATATCTTAAGTTCCACACAAAGTTTAAGACATTCTACATTGGGATCATGCAAAACCTTCTTGACTGCAGTCTGGCCTGCAGCAAAAATAAAATAGCCAGGCTTGAATTCCAGGTAATTCAAAGCAGAAGAAACACCTAACCCTCATCAGAAAAAGCATCTTAATTCTGCAGTACTGTTCAGATCAGCAATTACTTTCTTTTTTTAAACTGACTCCCTTCCACTCCTCTACCCCAGTGAACACCACGTCAGACACCAAATGGACTTCTGAGCAAAGCACGCTTTTTACCATGCTTGATGACACGGACACAACACAGGAGTATGACAGGAATTCAGGTACTTTAACCCAGCATCAGAATTAAACTCCTTCTGTGCTGAAGCAGGGAAGGCACCATAGTGAACTTGGAAGAACACACTTACACATGAATCCTAGAAAGCTTAAGATGCAGATTTATTATGCATTAGGAAGCTTATTAACTTAAAAACCAAACCGCATAGTACAAAAGGTTTGTTATCTCTGCTCAATGTGGAACATGTTTCAAAATATATATTTTTAAAATTTGCGCAGTCAATACACAATCCTTTTAAAAAACTGTATATCTGTCAGTTCCCTCATTACATTTATAAATACATGATTTACACAGCACCCCATCTGGAAAAATTAAAACTCCTTACAAATATCTACATATATTGCATACATATAAAACATTCATAGGAGTACTTCATTAAAGTTGGGTTTAATGGTCCATTTACACTGCAGCAAAATACATATAAATCTGTGTATTTTTCTTAAAATGTCTCTAAAAATTAGAACATCTGTAGCCATTCATAACTCCTTTAAAGCATCTTTTAGAAAGGAAATTTGATATTAATATATCCATGAGTTTCAGCAGATAAGACAGTGATATGAAGGCTAAATATGATTAATAAATGAACACTAAGTAGCAGTTAAGGCAAGGGTGAAAAGAATTAATAGGAAAGATTATTTCATATGGTAGATAAAGTGACAAAATGCAATAAATATACATATTTCATGATGTAAACTACTTTGGCACCCACTGGTTTTTCTGCCTCAGAAGTCAGGAGTGTCCATTTTTGTGACACTTTGTTTTATCATTAAAATTCTGTTTTTTATCAGCAAAACCTTAATGTGACCAGTGCTGTCAGGTGCCATCTGGATTTGCTTTAACTGCTCAGAACTCACTGTTCTGGAATGTGGGTTTAAGACTTCAGTAAGACCTTCATTTGTGGGTAATGACTGTCACGTGTGATCATACACCCTCAGAAGTCACCTCAGTTTCATTACTGCTTTCTGGTAACTACTGGACCTCTCGTTCCTAAATAATATTTGAGAACGTGTCTTTAGGAAAGTTAATTACTTTTACTGATAAACACTATTTCAGATACCAGAACTATATAGGTTTGTCCCTCTCACATTGTGAGGACTACATGTGGCATACATGCAGACAAAAGGCATAAGAAATGCAAAATAACCTTTAACAATAGTGGCAGACACTGTTCTGCCTCAGACCTGATTATTTTGCGTACAACTTTGGGAACTGAACATTCAAACTATATAAAAAAAAATCCATTATGTCTGTATATTCGGGTTTCTTCCCAGTACCAGGATGTGACATAGCATTTGCTGTCCAATATTGGGTAGAATCACAGCTAGTCATGACCTGCCATGATAAACAAACCTTCCTCCAAGTATGGTATCAACCTCAAGTATCACACAGCATGTGAGCTTCCCGTGTACACAGCTGCCTTCCTTTCAGAGGCCAGATGGTCTGTACATCCCACCAAGCTTCCACAGCCACAATTCAGCACATGAATTTGTTCCACAGTCTCCTCCGAAGTTAGCCTTCATACACTGCTATCCTGCAGCAATGGTTCAATGTCCTCTTCACTGCTTTGGTCTAGGTTGTTACTCAGAGTACTGCTGATGCTGTTGCTGTGTTTTCTGGTACTGCTGGCTTTGCTGTGCTCAGGAATAAATAAGGCGACTAGAAAAGCCAGAAGAACAATGCATGCTCCAACCAGGAAGGGTGGACCAGGAACAATTGCTCTCTGTGTGTAAACAAGCATATCAAAAATTCAGGAAGTTTTAGACATTGACTTCTGCATTAAGAACAATACCATTAAGGCAGGAGATATTGGAGGATATTTACAGTGACTATAAAGTTTATGCAAACAAGTTCATATGGCAATGCAGCATGCATTTTCTGCATCTACAATCCCTAAGGATTCCTCACCCAACCTGCACACTGATCTAAAAAAACAGAAACATGCACAAAATTAGTAACTGACAATAGGATTGGTAGCAGATGAGAAAGACATTCACTGATGCTTCTTTGTCATTTCTTTTTCTTTAGGCAACATGCCTGTTAAATCAGCAAGACTCCTCTGAAGATTAATAGGATAAGGTTTCAACACCCAGAAGTACAAATGCTCAGTAAGTCTTTAACTTAACTTCACTTTTTCCACTTGCTTCCATGGCTGACATACTTCAGAATCAGATTCACCGAATAAACAAACGTCCCCAAAAAGTAGTACATGAGTGAGAAAAGTAACAGCAGGGCACGCAGGACATACCATTCTTACTGCAGAGGCAGGGTGCTGCCATGTATGATAACCTGGTGTTTGGAGTTATTCTCTCTTGCTTCTAAGCAGTGTATTTTTAAATTTTAAATACAATTTACCCACGTTTCACAACCACAATTAAAACAAGCACCAGAGAAGTTATAAGACTAATTTTAAATCGTCTAAATTTGATGACAAAACTCAGAAGTGCCAGCAGTCCAGCAATTGTTTTAAAATCCTAAACAACTTTTCTGTATTTTTCTCAATCAAAACCAAATAAAAGACAGAAGATGAAGCTTGTCAATCCAGTGTACTTTTCTTTCTACCGAATAAAATGCCAGAAGTTATTCTGATATGCAGTGGGAAAGTAGCTGAAATTAAGCATACAGTTACAGGATATTTCCCTTGCTTCAACTCTTGTTATAAGCAGTGGCCTAATTTGTAGCGCAACAGCTGATTTATCTGAGCAGTGTTTGAATATTCCACTATTGCAGTTTCACTGAAGAGAGCAAGAAGTTTTGAAAACTGGTCCTTACTCATTGCATTGCCAAGTGTTATTATTACTCTCCAAAAACAGCCTATGACTGCACTGTTTGCTGTAAGGGCTCCCTGTAGATAATTTCAATGATGCAACCTCACTCTCTTTTCTGACAGCAGAGAATCACAAGTGTGGCCTGTGGTAACACTGCAGCTCTCCCACTTCCATGAGAAAAAAAAAAAGTGATACTCAGTAAAATCCTATTCTTAAGTCCCCTAGAGTAACAGAAATTAATAAACACAAGCCAAAAAAAAACTAAAAAAATAAGTTTGAGCTGTTTAAAAACCACCAGAAATGACCACTAAGATGTATTCTCCTCCATTTACTCTACATGTTAAATAACTGAAATTTGCATCCAGACTTTCCTGTCACCGCTGTTTCAATATGAAGGTTTACAGAACCATTATATCTAGCAATTTGTTTTAGCACTCTGTCCATCAGTCAACTCAGAAGACTTTATATCTGAAAGGTACAATAACAATAATCAGCTTTGATTAGTTAATTTTTTAAAAATGGGATAAGACAGCTGTCTCTCAAAGGAACACATGTCAAAAGTGACACAAATTTATTCTTTATATTAATAATTTTAAGAAAGCCTATATAAATAACCTATTTCTGGTAACAGCTTAAAAACCTATTTCCTCTAGTTGCAGTAACACCTAGTATTACAGTAGTGGAAACAAAGGAAACAAATTCATCTCAGTAGCACGCTGGGTTTGATGAAGGTCCAGCACAGTAAGAGTACATTCTTAGTTAAGTTTCTGTACTCACTGCCTTTGACAAGCAGGGGTAGAATCCAAGCTTAAGTGTCAGAAAAAAACCTGAAAAATTAACAATGCTGTCGCAGCCTAAAACGTTATATCAGTTAACTGCAGTTCCACAGACATCCAGTAACTTTTTAAGACAAGGTACTTGACCATTTAAACTTGCTATTAAAATGCTCTTAGTGAACATTTATTAGCATTCAATAAAATAAACACTTTTCAAACTACGTAGATCTGTAAAGCAACTCCCAGCTATTGATTTAAAACACTGAACAAAAATCAACACAGGTAGCTTGCACTTGCACCTTGCAAATCCAAGGTACTAGTACCAGTGTTGCAAGCCAGGCTTGTACACATTTGCTAATTTCCTTGTTTAACTTGGTGCATACCTTGGTGTTCACTTCCACTCGTTTTACTGAGATCAATTTTTAAAGCTATATAATATTTAAATTGTGGAGTTCTTTCCCACTGTTGTATTAGACTTGAGCATAAGAATTAGTAGGAAAAAAATTTGTTATTTTCCTGAACGATAGTTTTGTGTTAGATGCCTGGTAACTACTAACAGGGAAATACGTAATTACAGACATTTAACAAAGCTTATGAGCACATACATAATTAAACATAAGAGCTGTCCCAAAGAAATTAGACTAAAAAGCAATCTTAGTTACATGCAAATACTTACTGATTTTGCTGTACTGCTTACTAAAAAATGCCTATTTATTAAGTAGGTTTTCAACAAAACAAGCACGTCAAACAATTGTTTAATTTACACTTACAGCTTAGAAAAATCATTATTTTTTAAGGAAGCTCATACATTAAGCTTCAAGAATGAAGCTTAATTTAAGCAGGACTTTCTTCTACCATAAGCTTTAGAAAATTCCACAACAGAAGTTTTGACTCATTTATAGCTTACTGGAACAGTCAGTTGCTCCACTGTAATATATCTGGGCTACTTCAAAAAAAAAAAAAAAAAAAAAAAAAACAAAACCCAAACCTAAACATGAATATTCTTAATGTAACGGAATATACTGAAATTACTTGTAACAGAAATGTGTGTACAAGGTCAAAAAGCCAACATGCTCCCTGACCCCAAGAAAGGTTCATGTGATTCGATGCTTTAAAAAACAGAGTTCAAGAGCGAAATTTTAACTAATGGAAGCATGACAAAGATCTTGAAAACCTGAAATCATGATTATAAAGGCTTCCCCTATTTTACTGTAGTTCCCTTTTTGTAGAACTAAAAGAGTGTATCTGCCCCCTTACTCTAAAACTCCATTCAGTTTGCTTGAGCAAATTATGTCGCACCTCACCATAGGTACAGCTGTGAGCAAATATGTTCAAGCACTGATTACAGTTAATACAATGGAAATATGCACAAACGGGGATGAACAACGAACAGTTGTTTCCACAGTAACAGCACCAGTTACTTACATATTTAGCTTATCTATTTTCTTAATCAGCTTAATGACAAGCTAAGAGATCATCAGCTCTCTGAAAAGTCCATCCTTAGTATTTTGAAAAAGCAATGAATAAAAGCTGAAGACGTCAGAGCAATCAAGTCAAAAAGAAAAAAAGGTCCACAAGATTCTCCAAGCTCTGCTAAGCATATATTTGATGTTTTGGAAGGCAAATAGAAAACAACAAAGCAGACAAAAATGCAGACCTGAAACAAAGATGGAAGGGATACAAGAAGAGACTGAAGGGAGTTCAAAGAAATGTTGGATAGGATCGATTTCTCCCCTCCCTGACAAGTTTCATACAGGTAAGAAAAGGTGAAAACAGCATTGTTACTGCCATTGAAGAAAAAAAAAGTATCTCTACTGTATACTGAATTACTGTACACATAATTAACCTACTGCTGTGATGTTCAAAGATAAACTTTTTACAATTTACTGAGTTAGCAAAAATCATCTGTTGTCAAAATTTGATGTTTCACTGTAATTCACAATTACACCTGTGCTGAGTAGATTTACATCAAAAAAGTTAACTGATTCTATTAGAAAACTAAAACAAAAGCTGATACTACTGTAACTCTAAATATTTAGTGTCAAGTTCAAATTATGAGCTATCTTACTATTTCAATAAAGCTGACAAGTGACTACAATTAAGTAGTTCAAGAATTACACATCAAGATTATAAATCAACCAAAAATGACACATTTTTAGCCCTTATGAGTTCTACACAGCAAACTTCACACCAAATTTTAAACCTACTTCATCACTGGGATCTTGCATTGCTTTTTTTCCAGAAGTCTGATCAGGTGGCAATTCATTTAGCTCCACATGAAAGAGAAAGAAAATAAAGCCATACAGTGCTGGTCCCAGGCCATTGCACAGACCTCTTATTCCAGTTATTATTCCTTGGACAACTCCTAATGAAGAAGAAATGAAAAAGAAAGTAGAATTTTTTTTTTAAATAAAGAATAAAATACACAGAGCCAACAGCTCTGAGCGTATTCTAACGGCTGTTCCAAAATAGCATGTCTCAATTATTTCTACATACCAAGATCTTAAGAAATACACTGAAGACAACTTTGCTGGATTAAAATAATGCTCTGCATGACCATAGTTCTGTCACTGTACTTGCATGCTACTGGAAGTGATATGAATTTTCAGTATGAGTGACTAAATTTATGTGCAAGTCTAATTTTTTTAATTAGTTCTTCCACCCTCACCCAAAGCCTACAACGAAGAAAACAGAGATTATTTATTTTCAAGTGAAATTTAGAGCAATATATCTGTGTGTTAAGGGTTGTTGTTGGCAAAATATGCACCAACTGTAACAGATTTCTTCCCTTTACCAGTCTAAAACCAGGATTTATTTAAGTACCAACTGACTTATTTGGGGCAGTAAATTCAGCAGTACTGCAGTAAATTCACAATACTAGATTGGTTGCAGTTTTGCATTAGATTATTTGAAAAGCTTGATTAATCAAACTTCTACAGGTGTATTTCTGTTTCAACTTCGTTCAGTGATTGTGACAACAGTATAAAAAGCTTTTTGACGATCTTACAGATGAAGATGCTACAGAACACCATTTTTACACTATTAGTAGTCTGTGTATCCCCTTCCTTCTCAAGGCAGTAAGTTGTAAAATGGAAGGAAAGAAAACATTCCAAAAAGAAAGCTGTGTTTTTTCTTTATAGGTTGACATGTAAGCTTAAAATCTTTGTGCCACTAGGTGGCAAAACTTCACTCTAGAAACTACTTTATGCCTGAGCTATTAACAGTAGTTTCCCCTATGTAAAATGAAAGATCAGTGACTTCTGTCAACTTAAACTAGTCATTTCGTGGCATAAATAGAAAACAAGTCTTTTAAATCTCTTTAAAATGTCTGTATTAGAAACAAAAATGGAAGAAAGGGGAATGATAAAGAGCCATGGAAAATAGTGTCTTTTGCACCTTTCAAACTCAATAGAAATCTGCCCCCTAGAACTGCACCGCCTTTGTGCCTCCCATATTAACTGCACTTATCTAACTTCAGATTGTACATTAAAGCAGGACTGATACTTATATGTACAGGATTTTTTTAAAGAGAACAGTAAATTCAGTTATTACACACCAATGTATTATTTTGTAATGACTCCTTCCCTCACTTCATTTTAAATGAAGAGTTATTTCTGATTGTTTATTCATTCCCCTTCACATCAAAATCAATCAATATTTCTCTGCTCTCAGATCAACTATTTACTTAAATTTCCTTTTCTATTGGCAAATGGGGCCAACTTTTCCACACAGAATAGAGCTTCTGGTATAGGCTTATTTTAATTTGGTAAAATGTGAGTTTGTTTCTATTAAAGAGATAGTATTGTTACATTAACCCTCGCTATCTACTTAGAGATTATTACCTTTAATAAAAAGAGAGGAAGGAAAAAACATGAAAGTTACCCCATCTGTTTTTGTTGCTTTGGTAGTGCTTTTACAGGAAGCTAGAAGAGAAGTAGCGGGTCAGACAGAAACTATGCATTTTGCAATACAAATCTGACAAATTTGTGTACCTCCTTCCTCTCTGCATAGGTTAGCAGGCTTCCGCAGCTACTACCAAAGAAACTCCTTACTTATCAGCATATTTCAAAAGTACACACAGGCAAGTATTCTGCTTTCTAGACAGAAGAGTCATCCAAGAAACCAGTATGATGCTAAAACAGAAATTCAGTCAATACTCACCTTGTTGATCTGACTCTGCATTTCGTGAAACCAGAGCACTGATTGCTGGGAACGTAATGCTTGACATTGCTGCTACAGCTCCTGCTGCCCACATCATCCTGTGTTAAATATGTAATTTAAATTAAAAATGAGATTGCCCATGTAATTACTCCCCACTTCCCCAGGAAGGGCCACAAGGCTACCCTCAAGGGCTTAATAGCCTTTCAGAATTACTCTTATTAAAATACCTAAAGACTGGAAGTTACCTGGTCAGGGCCTTCTTCCTGCTGCCCTCCCACAAATTACCCTGAGCTTGTTGGAACAGAAGCACATTTGATTTTACACCAGCTATTACAGCAGAGGAAAAGAAGAGAGTAGGAGTGAAGTGATGCACGGGCTTTCACTCTCCAAAGGCTGTACAAGGGAACAATTTCACAGCAAGTCCCCGTGAGGCAGTTCTCTAACTTGTATAACTCACTGGGAAGTACTCTGATAAAGAACAAGCATTCTTCACTGACAGTGGGACAAACTCTAAAGAAAAAGCTGGTCCAGCTTATGGTTCTAGTTCACTTTACTTACAGTCAGTTTTTCCAACAAAAGGAGCTCTAGATAGTTTCCAAGACCAAATATAGTACGAAAATGACATGTTAAAAAAAGTAGAGGTCCAGTAACTGATTGATAGAATGGATTTAGTGGAATTACTGGAGAGAACATACCGCTTACTAGGTTGTGAGCTTAAAAAGAAGTTTTAACTACATTTGTAAACATAGAAGCCAGTGGACAAAACAGTGCAAGACTCCTTTTTTCTAAAGGGCTGTTAGTCTGCGGCTTACACAATATATCTGGAAATGTTCTATCATTCCTACCTGTGCAAAATACAGACCGAACTTTGGCAGTGTAGCGCAAATGAGAATGCTTAATTCACAGAACATTTAAATACTCAGGAAAACAGAATTAAAGGTAGAATTTCTTGGAAAAACATTTTCAGTTCCATAACCTATGTAGATATAACTATGAAAATGCGTCCTTACCAAGACTGAGATCCAAAACCATACCAAGCCAACTGAAGGATCTGGAAGCCAAGGCCAAGGAGAACTGTGTTTTTGTTCCCTATCGACCTCATCAGGATACTGAGAAATACAGTCTGCAAGAGAAATTGGTTCATCTAAAAGTTATTTTAAAAAGCCAGATTGCTAAAGTAATTTCTGCTTCTACACAAAGTAATTGAGAAGACCTTTCAACTGCTGAGGAAATTCACACTATTCATGCTCTTACTTCCCCTGTATTAAGTCCAAAATGCAGACTAGTTTACAAATATTTGATGTACAGACTTTCTTAAAGAGTTTCTACTTCAGGACATACATTGCCTCCTCTGTAGACATTACACCTCAGTGTCTGCTTTTGCTGTAAACAGGCGTTCGTTTCTAGTTCTACAATTTTGTTTCATTACAGGCTAGAGAGTTCCACAATAAATGCTGGTACAAAGTTAAGATAGTGCAGGCTGAATATGGGTTGAATTTACAAGTATCTACAAATACTGGAGAGAAAAAAAGACTGTTAGCTCAAAAAAAAAATTATCTCTTTAGGTCAGGTGAATTACTACAAATTTACAATTAAAACCCACAGGTAAACCCTGCTACTTTTCCAACTTTACCACATGCACTGAAATTTGGCCAAGCCCAATTCCTAGGCATCTTTAATACATTTTCTGCTGACTCTCTACATGACTCATACAACCCTTTTATTTGCATATGGCAACTAATCCTAAAGGAAGACCACTGTTTGTCTTCTGTTAGTGGTGTTATTGCTGACAGGGAAGGAGGTCCCAATTCAGATAAAACAGCAATACACTCAGGGCAAGAAGCAGACTGACTGTTCCTAGTAAGGGAAAGTCCATATGGACAACTTCACTCAGTTAACAGTGCACATGTTTTTATTTAACATGAGAAACTCAGCAATGCCACAGTAAAAAGCTAGGCAAAAGGAACCAGAAGGATTGCAGAGTAGAGTTTACTTCCTCTCTCATGTAGATCTTACACTTGTTTTCTTGTCTCTCATTCTTAGACAAAGCTAGTTTGAAAGCTAATTAGCAAAAATACAGTAATTCTATCTACATGTGATGAGTTCTTTCTGGAGATATTCACATGCCAACATAAATCAGTACTTATGAAGCAAAGTTTTCTTCAATAAGCTGCACTCTTGAAAGAGTTCAAAAACCAGTGCAGAGTTCACTCATTTTAACACTGAAAATTATGAACAGAAGGGCAGGCATTTTAGAGATTTTTGGCAAAAATACTGGTCTGAATAAAGCATGATTGGCAAATATAAGTGCACATAAAAGTATCAGAACAATCCCCAGAGCAAGGATTAAAATAATGACTTGTATTAATAATGAAGGACACAACACCAGTAAAACTGGTAAACACTGAAGAATGTGTTGTTTACATCAAAACAGTAAGACCTCCACTCTGCTAAAGCTGGCAACAAGGTTCCAGCACATTCTCCGTGCCATTCTTCTTCCCATTACCACAACAGGAAGACAAACCGTACCCATAAAGACACCAACAATCACATCATAAAAGGTTTGATTCCTAAAAGGTATAAAGGACCTGTCCAAAAACCAGCTCACTGTTGCCAATTAAGAGGTATGAAAGCAATATACCAAGCCCTCACAGTTCCTCAGCCTCCACGCCGAGCCTAAGTAACCCTGAACAGACCGTGTCAATACCTGCACTGTCAGTACGCAAGTTCAATAGCATAAACCAACTGAATAGGTGCAAGTAGCATGGCTTTTTCTTAAAATAAATAATATGTTTCCCTTTCAGAAGGCCTTGCATTAAGTAACCGATTTCCTACATAATTGTAATCATTTAAAGCCAGAGTTCCAGTAAATTTGGTGATCCACGCTTATCAAATTTTAGCTTCATTTTCTGATGCCCAGGTCCAGGAAAGCAGATTTAAAGCAAGACATTTACACAGACTAGTTATGAATATAACCTTTAGTGAATGCAAGATACGTTGGCATTTTAGAGCATGTAAGAAGTTTATAGACAAGCTTAACAGTAAGAAGTGTGCACCCTGGCATTCAGTTTGTACTGTTTAATAAAACACTAAGAAGAATAAAGCTTACCTGAGCTATTATAGACAGAATGCCTACCACAGCTATAAATGCCGCAATGCTAGCAGATCCAAAACCTATAATCTGAAGACAAGCAGAAAATACATCAAACAAATGCCAAACACAATCCAGGACAATCACTAGCAAAGAGATATCTTCTTAAAAGAAAACACTGATCCCTGCTTATAATCTAAATCCATATAGGAAGTGTCCACTTTCAAAAATAATCCTTAACTTGACTGCTTGCCAAGAAATCCACGTGAGAAAAAAAAAGAAAACAGGCCTTAAAGAAAAGGAGACAGGAAGTCATGTATCTGGAAATTGTAATTCTCTATCCCCTCCCACAGACACAATAGCTTTTCAACAGGCAAGATCCCAACTTGAGACATATAAACTGCTGCAGTGAATGGGAACAAAGGTCTGCTTAACTTTATGAACACATGCTTAAGCTATGGCAGGGTTTATGCATCAGGAGTTATTCAGTTATGCATCAAGTGTTACTTGGTCCTTGGCTTAGCAAATTACTCTGCCTTTATTTTTTGAAGCTGTATTTTGCCAGAAAGCAGTTTTCTGAGCAAAGTCTTCAAAAAGAAGCAACTCTTAGGGAATACTTAATTAAACATTCTTAATAAGAGGTGAAGACACTAACACTTACCTGTCTCAAGTAGAGAAAGAAGCTAGAATACTGGCCAGCCTCAGGCAGATAGGAAAAAAACACTGTAATGCAGATCGGGAGAACTGTAGAATCTTTTCTAACCTTCTTCAGAGACTGTAAAACAAGGATACACAAGTATTGCAACGTTTATACAGAGTTTAATGAAAGCATAAAGAAAGCAGAAAGTGGATTCGCTTTTTAAAAATCCAATTTACTCACGCCTATGAGTCAAAAAAAAAAATCACACATGGAAACAGTTAAGCTGAACATTAAGCTAGAAACAATTCCATTATGTACGGTTTGTGGTATCTGATTCTTCTGCAAAGTTTCCATTTGATTTTTGAAGCTACTGATCAGTGCCAAATTACAAGTATTCACTAAAAACAGCATCATGTAATATTTAGAAAAATGCATAATATCTTCTAATTGATCTCCATAAAAATCTGTTCCAAAAATGCTAGCAATTAGTACGGCCTTGTTACAACTGTTTTTCTTCCCAAATTATGACAGTATTTTTGTTGTGTATTTCTTACACTTCTTGTCCCGTAATATGAATCAGTTTGAGTAACAAATAAATTGTGGAAAACAAACACTTTAACTACAGTCTTTCAAGCATGTCACTCATCTCTCAATGTTCACAACCAGTTCCCAGCAAGATGCATCTCATAAAGAACAATCACTCTTTCCTCTCTTAAGACATCAAGGTATAACACAAAGACAAATTAGCTAAGTAAGTAAGAATAAGTGAAAAAGTTTCTAGAAAGGCTGCATTATATGTTTTAACCCTTCCTATGTATGCCCACAGAAAAATCAGGCTTAATAGATCCATTGTCTATTAAAAAGAAATCACATACAACCAAAAGTGGAATTCAAGAGTGGGGAAAGAGATTGCCAACCAAAAGTACAAAGCATAAAATGATTATGGAAAAGTCTTGCAATTATCAGGCTTTGGGGTCTGTAGCACTGTAAGAATTCAGCATTTCTTACAAAACAGAGTAAGTTAGAAGAGTAAAGTATTTTCCCTTTGGATTTCAAACCAAACATTGGTTCCAATTCAAGAAGCATTTAATTCATAGTTTGGTTTGGGGTTTTAAAAGTAGCTAGGTCTTTTTGTGCAAGAGCAGAGAAGAGACATTATGGTATACTGGATAGTCAAGACACCAATAAGATTAAAAACTTCTCAAGCTTATATAATGCAATTAATTACTATTAATATTTAATCATCAATTATTTATTAATTACTTATTGAAGTGCATCTTACTGCAAAAGGGTCTGCTTGTTCCCAAGATATAGAAGCTCCCCGTGAAGCAGGCCTCATTTTTTCTGGCAGAGATTCTGGTACAGCTAGCAGGATGAAGCAGATGTCCACAACAGCTACCAATGTGGCCACTAGTACAACAAGATTATCTCCATAGCTGGCAGACAGGTATGCTCCAATGGCAGGGCTAGTTACCAAACTTGCTGCAAAGGTGGCAGATACCTATGCACAAGAACAGTTTACAAACTTGTTGAAGTGGTTATTCTGCCCCTGCAGAAAAATGAAGTAACTTGTTCAACACCATCACCCCTCCCCAGCAGTGTGGTTTTTTTAAAAAAGAAAATCACCAGTTAAAATTTAAATTTTAAAAAACAATCACTTATGACAGTAAACATGGGTCCAAATAAAGTTTCTCCAACCTCCTCCACAGCACACCATACAAGACAGTATTTGCAGTCCAAGAGTGAGTTAGGCTGAAAGTAAAACAGCTCTTACTTTCAAATAGGCTAAAATGGCTTTTGTTTTCCAGTTAGGGATTTGATGAGATTTCACTGAAAAAGTGGTCAACACATTTAAGTGTCTGCCTAAATGAGCCTGAGCCTCAGCACTCTGGGTAATACATACAGTAATACATAATGCCTTTGTTAACAGTTTGCATTTTAAATGCATAGCTACCACTGGATAGCACAGTGAACTACGAAATCATTAGCTGTGACAACAACAGTATCACTTCATACTATGTTGTAGCGACATGCAGCTACTAACAGATCACTTACTGTATTGGTATACAGTGGAACATGATGAAAAAAATCAAGTGTTATGGTTAAATTTCTCTATACAAATCATTAGAAAATGTTTAGAAATAAAGCTATTTTGTTTGGGTTTGTTGTTTTGTTTTTTCTTAATTACTACTCTTTTCCGGTCCCCAAAATAAAAACACTCTGCGTATCTAATATTTATAATATTTATATATTATATAAATTATATAATATCTTTTTATATATATTTATAGAATAAGAGAGAACACAAGCTAGAAATTTAGCTTTGCATCAAGCTAGAAAAAACATCCTAAGGAAAGGTATAACAAACTGATCAGAAAGAGATGCAGACTTCATCAAAACAACTGCACCTTCATCTATCATCTTGTAGAATTTTAGATCAAACGGTTTCTGTTAAGAAAAAAACATTTGAAGGCAGGCAAATATATTCTCCAAATATACTTACAGCCCTTTTTATAGACAGGAGAAATGAAGTGGGAATTCCAGAACTTTTAAACCTGTTTTGTGCTCTGCTACAAAAATACAAGTTTAGTTCAAGAGAACCAAGTCCTTTATTTTCTTAACTCTTAAGTCAATAGCTGAGGAATCATACATCCCTAAGACTGAAAATATAGGAAACCTTAACAGCTCAAAGTAAAGTACAGTCAGCCAAAATCAAGTCCATGAAAATCTGTATAGTGAAAACAGATGCACAGAGGATGAAGGGATAAGTGACATTCAAAGGCTAAGGGCATCATCTATCAGTGGGCCTCCAACACCTAAGCCAATATAGATATTCAGGAAAGCAAACTAGGCAGGAATTATATTATTACTGTACAAGTTACTTGGTACTAACTGAACTACTTTCCTCTTCTCTTGCCAATTAAGAAAGGTCATGACTAAGTTACTAAAAATACTTCATTATGCATTTTTACCCTTCCTGCCTGTTTTGACTACAGAAAAAGACACTCCATATTAAAAAGAAATCACATAATTTAAAAGCGCAATTTACAGCTGGTGGAAACATATCATCAGATCAAGTATTAAATAACTTGCGTCGCCTTTAACAATATTTCTTGTTCTGCCTGCAAAATTTAAAACACGTTTTGTTACCTCTTCACAGGTAAAGTTGTCAAATTCTTGTCCTGTTCCTATGAGCACAGAGCAGTCTGTGCAGCAGTAAAAAGTCTAAATTAGATTTTCCAAACTCTAACACAGTGCCTTGATGAATGGTTCATTCCTTTCTCTGTCAAGCTCATTATATTAATCAGGAAACAATCTATAGATCAAAATACAAGAAGTTCAATATAAAGGTCATAATCTGACCTTTTCTTTCAAGTTTCGCATATCTTACCAGTCCATAGGCTGTAATTCTTTCATGTTCTTGTGTTACATCAGCTACATAGGCAAATATTACAGAAAAGGTAACAGAAAAGATTCCAGATACCGAAATCATAGCGAAGTACCACCTAATGATTTAAAAGCAACAATTAGAAAGTTTAAGCTAAGACCTCCTGCTTCTCTCTTACTAATCAAGTAAGTTTGTATTTAAGCCATGAGAAGTGTTCCTCAAGAACTAACAAAGAGCTTTACTGGAGATGAATGATGGTGCAGCCTCACTTAAATATTGGAAAACAACACCTTAATTTTTAATATTCTACTGTTTACTTTACATCACCCTAAAAGAAGAATTGGCCCCTTCAGGACACAATGCCTATACATTTTCACACTCTCGAAGCTGAAGCAAGTTTAAGTTATGAAAAAGGAACTATCTTAGAACTCAGTTTCTCAACCAGTTAAGGAATAAATTATCATATAAAATGCTTCGGAAGCTAAAAGCATTCAGTGTACACAAAGGTCTTCTGTAATCCTCCCAAGTTTCACAATGAATGTAAACGACACTGGAACTAAGTCAATTGCACTCAGTTAATATGTCAGAGTTGCCTAATCATAGAGTTAAAAGATCTCTTCTGCAGCAGTTATGGTATTTTTGTGGTCAGTAATTTCTAAGGTCCATTTAGCTTTACAAATATGTTTACTACTACAGCATTGTCAGTCCTCAGGGGAAAAAATTAACAGCTGAGATTAAACCTGAGTTAGACAGGGCTACCAAATAATTTCAATTACTGTTATACTTGTGTAAATACCGTAACTAAATCACATTCCATAATTTCTACTTTTAAGATACAGTTTTAACACCTCTTAAAGAGAAAAGCTTCAGAATATTGCAACGACAGCTTCAAAGGAAAGTGTCCTTCCTCTTGTCTTGTTGTCCCTCTTTCACTTCCCCAAATTGCTCCTTTGACTGAATTTCTACTGCACTGACAAGCTCACTACTGCAGCCTTTACCACTTACCATGGACTTATTCTCATTAATGGAATTGGGGCACAGGTGAAGAAAACTGTAAGAAGAAGAAAATATTTTCTTCCCCAAGCATCTGATAGGGCACCTATTAGCGGAGCGCTGAGAAAGGACAAAAAACCCTGTGACAGAAGAAAAACAATTACTATGTCTATATTTGCATTTCCAAGTTTCACTTTTACCACAATATAAAAAAGGACTACAATTCCAATTTGATTTTAAACACAAAACAGTAGATAACTGAAATTGTACACAATTTCTTCTACAGTCTACTTTTCTGTGATTCTTATGTTTTACGTTTAAAATCTATTAAACCTGAGTGCATTAAAAAAAAATTTTTTAAGCCATACATTTTTTCAGGACCAATTTGATTCAATGGAGAAGTACAACGGACTGCAAAAGCTTCTTAATCTCCAAAAACTACAATCTAGGACACCTTTGTAGCCTCTATCACAAGACTTAGTGCTAGATTCCAAACCCAAATTCCCCTCTAATTTGGACTGTCCTAAGGGAGGGTTTTCGGTAACCTAACTGTTCTCTGAAACAAATTAAACAGACCACTAAGTGCTTTATTCTACGTATTTATCACGTACATGGCATTTGTACATTTCAAGAACTATGAGGACTATTTAGGCAGGCTTGACAACCTGAGACAGGGGAGCACCATAATGGTAATCCAGTGGCAAAAGTCAGATTTAGGGGTACAGTTGTCATGGGAAAAATTGACTAAGCATCAAATACTAGATTTTTCAGCATTTCACAAAGTCGTAGAATCTAGGCCTCAAATCTGCTCTGTATTACACAGAAGAATTAAAATAAGCACAACCTTTCCCATGTTTGTTAACTGCAAAGCCTCCAGAGCAGATTCATTTTCCTAATAACTAGTATACTGTTCTTGTATCAATCCAACTCTGCGATAAATCCAAGCACTAATAAATACATGATTCTGTAAGCACCTCAATACACCCAAAGTCTAGTCCAGCTAACTTTAGCTAACATCTGGTCAAATATTGTCACCTTCAAGTTTAACATATGCATACAGACTACTGTACTAAATCGCTATTCTGCCAAATCCCAATAAACAACTCTGATTCTGATAATTTCAGTACGTAAACTTAGAGCAAAAGCTACAAAGCCAGACCACTGGATCCTAGGCAAGTTAGATGCCTTACTCAGTTGAAATTAATGTTTTTGATCCTTAGAGTCCGATTTCAGTAGAACATGAACTAACATGTTCTGCTGTCATCCAAAACACTTTTGATGTTTCGTAAACAGCGCTTTAAACAAAATATTGGACACTGAAGTCCAAGCTCACTCTGGTCTATGCTCCCCTGCCATTTATTATACCTGTTAGAGCAATGCATACATTTAACACCATGATATTAATGCATTTTTCTACAGATATGCTTTGTAGCAAATATATGGGGAATCCTCTATTCACTACTTTCAAGTGATATGCATTGTTTCACTGCACTGTGAATGAACAGAGCTGCAAATAAACACCAAGAACAACATGAACTCTGTTTTTTTTTAAGGGAACAATACAGAGTTAACTTCCTCTTTCAGTTTGAGACATCACGACATCGCTAGTGCATGGTGTTCTGCCAGTCCACCATGAAAGATACCAGGCAGCAAATCCATCGTAAAGATGTCATGTTCTTACGACTATAAACAATGCTTTAGATCTGTTACAGTATTCAAAGCTAAGTAATTTATGGGTGCTATAAATTAACTTAGTCCTAAATTACACTAAGTGCTTTGAAGTCTGTTAGTAAGACAGCAAAGAAGAGACTTAAGTTTTAGTTACGCAAGAGAAATTTTGCAAGCTTTTTTTGTGGCAATGATCCAGTATGACCACTGAGTGAATGCAGTGGTATAAGAAAGATGTAAGATGCCCTGAGTATCTTGACCATCACAGAACACCCAAAAACTGCTAAAAAAAAAAATAAAACAGAGGGGTGGGGGTGGAGGAACAACGAAACAAACAGCCCTGCTGAAAATTATCTTTTGTACCACATCTTGGACAAAATCACAGTGTTTAAGTGCTTCATTTTTTTATCTCAATGATATCACAATGGCTGCATTAATCTGCTTCTGATATATATCATCTAACATTAGGAAGCACACATTAAAAAATTAGCTCCATTCTCAGAAGGTTCCTTACCAAGATTACAGTAGCCACAACTGGTACCTATGCAAATTAGAAGAATTTAAACTTCTGAGAAATATTTCACTTGTTTCAAGAAGCTACCATTTAGCAAGTAAAACTTGAACTGAGCCCAAGGACACAACCATTACAATAAAAAAAATGGCTTAAAAAACTAATTACCTTCTCAGTGTTTTGGATGCTCTTATGGAGAATGCAGGAGAGACAAATTACAATACAGGAGCAAACAGAATATTTAGGTCAGAGGTTTTTTTTAAAAAAATAATCTTACCTTAACACCTTGAATAAGACCATTCATTAAAAATGTATGATGGGAAAATGTTTCATGTAAGACCTGACAAGGAAAAAAAAGCATTCTTTGAATCAGGAGAGACAGGAGAAAGTTGATTCAAGGTTTAAATTTGATTTGTAAAACAGGATAGCTTCATTGGGACATGTTAAGAAGTATCTTATCCCAGAATTATGCTCTTATTTGTCTTAATGACAAGGTTTAATATCAATTTATTGGTATAAATTCCTCTGTTGGCACAGATGACACTGTACCACAGAGATAGTTTGGTTTGGGATACTTTGCTCAGAAAAGGGATCTGTGCAAGCAAAAAGCATCTCCATGTGGTACAAATCACAGACTTTTTGAGGTAGAGAATTCCTTCAAAAGGCCGACTCATTCATTGTTACTAATCAGGAGTGAAAATGAGATTCAGCTAACTTACTCTGTCAAGAAAAAAAAAGCACTATATTCACAACTGCCCAAAAAGGCACTGTGCAGACTGTTTCTGAATATACTGCAGACATTCAATAGTCAGTTAAGAACACTTCTGATGAACAAGTAGCTGCTCATAAATACTAGCAACAGTTCTGAGTGCTTCATGTATCCTTTAAGTACAGCTATGAATTCATTCAAGGTGCTTTGCCAGCAGTCTTAATTCAAGGGCAAGCATGTTAATCTATACTAAACAGATTTACCATAAATATGCCAGACAGTTAAAAGGCCTCACAGGTGCTACTGTGTTGATTAGGAGTTATTGCAATGATCAAAGCATGTATGCACACACACTTCAAATTCATTTGCTGTTTTCATCTATAGATGAGTGCCAAAAACTACAAAAAATATTTATATGCATATTGAGAAAGCAACTAGCCTGAAGAAACAATACTTTAGTGTAAATGAAAAATATCAGCATCATTTTTCAAGGATGACTGAGATTCTTAAATCGTAAGTTTAATAACAATGTTGTTCCCATCTTAACTACTAGTCAGATAATTCTGCTTATTTACAGCCCTTTTTCCTTCTGGTCTCATCGTCTGTTTATATATTTAGCATAGTTTTGCACCTGTTTGACCACTAATCTAACAATACAAATGGAGGAAAAAAGTCAGGGTTCAAATTAGAGATCTAGAAAGTAGATGTGTTCAAAGTGAAAACAACAGCAGCAACACCACCACCAGCAGCAACACCACCACCAGCAGCAACACCACCACCAGCAGCAACACCACCACCAGCAGCAACACCACCACCACCAGCAACACCACCACCAACACCACCAGCAACACCACCAGCAACACCACCAGCAACACCACCAGCAACACCACCAGCAACACCACCAGCAACACCAGCAACACCAGCAACACCACCACCACCACCACCACCACCAACACCACCCAAACCACAAGCAGGAAGGTCACAGAGTCAAATCTAATTATATTTCTGTGAAGTGTTTTCCACTGTTTTTCCTGAGAGGCAACCCTTGCTGATACTGGTTCAAGCTCTGAAGATTAATTTCTATTATTTTTTAGACAAGAGAAACACAAGTTGACAAACTGGTAGAGAGAACTGCTTTACTCAAGCTCTACTGACAGAAACACATATTCAAAAAAATATTCTATTGAAGACAGAATATGTCATCCAGTTATTAATATCGTTTATAGTGATTTACTGGCTTACAAGTCCATAAATAAGAGTAACAAGCATAAACTTTTGGTAGTCTGTGAGTAAAACAGCCTTTGTGTGCTTTATAAACACTTTCAATCTCTTCTAAGTGTAGTGTCATGAAACAAACGCTACAACTTTGCTGACAGATGTCAAAAGAAGTGAAAAAGAATTTAAAGTTCATTGTTTAGATTAACCTCAGCTATCATAGAATACGTACATATAGTTTATTTTGATCATACACAACACAACATCTTAAGCTGACTGAATGTTGACAATGACATGGAGAATCATGACACAACCAGAAAAAAATTTCAGTGATCATGAGCTTTGATCAACAGGCCAGACATTTCCAGTTCTGCCCTTCCTACCAGACAAACCTGCTTGAGCACAAGTGGGCAGAGACGGCAGTTCAAAGGCTAAACATTGCTGCTATTACTGCTGGCTGATCAGCAGGCCAAGATAAGTTACCACAAGTACGTTACAAGGCAGAAGGCTGCAAAGTATCAAACCAGATTTGAAATTACTTAAATCAAACAGCAGCCTTTCAGTGTGTGCAAAACTGATTACTAATAGAGATGACTACCCCCCAAGAACACAGAAGTCATTTACACCTGTGTAAAGTAAGTTACCGCATTATATGAAACTCAATTTTTTAAATTAAGTTTTCAATGCAACAGCCTCCTAAGTATTCAAGACCATGTAAGAGAGGAACATAACATTCAAAACATAAGACATTCAAGACCACAACTGTACTGAATCCACATACTTTAGTCAAAGTAAGAATTTAGCTTTGCATTAGAAGCATTTCATAACATTCCCATTAGACACAGTACAACAATAAATACTAATTTTAAGAATTAACATTCCAGCTGCACGTGACTAACAGGAAAAATTCGTATGGAACTATTTCAGTTGGAATACACTACTGAGGCACTATTGAAGAACCCACCTAACATACAGTTCTATTAGAGTGTTGGGTTGGTTTTTTTTAAAACTGCGTAAGAATTTCTATTTGCACATTATCCTTTTAAATGGGAAGTGTCAAGCTTGGGCAACTTGAAGTTGACAATTTTGGTTAAGAAAAAAAGGAAAGGAAAATAAATAAGGAATCAAGAAAGACCACCCAGTTAGCTTCCCCATATTTTGACACTGGCAAGACAGCATGACAGGATGGTAATTTAGTGAGACATCTGCTTTGTGGAAATCTGTTAAATGTTTACATAGACTTTTTTTACTATTAAGCTATATTAAGAAGATCAGTGATTGTCTTTAGGAAGGTTAGACAAACACCTTTCAAGAGTTATTGAAATGATATTTTTTTTTTTGTAGTTTGGGGAAGGCAAATAATTAACTCCAAGGTCCTTCAATCTCACAAAACCTTGCTCATCACGTAGTCAAAGTGCTCTCAGATATTATCTGATGAAGAACTGGACTAACAGGCTTTTGATGACTTCTCTCAGGCAGGCCTGATTTCAATGAGTAAGACCCACGTCTTCAGAAAGGCTTTGTATCCTATTACCAAACACTCAAATTATCTATTCATCTGGAAAGTAACTGCATGCCAAACAGATTAAATACTTATCCATTTCTTACATGAAAGCCTTTATATTTCACTTCAAGTTACATCCTGGCAAAACAGCCAGCCCACAATGGTGTACAAAGATTACTGTGGGATGCAATTTATTCAACTGTTAGACTGGAAGATGAATTCAACTATGAAGTCCTAAAAAAAGCCAGAATTTCCAGAGAGACTTTCATCAATACACTAAACCAATGTTACTCTAGAAAGCAAACAGAAGTTAAAGAGTAGTACAGCGTTTTGTACACTAATAATAAATAAATAAATACATACATAAATAAACAGCTAGTTTATTTTTCACTACCTTGTAGTCTTTCAGTAGTCCAGATCACAGCTGTACTATACTAATATTGGGCAGTGTTGAATGTTAAGACTCCTGGAACTCAGTTAATGAGATAAGCAGGAAGTATAAAACAAATTAAAATCCCCATCCCTAGGAATTATCGAATTAACTTTCACCATTACTGCCAAGACAATGGCAAATCAGTGATACTTACCGTTAGCATTGGAGTTGTCAAGAGGCCCCAGGCAAAGAATTCTAGGAATATGACCACCACCGCATGGTATACACTTGGCCGACCAATACCGTGTTGCTAAAAGAGAAAAACAGATGCAGTGGTTGCACACATTCAGTTCATTACCTGTGCAAACATCTCTTACAAGCATATTTTGAGCATAACCATATTTCAGGATGACCTACTACCAAACCCTTGGGAACAATAATAAACCAAACAAGGGTGGAGAAAAGTTATTACAAAACAACTAAAGATCTTCTGGGAACTTCAGAAAGTTTGTTCCCTCAGACTCTTGCTGACTGATGAGAACTATTTTCCCTATTCCTGACGCTGCCCTGTACTGTTCTCATGTCCAGGGTACCTTTAGGTTTCCACCCCCTTGAGCACTATTCACAACCCCTCCACAGCAGTGCCACAGATGCTGTAACTCTCCCTGCTACCTCCACAAGTGACAACAAAACATATCTGCTTTATGAGGATCGCATCACCATTACAACAAAACTGTGACGATGTACATAATCCAAACAGCACCGATTTTTGTATTTGAAATTGCCAACGTATGAAAAAAGAAGGGGCAGCTTATGCCATCTGTACAACTGCCTTCTGTTGACTGCTGACCAACTGATTTCATGCTTAGGTTTGTCCATAGACTAGAGACCCAGGAGCTATTCTACTGGTCAACAAGTAATCCCAGGAAGAATCAGCAAACTATGGAAGTGCTCATGATGCTGGGAAACCATGGCCATTCAAAAGCCAAGGACTGGATTCCAGACAAGAGATCTGGAATCTGTTCAGACAAACCAGGCAGAACCCTTGGGTAAAGCAGATTTAATCAGAACTGCTGCTTGCTTTCACCTCTGTGTGTCCCTTGCCATAGTAACTTTTACAAAGTTTTGGGATTCTAAAATTACTTTTTCCCTTTCCCTAACACTTGCCCTGTAGAAGATTGTTTTTGTGTCTCTAGCCAATCTAAAGCCATTACACTGCCACAGGATTGGCAATTCTTAGAAAAGAGTGGTACAGTGCTCTCATCTGGTACCCACAGGTACCAGATAGAGTACTTCAGGTAGACCTGAGGTCTACCCAAAATATAAAAGCACACTCTCTTGCACATTGCACAATTTAGTAGTGCAAGATTTAACTGAAGAGACATCATCAAGTGACAAGTATCAACTAGACTGAGTCATTTCAGCAGGTGGAGAGTAAGGAGAACACAAACCTCAGGGTCCCCCACTGAACCCAAAAAAATTTTACGAGGAAGGTAGAGCAGAGATGCATTTGGTGTTTCTCCCTTGCTCAGTACCTTTCATCTAGATGAGTAAGAATTGTAGGCTGAGAAAACATTTGCATTACAAGACTCATTTAAGCTAACAGCCTATAGTAAAGATTTTTAAAGAAATCCCTACTACCTGGACAGTTTAAGTGCCCAGATCTCGACCAATTTTTAAATCTATCACAGTTTATCAAAACCTGTAGCAGCAAGCTAGAAGTAACCCAGACAGCATTTTTTTTCTAGCTAATAATATTCAGATTATTTTCTACATTGCAGCTTGCTTCAAAGCTTGCGGATTTGAAGAAAACAGTTCTCTTCCTCCTGGGAAATTACATCATATCAGAGAATCTCACACAGAATCACACAGAATCACACAGAATCACACAGAATCACACAGAATCACACAGAATCACACAGAATCACACAGAATCACACAGAATCACACAGAATCACACAGAATCACACAGAATCACACATTGGAAGGGACCTCAGGGATCATCTAGTCCAACCTTTCTAGGAAGAGCACAGTCTAAACAAGATGGCCCAGCACCCTGTCTTAAAAGTGTCCAACATGGCTGAGTCAACTGCCTCCCCGGGGAGATTATTCCAATGGTTGACTGTCCTCACTGTGAAAAACTTCCATCTCGTGTCCAATCGAAATCTCCCCAAGAGCAACTTGTGTCCATTCC
Source organism: Phalacrocorax aristotelis (assembly GCF_949628215.1). Classification (NCBI taxonomy): domain Eukaryota; kingdom Metazoa; phylum Chordata; class Aves; order Suliformes; family Phalacrocoracidae; genus Phalacrocorax; species Phalacrocorax aristotelis. The sequence goes on along the minus strand of NC_134311.1, from coordinate 34,508,512 downwards.
CCCTCGTCCTCTTCATGTGACTCCGTGTAAAAAGGGAGTCTCCATCTTCTTTGTAGCTACCCCTTAAGTATGGGCATATGGTGATGAGAACCCCTCTGAGCCTTCTTTTCTCAAGGCTGAACAAACCCAGTTCTCCCAGCCTATCCTCGTATGGCAGGCTTCCAAGTCCTTTTTGATCATCTTGGTGGCCCTTCTCTGGACCCCTTCCAGCCTGTACACATCTTTTTTGTATTGGGGGGACCAGAAATGTACACAGTACTCCAGGTGTACTCAGCGCAGTACTGACAAGCGCTGAGCAGAAGGGATAATGACTTCTTTATCTCTGCTGGTGATGCCCTTTTTGATGCAGCCCAGCATCCTGTTGACCTTCTTGGCCGCAGCAGCACACTGTTTGCTCATGTTGAGCTTTCTGTCCACCAGGACCCCCAGGTCCCTTTCCACAGAGCTGCTCTCCAGCCAGGTGGATCCTAGTCTGTGCTGCACTCCTGGATTATGTTTTCCCAGGTGCAAGACCTTATACTTGTCCTTATTGAACTTCATAAGGTTCTTGTTGGTCCGCTCTTCCAGCCTAGCCACATCTGCCTGCAGAGCAGCTCTCCCTTCTGCAGTGTCTACTTCCGCACTCAACTTGGTGTCATCAGCAAACTTCATCAGGCTACACTTGATGCAATTATCCATATCACTTATAAAGATGTTGAATAACATTGGGCCCAATAGCGATCCCTGGGGGCTTCCACCTGTGAAAGGTTGGCACTTGGAAAAGGAGCTATTTACCACCACCCTTTGGGTGCAGCCTGTCAGCCAGTTCCCCAGTCGCTGCACAGACCACTTGTCTAGGCCATAATGCATTTATTTCTCCAGGAGGAGGCTGTGGGTGACCGTATCAAAGGCCTTGGAGAAGTCCAGGTAGACAATGTCCACTGCCTGCCCCATATCAACGAGGAAAGTCACCTTGTCATAGAAGGCCACCAGGTTTGTGAAGCACGATCTGCCCTTAGTGAAGCCATATATCAAAGATTATCTCTAGGAGGCTGATAACTTAAGCAGTACTAACATTTTCTGTACATTATCGTGCAATTTTTAATCCCTAAATAGGAAAGATTCCAAAGATGATGAGGGGGAAAAAATCTTCCTCATATAAGAAGTCTGCAAGTACTTCTACATAATATAATAGGATAATAATTTTAAGATGTTATACATCTTTTTGCCAAGATGTATGTCAGACTATCACGTTAGCACAGATTACATTGAAGTCTCAAGATCCCTTTCACAGCAGCTTCCTCTGGAAAAGGCAAATTTTACAGTAGAGCAGGTAAGGGACTCCTCAGCCTTTTTCCTGCCTCTACTGTAATTCAGCCCCACCTCTGTATCACTAAGCATGATGTTGGACCATAAACCTCTGGTCTGCATTCAGCAAACAGTTCCAATGCCACTAAAAATGAAGTCTTGGAGTGTTTTGGTTTTGTAATAATGTTTTTATTACATGCAGATTTGATCTGAGATCTACGTTGCTTACCAAAACTATGATGTACGTACATAATCAAAAAGACATGCAGGTTTTTTCCTCAGAACTGATTTTAAAACTTCTGTGAAAGAAAATGGTGTGAAAGAAAGGCTGTACTGAGCCTAAATGAATATTTCCTGGAGATTAAAATAACCTGCAAATCATTTTTGGCCCTACCACGTAGCTTACAGATAGTTGCACTGAACTACGAAAAAAACAGAAATCTCTACAGCCTTTTGCATTCAAGCTATAACCTGGAAAAGTAGAATTTAAATCCTGAAAGGAACATGCATCTGTCAAAATGTAGTCAAGTGTTCCACATCAGATATACTGATAGCTATCAATCTATGAGCCACATAGACTGCAGCTGATGATTTTCAGATTTCTTTAGAGCTCTAAATGTCTACATTAATTCAAGAACACGTGCAAATGTCTGTTCAGGGAAGCTAAAATCACTTCTAACAGGAAAATTCACTGACATTGTCAAATGTGCCAATGCAGATAGTTACTTCTAGATGCTCATCTTTTCTGTATGTCCTAAAAACTCTTATCACAAAAGCTTTCAATTTTTAGTCATGCATCAATTTTTTTTTCAAGAAAAGAAGACAGTTTATGATTGATCATGTACACAGCCTGTACAAAAAAGCAACAAAAATTCTTTACTCATTTTGAAAACAGAGAGCTTTCTAAAAACACTTCACATTTGCTTTTGAGATGAAGCTACCCCAAAAGTATTGGCCATGGCTCCCTTCTATATTGAGAAAATACTTTGTAACAGAATGCAGCTGCATACGATTTACATAAGGAATGAAACTGGGATGAAGATGCAAAAAATTATTATAAGTTTGAAGCACAAAGACCTTTAGGCTTCTTGAACTAGACAACATGGGGACAACCCACTGAATTTTTTCAGGCTAAGAAGATTTAAATAGGATTTCAGAAATAGCCCAGATACAGTCAACATACAAGTTGCTTTCATCATCTGCCACCCCCAAATTTTAAAGTGTTAATTTCAAAAATTATGTGCCCTCAGGAAAGTCTTAAAATCTGTTATGGGCTTATTTTCTATCCACACCGATCTTCTTTATATGACAGCCCAGTGTGTGGGCTGAGAAACTATGTATGAACATTATGATTGCTTTCAAATGCAGCTGCTGGTCAAGCTATTATACTTGCATAATCAATAATAAGCAAAGCATTACATAATCTCAAATGCTTAATTAAAAAGTTTAAGGCCCTCATAGAATCTAAAGTCCTAGAAGTTCTAACAAAATATCTACTATTTCTCCAGTTTTACACTTCTGTTCCTTCTGTGCTTCTTTTTGCCCATACCAATTCTAAAATAACCGTATTTTCTGCTGCCTTTATTGGAGGAAGAATAAACCCAAAAGTTAATCTGAAGACAACAGGGAGAACTACTGTGATGCAATACTAACTTTTTTTTTTAAAGCAGAACACAGCTGTTGAACATTAATAAATCCATGAGAAGATGTCAAGATCATAAATCCAGCTGGCAAGGAATTGCTCATTGAAAAGGGGAAAAACTGCAATACAGTGTAAGTAAGGAATACCTTATCTCCGACATTCTGAAAGAGCGCTAATGCAATTCACCCTCAAATAACTCCACAGCAAGACGCAATTTTACAGGCAGTACCAGATCTTCAGAGCAAAGCTGAAATTGACAGCATTCATTTATTAACACAATTTTTAGGTAACTACTTATCTTTTAATTCAAATCTGTAATTTAATGATTAAAATTGTTCAAATGCCTGCAAAAACACCTTAACATCCATTTTCAAACATGCTTAACTTTGTTTCTCTTAATGTGCTTATTTCAGAACAAAACCACTTCTCGCTGTTCAAATCCTGAAGACCTCCAGGTTGCCTCTTCAAACTTTTCACATTTGGATGAGGGTCATATAGTCCTGCTAGGCAGACTAAGAAAAACTCAATTGGATAAATACAGCATGCTTTTTTCACCCCATGAGGGTGAAGCAAAAGAACCCATTCATTGCCCACAGAGCGGGCACGTGTTCTCTGACCTCGAAGGGTTTCAATACTCAACTGGAAAAGCCCTGAGCAACCTGCTCTGACCTCACAGCTGATCCTGCCATGAGGAGGAAGAGATCTCCCTGATGTTCCTTTCCAGTCAAATAATCCTGTTATCTCTCAGGCAGATAATAACAAAACTCAAGCTGAACTTCTGAACAGGCAATCACAGGAACTTTCCTTTCTCCCTCCACATACTTCTCTAGGAAATTTTTTCCCACCAGGAGAGCCTGCTAGTTACTTGTTCCACTTCAGTACAGAGGCAACTTTGCAAACAACACTCACTGTCCTTGTACAGCATGTAAATCAACATTCGAGCGCATTACTTTGAAGAGTATTCTTTCTTTTAAAAAAAGCATCTACTGAAACATTCTCCCCTACAAAAACTTACTACTACATTTTTTTACACAACTACCTGCACTGCAGTCCACTTTGTCAGCTGTCATGTTTTCAAGAAAACAAAGAACTTAACAAAATCAGTAAAACACTTTGAGAAATGTGCTTTCGTGTATGAATCATTCAAACTTTGAAGTTCATACCAAATTACAAAGCACATTCCCTTTCCGCATTTATCTTCACTGCTATTTTCTTAGTTTCCCACAAACATTCAACCATTTCAAGTGCAAACTCTTCGTGGTATGCTTCACTATATCACCATTAAATCATTTGAGCTTGTTCTAGCACAAAGAGTATGCTACCAACCTATCTCACTACAGTATGAGTGCTCTTTTCTCTGCAGGTATTGCCCAGGCAGCTCTCTAGGCATATTATATGTTTACCTTGCTTTCCTCTTTCTAGTGCCTTTAATTTTCAAACAGAAGTATTTAGGAACCACCTTAATTCCAAACGTTCCCCAGAAATGCCCCATTTGTTGGAACTGGCAAGAATTCACTCAAGTGCCAAACAGCACCCTGAAGACCTTGACTGCCTTTGTCACATGAAGCAACCACCAAGTGATTATGCGTACAGAACCCAGTCTAAGACATCTAACCTCTATGCAGTGCAAAAATACACCAAACACAAGTGAGAGTACTTTCCAACCAGCACAGCCCTTAGCATTTTAGATGTGCCTTGTGACCTGGAATATAAATCATAACTAATTCAGCTTATACGTTGTCCAAGCCTCTATTTCAGTTGCAGAAGGAATACCTTAAGCAAATCTGTATCTGGTCAGTAAGATCGCAATGTACTCTCTCAAGAAAAAGCTAGGTTAAATCATATTCCACAAGTCGAGAGTATCAGAACCAAAATTTGTTCAAAATGGACAAACCTGCACAGACTTTTGTAAAGAGAAATTGTGCCTTAAAAAAACTGCTGTAGTTCTCAAAGGAACACGTATGGATAAGGGAGATCACGTTAATAAGCCTTCTGAAAATTCAAGTAAATGTACTCAAAGACCCTCAGCAAAGGCTCCAAAAGCAAGGAGAAAAAGGTGCAAACTCTCCACAGGAATTAAAAAGTAAAAAAGAAAAGAAACAGGATAAATATTAAAAAAAACCAACAATCTGTTTTCACAGCAAAGGGAGCTACCAAATTCCAGTGCTGTCCTAGAGCCCGTGACTTCAATATATTCATAACTGAGTTGTAAAAAAAAGGTGAAAGCAAAGTGACAAAGGTGACTGATGACAAAACACAATTCAGATTAGAAAACTTAGAAGGCAATGGTGAAGAACGTCAGAAGTTGATGGAATCAGTAAAACAAATTAAATGGCAGATTAAAATTAATGTAGATAAATTTAACCAATGCAAACCCAAGAAAACCCCTATTTTAGTTCAGTGTACAGGATGACTACTACTTAGGAATGTGGTCTTGGAGAAAACAGGTGCATTCAGCAGTGGTTTACAAAAGCATATTCAAAGATATGCTATGTTAGGAAAAAGATTATAATTATATTACTGCATAAACATGTGATGTGCCTGCCTTGCTAACCCTCTGCTTCTGATGTTCTTACCATTTTTATTAGATGTACGTAAAGATTCTCCCTCGTATCCCATGACTGCTTGTTTTGTTCAGAAGCTTTAAGCAATGCACATTGTTGAATAGTCTATTTTACAGAAACACAAGTGAAAGAGGCCCACAGAAGGACAAAGAACACTGCCAAAGGAATGGAGGAATGCTGAAGTAGGTTCCTCCAAGCTGTAGTCAAAACATCTGCAGAAGGACACAACTGGGATTTACTGAATTGTGAGTGACATGAAGGGTGTGAGGAGAAAACAACTGTCTCTGCCTACTTATTTTCTTGTATTTTAGTATAAGAAAAGTGGAACCCAAGCAGCAAGTTTAAATTGCATAGCTCTTCACACAAGTTACTCTCAGGGTCCTAAATTTCTTGCCACATTTTTCCTGCTTGAAACCCACTCCTGTTTAAGTTTAGACTGGACAAGCTTATGAAGCAGGAATCTTCTGAGGAGCCTAAGACATGAGAAAACCATTTCTGGTTCAGTCTTTGAGGCTGAGGCCATCAAGGGTAGAAAGAGAATCAAAGAGAACAATCACCATATGTCCTGCACATTCTGAAAGCTCAGCCTTAGACAGTACCACATCATCTAATTAAACTACTTCTTACAGAAATAATATATAACCAGCATATTACACTACACCAAATTTGCAAGCTCATTTATATATTGATGTTTTCTTCCTAAAATGTAGAAAGATGTACGACACACAGAAATTCCTCTAAAAGGCACAGACTGCTTAGCTAAGTCACACGCTTCTCCGTGGGGTAGTTATATCCCATAGGTATAGAATTTTTTAATAAGTATAGTTATAGCCTATACCTTATACATATATATAAAAAAAAAATAGTTGCGTATTACTCAAGCTCATTGCCGACTGGTTCAGTTTGGATCTTCAGTACTAAAATATTAAGTCATCTTATACAATTCAGTTTCTATTGCTCTAGCTTAGCATCTCCCTGGATACAAAACCTTCCAGATTGCCAGAACCTGGAGGATCAGTAAGAGCAAACTGAGAACAGCAAAAGTGCCCTCTCAGCATGAATATAAGCAAAAGCAGTTTGTTTTTAAAGACAGAAGCTAATCGCTCCTGCTAATGGTTCAGAGTTCAGACTGAGTGTTATTTTAACATGATGGGAAGATTGAGTGACACGGGCAACCTTGAGAAGACAACACAGTTTATCTCTAATTATCCAGATTTAACAGGAAAAATAATTTTTGTGGGGGAGAAAATAGTGCTCCACAAAGGACTGAATACCCAAACTGCCAATTTGAACAATACGCTTATTGCTAGCTACTCAATTTAAATCCTACAAGCAAGAAATTTAAGAAACCAGCTTACTGGACTGAAAGGTGTTTCAGTAAATTCTCGTAACATTTCATGCTGCCTCAGTTTCACCATGCTGTTATTTTTTACGAAGAACTAAAAAGAAAAATGCTAGCAGTAAGGGTAAAATCCTGTAATTCTTTGGGTATATACTAGTTGTGCTTCGCTGTGTAAAACAGTTGCATGAAAAAAGGCTGACAAACTTCCAAGATGTACAGTTTCAACCTTCAGAATGCTTTTATTATGTCTGTAAAAAAACACAGAAGTCTTCGGCTTCAGAATATCTGAGGCATTTTATAGTGTCCAAGAACAGGAAATTAACATACAATTAATTCTCAAAGTGGTACATTGGTGTGTTTTCTCCTGAGATACCCCTTTTGGGAACTTCTCCCATAAGAGCACTTCATTTAGAAAGTACAGTAGTATATTTTCCTAAAAATCTTCCTTAGTATGACATTATTTTACTCACAATAGATTTCATAGAAATGAAGTACGTGGTATGAATATTCTGAACATCATGCTAAGTTTTATATTACCAGTGTTCATAATGCAGATGGAACAAGATTGCATAACCAATAACAAAATGTCCATGGCACCATTTACTTCAATTTCTGAACCTCACTGAAATCGGGGTAATAAAGCCAACGGAAACTGATTTCATTCCAGTGGAATTTACTGAAACATACTATTGTTCTTATTAGTTTTGAGCCAGTAACTCAATTCGTAAAAAGTAATTTCTTCAGCATTTATATTTTAGTCCTTCAATTTAGTGAAGCCAATGTGTTCAACAGGGTGAAGTTAGTTACAGATAAATTAAAAATAACAGAAGCTTATTACTCCCAAGCTAGATGGGCGAGGGGAGAAAGCCTTGCACAACCTGACAGCCTTAGTTGTACTTTTTCACTTTGTCTACTGATCTGATGTGACAAGAGAACCAGAATAAAAATTAAAATATCCTTCACAGACCAAAGAAGCAGCTCACCAAAATTTCATTTCTGTATTTACTTCTTTGCCAGCAGCCCAAAGGGCAAGCTTCTACTTTCAAATGTCAGGGATGCACTCACACTGATATCAAAGAGATCTCTGCAATTACATCTAAAGCCGTGATGTGGCCCCTCATATTTTAGTCTGAATAAGCTCTTTCAATAAAGTCTAGGCAGAGAGAGTTCTAGCAATATGACAGGCACATGAGAATCACAGGGAGGTGCAGAGGCTGCAATAACAAAGTAGGAAACAGACTGTTCAGTCAGGAATTGTAAAGTGGACCCTAAGCTGATGTAAGTGTAATTGTACTACTGCTATACTAATGTACAGAAGATAAGGCTAGAGCCCCATGTCTTTCTGTCTTGTAGGAGATGCACTACAGGAACACAAAATCCCGTAAGGACACAGCCGGGAGGGAGAGGGCAAAAAATCACCAAGGCAGGAAAACCTGAGATCATTTTACAAATTAAAAATGTATGTCATTTAGAAGCCAAATTTTCAAACTCATAAAAGAGCGTATTTTACGTAATCAAAAGCATTATTTTAATCCTTAATCTAACTTTAATAAACATGCCATCCATTAACAAAAAACAGGTTAGCACCTTTGTCAGTTATGGATTTATCTTCCATTTGAGTTTTACTCTTCTTCAAAGTTAGAGAAAGTTTTTTGCTCTTTTTTAAATTGCGTTACCTATACGCTCCATTTCCTACCCTCTGCTTATATTTAAATAAATTAATCTTTTCTTCTATATAATGACACGATCCATGCTAATAAAATTGAACACTTACATTTCTTAACTAAAAAGGTAATGGGCCTCTTCTGGAGTTACTTTCCTATTCTGACTTCAGACTGTGTTACTGCAAGTCCTAAATGGAAGTTGCTGTGTGCAAACCTGGAACAGCAAATATACCACAGAACAGATATCAGTTGCACTTCTTGAAGGAGCCCAACCTGTGTTTTGGAAGGCATAACCACTTCTAAAACAGAACTGAGAGACTCAAATATAGAAGTGATCGATTACAAGAAGCGTGAAGCAGTCGCTTCTGAATCAACTTACATAAAATAACTTATTTGACTGATTAATTCCAGAGAAAAACGTTTTTTAATCTGGGTTAATCACGTATTAGAAGTACCTTAACACCTCCACCAGGTATAAGTAACAGACAAAGAACCCACTGGTATCAAACAGATGGTTTCAAGATTATTTTACATTCTTGAGCTTTATCCATGATATCACATTAACACTACACTACTAATGCTCAGCTGAAGATATTCCAAGTTCATTCACTTCACATTAACATAGAACAGTGAACTATCCTCTCTCCAATACAGAGGTGCTTATCTGTGGGAAGGCAGGTGACACACATAGCATATGTTGGCTCCCTAACCCAAACTTAACATTGTTTTAAAACTTTTGGTATAAGCAATGCTTTCAGCATTTATAATCTTGTGAGTAAACTAATATTAAATACGTTATTCAGGAACATCCAAACACTAATATAGTCTAAAGAAGTATTAATAAGCTAGTAAGCCAGGTGGCGAATAAAATTTATGTGATTTCAACTTGTCAGAAGACATTTATCAGGACAAGACTTTGCCTAGTTTTGTATCTGTGCCCCTTCCAGTGACAGGATCACCTGTTTTGTTACCTTGCGGGTTCCCCTGGGTTCCTCTACTCCCACTTAATGCTCTGGGCTCACTGCCAGCCGAACAGGATGGGTTATAACACCTCAGCCCGACGACAAGTCACCTGTCCCCCCCCACTGCAGAAAGCTCAGGAGGTGTCATCTCAGATCTGTTTTTACAGCTGCTTGTGAGCACGCATGTACAAAGGGAAAGGCTGAAGCCACCCGAAAAGCGCTTCTGCTTGGAAGCAATTACACGCCACTGCCACACTAACACCTTTACGAGAGCTGGTTTCAAACGAGCACTTAGACCACTCCTTTCCAACTCACTGTATTTGCACAAAGGCATCTTAACGCTTCATGTAGTAGGAAGCGAGAAAGAGCAGTAGGTTACTAAAACTGCATGACTAGTCTACGGTTTCGATTCACTGACAGGCACCTCCTAGAACTCCGAAGGAAAACTAAGCTTTACTTTCAAGCACCTTGGATTTATATCGTTTAGAAGAAAACTTATTTATAACCAACTGCTTACAGGTGTCGCCTCTGCCCGGGATAAGCTAGCGAATGCCCCGTGGTTGCCAGAGAGCCGGGGCTGGCCGGGACGGGCGGCGGGAGGCCCGGGGCCGGTCCAGCACCCCTCCGCACCCCAACTTCCACTAAGTTTCCAGAGTCGGAGTGGCGGAGGGGTCACCCGGCCCCTCACGGGCGGCGAGGCGGGGCGGGCGCCGGCCGCCACAGGCCCGGCCGGCACGGCGGCGGCGCCGGTGCCGGCGGCGTCCGCCCGCCGCCCCGCGGCCCCCAGCCCCGCGGCCCCCAGCCCCGCCCCGCACTCACCGCGCCGCCGCCGCCCGCCTTTAGACCGACCCTCTTCACCAGCATGATGCAGCCGCCCCGCCTGCCGCCGCCGCCCTCCCTCGGCGGCGCTGCCGCCGCCGCCGCCGCCGCCTCCTCCCGGGCCGGGGCTGGAGGCGGCTCCGGCTCGGGGCTCATCGCGGTCCCACCATCCTCCCGGAGACGCCAGGCCGCAGCAGCCGCGGGTGCGGAGGGGGCTGGGGGCGGCCCGCCGCCTCTGCCCCCGTCCCCGCCCCCGCCGCGCCGCCTGGGCGGAGCGCCGCCGCCGGGCTCACGTGGCCGCGCGAGCCCGCCCCCTCCTCCTCGGCGGAGGCACTGCCGCCTTTCGGAGGGGGAGCGCGCGGAGAGGAAGGTAACGGCTATTAACGGCCGCTGACGGGCGAGGGAGCGCCTGGTGACGGCTCCCAGCGTCCCTCCGGGAAGGGGGGCCGGTCTCTTGCAAACCTGTGCGGCTTCGTGAAGCCTTGACGAGCACCCTGGCCCTTGGTCGCCGGAGGGATGCGGTGGCGAGCGCGGTTTCCCCTCCCCCGGGCACTACGACGCTGGCTGGTTACTATAAGTATCGCAAATCATCACAAGTAGAACTGCTTACCTCCACATTCACCACATATATACAAACAGAGTATTTGGAGATAACGTAGTGCTGACAGAAGAGTTGAGGGCTACCTGGAGACCATGACAAATCAATTCAGCAGGCCAGTTGCCCCTCGAGGGAAGGCTCTTCACCAGAGAGCACAAAATGTGCGTGGCCAGCACTGAGAGGCTTTCATCCTGTGGGTGCTTCCTTCTGTCTTGATACCTTACTGGGATCAAGTAATTATTCCTGGTACCTCAGGTGTTCACCACTAAGTGCCAAGCTGTTGACAGGATCAGAACTTTTCAGTTTGCTGGAATAATAAACGGTAATTTAAAATGGCATTTTCTGTTTTCTCTATCTCTTTTGTCAGTGTATAACAAGCTAACAAGCTCTATACTTATTCAATACAGCAAATTGTGAAACTGATCTTCTGTGGTACGTTCCACAGCAGTTTAACAAGTGTTCTCTTTTAGCAAAGTAGTGTGTGTTGTCTTCAAAGCGTTCCTCAGTACGACCTTTTCTCAGAAGCTGTTTTGTTTAAAGTAGATATTTTGCCATTTTAAAAGGAACATTGCATACCATGAACTAAATAGATAAGCAAAATTATCTTTCTTAGTATCTAGGGACTAGTAAATCAATACATATTCTTTAAAGTTACTTTTCTGAGCCAGCCCAAGTCAATTGTGTGTAGAATTTTGTGCTTTCTTTCAGCTTTTTTGATCCGGTGGTGCTTACAAAACCTTTCATTTCTTCAAAAGTAGTCACCACTATGAAATGCAGTAATATTTTTGCTCTTTTGAAGATGTCACCATTTTTCCATTGACTTGAAAACCAAGGGACTTCATCCTTTACAGTTTTGGGTGTTTTAACAGGCTTCAAAATACTGAGAATTTTTTTGATTCTAACAGCTTCCTCAGTTAGAAAGGTATGCATTTATAAGCTTAATGTATCAGCATTTGTAGGTAGGCAGGTTTCTGGCTACCACGTCAAGTTTGTGTCAAAAGTATTGCCTGAAATCATCATTGCATTTTGAAATTTTCAGCATTAAAACATTTACATGTGCCACTTAAGTATTTAATCCAATCTATATATAAACCGATATAAAGTCTTGCATCAACTTTAATGGCTGTTGATTCAGGCTCACTAGAGAGCTACTAGTAATTTTATGATGTTCATTCCTTGTCCTGTAGAGAATTTGAAGTTTTGTTCACGTGCTGAGCTAGGTATATAATGTTTACCAAGAACTGGTTAACCAAATAACTGGAAACAAAAAGAAGGAATGAATACTCAGTTTATGAAGAGATGTTACCAGTATGGTTCCCTTCAATTCTGTACCCTACACTTTTTAAAATACTCCTAAGCAATATTTTTAAACTATCTGGAGGGGGGATTAATAATGAAGATATGAAGTTTATTATAGATTGCTATTCAGCATGACCAAAACAATAAAGAGTTGTAAAAAAACATAATGAACTTGAGTGAATGCTAAAATGTCAGCTGAAAGTGTTGATGAATGAAGATAGGTCGTCTAGGGGAAGAAAACTCTAGTTAGTCATTGGGTTTACAGGTCAATGAATTGGCTATTTCCACTTATAAAAGATAGTAGAAACTGTATAGGTAGTTTTCTGAATGCTCAGAAGTGGTTAAAAGGGAAAACAGAATTTTTTTAAATATTTGGAAATAACTGGGTGAGAAAAAAGTTGAAAATACTACATCAACATATCATGAATCCATGAAGTCTCTATGCTGTTCTCATCCCCGTCTCAAAAAGGAAGTAATTAAGAAAAAAAAAAGTAGAACATGGAGACCAGGATGAGCAGAGTCACGGAGTGGCTTCAGTGTGTGAGAGAACTGAGGGAAGGGAGTGATACGACAGCAGTTATAAAATCCCAGCTGGCCTGGAGAAGGTGTCTGTTACTGCTACTGGATATTCTCTTATAATGCAGGGGGAGGGGCCACTGAATGATCAAGTAACAAGTTTAAAACAACAAGACACATTTTTCTAGGGAAATTGTCATTAAATCATGGAAGTCATTTCCACAGGATATTTTGGTTAAAAAGTACAAGTGGTTTAAGAGGCATTTACACAAATCTGTGGAATAAAATTACTTCAAGGGCCATTAGGCAATAGGAAGTCCCTAAGCTGCTGGCTGCACAAAGGTGGGTGGGTTTATTGGAAGATCCCTCTGCTGTTGCTTGTGTTTTCCACTCTTGCCGTAAGCATGCACTAACATCTCAGAATCAGGATAGGTGGAAGTTTGGTGTAGCTCTGCATATCTGCTCCTTTATTTTAAGGCTCAAGTCTTGGCAGTCTTACAAGTTTTTTTTTTTGCTTGAGCTGTTTGAAACATAATCCACAATAGCGCTGCCTGACCAACTTTGCACGTACCCAGCAGCCAGTCTGACGGAAGTATAACACCCGATTTCGGTCACAGGGTGTATCCTCTCTAGAAAATTGATGGCAGTTTGGATGTCAATGCCAATAACCATTATTACTGATCAAAGCGATACCAAAGACACAGAATCATTTGAATGCGGGAGGTAGTGTTGATTGGGCCTAGGTACACGGAGCTTGAGAAAGTGATCCCTCCAGCTTGTGAGAGTGCTCTGCCTGGCAGGGTGCTGATGAAGGTGCTCTTACTTGGTGTGTTGTCAATAAAACCAACTTGAAGGCTCCAGTCAATTAAGCAATAGTGTGTGCAAGAGGTGGGCCAGCTCATTCTGCAGGGTAGACAGTTGCCCTAGTTTCTGCACTAGTTTCTCCATTCAGTCTAGGTGTGTGTTGAAGTGATGTAGGCTATAGGTATTATGGACCAGAAACACCCTCCGCCCTCTCTTTACTCCATACATCACAGTCCTGGTGAGAATAGTTTAGAACTGACAAGCCATCTTTTCTATTTCTTTGTGTTATTAAAGGCAAGAGGAACAAAACCAGCAGAATGTGCTCTTACTGCAGTTCAGCTGTGTACACTGCCAGAATTCATTACTGGTTTCCTCAAATTCATTATAGCCTTGTCCCCAACATTCAATGCAGCAAGATTACTTCCTTTTATGCTCTTGGGCTCCGTTGCAATTCATTAATTTCCTATGAGCACAGACAACTTTGAAGGAAATCCATGCAGCCTGGGTACTCCAGGGACCATTGGCAGACACTACTTGTATGTTGTACTTTTCTACCTAAAATCACTTATATTTCATAAAACTCGATGCTTGGGTTTTTTGCACAGTCTTACTCTAAGCTTTTTCAGAGCTCATCCAGATGATACAGTAGATAGTTCCTTGCATACATCAACCCTTTGTTACTGATAAAGTAATCATAATGGTACCAAAGATAGTATACTTTAAGGAGAAATCTGGTGTAGGCAAAACATCGGAATCTCCGACTTCTATTTAATGGTCCTTAGTAACACAAAGTACTTAAAGTCAGAGTAAGGAACAGATCAAATCCTATCAGCTATTAAAAAGTAGCCCCACTAGATGGGGTTATAATTTCAAACGAAGAGTATTTTCTACAAGCATATTTTCCTTCTTATTTCCTTCTTATTACATAATTCTATGTAATTAGAATATACTCTATCTCTTCAGTTCACCAGCAAATTTTTTGGCCATTTTTACATTCAGAAAAGCTATTGTGGCTTTATCTGAGTAAATTATTGGTGTGTTTGGGGCACTGTTGCCACCGTTTGTAGATTTCAGTGGCTGAAAATCTGTTACATTTTTGTTTGTTTTTTCTTCTCTGACCCTAGCACTACTGCAGTACCATTTCATATGCTATCATATAGCAATTACAGAAGAAAACTCTGGCACAAATCATCTTAATTTGGAATTAGTACTATTGTTGGTGCCGTAACCTATGAACCGTTTGGAACAGAGGTTTTATTTGGTTATTCATTTTTGCAAAGGGAGACTGGTTGGCATAGGGATGCCCTATACCTGGGTTCAAACTCTCCTGAAGGCAAATGCTAAATAGTCACATTGAATGTAAGCAATAATTATGTTCTTAGTCCTTCTTACTGCTCAGTTTTAAAAAAAGTTTCTCAAATGAGAATGAAGTGAACATAGAAATAACTAAAAGGAAGACTGCATACACATGAATCTAGTGAAAACAATTAGAGATCAATAGGCAAAATTAATTTTTGACATTGCCTCATTTGTGATTATTTAAAAACTTATATTAATATTCTGGTACCATATTTTTTATTATGCTTAGCACACTTTCATTCCTGTATCAGTTTAATTAATAATTCTAATAATGCCTTTGAATTTTACTCTTTAAGCATGATGATAGAAATCTCAAGTGTCATCCCCATTCTAATAAAGTTAATTGAATTTGATTGGTACTAAAACACTTCTATCTATGACTTTTAATACAAAAGATAAGAAATTAAATATAGCTTTTAAAATAACTGAAAAAAAAAAGGCGGATCTGGACAGGGACAGGAACACAGGGAAATTAAAAGTAATCTAGTGATAACAAATGTTGTGAGTAGCAGTAAGAGGTATTGGAAAATCAAGCAACTTTTTAAAAATTATCTAAAACTTACCAAAACTCTGTTTTCAAAAGTGATTTACCATCTCCCTTCCCTAGCCATAGTATGAGTTCTAATTTAGAACTCTAAATTTACAATTTCTGACAATACATGGAACTTAGAGGTAGTCACTACAGTATAATTAAAAACAACAGATACAACAGCTGAGTAGTATATGGGATAAAGGAAAAGAGAAAAATAACAGAAGAGGGGTTTTTCACTTCACTTTTGGCTCACTGATCCTTAATATTTTAAGTGTTTTTCAACAAAAGAGATTTCTAGCTTGGGACCTCTCAGAAGTACTGTCATTTACTGTATGAAACAATAAGAACAGGTATAATAAATATACATGGCTATTTGTTTTCTTCCACATTCTTTAAGTGAAGTAATTGAGCTCATTAATTCATATCTAAACATTCTTGCTGAACTTGTTCAGAATATGTTTTTCCCCCCATTGTTCAAAGACAGCGTTTGCAAGTGGAACCTAGATTACAGAAGAGGTCACTGGAGATCATCCAATCCCAAGTTATATTATGTTAATTTCCTGCTGCTTGCTAGATGTTTTCCAACTGCACATCTGCATTACACTATAATTCACCTTTGATGGGACTTTTGTTTGTGTTGCTACAGTTCCTTGACACGTGAATAAGAAATTCAGCTTCTGCTTATACTTCCCATTTTTATTTCTTCTCTGTGCTTGAAGCTTAGCATTAGCTAAAAATTACTTGGCCCTCATATATTGGAATACACTGGGATTTTGGTCTTTTGCAGTTATTTTTTAGATCATGCATTTAGTAGAGTTATTGAAAATTAAGGAGTTTATCATCATGTGTTGATCAAAATCTGGTTTTGTTTCCTAAAATTTACCTCTGTTACCACTACTCAGAATTTACATAGTGAAATAATGGACATGTACATGCCTAGAATAGTCATAAATATATAAACTGTTTGCACAGTGGTTTGGGTCCATACTGAATTAAGAATCCCATAGCCACATATTATTTTCCTGTAGGGGTTGTACCAGAGTAGCTTTACTAGCCTTCAGGAAAATTGGTTCAGGAGAAATAAGTTACTGAATCAGAAAATTGGTATTTATAAACTTTTTTCATTTTGTAACAAATTTCACACAAAAAAAGGTGGGTGCTGCAGAGATTCTTTTGCCACAGCCCTGGAGACCTTCCAGCTGCCTGTAGGACCATGACACTATCAGGATACTAGATAGGATGTAGAGTTACAGGATATGGTGTTGCTTTATACAATCATAGAGTCATAAAGGTTGGAAAAGACCTCTAAGATCATCAAATCCAAACATCCACCCAACACCACCATGCCTCCTAAACCATGTCCCAAAGTGCTATGTCTACATATTTTTTGAACACCTCCAGGGGTGGTGACTCCACCACCTCTCTGGGCAGCCTGTTCCAATGCCTGACCACTCTTTCAGTAAAGAAATTTTGCCTCATATCCAATCCAAACCTCCCCTGATGCAGCTTGAGGCCATTTGTTCTCGTACTATCATTAGTCATCTCATCCTATGGTTAGTTTAATATCCTAGTAGAAAGTTGAGATGCTCCTTGGCTGTGTGGCAGCTAAAGAGGAGGACAAAAATGTGCCACAAGGTGCTCATATCTCAGTCTAGGGCAGAGATGTCAAAGATAGGAGAACCACCACCTGAAGGAGCCACCCTCTGGTGCCACCGGCAACTGCTCCCTGCAGGCACAGGGCACTCCCAGCCACACAAAAAAGATGTCCATGACTTTCCACTGCTATGGCCACAAGACAATGATCCTGGGGCAACCATGCTGTCAACCACCAGCAGTCTGCCAGCTCATGCTTGTCACCTCCATACTGGGGCTAGTGCCAGGACCTAAACCCAGGGTACTCAGAGAAAAAGGCACAGACACCCTTTGACCATGGTGCTAGGGAACTTCCAGCTCCCTCCAAGAGCACCATGGGCTGGGGGTAGGAGATGATGCTGCCTTGTCTGTCCTGTAGACTGTGTCAGTGCCTGGGGCTTACCTCCCTTGCCAGTGGCTTCAAAGGAAAATTCAAGCTTGTGGAGTACACCTTCAGAATAAAAGAGCATCTCCTCTTGTTGAGGAGGAACCTGCTGTCTTTCAGCTTGTGCTCATTGCTTTTGCTCAGTCACTGGCACCACCGGCCAGAGGCTGGCTCCATCACCTCTACACCCTCCATTCAGATACCTGGAGACATTGATGAGTTTCCCCTGGAGCCTTCTCTTCTCCAGGCTCAGCAGTCTGAGCTCTCTCCACCATTTCTCTTATGGGAGATGCTGCAGTCCCTTCCTCAGCTTAGTCCAGCCCTTGGCTAGACGCTTTGCAGTAGACCCCTGTCTCTCTTGCAGTAGGAAGCCCTGAAGTGGGCACCACACACCAGCGGTGGGCTCCCCGGTGCTGGGGGGAGGGGAAGGATCAGTTCCCTCACACTCCTCCTTCCTAAGGCAGCCCAGGACACCGCTGGCCACCTTTGCCAGACGAGCACAGTGCTAGCTGATGTTCAGCCCGCTGTCACCCATTCCCACCACATCCTTTTCTGCAGAACTGAGATGGGTTGCCCACAGGAACGGCAGGGGGGCCTTGCAGGCTGAAGGGGGTCACTGGCTGCAAGACTGCAGGAGTCCTTGTGGGATGCAAACATTGCAGGGGGCATGCTGCTCAGGGGCTTGTGGAAACGTGTGAGGCTCATCGCGGGATGTCTCAGGGAAGGCCCAAAGGTGGGGGAAGGGGATGGATGGGGGAGGAGGCGTTGTGGAATGAGAGGTGGAAAAAGATGGGCCCACCGGCAAATCCAGGTTGGAGAGGATGCCAGGAGGTCCCCCATGTCAGTGCCTGTAGATGTCCATCTACAGTAACAGTCTACCATCCTCCATCAGCATGGGCAGCCCCTGCCCCCGTAGCCTCCATTCCCTTACCTTGGCCACCTGGCTACTCATCTGCCACAGGAAGTGTTTGGGTTTGCCTTATCTGTCCTGTAGACAGGTGGCATATATACCACTCGGGCAGAGAGAGCATAGGAGTGTGCTGTGGCCTGGTGGCTGTCCTGTCCAGTCATCCTAAGGCAGCACAAAGTAGGCATCCCGTGTAACGATAGGCAGCCGCTACCCTCGTGCTCTCCTCTGCCTGCCCTTGGCCACCTGGCTTCTCATCTTTCATGGGGAAGGGGTTTGGTGCTGCCTTATCAGTCCTGCAAACTGTTGGCAACACTACAGCTCAGTGGCAGAGGCAGGAGAGGACGGGTGCATGCTGTGGTCTGGTGGCTTCCCTGACCAGACATCCAACTGCAGTACAAAGCATGCACATGCATCACCATGCAAGGCCCCTGCCACTCTACCCTCCCCTGCCTGCACTTCCCACCTGAGTGGTCCTCTGCCACCACCAGCGTTCTGCCAGCTCATGCAAGGCAACTCCATCACTGGGGCTAGTGCCAGGAGCTAAGACCCAGGGTACCCAGTGAAAAAGGGCACCGAGTACCCTTCGATATCCTGCAGATAATGGCATTTTCCACTAAGTAATTGCAATGAACCGTGTGAGCTTTGCAAAAAAAGAATATGGCGGTCGGGGAGGCAGCTGAGAGACAAGGAAGCACTTGTTTTACAACTGTGTCCTTGAAGAAGAACTTAGAGACTGATAAGAATATCCTGCCCCAGAAGATGCCAAAAGCTGGGCGATAAAGTGTGAAGTCAGTCAAAATTGTAGTAACAGGTGAAAGGTAAAGGCGGCAGTGGGAGATCACGACCACCAAGATATGGATTTGATGGATGGACTATTTGGTGGATCAGGAATTGGTTGGATGGTCACATCCAGAAGGTAGTGGTCAATGGCCCAAATGTCCAGATGGCGATTGGTGACAAGTGCTGTCCCTCAGGGGTCCGTATTGACCAGTACTGTTTAATATTTTCATCAATGGCATAGACAGTGGGATCAAGTGCAACCTCAGCAAGTTTGCAGACAACACCAACTGAGTGGTGTGGTTGACACAGTTGAGGGACAGGATGCCACCCAGAGGGGCCTGAACAAGCTTGAGAAGTGGTCCCATGTGAACAACATGAGGTCAGCAGCGCCAGGTGCAAGGTGCTGCACATGGGTCAGGGCAACCCCCAGTATCAATACAGGCTGGGGGATGAAAGAATTGAGAGCAGCCCTGTGGTGAAGGTAAATGACAAACTGGTCATGAGTTGGCAATGTGCACTCACAGCCCAGAAAGCCAACCATATCCTGGACTGCACCAAAAGAAGCGTGGCCAGCAGGTCTAGGGACATGATTCTACTCCTTAGCTCCACTCTGGTGAGACCCCACCTGGAGTTCTGTGTTCAGCTCTGGAAAAAGGACATGGACCTGTTGGAGCAGGTCCAGAAGGGGGCCACAAAAATTATCTGAGGGATGCAACAGCTTTTCTATAGGGAAAGACTGAGAGAGTTGGGGTTGTTCAGCCTGGAGGAAAGGAGGCTTTGGGGAGACCTTATTGTGGCCTTTCAGTACTTAAAGGGGGTTTATAAGAAAGATGGGGACAGAGTTTTCAGTAGGGCCTTTTGCAATAAGACAAGGCGTAATGATTTTAAACTAAAAGAGGGTAGATTCAGACTAGATAAAAGGAAGAAATTTTTTAATATGGGGGTGGTAAAACACTGGAATAGGTTGCCCAGAGAGGTGGTAGGTGCCCCCTCCCTGGAAACATTCAAGGTCAGGTTGGACGGGGCTTTGAGCAACCTGATCTAGTTGAAGATGTCGCTGATCATTGGAGATGAGTCCAATGAGTTCTCTCTGTCCATGAGGTCATCTACAGCTGCCTACGTTGTGTAAATGCCTGTGAGTAGTAACTTGCAACTGTTCAGCCATCGTGTTCGAAGAAAATTTTTTGTAATTCTATGATTCATAGCTGCAGGATATGGGTAATTTCCCACTTTTGACCAGCAGTTGTGGAAGCAAATTTCAATTTGATTTGTGTTTAGTTTGTGTACAGCCATAATAGTGATACACATGAGTACTCAAAAAATTCATAATGGCTTTGCTTCAGATTTATCTGTACAATGATGAGGATGTCGTTTCCATCATTTCGGTTAATAGCTGTCAAGTACATTATATGCAAATATGACAGTCATCATTCAGGAACAAAATGTAGTTCACTGTGAACTGAAGAAGGTGTTATGCACTTTTACCTTTATTTTTTTAATAGGAATTCATCCAGGGGTAGATATTAATTTAGGTTTTCTGCTCAAAGGAATCTTGGGCACTTTTTAAGAAGGTGCTTTACTGTTAAGTATGTGAACATATTATAGCTAATTTAAGCAACCTTAGGTGAATGTCCTTTTAAAAACTGTAAAAATGTCATTGCTAATGAGTAACAAGAGTTACTGTTGAGTTGTTAGCATAGTCAGAGAAGACCTGGAAGATTAGCATGCAGATGGTATCATATTCCTGATGAATTATAACAACTAGTTGGCTTGAATGTTTTCCTCTGCTGCTTGAAGTGAAATTACCTGACAGCAGGGGAAGGGACTAGGGCAAAGTCAGCTGATCATTAGCATTTTCCTCTGTGGTATTACCTATTTCAACTTCTATATCAATTATAAAACAGTTGTTCAATATAGCAACTCTATATTGCAAAACGTAAGGTGCACAATAGCTACACTTAAGGTTAATTAGAGACACATGGCTTGCTGGTCATCAGCTTGACAGAACCACTAAAGTAATTTCTGTGATTCATTCAAAGTGCAAGAATATTAGAGAACCCTATAGCTGGGATCTGAGAGAGGAGTGGAATTCCGGAATGCTTTGTATATCTGAGTGAAAATGCACTTTGCTGTGGAAAAGTGACCATTCCGTGATTTATTTTCTTACCCTTTCCATATAGGCATATCTCCACAAACCCTTATTACAGAGCCAATAAAAGCAGTTGTGAATGGACTTCACAAAATCTACACACAGTAGAAAAATGACTTGTACTGTTTCATACGTATACATGATATTCATGATATACATGATATTCATACATGCTATTCACCATTTATATTTTAGATCAGGGTGCTCCATTTGTTGATACATATCTTTTAGACAGAAAATTGTACTACCTACCTAGACTAGTGTTGTTTTCCCTCAAAATCTAAATATGAAAATGAAAACTACTTTTAATGGAGTCACAAATTACACTCCAATTGGGAATACTGGCATCATGGGAAATCAATAATAAGAGACAAATGAGACCTATTAAAACTTTTCAATTTTTAATGTAATTATTATTTTATTAGAATTATTTAGTTATTTTTAAAGTATAAACAGGTCCAGCACCTGACCATCTCTTGCACCATTTACTTCAGAAGACATGTAAAATATGTGGTTATGCAGTGATTTATCAGAAGAACAAATCAAGAGGATTATTTTCCTCAGTCACTGGAAGGAGTTTCAAGACCTTTAACCCTTTTACTCAGAATTGACAATTCCATGTTTATGTCCTTTTAAACTTACTTCTAACTGTTTTGGGATATTTTTAGCTTAAGGGAGCCCTGTAGCAGGGAATTCTACTGCTTAACCATTTTACAAAAAAACATACTGTGTAAGTAACTTTACATTCCTACTTGAAAATTACAGGGATTTAAGAATCTCAGAAATTATGATACTGATACATTTGGCAAGACAGAGGGCTTGTGTAATAGGGACTGCCAGTGCACTGTGCAGTAAGACATGCATTAGCAAGCATGCAATCCATAATTGTAAAGTGATCACCTTAAAGTGAATGGCTAGATTATCAGCTGTGTTGGGCAACTGCAGCTTCCTTTGATATCACCAGAGAAAAGGCAAGTCAATGCTTTCCATCCCATTCAACTCCCATGAGTACCACAAATGCTCAGGACCCATTGAGACAAGGGTATTGGTGGTAGATAAAACCTAATTTTAGGCATATACAATTAAAACAACATCCACAACCTGTATTTAAATTGAAGGTCTGGAACCCTAACCATCCTTTTGCTGATTTAATTAAAATAGTCATTACTTTCTGCATAGTTACATATTATTTCATTAAGCATAAGACACGGGTGTTAGCTGAATATTTCTATTATTAAGGAGCTTATCTATTCAGAACATAACATATATTCTGCCAAGTCTGTGGGACAATATTCTAAGTAAGCCCATTATTATGGTCTCAGAGTGATCCGTTAGGAGGATTAAGGGACCAAGACACCTATTTGTAAGTCAAAACGTTATATACTTTAATTCTGAAGAGGGATGTTAGCATCAAGGAGAACGCATACACAGGCAACAGGGGAAATCTTGCTGGCTCACAGCAGTACTTAAAGAAATTTCAACCACTGTTTAGCGGCTCAGAACTCATTTAGCTCATTTCCAATGGAAAATGGGTTAGAAGAAAGTTTCAGTAAATTCTTGTGTCTTCAATTACTCTGTAAAGAAATAACACATTCATCAATGCTTCAGGTATGCAGCAAGATTGACATTGATGCCATATTTCCAAGAGACTCATGTCTGTCACTGTGCTAGGCCTTTGCATGTGTTCACATCTTGGGATCATTTGAGAATCAAAGGAAAAGAAACTTTATTGTGAAAATTGCCACATTATCAAAATACAGTTTCATCAAGTGAGATCCCAGTTACAACAAATAAAAGACACTTCTAATTATTACTGTTCTGAGTTTTAAAATTGTCTCTACTATATACATATATGCATATGTCCTGTCTTCTCTATGAATTTTAGTAGTAGAAATTGATTATAATTTTTTAAAAAAAGGTTAAAATGCGGAGGAATCCTTTTCAGCAGGAAGTGGCAAGTTAGTTACTGGTGCCAGCACTAGAAACTTCAATGCAAGAATTCAAACTTCAACAGAAAAAAGGAAGATCGTGTTTGACCTTTATCAACACAGATCCCACTTCATTTAAGCTGAGCCCCAGATTAATTGACTGTCTACACATGAGGGATGGAAATCAAAACGCAGCCTTAACTGAAGTGGGTGCTGCTTTCTCACTTCATATTATAACAATCATTCAACCACAAATAGCTCCAGTTCAGCAGTTTGCAGGACCTTGTATAATTTAATAGATGAAATAAATAATACAGGAGAATCAAGCTGAAGTAAAGAAAAAGGCCACCAAGGCACAAAGTACTTACTTAAACCTGAATTTGCTCGAGAAACAGAAAATGTGAAAATAAAAAATTCCAATGTATATAGTTGCAAACCAGATGTTTTCGGTATTGGAATTTCAGCTAGCATTGCCCTTATCCAGTCAAATCTATGTTGCTGGTGCTACTGTTCCTCTGCTTCTCTGGTGTGAAGCAAATGTTCACTGAGCCATAGCTTGGCCTCAAGCTTACTTCTAGGGTAGTAGAAGAGCCATCCTTGCTGCGTTGACTTGTCTATATCCCTGACCTTACATATAGCATATGTCACCAATTAAGAAAGAAGAATTAATTTCTCACTTTTTTATACTTTTAGTAAAATAATAGAATATGAACTATAACAGTGGTTTAAGCTGTTTGAAAGGGCCTAGACTTTGGAGGATTCACAGCACTTCACTTTGAATGACAGATTCACCCATTACCAGCCACTGTAGAGCAGTGCTTCAAAGCTTCCTGCAACAGGGATGGTCATAGCTGCTTCCTCTGCTTGCCCCTTGACCCAGATTTCCCAGGGCAGTGTCCCATTCAGGAAGTAACTAGCTCCAGTTTTCAGTTTGTAGTACACGATCATATAAATACCTTGCAGTAGTATATCTTCAGCTTATTTTCTGGAACATTAATATCATTCTATAAATTGATTGTTATTTTGAATCTCCCCTTTCAGTTTGAAGAAAAGGGCTCTAAAAATATTTACCAGATAAAAGCTATCTCCAGTAGCTAGTGATTAGCAAAATAGCATTTTAAAGAGCCAAACTAATTAATGACAATGAATGTATAAACTCACAGCACAATTAATAAGTATACCCATATAAGTTACAGGTACAGAGAAGTTTTAAGTTCTGGTCGTATAGCCTATTATATCTTTTTCTAAAAAACTTAGAAGTTAAGAATATGTGCCTCCAGTACAGAGTGCCTTAAACTTTAGCAGAATCCACTGTGAAGCTTGCAGCTCTGTTTATAACTGTATCATATTTCACAGTTCCCCCTTGGGTGATGTAAGGGACTAGAAACTTGTCTCAACATTGTTGGCAGGACAGTTTAACTACCGAAGCCTAATCACCATGGCAACTGAGTGGGAGAGTTTAATCATCACAGCGACAGCATGAGTTCTACCCAACAGGAATGTGTGTGTCCTGTTGTCTCGGAGCACATGTCCTCTGAGCATGCACCTAGGCCCAGCATATAGTGACAGCACATAGTGGGGGATTTGGACCCTCTAGAACTTTCAAGGACCCTCTAGTGACAGTACCGGGCATGCGCCCCACCGCCGAGTGGGAGGCATGAGTATGCAGAACAGTTATTGACTATCCAAGAGGACAACGCTCTAAAAAAGGAAAACCAGCGGAGACCATGAGGAGCGTCTGGGACATTCACCTGCTGGATCTGAAGATATATCAGACTGATGGGGCACTGCAGATCCGTGGTGGTAGCTATCGCAATACTCTCTCTCCCTTTCTCACTTTTTTCTCTCTTTCTCTCCTTTTCTTTTACATACTTGTGGTTGGCCAAATAAGGTGACTTGGCACTTGACTCCATTTTAAGTCTTAATTCTGTGTCCAAGAATGTAAAAGCAACCTAGCCACAATAAAATATTTGAGTGAATCAGAAGTTAAGCCCAGCTGCCCCCAACCTCCCAGAGCTACCTGAGGCTGGCTGGAGAGCAAGGGGGTTTAACTTCTGCCAAACTGTTCAACCCAACAGTGGACTGTGACAGGTATTTGGTTCTCCTTCATGGTTCTTTCACATTTTTTTGTATAATTTGAATATGAAACCTCAGATTTTGCCTTCAGAACTCCAGAAAAGATTAAAGAAACAAAGCAGTCCTAGAACTACTAAAATGTATGTGTATTTTAGTCAGTTTAGAAACCTTTTTCTACACAGAACTGGAGTTCTCTAAAAATTTTCACAGATATACTGGGAGAGAAAGGAAAAGCAGACATTTTGCACAGCATGTTCCCCTTCCCTACTTAACAGTTCACATATAGTCATGTAATAAATACTGCAGCATCATCAGCTCTGCTCCGTGTTGCGTCCTCTTCAAAAAGCAGGTGAATAATGGTTGCGCTTTTTCCATGGATTAAAAGTACCATTTCAAGCATCCAGTTAGAAGTATGTATTCTCCTTCATGGCCTCCCAAGACGAGAAATGGAGGGGAGTAAACAAAACCAGATAATTGTATGTGTAACCCCTTTCAAACAAATGAAGTACTCTGTTCCCAAAGTGATGGCACTATGGCCTTTCCTTCCTGAGCAAAAAGGGGACAATTTAAAAAGCATGTCTCTATTTCCAAGTGAAGTAGCTTTTGTGAATATAAGCAGGGAGTCTCATGCCCATTTGGCATACAAAACATGTTTGCAAAGGATTCCCTTTTCCTGTAGCAATTTCAATCTTTTGTTCTCTCTGCTAGCATGGATGTACATTTTACGTCACAGTAAACCTGACTTGGCTCCAAGTCCCTGAGGATCCAAAGAACTGAAGCCAGTATTTTGTGCAAACCAATATAATTTGTAGGCTACGCCCTCAGGACTTTCCCTGAAGACACTAATACTTCCCCTTGGTGGAAGCATAAGCCAACATGTCCTGAAAACTATAGAGGCATAATTTCAAGTGCTGTCAGCTGAACATCTCATTGACTGCATGAGGAGGCTAGTATGGACCTTTCTAAGCATCTGTGTGTGGTCTGTAATTGTCTTCCTCACCATCCTCCCTCCAATAGGCTTAAATCCCTCTCCCCGCTCCCACCGAATTCCAGATGCTGACTGTATTTTCTTTTTATCATTGAGAGCTCATTAATACATCTGCAGTGTTATTTAGCCCATTGTCCACAAGCCACAAGTTACTTACGGTGCAGGAGAAGTTAATCCATACAAATATTGCAATCAGAGGAATAGCAAGTGCCCTTCCTGAAGGAGTTGGGAGTTAATTCATGAGTGCTATGGGTATCTTCTGGCATCCCAGCACAAGTGTCACTTTTTTTTTTTTTTGTATTCTGCACTTAGTTGTTCCTATTTTTGAGATAAAACACAATTTATAGAGTAATAACTTTTTATTTACACACATGACACACAGCAGTGCTCAGCTGTCTTGCCTGCTGCTTAACAGTAGAGGTGTACAGTTCTCTGTGTGTATTTTTAAAAGGTTAGATGATCTATCAGTTAAAAACTTTGAAGAATGCAGGTGTAAGGGAATGAAATTTAGCTGCCGTGGTGTGAGGTTTCCAGCTCTGAATAAGTTAGACCTTGTATATTCTTGTATAATTATGTCGATATATTCCTGAGCAGTTTTCCAGTGCAATATGCTGCACTGGGGTGAAGCAGAGCATTTGCTGGTACAACCATCTCTAAGATAGACAAAGCTCTCCTCTCACTGTCAGGCTTCTCAGGAAATGCACATCAGCAGAACTGCTATGCCTGAGTGCAGTAAACAGTCTGACTGCTAAGTGGAAACACACCGCAGAAAACATCCCACAGCATAAGATCATGTTTGTTAACAATTTTTGAATAATTTGTAAGGTTCCTTCACATTAACCTTGATTTACACGATTGTCTTCACTGCCTCTTGCACAGGCTTTTCCCATATGGAGCCAATTAGTCTACTTGAGAGACATACATTCTTAAAGAAAAATGGAATTTTTAATCTTGAAAGAAATAAGAATATTTTGCCGTTTCTAAGAATACTGAAGCTCTTTAGAGTATGAGGTAACCAAACTTGCAGCATTCCTGTGAAGTTGCTTAGTATTACTTCCTTTTAAAGGATGAGGAGAGCAAGAAACAGAATTGGTTTAGTGTTTTTTGAAAGTTTATGGTTAGATAAGGCCCAGAAGCTTTGATCCTTGATTCTCAGCACTACCCTCTGGACTCTGCATTTATTTGTCATTGTAATATGTATTCTCGTAAATAGAAGGACTGTATTAAATACATAAAACTCGTGACTGTTTTTGGCTTTTAAAAAGGTTTTATTTCGTTGCTTGGAATTGATTTTATGTGGTGCAGCCAGAAAAACCAACTAAAAAGATGAGAGCCAAACAGTTGCATGGCAGGGAGTCCTTAACCATGAGAGACATGTGAAAGGACTGTCAGGAAGACAGCTGACATCACTGTATTTTGAAAGCATCTGTTTCTGAAGCACATATTTATAATCCATGTAATTACTCTACCAGTGTCCCATTTGGCCTCTAGCAGTAGTCTTTAAGATTTCCACTTCCTGCATAGACTTCAGTAATGGATATAGAAAAAACACATGACATGACTCTCGCAGATTAAACTTTCTATTGTCAAACAAAGTATCTGTCTGGATTTTTGCTCCTCTACATATAAATCTCTACTAGTGCATCATTATTTTAGAGATAGATGCTTTAGACAGAAAAATATATCAGATATTACCTCTGACATTTTCAAAAGCAGCATAAGGAATCAGTATACTAAAATGCCATATGCACCCTTTAAACTATATACCTATACGAAAATCCACAATGTTTAATCAGGAAAAAGTATACAACAGTTAGATATGTGTAATAGGTAACAGAGAAGAGTAGCACAGCCTTCCTTACACAAAAAGCTTAGCAAAAACTCCGTAAATGTACTTAAATATATCAATTGCTCTGAAGCACCAAATATAAAATCTTGGTGTCAGGAAGATGGTATAAAACATTCAGATTGGTATCCATCAAAAAATTAAAATTGTTTAATTCAATATAAAAATTAAAACAGAAAAAAATCTGGGGAAATATGGGTAGAATCCAAATACCCATATTAGTCAAACTGAAGGAAGAATAATTCAGTTCCTTTCCAACAGCAGTGGTGAATTACAGGTAAAAAAGTTTGCATCCAGTGTATTTTTCTTTTCCAGGTTTTTAATCTATACTATATTTCTTTAAACACACTGACAGATTTCTATTCTTGAGTCTGGAGGAACTACCTTCTACTTACCTTGATTTAGAAACACTTTTCATTTTTTGTAGTGTTTTTTTTAGGAACTTGGAAATAAAATGCATTTCATGTGTTTCCTTACAAACACTGTCATGAACAAGCAGCACTGGGGATTCACACTGCTCAGAGTGCTTAGACTTTGTCATATGGACAAAACAACACTTCTTTTTCACTTATTCAGCAATGAGTTGAAGGTATTCATTTTAATTCTAAAAGTTCAAAGGACAGGTTTTTCTGTGATACTTCTGAAGTTTGTAAAATTGTTTGAGGTCTTTTTAATATACTGAAGACTAAAATGGAAGCTTTAGATGCAAGCAATGTTAATTTTCATTAGCTTGCAGATGAAATTCATTATGCCTGAATCCAATAAATATTTTACATATGTTATTTGCTATAAAGAATAAAACCAAAAACATGCTGGATTTTATAGAAATTCTACCTATTACCTCAGGAATCGTGTTACGAAACAGTTGTTCAATCCTTTCTTTACATTTTAGTGTAGTGGAAGGAAAATTATATTTATTTGCAGGATGTTCAATGCAGGATGCTGAAGACTGTCTTCCAGGAACTACAGAAGTTCAAAGTGAATGTTGTTTATAGTTTAACAAAGGCAATGCCAAATGCAAGCGGCTGGGCGCTTTTTTTTCTTTTTCTTTACAAATACAGCATTTTTCAGTGCTGTTTTTGTAATGCAAACTGGTGGTTAGAATTGTCAGCTATTCAGCTTGTGACCCAGTAGAACTCCCTATATCTTTATCACCTCCAAAAACATCAAAGTTATAAGTGTTATATTGATACATATTAGAATATCCTATACTAAAGTAATATATTAAATACTTATAATGCATGTTATGCTACATGGCAAAAAATCTACCAAGTGCCCTAGAATACCATTGCTTTACAAATATAAAAACTTAACAAAATCAATTTTGGATTCTGAAAGTATAGCGTATTTTTTACAGCATTTTTTTCCATAAAGAGAATTAATTCACGCACATTAGCTACCAGACTTCAGCCAGCTCTACAGAGGTAGTGTGTTACATGGTGTTTTAATAGAAGGAAGATGAATATAGAATAAGAATGTCATAGCTGCTGCTGTAATTCTAGAGCTTATTTCCAAAGAAGCATAAAGATCTGACTGGAATACAGCTAACTTAGGAGTGCCTCTTTTACATATCTCCGCTGAAGGCAGCTTGGCTCAGTGAGTAAGGTTCTTTGCTGTGAGGTTTCCAAATAAAAAGCTAATTCTGTCCCAAATGTCACTTCTCAATATACAGCATCTCAGGTCCCACTTCAGACTTCTTAGCTCCGCAGAGGGACATAGCGTGGAACAGTGAGCAGAACATAGACTCAGAACAGGTCCTTTCAACAGTATCCTTTTCAGTGTTCATGTAAAAAGAGGAATTTTTATAAATACACATTGAAAAGTGTTCCCAGGCATTCCAGCATGTAGATGTTAGTGGGAGAAATATCTTAATAATTTCCAAAGTATTGCCACCAACATCAGAATAAACTCAATATATTTTGAAGTTTCCCTTTCCTTCGTCAAGTCCCATGAAAAAAACACTGAGATACTAAATACTAATATGTGATCTAGGGACAGGACATTTCTATGGGATAGAGAATACTCTGGCAGAACAAGCATGTGAACCTGAGTGGTCCATAGCTGAGGTACTTACCCACCTACTAAACTGTAGATTTATTCACTCTCTTCCTGCCTCTAATTCTCTGGTTTTAGGTCAATTAATATAAATGCCACAACTCTATTCAAGAGATCTGTCTTAGAGCTTATAAAAAGTGCCTTATAGAAAGGCACATACAAACAAAATACATAAAAGTGACACATTTTTATATTTCCTGAAATAATGGGAAACGGAAAGGTAAAACAGCTCCAGCAGGTACGGTGACATTGAATCAGACAACTTCTTATCTGACATTATGGGCTGCTTCATTCATATAACAGTTATGGATAAGATCCAGCTCCAGCCAATGCTCCACTGACTCCCGTGGATCTGGCTTGAGAAAGGAAGAGAAAGGTCACTGCAGATCGGTGTTGTTGAGCAGGCAGTCACAAGACAAGCGGAGGGATATTCATCACCAAAGCAACTGTGAACAGGAAATAGCGAGAGAAGGGCCAGAGGGCAAAATCTGACTGTTACATGATGTGTTTTGTGTGTGAATAGGGTGGAGCATGGGAACTTTGTAACTAATGTAAGGGTAATTCCTACAGAGAACTTCTTTTTCTTCTCAATTTTCCTGGGTTCCTAATGGATGAATGACTTGTTATTACATATAGCTGGGTAAGACCTACTTGGTCTAGGTTACTTCCTGTTGCCATGGTGATTACAAGTGTTGGTTGTGTTTACTCCTCTGATCATGAGGAACATTAAAATTTTCCATCTTTTTATGCTGATTTTTTTATATTACATGAACAGTGTGAGAACATATTTTTCAGCAATAGAGCAGTATGGATGCTTAGGCTGACAGAACACCTCGTGTACATTAAGCAATTCTGTCATACCATGAACGCAACATACAAGCTTCTGGTACTGCAGAAAGAGCTGTCCAAGTTTTTTGATTGACCATGTTTGTAATTTCTAGTGGAGTGCACAACCTGCAGGGTGTTTAGCCAGCAACTTTAACCAGGTCCATTAGAACTAACTCAGAATCTTATTTTCTCTAATGTTGATCCAGATTTGAATTGGTGCTTCACACTGATGAGAAAAAGTGGATTGCCTCACTTTGGTTTTGGGTAGATGGGGGGAAACATGAGTAACTTAATTTGCATTTCCGTCTTATTACTGCTTAAGATATATCTGCTGTCAGGGTTTTACATCAGTCTTTGAGTATAAGAATTTTGCTAGTATTGTTCATGCAAGGTGACATTTTGTACATTTCTGTTTAGATCCTTTGCTTGGCTTTCCTTGAGGTTTTTTTTTTAACTAATTATTATTCTGAGACAGAACAGCATGGATAAAATCTATCAGTTCCAAAGAGATGACATAAAATTATGAAGTTCAATCAACTTGATAGATGACTTGTCACTATAGTTGTCTGTGAAGAAATAATAGGGGATTAAGTTCAGGTCTCAGCCAGTATTAGACATATGTCCAAAAATCTGCATTTCTGAGGAAGGACAGATAGACCGGTCAGGACTCTACAGTCATTTGCTGGGATCGCAGGAATAGCATTATTGTGCAAATGCCATGCACTTCTGCCTGACCAGACTGATGTTTTCACTGCATAGAGTGTTTGTGTCTAAAAGGAACTGCGGGATTTAAAGTTGGTTGTAGGCGTATGAGAAATCACTGCCTTTGCTTGATACAAGCTTATTGCCAGCCCTGTTAAAGAATAGATATTGTAAATGCGTTCATTTTAAGCAAAGGGCTATACCTCTGGGCTTGATTTTTCAAATGATCTGTAAGACACAATATTATGGGTTGGTTTAGATATGTTTATCTAAAACTTGCTTCTTTTTGTGACCTAAATGCAAGCTGTAACTGTATTACTACATTTCTTTGTTCAATTGCTTCTCTCCAAAACTAATTCAAGGTTAAAGCTGTATGAGGAACTAAAATAAGAGATCTTAAGCTTTCATGTCTTTATTTATTACAATGTCTGTTCAAATCTTACTGCTTAATATTGCTTAAAATGGCTTTTGATTTCTTTCCAGTCAGCCAAATCTCCTGCCTGCAGCTTAAATGTCCTAAAGTCTTATAATTTCTTTGCTTCTTTTTTTCTCTCCCTAGCACTTACCTCCAAACACTTACACCATCACAGAATCATCTGTGTTGCCCTGTCCATTTTACTTCACTCCTTTTGTCATGTAGCTGGTTTCCTCTGCTTCACTATGCCAAGCAGAAGTGTCTTTACTATTTTTCCTAGACATTTTGCAACACCACACTGCTACTTTCTACTATTTTTTCCTATTGCCTCATTTGTCAATTGTTAATATCATCAATAACTGCTCCTTTATCTCCTTGTCATATGATGTGTCTGCTGCTCCTTCCATTTTTTTTCTCTTCCTAGCCTGATCTAGAAGATACTAGGCTTTTCCCCTCAGTGATTCCACTAGACCACTGAAGGTAAGGGCGTCTCTAAGTAAGTTGTCGTGAATAAAACTCAAGATAAGTTGTTATGGAATAATTAATACATTTGTATTATCATTGAAAAATATTAATGCATTTATTATCACATATTCAAATACAATCAGCTGCTTCCTCTTTTTCTATTACCTCTCCTTCTGTCCCATCCATACTCTCCCCATCTTTCTCACCAAATACACGTACTCACTGCAGGTTGTATTCTTAGGCTGTGGTTCTGTTGTCATGAAAGACCCTCAACACTACCAATGCATATTTTCTTTCAGGGTCAGGGCCATTGTTTTAGACTTCTTGCTCACTCTCCTTTTCTGTGGTGCAGCAGAATTATCTTCTTTCTGAGACGCAGAAGTAGTCATCCAGAGCAACAGATAACCAAAACATGCATGATACTATGTTAGGGGTTTTTGCCCCAAAAAAATAAATGTATCATTGAATCTTAGCATTGGAGGTAGGAAAGGACTTCTAGTGATCACCTACCTCAGTGCCACTGACTCAGAGAAGGGTGAGCTATACCAGGTTGCTCCGGACCATGTCTAGTCGGGTTGTGAATATCTCCACGGATGGAAATTCCTCAACCTTTCTGGGCAACCATTTCCGGGCAACCATTTCCAGTGTTTGACCACCCTCACAGGAAAAAGTTTCCTCTTGTTTTCTGACAGAATGTTGTAATATTTTTACACTTTGTAGGATGTTTAAAACACTACTCCCAACAGTATTTAGTTTTGAAAATTATAATAACCTGCTTCTCTTCAGACTCCCCTCAATACTTGTGCACACAGCAAAAGAAAAGTAACTAGACCATAACCTCTTTCTCCAGCCTCTCTGCACCTCCAGTGAAAGTGGTTAGGAATCTATGGCTAACAAACAATGCTATGAGGAAAGCAAGCCAGCAGGAGATGACTAATATTAAAAAAAAAAAAACCAAAAACACCAACCAGTAAAACCATACACACACACAAAACATATAGGAAATTAATTTGGATACAAACGAGAGCTCTGCACACATAGGCAAGAAATTCTGAGTAGCTTAAACGTGCATGCCATTCACTGTCAAAAAGGCTGACACAGTAGATTGATTTTGTCTTCAGTAAAAGCAAGTGTGTATCATTGAACCAAACTCAATGGAATTCTTTCTGGATACACCAGTCCTGTTCGCCTCCCATTCCAAAATGTTGAAAGCAGAGGGGGGTGGGGTTTATATCTACTTCTGTTCTTACTTTGTTTTTTTCCTAACACACCAGGAGATAAAAACGCTATTAGCATCACACCTCAAACACTCAAGACACAGCTCTGCTGTGCTAGGGGAAAGTGTCTGTGTGTATTCTGGTATCCACTATGAGAAAGTGATTGATGATCTGTACGTGTTCAGTCAAGTAAATAAAGCCATCCTAAACTGCCTCTGTGTTTAGGAAACATGTCTCACAATGCTGAAACAATATATTTGAGTTTCAGGGTAAGTCTGTGCAACCTTCAGAAAAATTGCAATTGGAAAGTGAGAAGGTGTGTTTGCACACAAAGTATTGCATTAGATGAAGAATACCATTAAAAATCAGGCTTACAAACCTTTATGCATACGCTATATAAACATTAATTGCTTAGTAAGTTTCTTACCGCTTCCCATGAGATCAATACAACATAAGACTTAAGGACATACCTGTAAGTCCCCATCTTTCCATTCATACTATTTACCAAAACACATGTCTATGCACCTCAGAAAATAATCTAGATCTTACTCACAGGTTGCATTTAGTTGGATGGAAATTTTTTTGTTACCATTAAGTATAAGAAGACCAGTTGCACAGCTGGATAACTTTAGGGGCTTCTTTTGGTTTTGGTGAAATATTGGATCATATTGCATATAAGTATTGCTTTCTTAATGCTGCTAAAGTAATGACAATACCTTTTGGACTGTTAACATTCTTTCTGTGCTGTCATATAGAGTCCTCATTCTTCATTCAAATTTACAGCTCCTGCAGAGGGTACAAGTTATAATCAACTACCCTGCTGTTACTATGACTTTTGGTTTAAAATTCCATATTGTATTTCATACTACTAGTTAGACCTCTGTTAAAACCACTAGTTCAGCATGTGGTAGCAGATTAATGATGAATTATTTTAAGACTACCATAGTTGAGAATAAGGAATTATTTGATTCAAAGTTTTGAAGTAAGTGAGCTCAAAAATGAAGAATTTACCAACTAATTTCACCTTCAAGCTGAAATTCAAGCTCCAAGCACCATATATATGGTACAATTCTGTACTTTTTCCAAAATTTTCACTGGAAAAATGCCACTTTTTTTAAACGTTTAAACACATAGAAAGAATACATTCTTATTTTTAGGCTGACATGATAATTCAAGATGCATACTTGAGAAGCATTTCTTTGGAAACAAATAGGATACACCATTGTTATTAAAATGATCCTAATTTAAAAAGTCCCTTAACTGACCTGAGACATTTATATTCTAGAGAATAAGATGAAATGAAGTCCAAATAGCAAATTATTTGACAGAGGTATTACATGGATGCATAAGACCTAAGGTAAAAAAAACATTCTTCTGCAAGTATTTCTGCAATTTAAGTGACAGGAAATACTTAATTGTCCTCAACAGACAAGCATGTCAAAGTCAGAAAACTGAAAGAAGAAATTTTCAGTGCTGCTTTAAATGCAAATCGCAAAGCAGCTTCATTTTTTGTCATTAGTGCTGCCTCCATAAGGCAGTTCTTACATAACACCATTTGTGAAGGCTGCAAAATTTTTTGCTCTCATAGGATAAGAAATAACACTTTCATTATTAACATTCTGCAGTGCACTTCTTATGAGAAATATGTAAGTGATAAATGTGCAGTCAGTGTAGAAAACATTATAAATGACAGTACAACAAAACACAAAATGACAAATTAAAGGTTACTATGTATGGTGTTTCAAAGGGTAAAAATCTTTATTCATTCCTCAAGCAGCATCCTTGCAGGTTTACTTTCACAGTGAGGCTTTCATACAATTTAAAATTAAAGACTAAACCCCATTAAGCATGACAAAATATGTACAACTTAATGCTCCTAAGCCTGCAATTCAGTTGGAGAAATGCTGGGAAAATTATCTTTCATCACCTACTGCCATGAGAAAATGCCTGGAAGAGCAGAGCAAGATTCTTCAGGCTCTAAAGTAAATTTGAAATGAGGATGGAATTTGCAGTCTTTGTAGTGTTTTTTGGAAGCCTCATCAAGATGTTTTGAGTTTTTATTTCATTCTCTTGGTGTGTCAATAGATGTAGTAATAAATATGACAACCATTTTTTAAAGTTTCATCAGACATAGGTCTTTTAAGTTTTGTTTAAGAGAATTTGGGAGCTTGAAAGCAATGGGACTGTCTCATTTGTCTAGGAAGTGGGCAGTATGTGGATAGTGTTAGTACAGGTAAATACGTACGTATTCCATCAGTGGTCAAACTCATTGCGAGCTCTATCATTTGCACATTTTGCACAACCTAGTGAAGGTATACCCATGCTAGCAGCTTGGCTTCTCTAGAACAGAGTCTTGAAAAAATGGGAATAATAACTGGCAGCAAGTGTTTCTGTTTATTTCTTTTCTGTGGAGAAACCGAGTGATTGCCAGTAATGAAAGGCAGATCCTTGGCTAACAAACGCTTGCTGTCAGTCACTATGGTCTTTTCTCACTTTCCCACCTCGAAGGAACTGAGCTTACGGACAGCTTTCAGAAAGTTAAACTGCTGCTGCTGCTGCTTTCTGTCTCCTACCACCTAACACCGGATGACTTGCCTGAGGGTCTTGACCTGTCATTTGAGGATTATAGTCTATAGAAACAAGTTAAGCATCATTATGATGATTAAAATCACTGTCTAATCATTGTGATGATTAAAATCACAGAATCTGAAATGTTTGTTTCTTTCAGTGAACTGTACAAATTTTAAAACATTCCTACACACAGATGCACACAAATATTTCACGCAGATCTAGTGATTTTAAGGTCAATTATCACTTCTCATTATGACATGCTTTATAACTCTGCCAAGCGAAATCATTACAGCTTCTGTTTTACAAGCCATGTCTCTCTCCCCTAATGCTGGCTATTTCATTTTGTCTGGGATTCGAAATTCTGGCAAAATTTTGGCAAACATCCTTTTTAGAAAGCTTAAGTTTAGGAAATAACAGAAAATTTTGTGGAGAGTCTTTCATGGGTCACATAACCCAACCATTACAGGCTTGGGGAGGAGTGGCTGGAGAGCTGCCTGGCGTAAAAGGACCTGGGGGCGCTGGCTGACAGCTGGCTGAACATGAGCCAGCAGCATGCCCAGGTGGCCAAGAAGGCCAATAGCATCCTGCCTTGTGTCAGGAATAGTGTGGCCAGCAGGAGCAGGGCAGAGATCGTGCCCCTGTACTCGGCACTGGTGAGGCTGCACCCCCAATACTGTCTTCAGTTTTGGGCCCCCCACTACAAGGACACTGAGGTGCTGGAGCGTGTCTAGAGAAAAGCAACAAAGCTGGTGGGTCTAGAGAATCCTAGAATCTTATGAGGAGCGGCTGAGGGAACTGGGATTGTTTACTCTGGATGAGGCTGAGGGGAGACCTTATCTCCCTCTACAACTACCTGAAAGGAGGTTGTAGCAAGGTGGGTGTCGGTCTCTTGTCCCGACTACCAAATGGTAGGACAAGAGGAAATGGCCTCAAGTTATGCCAGGGGAAGTTATATGGGATCTTAGGAAAAATTTTGTCACTCATTGGATCAGGCTGCCCAGGGAAGTGGTTGAGTCACCATCCCTGGAGGTATTTAAAAGATTTGTATGTGTGGTGTTAGGGACATGGTTTAGAGGTGGACCTGGCAGTGTTAGGTTAATGGTTTTACTCAATGGTCTTAAGAGTCTTTTCCAACCTAAATGGTTCTATGATTTAAGGTTTGCCTACCTGTTTTATGTTCTTAATCTCCCCTTTCACAATCTTTTGAGTTGTGAAGGAGGAAGACACTTCAGCGCAATTCAGTGTTCTGAAGGCTCAGTACTGGTGCTAAAAAACACAGGAGTATCTCAGCTTCCTTTAGTGCTTGTCCAGACAGAGGCTGGCAAAATGACAGACTGTTACACTATTAGTTCAAGTACAGAGTTCTGTACAGAGATTTTTCAGATTTGAAGTCAACTGATGACCTGAATGGATATTACAGTCTTGTCCAATGGTATTTCTCTTTTTCCATTTTTTTTTCTCCCCCATGAGATGTGTAATGTTTATACAGTGCACTGAAAGAGGCAAAGATCTTGAGGATAAAAAAGTAGGCAACCATGAAGTTACAGACTGCATCAACGTACACGCTCAAGAGAACTAAATTAATCCCACTTACTTTCTGACTTTGCAATTTGTGTGGGGGAGGGGGCAGGGGAGATATTTCATTTACTTGTAGTTCAGTTTCCACAGGCAATAAAAAGTAGTTTTTAAATGGTTTAAGGGCCTGGGGGTGAGGCTGTTGACAATTTTGAGGGAATCTCCTCCCTTTCTGCAGTTTCTCCAAACACTTAAAACCAAGATCAAACACATGAACAATCTGTGGGTTACTGTCACCCCAAAAAAAACCCCATTTATTTAGCTTTTCCTGTTTTTACAATATTTAAACTTGCAGGAAACTAATAAGATCACAGGGGTTGAAGTGGAATATACAGACTTCCACTTCTGCTTTCCTGCATTATGTCAACACTATGCTGGCAATGACCATGATGTGTTAGTTTTATAATGCAATTATGTGAAACATATTTGGTGCTTGCCCTTCTTTTCACAGTGGAAGAAAACCACCTGTCTTAACAGTCTTGTTGCAGAAGCCAGGAACTGTGTAGAAGTACAGACTGACAGATTTTCTCATCCTATAAATACATATCCAAGTTTCTGGTAAGGCCTTTTGGTGAAATGATGTAGGGTATAGCCATGTGTATGTACGACAAAGCTGGCAGGGGTGGGGGTTGATTGAATTTATGAGTCCAGTTTGCCAATTGAACAATTCAGAGCTTTTCATTAATGCCAACGTCACGCTTAAGGAAAGAAAAACATTCAGGCTTTACCAGTTTACAACCAAGCCACTGCTGCCCCCAGGTGTCCATTAGGCACTGGCACATGAGCTGCGCTACAACCACAGGCTCTAAGAACAGGCAGGGATGGAACATGTAATCTGGTAGTGAAATCACACGCGTATCTGGCTTCATTCTTATCTCCGAGTCACAAAAAACAGCAGAAATTTTTTGCTGAGTTAGCTCTAGGGGGTGAACGGTCATTATTTAACTACTTCTGCAATTCCATTTAAAAGTCGTCTGAGTTGATGAGCTCTTCAAGTCTTTCCAATTAAATAGGTACAGCAACTATTAACAGTGTCTTCAAATATAGACAAGATCTCAATTAGTTTTCACAATAAGGCTGAAAGGACTGCTTTATTCCATTGTTTGGATTATTCGCGGCAAAGGACCAGCTCACACAGACGATAAAATTCTGACTCATTTTTAGTTCCTTTTAATCCATTATTCGGTTTATTACTTTATATGTAAATTCTGAGAAAATTCATTCAGTATTCAATTAATAAGTGCAAAATTTTGGGGGAAGATATGATGAATTCCATCTACTTAACACAGAAATTGAGTTTCAACTTTATAAACAAAACTTAACTCAATGAAGGCTTCAACAGTGTCTTGGTAATGGATTATGCCCCGAAGTCTAGATTTGTTCCTGCATGGCATCCAACAAGGAAAGTCAATTTTTTAAAAACCTTATATGACTTCAGTGTTTCATAAAAAGCTGGATCCTAAAATGTGTCTGCAGCCAAAACTGGCTCAGGAGAATACTGCTTATGTCATGGAGGCTAAAATCTGTAAACTTGTAGTAGATCACAAATTCACACCTCTCATTAGAAACAAAAAATAGGAACAAATCAAAAGGTTATTAATAAACAGCCTGACTTTGTATATCACTAAATATCCTAAAATATTTCATAGCAGGGAAATTCCCCCTGAAGTGAGTATTAAGCTAATCCATCTAGGCAAGCTTTCTAAATGTTAAGCCAGTCTTGGAAAATATTATAGGCAACTACCACTGGAGTATTTTCTCAGCTAAAAGTAAATGTTTCTCATTCAAACAAATCGCTACTACTTGTAAGTAAGTTTCCCAGCAATTAAATGTTTAATTAAATATGCAGGTCATCCTAGCCATCAAGATAGCATATGAATGTGTAAATAAACAAAAGTGCTTCTTCTCTTCATTTCATGCAAGGATCTATGACAAGAATTGTCCTGGAGAAATACTCACATTAATAAATATGATGATTAGAGGTCTTTTCTGCTTAATGTGAAGATTTAGACTCCTTGAAAAGTAAAGTTCACTGAGGCTCTTTGATAGTGGAAAAGCAAACAACTTTGGTGGTCCAGAAAAACAACTTGGTTGAACATATTTTTAAATTAAGGTTTTTCTAATATCAGTAAAATCAAATTATGTAGTGTGCACAATGATTTGTGGTGTGGATTCTTCTCTTTCTTTGCATTTTTGTTTGCAGAATCAAGGGAGTTTAGTCATGAAATTAATTTCATAACCATCTGTCATCCTCTGTCCTTTGTGGTTTCTGGTTTAAGCTAAATGTGTTTGCGACATTTGACAGAACCATAGGTGCTACAAGCTTTAGAATGACGCAGATGTGTTAATTGTACAGAAAAATTTTTCTTACCCATCTTGCTTTTACCTTTCAGTTTAATTCAGTGCCTAATGGACAGGTATGAATGTGGTTATACTATCATGATTAACAGAAGAAGCAAACATGATTCTTAAAAATGGGAATAATTGCACTTTATTTATAAATAGCAGATAAATAACTTTGGGCCATGTTTACCTCTGTCAGAAACAGACAGTCATTGCAGCACCCCACTTACACCAGGACTGAATTTATACACTTTGCAACTGAGCTACTGAAGTAATTTGAATATATATGGAATGCGAAATTTAAGAACATTGTGACTAGAGTTTTTCATGGCTATGATTCCAGCTGGAAAATCAAAACACTAATTAGCCATTTGCTGCAGTTTTTCAGAGCTGTAATTGTAATGGAAAAATATTTCTTATGCCTCCACCTTTATCATAAAAAGCTTTTCAGCAAAAATCACAAGGTGTGCTTTACGAAAGAGGTACACAAAGAATGGGTTGTCCTAAAGAATGTGTTCTGACCTTGGCTCTATATTTACAT
Organism: Phalacrocorax aristotelis; assembly: GCF_949628215.1. NCBI lineage: Eukaryota > Metazoa > Chordata > Aves > Suliformes > Phalacrocoracidae > Phalacrocorax > Phalacrocorax aristotelis. The sequence continues at coordinate 34,467,718 of NC_134311.1, read as the reverse complement.
TTCCATGACAAAGTATTATTCACTACTAATAAAACACAGGGGCTGGCATAGATGGTAAGTAGACTTAAATCCTCTCACCTTGATTAAATAGGCTTTGAAGAAAGGAGCTATGCAGGGTTGCAGCAAACAGTGTCCTACTGTGAAGGGCCTGGTGTGCAGCAGAGCTTCTCCATGACGGTTGCTGATGTAGCCTGATCAGGCATGAGCAACAGTTCAATGTACACAGTTACTTACTTGTGCACAAGAAAGTGGAATTAGTGAAAGAAAGTGGAATTAGTGAACATGTCATGTCATAGACTGCAAAACTGGGGGATAAGCATAATCTTTTTCTTCTATGTTCATGCAGTAGCCAGCATAATGTGGTCTTGGTCAAAAAAGAAAGGTCCTAGGTGATCGATACCCCACAATACAGATGAGAAATAATCATTATGATAGTACCATAATGAATTATTCCAATTCAATTACTGAGAGAAAAAGCCATGCTTTTGACTTCTAGGTTTGTTATAAAAACATGTTATAGAACAGACCTTAAGGGAATCTAATAAATTCTGTTACAAAATAGAACCCTAGGTTATTCAATTAAAGATTCTGCATGGTGCTATTATTTTCTTACCCAAGACTTTAAAAGCTCTTCAGAAGTCTTACAGACACTAAATATATGTTCAAATAGATGACTAGTCTGCCCATTTTGTAAACTGTGTTTCCTTCAGGGTTTTGAATAATTTTACGTGGAAATGGATATTATCCAGATGATACAAAGGAGATATGCCTTCATATCTGATTCAAGGAGGAATCTCATGATCTCTTACAAACTCATGCAGAGTGTGAACAATTCACTGAGCAATGCTAGGGAATAATACACACATTTCTTCCGTCTTATAATTAATATCTCTTTTATTTTTAATGCTACCTTTTCAAACTTGATGAAGGAGCTGAGGGGAAATGAAGTCACAGATACTATTAGAGAAGTCACTATGGCAATGTTAAAGAGACCAAGAGATAATGACCTTTATGTATATAACTTGAACAAGCCGTTTGTTTTCTTTTCATGTTTGTTCTTGTATTTTACTTACTTGTTATCCTTTTTTCTCAATCTAGTAATTAATGTATAATGAGAAGTGAACTTTTGCTACAGTAACTGGGACTAAGTATTGCATCGCCTCTGAACAGTGACATTCATTTGGTTGGGCCACTGAATCACTGAGTAATTTGGGTTGGGAGGGATCTCGGAAGGGCATCTGGTCCAACCCCAGTTCAAAGCATGGAAAGCTTGGATCAGGTTGCTCAGAGCCTTGTCCAGCTGTGTGTTGAATATCTCCGTGGACATATGTAGCACAGTCATTTGGGAACTATTTCAATGTTTCACTTCTTAGCTATTGTTTGCTTTGTGTTTATATTGTTTCTGACTTAACAAACCTTAACAAACTAATATTGCCATGTTTCTTGATAGTGGCTGTAAAAAGGGAGAACCTGGATGTTTTCTTGTATCTTATGCTTCATCAAATATTGTAAAAATGAAAAATTATCCTAACACAGTTACTGTCTATGTAGTTTCACACAATACTTTTGATTTTTTTTTGCAATGACACTTGTAAATACAATTCTCTCCTAGAGAATTAAATTCTCAATATGAAATCAAATCATTTACAATATTTTGTTATCTGACAAAAATGCACTTAAAATCCTTCTGATGGTGTGTTTGAAGTAATTAACACTGCAAATCAATGGAATGCCTGCTCTTTTCTCTTAAGATGTTAAAAGTCATTATAATCATGACTTATTTCTCTTACACCTGTGGAGAACTCCGGGACTTTGGAAAGGCCATGTTTTTTCAGCACAGAGACACTGTCCTCCAAGGACAACCATACAGGCATTTTCACTTGCATTCTGCAATTTAACATTTTACCATATATGATATTTTAGACTTTCTCATTAATGATTTGTCATTATATAAATTAAAACTTAGCATTTCTGTGTAGGAGTTACTCCATTTCTTCCACATATTGATGTCTGTCTTTCATTAGTTTTGTTTTCATTTTAAAATATATTTTTCAATCTTTTGAAACATTATTTTACAATCTGTCCTAGTTTCAGCTGGGGTAGGGTTAATTTCCTTTCTAGTAGCTGGTATAGTGCAGTGTTTTGGATTTAGTATGAGAATAATGTTGATAACACACACTGATTTTTTAGTTTTTGCTAAGTTGTGCTTACACTAGTCAAGGACTCTTCCAGCCTTCCATGCTCTGCTGGGTCCACAAGAAGCCAGGAGGGGAGGCAGCACAGCCAGGACAGCTGATCCAAAATGATCAAAGGGATATTCCATATCATACGATGTCAGCTCGGTGTATGAACTGTGGGGAGTTGGCCGGAAGGTCGCAATAGCTGATCAGGGACTGGCGTGTGGTGAGCGGTTGCATCACTTGTTTTTACACTGGGTTTCACTTTTCTCGCTATCTCTTGTTGTTTTCCATTTCATTACATCATCATCATCATTGTAATCATCCTCCGCATTATTATTATTATTATTACTGTTGTTGTTGTTGTTGTTGTTGTTGTTGTTATTATTATTATTATTATTATTATAATAATAATAATAATTATTATTATTATTATTATTATTATTATTATTATTATTATTATTAAACTGTTCTTATCTCAACCCTAGAATTTTCTTACTTTTACTGTTCTGATTCTCTCCCCCATCCCACTGAGGGGGGTGGAGTGAGCAAGCGGCTGCGTGGTGCTTAGTTGCCAGCCAGGGTTAAACCATTACACAATCTTTTGTAGAAATTGTGTTACTATTTGCTTCTTAAATATACTTTTATGTGGACTGAGACAGAGTGGTCCCAAAGGGTATAGCAATCTCCTGGTACTCCAGATCTTGTGAAAATACCATGTTCTGCAATGATATTTTTAGTTCAAGGTTTTGACCAATACTTTCCACCGTCAGAGCATACCCATTTTGTACATCTGGAGATGTATACCAAGATGCTGAAAAGTGGATGAAGGAAACTCTATGGTAGGAAGAATTACTGCTTCGGTGACACTGGAACAAACTGGGAATATGGAATTAAGATTTAGAGCCTCTTCAGAAAAGGGAAAGAAACTACTGGCAGCATTATAAACAGGATACATTTTCTGCAGTGTTATTCTCATCTTCATCTAATGCTAGTCTGATTTCCCTGCATTTAATAATCATGCTAATTTAATTAATTATAGCAACATTATTGGAATCAGCAGTTAATTCATTCTTTTCAGGTCATGCTTTTACTACAATGTGACAGATTATGTTTGGAAGCTTTTCTGATGAAAATACGTACTCTATTGATGCATGTGTATTGAATTCAGGTAGCTTTCTGTATCACAAATTATTCCCTTTGTAAGACATTTAATGTCCTTACATTGTTATCAGGTTAAAGAAGAAGAGTTTCTTGGTGACTGCTACTAGCAGCTTCCCTGGAGATGCAGAAGACTTCTGCAGCCAACAGTGATATCCTACAGTGTGCTATGTTCCCATGAAATACTTTGAGACTTATTATGGAAACATTCTATTCCCCACTTTTCCTGCTCCCGCCCCCTGCAACCCATGCTTTCATTTCAGTCGGTTCATCTGGAAATTAGTCATTTTGGCTGAGATGTTGGCATTTTTAAAGTGAAACAAATTTGCTCTAAAATAAAATTGTTGCTATTTTGGGTGGGTATTGAAAGGTCATACCTGAAACTCAGTGTATTCCTTGTGGGATGTGCCTGTCTTAATCTTTTGCAGAAAACAGAAATCTAAGAAGTAGAGAGACATCATTCTTTTTTTTTTTTAATCACCCCCGAGACTGGAGACAGTAATATTTCTTATTTATGGTTTTATTTCTCTTGATAGCTGCATTTCAAAGAATTGTCATTTGTTGGGGAGGAGGGAGAATTTTAAATACAGTTTTCAGATAGCAAAGGAATTAATTGAAATTGCACATTTATTCTAAGCTATTTTGGCTCAGACTGGTGCAACAGCAATGCAAAGTCAAAGGAGAAATACCTGTTGGAAGGACACATCATTACCTTTACAGCATACCATGACAAAGTAACAACTGATATCGTCTTTCTGTCTAAAATTATTTTCCTTATGGTGTGTAAAAATGGGCATCAGTGATTAATTTTCAGAGTTCTAACAGAGACAGCATCAATGGGGGTGTCCAACAGTCTTCTAATCTGTGGCTTGCTAAACAGCATTGTGCTCAAAACAACCTGAGCAGGGGACCAAAAGGCTGCATCTCCCACACCCTGATCCTGCCTCTGACATCCCTGAGCTATATTGCAGCCTTGGGTATGACTTGTAGGCCTAAATTTACAAAAGGGCTCTTCAACCATTGGCACTCAAAGAACTTCAGGAGAATAATGACTGAATAGCATTACATTCTTGTGGCTCTTTGACGTCTGAAAGCAACCAGGAAAGTGAGCTGTTGTCCACATGAATTAATAACTCTGTGGTTGGAAGTCTTACGAGACACACAGGAGAGATAGAGAGTAAGGTAAGGCTGTTTTCACCCCTATAGAGGGATTTTTCCAGCACTAAGGTGAGGGGCCACAAGCAGCACAATGTGGATATTTCTTGAATTTCACTACTGTCATCGTTTAACCCCAGCCATCAACTAAGCCCCACACAGCCGCTCAGTCACTCCCCCCTCAGTGGGGTGGGGGAGAGAATTAGAAGAGTAAAAGTGAGAAAACTCCTGGGTTGCGTGCTGGTTTTCACTGGTATAGAATTAATTCTCTTCACTGTAGATGGTAAAGTGCCAATGGCACAGTGATGCTTTAGTTGCTGTTAAGTAGCAGCTCAGTGTCGCTAAGTAGCTCCTGTAGTAGTGAGGGACCTTTCCAGCCTCCCATGCTCTGCCACGTGGGCAGGAGGCGGGGAGGGCCGGGGCCACACCCCAGACAGGTGACCCCGACTGGCCAATGGGATGTTCATTCCATACCATGTGATGTCATGACTAGTATATTAATAGGGGCAGTTGGCACATGTAGGGGTGGTTGTGCCTTGGGGACTGGTTGTGTCACCTTGGCAGGTGGTGAGCGACTGCATCATGTGCCGTTGGTTTTGGTTGTTCATTCTCCCACCCCCGCACTGGGTATCGCCTCTGCCTTCTTATTTTCCTTTTCATTGCATTATTATTCTTGTTATTATTACTGTTTTATTGTAATTATTAAACTGTTCTTATCTCAACCCACGAGCTTTACCCTTCTGATTCTCTCCCCCATCCCGCCAGTGGGGGAGTAAGCGAGCGACTGTGTGGGGCTGAGTTGCGGCTAAACCACAACAGTCTCTTATTTAATGCCCAACGTGGGGTTCAGAGGGTTTGAGATAATAACAGCTGCTGGTCACAGCACCATGTTCTTGTTTTTGCAGTACTTGTTAAAGATAGGTGTTGTTTTGCTTAGTTTGCTGTGTTCTGCTGTGATTAGTGATGTTTTACCTAAGAGATTTGTTATGTAAACACTGGTGTTCAGCTTTATCTGGTATTTGGGGTTTTTGCTGGAACCGCTACTGTACTTTGGATACCATCTCACTGAGGCAATTAGCAATTATACCTCCTCCTCTAAGAGATTTGATATGGAGGAAATACAGAATGATATTTTTGCTACTTTCTTCCAGGATGTCTCCACCTTTACTGCAACAACCTTTTTGTATCTTGAACATCCTTGGTTAGTTAAGATATACTTATTATTAGCTTTTGGGCATGTTGTTTTGATTTTGGCTAAGGTTAGAAAGCAATTTAAGAATATCACCCAGAGATCTGCCCCAAGGCATGATAGTTACGAGTGGCAGGGCTTGTGGGATAGCATGGGCAAATACCTAGGGCAGTGGGCACCCCCAGTGTTTTGGAGCTTTCATCCCTGCACAAGTGCAGAATACCTATCCTTGAGTGAGTAGTGAGACATGCAAAAAGATTTCGGCCGTCTTCTAGGTGAGCAAATTGCCACCTGGCTGCTCCGATGCTGGGATAACGTGGCCAGTAGCCTGGAATTAGAGGGAAAAGAAGCCAAACAACTGGGATCCCTTTCTGGGGAAGGGGGCGTTGACAAAGCAATTGGAAAAGGGACACAAGCCCTCAGCCTCTGGAGGCAACTCCTGTCTAGAGTGAAGGAAAGGTATCCCTTTAAAGAAGATGTTACATATCACCCAGGAAAATGGACAACTATGGAGAAAGGCATCCAGTATCTGAGGGAATTAGCTGTGCTTGAGGTGATTTATGGTGACCTGGACGATCAGCAGTCATCCAAAGATCCAGATGAAGCCAAGTGCACACGACCCATGTGGCAGAAGTTTTATGGAGCGCACCATCCTCTTATGCAAATTCAGTGGCAGTAATGTCCTGGAGAGGTGACGAGGCACCAACAGTGGCAGAGGTGATTGATAGAGTCCGGGATTACGAAGCAAATATCTCTTCCTCACTAGTCTCTGCTGTGGAGAAACTGTTGCGAGAGGTCCAGCAACTCAAAGAAGATATGTCCTGCTCCTCACCTCTACAGAGTAGTGTCTCAGCTGTTAGGAATAAGTGTCCTTTTGCTCAAAGGAGGGGATACACACCACGGGCCATCCTATGGTTCTACCTGCATGACCACAGAGAGGACATGAGGAGGCAGGATGGCAAGCCCACCTCAATCCTAGAGGCACGGGTATGTGAGCTGCAAGGAAAACAATCACTCAGGGAGGTTCTTCCAGGAAAGCTGCTGCTCCAATTTCCAGTGAGCAGGTCCCCAGACAGAGGAGTAGAAACGCTGATTTTATTTCTGAGCTTAATTGAGAGACTCTTGATTCTTATTTACAGGAAGTGAGTTGTGACTGCCATGGTCAGGACTAGAGGGGCCCAGCCTCCAGCCAGGTGGAGGAAAGGGGTAACCAGGATTACTGGACTGTGTGGATCCGACGCCTGGCACACCCGACCCACAGGAGTATAAAGCTTTAGTGGACACCGGCGCACAGTGCACCTTAACGCCATCAAACTATATAGGGGCAGAACCCATCAGCACTGCTGGAGTGATGGAGGGATGCCAAGAGCTAACTGTATTGAGGCCAAATGAGCCTAACTGCCACCACAACAGTGCACCTGTGGCAATATTGTATTGAGTCTCCCTGATTCCCATGCTTGAGCACATTCACCAACTGGAGAGCCAAGGAGTCATCAGTAAGACCCACTCACCCTTTAACAGTCCCATATGGCCAATGCAGAAGTCTAACGGAGAGTGGAGGCTAACAGTAGACTATCGTGGCCTGAATGAAGTCACTCCACCGTTGAGTGCTGCTGTGCCAGACATGCTACAACTTCAATACGAACTAGAGTCCAAGGCAGCCAAGTGGTTATGCCACAATTGATATCGCTAATGCATTCTTCTCAATCCCTCTGGCAGCAGAGTGCAGGCCACAGTTTGCTTTCACACAGAGGGGTGTCCAGTACACCTGGAACCGACTGCCCCAGGTGTGGAAACACAGTCCTACCATTTGCCATGGATGGATTCAGGCTGCAGTGGAACAGGGAGAAGATCCAGAACACCTTCAATACATTGATGACATCATCATTGTGTGGGGCAACACAGCGGAAGAAGTTTTTGAGAAAGGAGAGAAAATAGTCCAAATCCTCCTGAAAGCTGGTTTTGCCATAAAACAAAGTAAGGTGAAGGGACCCACACAAGAGATCCAGTTCTTAGGAATCAAATGGCAAGATGGACGTCGTCAGATCCCAATGGATGTGATCAACAAAATAGCAGCCATGTCTCCACCAACTAGTGAAAAGGAAACACAAGCTTTCTTGGGCGTTGTGGGTTTTTGGAGGATGCATATTCCAAATTACAGTCTGATCGTAAGCCCTCTCTCTAGTGACCCAGAAGAAGAATGATTTCAAATGGGGCCCTGAGCCACGACAAGCCTTTGAACAGATTAAACAGGAGATAGTTCATGCAGTAGCTCTTGGGCCAGTCCGGGCAGGACAAGGTGTAAAAAATGTGCTCTACACCGCAGCCAGGGAGAATGGTCCTACCTGGAGCCTCTGGCAGAAAGCACATGGGGAGACCCGAGGTCGACCCCTAGGGTTTTGGAGTAGTGGATACAGAGGGTCCGAAGCCCGCTATACTCCAACTGAAAAAGAGAAATTGGCAGCATATGAAGGGGTTTGAGCTGCTTCAGAAGTGGTTGGTACTGAGGCACAGCTGCTCCTGGCACCCCGACTGCCAGTGCTGGGCTGGATGTTCAAAAGGAAATGTCCCCTCTACACACCATGCAACTGATGCTACGTGGAGTAAATGGGTTGCACTGATCACCCAGTGGGCTCAAGTAGGAAACCCCAGTTGCCCAGGAATCTTGGAAGTGATTATGGACTGGCCAGAAGGCAAAGATTTTGGATTATCACCAGAGGAAGAGGTGACACGTGCTGAAGAAGCCCCACTGTATAACAAACTGCCAGAAAATGAGAAGCAATTCGTCCTGTTCACTGATGGATCCTGTTGCCTTGTGGGAAAGCACCGGAGATGGAAGGCTGCTGTATGGAGTCCTACACGACAAGTAGCAGAAACTGCTGAAGGAGAAGGTGAATCGAGCCAGTTTGCAGAGGTAACGGCCATCCAGCTGGCCTTAGACATCGCTGAACGGGAAAAGAGGCCAGTGCTCTATCTCTATACTGACTCCTGGATGGTGGCAAATGCCCCGTGGGGGCAGTTACAGCAGTGGAAGCAAAGCAACTGGCAGCGCAGAGGCAAACCCATCTGGGCCACCACATTGTGGCAAGATATTGCTGCCCTGGTAGAGAACCTGGTTGTAAAGGTACGGCATGTGGATGCTCACGTCCCCAAGAGTCGGGCCACTGAAGAACATCAAAGGAACTAGCAGGTGGATCAGGCTGCCAAGATTGAAGTGGCTGAGGTGGATCTGGACTGGCAACATAAGGGTGAACTATTTCTAGCGCGGTGGTCCCATGACACCTCAGGCCATCAAGGGAGAGATGCAACATACAGGTGGGCTCGTGATCGAGGGGTGGACTTGACCAAGGATATTACTGCACAGGTTATCCACGAATGTGACACATGCACTGCAATCAAGCAAGCGAAGCGGGTAAAGCCTCTGTGGTATGGGGGACAATGGCTGAACAATAAATCTGGGGAGGCCTGACAAATTGACTATATCACACTCCCACAGACCCGCCAAGGCAAGCGCCATGTGTTTACAATGGTGGAAACAACGACTGGCTGGATGGAAACATATCCCGTGCCCCACGCCACTGCCCGGAACACTATCCTGGGCCTGGAAAAACAAGTCCTGTGGTGTCGTGACACCCCAGAGAGAATTGAGTCAGACAATGGGACTCATTTCTGAAATAACCTCATAGACACCTGGGCCAAAGAGCACGGCATTGAGTGGGTGTATCACATCCCCTGTCATGCACCAGCCTCTGGGAAAATTCAACGGTACAATTGACTGCTAAAAACTACGCTAAGAGCAATGGGGGGTGGGGCATTCGGGCACTGGGATACACATTTAGCAAATCCACCTGGTTAGTCAACACGAGGGGACCTGCCAATCGAGCTGGCCCTGCCCAGTCAGAAATGCTACATGCTGTGGAAGGGGATAGAGTCCCTGGAGTGCACATGAAAAATATTTGCTGGGGAAAACAGTCTGGGTTATTCCTGCCTCAGGCAAAGGCAAACCCATTCGTGGGATTCTTTCGCTCAAGGACCTGGGTGCGCTTGGTGGGTGATGCGGGAGAATGGAGAAGTCTGATGTGTGCCTCAAGGGGATTTGATCTTGGGCAAAAACAGCCAATGAACTAAACTGCATAATGCAAACTGCTATATAATATTGTGTGTCATCTCTTCTGTGGTTGCTATATGTTATATCAATGATACCATAGTACAAATCTCCCAATCCATGTACGATGAACTCTGATGAAACAAGCAAAGTTCAGCAGTGGTGGAACGAAGACTGACTTGGTATGCAGCAACCCAACGCCACACACACCATCTCTCCTGCCCTGAAAGACTGATACGACAGATGGAGACCGGGAGTCATGGGCTGGGTGAACTCAACAGACATTTTTATGGACATTTTACAGGGAAGGTCCATAGACTAAGGGAATGATGTCTGTGTATTATGTCAAAGGATGGGAAGGGAAGGGGAGGTGGTTGGTAAGGTTGTATTGCATCGTATGGGAACTGGGCATGGTGTAAATGGTATGGAATAAGGGGTGGAGAAGGTGCTGGTTTTGGCTGGGATGGAGTTAATTTTCTTCACTGTAGATGGTAAAGTGCCAATGGCACAGTGATGCTTTAGTTGCTGTTAAGTAGCAGCTCAGTGTCGCTAAGTAGCTCCTGCAGCAGTGAGGGACCTTTCCATCCTCCCATGCTCTGCCGCATGGGCAGGAGGCCGGGAGGGGCAGGGCCACACCCCAGACAGGTGACCCCGACTGGCCAATGGGATGCTCATTCCATACCATGTGATGCCATGGCCAGTACATTAACGGGGCAGTTGGCGCGTGGGGGGCAGTTGTGGCTCGGGGACTGGCGGCGTCGGGTCGGTGGGCGGTGAGCGGCTGCGTCCCGTGCTGATGGTTTTGGTTGTTCATTCCCCCTTTTTCCCGCACTGGGTTTCACACACCTCTCATTGCTTTCCTTTTCACGGCATTATTATTGCTGCTGTTGTTATTATTGTTTTATTGTAATTATTAAACTGTTCTTATCCCAACCCACGAGCTTTACCCTTCTGATTCTCTCCCCCATCCCGCTGGTGGGGGAGTGAGTGAGCGGCTGTGTGGGACTGAGTTACCGGCTAAACTACAAGAGCTGAGATAAAGGCAGTTTAATAGGTAAACAAAAGCTGTGTACAGAAGCAAAGCAAAACAAGGAATTCATTCACTGCTTCCCACGGGCAGGCAGGTGTTCAGCCATCTCCAGGAAAGCAGGGCTCCATCGTGTGTAATGGTGCCTTGGGAAGACAAACGACACCACTCTGAACATCCCCTCCTTCCTCCTTCTTCTTTACATGGTGTGGGATATCCCTTTGGTCAGCTGGGGTCAGTGGCCTCATTTTTCTGTTTCTTTCACTATAACATGGAAAACATCTAGGATGCCTAAGGACCCACTGAAATTGCATTTGGGTATTAGGCAGTATAGTACTCAGGGAGTTCCCTAGTCAGTGAGATCTACTTAGAGATTTTATAGTACATTTCGTCAAATCCCACACTTATCTTCCATCCTTAATAAGAGATAATAACTGATGAGCTCCTTCATTCTTTCCCCCACTGTTTTTAGTTTTTTGCTCCATAAGTGAGAGGAATATTTTTACAGTTGTATAAATACTTGTCTGTCTACCTATATATGTGGGAAAGATTTTGCATAAGATACTGATCTGAGTATGGTGACATGTATTTTATTACAGGCTATCTGTTTGTTTGGAGGAACATAGGGGTCCAAAGATGGCAATAAAGCACCAGGGAACGATATATGGAAATTAAGTCTAGGTGAGTAAAATTCCAATGATGGGTTAGTCAGGAAGCAGAGTTTTTAATTGCTGGTTAGGATAACACTGAATACAGAAGTATCCTAGTTAAACATACAGCAGGGCAACAAAACAAGATTGTATACCTTTTTGCATCTGCTTGAAACTATATAAAAGAATATCCAGACACGATGCTGATCAATTTGTGATCCTTCATTTAGTAGTTAGTTGCAAATCTGTGAGAAGTAACGATGACCATATAATATTTATACAAAAGAAACACTGGATTTTAAATCTAAGGCATACTTTTTTTTGTGCTTTCTTAAAAAAATATTATTGTGCCCTCTGGTAATTTTCTGGAATCTTTAAAACAAGTCTGGGCAGCATTTTATGGGATAAATCAAGTTACAATATTTCTTTACACAAGTTTGATAAACAACTTCAATTCAACACCTTATTTTGCACAGAAGACTGCAAGATACAGGCCTATTTATCTCCTCAGACACATTTTTTATAATTTACAATATTTTTTAGGATTTGGAATCCTCAGACACATGTTGAGAGCCCTTTGCTTCCTTTCAATGGTGAGCATTCACTCGCACAACTCGTACCAAAGGAGTCTGTGAGTTGGCTTAGACATGCAGTTATCTACCAATGAAATTAGCAGTTTCTTAGTGTGACCCACTGTAAAAAAAAAAAAAAAAAACCAAAAACTGTAAGCAAACACAGTTCTAGTAAAATCAGTTAAACTTCTAATTTTTCCTTTAAACCAGAATGCAAATAAAGGAAGGTAAATTATCCATGGATGAACTTGCATTATGGAGTGCAGAAAGGTAGTGATAGCATGACTGCTTATGGCAATTTTTTTCATTTTTAACAGTAAGAGAAAAATAAATCAGATAAAAATAAAACTATCTGTTTTTTGTAAATACATTGTTGTTTCATTTTCTTCATGTTATTTTGATGTTTTTCATTATTTTGTTTTTAACAGCTTCTCTTCCTTTAAATAACTAATATGCTTAAGAGTTCTGAAGTCCCAAAAGTTAAAACTAAGTGAATGCCTTTCTGCTGTTTGTACTGAACATCTGCATAGCAATGCTTTGTACACATCCGCCCTTTCTTTGCATCCAGCCCTGTTGTCTGTCATACGTTTTATCTCAGCACAGTAAATATCATGGCTTTTCGTGCCTTACCTTACTCTGTGCAGTTTCTGGCCTTGCATCAATGGAGGTATTACCACCAGCAGAGTCCTTTGGTGGCAGAAAGCCTGTGTAGAAGTAGAGCTGTAATACAAAACATCTCTGATTCACTCTTCCACAAGATATCAGGGCACATAACAAGTATTGAAATACTGAATCTGTGGGGATTAGTGCCAGCACTTCTTTGCCTTTTCCTATACTCTGCACCACCCCTGTAACTCCACCTGGTTCTCTGGAGTGAACACCATCTTTTCTCTCAAGGAGGAATTGATTCAAGTCTGTCTACTGCTGGAAGGGACCAACTTTTGTTTCCTTGGTGACTTCTACCACTGGACAAAATTATTCCTGAGTACAGCTTATAAAACATGGGAATAAAATCCACTCTGTCTATATAAAAGATTTTCTCATCATATTATAATCCTTTCTGACATTGCAAATAGACTTTCTCCTGTCACTCAACCTTTCACTGTTTGGAAGAATGAAAGATATCTACCTGATAGAACCTTCCTACCTGTTATTAGACAATTACCTAGAGTCCTGCATATTCCTTTTCCCATAGCTTTCACTGCTGCAATTGTTTACTTGGCAAGGTGTATAATTACACAAATATCCTACACTTGCAAACTTTACATTATGCACTTGTAATATGAAGAACACCTAGGATGAAATCTGCTGCAGAGGTTTGTCTCTAGACTAGAGTGTCTCTAGACTAGAGCACTAGAAGTGTATTTCTCTTATTTTGTATTTGGCTTTTCCTGTTGGATTTACAGCAAAGATGAAATGGAAAATGCCAATTTACACAGGAAAGTCCCATGCTTGTATCTGCAGCCATGTGACATTTATTCTTCATAGACATGCCAGTGAAAACAATATTGCATTTTAATTACCTATGGGTTTTTAGTCCCTTAGGAGCACCTGAAGAGGTATCAGGTGGTCCCTCATGGTCCCTAGTAGTTTGTTGAAGGGGTGTTTCTTGTGTCCTTTCCATGAACTCTGAGTCCTTCTTGCACGTATGGTCATTGAGTAATCCTGTCACGGTGTGTGGCAGGGTGTGTTGGTTTCAACTGGTGTTCCGACTCTTATCTAGATGGAGATGTCCTTAGTTCCTTTTGTCTTGGTTTCAACTGGCACCTGCTGCTAGGTTGTTTGCATCCCTCCAGGATGTCCCTGATCACTCTTGCAACGATTATGTCCTTGACTTCATTCTTGCCTGAGGGCCCTTACAACAATCCCAAATCAGACTCAGAAACACACATCAACCACAAATGTTTGTGTGTGTAAATAAGCATGGAGCTGACAGAGGTCAGTTATGATTTTGGTGACAGGGTATGATGGTTCCCCCCAAAGTGGCAATATCAGTATGGGTAAATGCAAGAAATAATCTGAATCTGTTTCACAGAAGCACCGTTTCCCTTGTTTGGTCTGGAAAGCAGCTGCAACTTGTTTGGCTCTCTGCTCTCGTTGACATCTAACTCTAGCTAGCGAACTTGACAGAATACCAATACAAATATACAGGATGCTTTCCCTTTTTGAATCCTGATTTGTTCATACCTAGCTAAAAGAAGGAAATGCAAAAAGAAGAGTGCACCACCAGCAGGGACATGGCCCCAGGGAGGACTTCTGACTGGAAGGGGGAAAGTAAAGGCTCAGATCTTGGTGGTGATGAGAAAGGCTTTTAAAATATTGTAGAGCATACCTTGAGAGTGTTCTTGAACCACATTATAAAAAATTATGACAATGAAAAAAGGAAGAAAAAGAGCCCAGACCAACCAGGAGATAGAACCCAAGGTATTTATCCAGATTTCCAGATGAACCAGCAGAATACTCACCCAAGTCAGTGTCACTCACTGACGAAAATTAGGTCCATGAGGATAATAATGTTGTTTTTAACTCTTGATTGAAAAAAACTTCTCTAAAGGTCTTCTAATGCCTCCTTTTTAGTACCTTCCAAGAAAAATAACAGAAACAGTTGCACGTTTCAATTTCTTATCAAAGTAGAAAGCTTAGCAATGTTCGAGCTACCCCTAACAGTAAAAGATCAGCATATACATCCTTGCTCATTTTTTCTCTCTACAAATCCATTAAAATGCCTGTCTTGCCACAAAATCGATTGTAGAAGACAGATCAAGCCTCCAGTTCTGCTCTCCATATTTGGGACTTGATTTAAAAGAGCTGAAAGAAACACCACTGATTCTCTCAGTAAAAGCTTGGCTGGTTCCCTGAATGAAGCTTATGACTACTTAGATACCAACAGACCAGTATAAGTACTGCATCTCATGAGTCAGGGCTTCAAACATTCCTTGTAACATTTTGCTCAAAACCAATCAAAAATAGGGCCCCAGTTTGGGACCTTAACAGGAGTAAATCATCATTATTAATTATATAAACCACCTCAAATTCAAACTAGTGTGGGCATTAACCCTGTGTTAAGGCAGTAACACCAGAAACTCTGCCTGTGCTTAAGGCTCTAAGTCAACCAGGGGCAAACAAAGACTCCTCCACCCACTGCAGCCCATTCAGAATTGTACAAAAAGTTGTGAGGTTGGAAGACATTGTCTTCTGCCTATTATTTGTTCTTGCTTTCAATGGCCATGTTTTTCAAGTGCTCCAGGCAACCTAAAGCTTAACGACAGCCCTCCTCAGTTTGGCAAAGTTTGTAAGCACAGATTGTCTAGGTATGTAAGGCTTAAGAACACAGGTGTTCTGCTGAGTTCTGGTGCTACAGAGCCACAGCACATGATCTTGCTGGCTGCAGTGAGCGTTCATGGGGAGCAAATGCTTCCTGCACTTGGGATATTCATTGTACTAGAGCAGGATAAGCAGGATAAGCATTGTACTAAAGCAGCTTCATTTCAACATAAAAGCCTTTTCAAATAGTAGCATAGCAATTTAACAAGACAAGATCATCCTCAAATAGTCAAGTAGCTCCAGTAAAGCAAAAATAGCAATAATTTACCATTCTTTCTGTTGCTTTTTAATTAGGAACAAGTCTACTTACCTGCAGATACAGGAAAGATCAAAACAGGGCTATAAAAAAACAATTGCCTCTGTAATATTAACCTTTTAAAATCAGTAGAATTTTTTAAAGATCAAGCTGTGATTACTGGAATATTTTTGCTTTCAAGTCCTCTCAGATTATTAAACTCTGAGTCTGTATAAGTAGAATTTGACTCCAATAAAAAGTACAAGTTTAATAAATAAGTTTCTGCTCACTCCTCGAGCCATTGGCTGTCACTGATTTTTACAGCACAGCATACAGTTAATGCTTTAAAAACAACAGTCCCCACATTGAAATAATGCCCGGCATGGACACAATATTAGTATTTATGACTGTAAACACACACATATATATAATCAATGGATTTGGATCATTTGGAATGGTAGAATGATTTTAATTCATGATATTTTAAAAAGCATTAAAACATCTTAGAGAGTGAGTTCTGTTCCTCATCCATAAAAGACTGGGTGAATCATTAAACAGCACAGTACTCATTTGGCGAATTACAGAACAAAGTCACCAACATCTCAGTAATATGTATTTACTGTATTTCTAGCCTAAAACCACATATTAAGGAGTGAGCAATTTCCCCAACTGTAATAAAATTCCATCACATTATGCCACCCCTTAGATATCAGCAAAGAAACATGCTCCAGCTTTCTTTGCCCTCCACACTTACAGACCATTTTCCTGGTATGCACTTCACAGTCCTGCTTCACAATTAGCAATAACAATATATCGGCAAGTACAGCAGCACTGTGTGAGCTGGTACTGAGAGCTGTAGGCCATTTATAACATACCACTACTTACTTCTGAACAGGCTGTGATTCTGTGTTCTTGTAGTGTAGCTGTCTCTCATTAGACTCATGCTCTTCTACCAAGAGGTAACAGTTTTTCCAGTGACGTGAGCAACTCTCCTATTCTGGTGCAGGTCTCTTTTTGAGGAGGACAGTATCTGGCCACCTGTGCCTCACTGGTGCTTGTTTCTTGTTAGGGGTTTGTAATTTTTAGAGGTGTCTAAACCCCTAAGTTAAGTGCAAACAGCAAGATGGAAGGGACTTAAGCTGTGCATGATCCCTTTCCTGGCAACATCTTTTCAACCTCGTGATTTCTTTTGCCTTTCATTTTACAATGTATTTTCAAACATCTTTCTTAAGTCAGGGATCAAGTGCAGTCTCATAGTTGATATATTCTGGCACTCAAGTAAGTCACATCATGTTATAGAGGTTTAGTACAGCAGATGGAAAAGACTGTAAGCCATTCGTTGGACTAGCTGTCAAGCTGGATGAGTACAACAAGGGCAACAACATGAGGTTTGGACCAAAAGTGATTTTATTCCTGGCTATCTTTGTTTTAAAACTCTATTTCCAAAGCAAGAGCTTGAACCAAGGAGCATGGAGCATGTAAACTTGGCTAGTTCTTCATACACAAAAGAAGCTTGGTTAAAATCATCAGGGGTATACTCAGCCTTTAAAGAGTAGGGCTAATTCTACCATGTCAAGTAGCTATAACGCATTCAAAACAGATGGAAGATAACTGAAAACTAGCACTTATCCAGACCAAGACAGTAAATATTTTTGTCTTTTTCATAGATGTCAGTGGTGTCTCCAAAAATGGATCATGTATTTTCCTGATGTAGAATAGCATTGAAATGAATAGAAGGATTTTGTGCACTGTTCAGTGCAAACAGAGGGACTGGGCAGACTACGGGCAGAATGATGATATAATGTCTGTAACAAACACATCTTCATTATGCTTAATTTACACAATGTTCAACTTTCAAATGGAATTGAGTTTTGACCATGTTGACAAACACCCTATTTTCAAATGCATACATATGGCAAAAAATTTAACTCAGAAGCAATGCTAAACAAGAACAGGAGAAAAGGAATATCCTTCAACTTTGTGAATACCAGCAGCATGATGTGGACCCTAAGGAGGTGCCCAAATAGGGGCCAAATAGACTAATGGTTAGTAAATACAAATTGATAATGGATTACAGTTTGCACTGAGCCATGTGTATGTACACCAAAGTCCAATGCCGTGTTGCAGGTACAGAGAGTTCCCAGTATTCACACTAAAACAAAGTACATATAAAGACTAAGCCAGCAAAAATGAATGGATTAATGAGACAGCTCTTCCCCGTTCCTCTGAAAATCTTATGCCAAAGTACAAATATTTACAACTGGTGAGTAAGAAAATGTAAAATTAAAAGGAAATTAAAGAAAGAAAAACAAAAAGGTTCGGGAGTTCATCAGCTGATGGACTGTGCTGATATTGTGAAGCAATTGCTGAAGCAGCTAGAATGACAGCCCTTATAATTAGTTAATATTAATGTTCTCGAGGCAAATACAACCCAGAGAGGATTAGAATATAGTTATATTATGTCTCACACAGAAAAGTAGCGACAGCCCCTGTCCCAAGGTGTTTGTATCTACACCTTAGCAATATCACCATGCAAGTGCATATCCAGGATGATTTTTGGACAAATGGTTTAATATTCTTTCTGCCATATGATCCACTAACAGAGCTGGCAGTAATATTCTAAGCTAGTTGCATCTTCCAAATGATCTTGAAATATGTGATTGTGAAGGTGTGAGCATTTTGAAATGCACCGTGCTAATGAATATTTGCAGTGATTAAAAGAGCTCTGCATGTCATAGGTAGAACATCTACCAGTGCTACTGCAAGTGTATGATTCTAGCCCAAATAGTTTGTAAGAGGGCAAAAAAAGTTTCCCATATAAAATCATATCATTTCTTGCTCTAGACTTCTTTCATAAATTGTTTTAATGTACTGAAGGAAAATGTCTGACTTAATTTCTGTAATGAAGGAGATTCACCTGGAGTTTGAAATTCAAGGAGCAAGCAGAAGGCACCCCTAGCGCTTTTTCATTGTTTTGCTCTTTCTCTTAAAGGGGATTAAGTGGGTTGGGGTGAAATTGAAAATGTGTGATTTTGTCGTCCTGGTTGTTTCTCCGACTGACATGTCGTGTGGGCTGTAAGATGATTTCTCTTTGTAAATCGGCTTATATATGTGCTTAGCTACTGTGATTTGTTGTTTCTGTCCCAACTCTAATTATTGGTCACATTTCAGTGAGCAATATAGTAGCACAGACAAGTAAGTGACTTCCCTTGCTAGCCAGAGACCAACTTTCAATGACAGTGATAGAATGGGTACATGAGTGATAGACATAAGCACAATCATTCAGAATCTCTTACATGAAAGTTTACACTCTTTTCTCCTCTCTCTTTCTTTTCCATTTTACTCCTATCTGCTTCCAGCAGCCCACACCTCAGGCTTACCTTCTTCACTGGACTACTGTGAAAACAAAAGAAGCATATCTGTCTTAGTAGATAGTCTGTCAGGAAGAAAGAAGGTTTGTACCAAGCTAACCTTCAGCTGCTCCTTCAAAGTATTTGAAGACCATTAGTTTTCCTTTGTGATGATGGCCAAGGAATAAGGGCAAATATAGAATAGATATCTCCTCCCTTCCTGAAAATAAGGAAGTTCTAGGGAGATTTGCAAAAAAGAATAGGGGAAAAAGGAAGGTGTAGAACCAGTTTCCAATCCATATAGATGACAGAAAACACAGGGTTGGAGCATGAGATGCCTGTACTTCCAAGTGACAGAAGTATATGAAAAATGCAAAGATGGATCTGTGACTTCACAGAGTTGTGACCATATGCTAGTCTGAAAGAATTTTCTACCTTCCTCATAGCGGCATCACATGCTTGGAAAGCATCCAGCTGGTGCAAAGCACCTTCTTTGGTCGTTCATGCAAGCTGTCCACCCTATCTTTCTGCCCAAAAGAGCTCTATCTGTAGCAAGGATGCTGTTCAGCTGTTCGTATGCTAAGACAATCCAGTTCATGTATTAAGACAAATCAACATTTCAATGTGTTAATATGGCAGACTATGAGCTCCAGCAGCTGAAAGTCCTTATTCATCAGTCCTGTCAGATTTAGATGCAGCAGCTGAAATGATGACTTTAGCTAAAAACCTTTTCAAAGACCTCAGGTGAACTCTATGACAGGGGTCATACAGCAAAGCACTACTCCTGCAGTTAGAATATTAAACTAAGCAGAGTGAAAAAAAGCTGATGTCCTACTCTTAGGTTCACTGAAAGGTTTTTTAAGGTGTGACCACATATTCAGAATTTGAACTGGCCTTTTTTTTCTTCATTATTAAAGCAGAAAAATTGTTTCTTCTCTATTATTAAATTATAGATCTGTAATAGATACTATTTATACAGACATATTAATACAACTCATTTGTAATGATATGTACAAATTTGTAAGCATGGTCAATTTTCAGAGGCAGTCTGTTTTCATATTTCCAAAGTTTTCAACCCTTAACTTAAAAATATAATAAATAAACCTTGCCTTCCTGGCTATAGTGTGTTCTGATGCAGTGTGACTAATCTGGTGAAATAAGCAAGGTTTGACCTGATAATAATATCTACTGGTATCAGTAATTATGGATATAATGCTGATATAAAATACAAATCATCAACACTGGATGTGGCGTAAGAAAAAAAACAGAATGCAAACTGTACATTCAGGCTCTCAAATGGTGTTGCTAATTTGCCGGTTACTTTATTCATTTTATCCAAATATAGCAAATAATTCTGTTGATATGAACAGTTAGGCTTCCATTAACTAAACAGAATTTCCAGATTAAAAGAAGAAAAAGCAGCATTCATTCCTTGTGAAGCCATTTTCTCTTTGTTTGAAATTTGTTCAGCTGCAGTCTTGTGTGTGTGCATGTATGTATGTGTGTGTAGGTTTACTCTCTCTAAAATCCCCAAAGTGAAAAATTAACAGAATCACCACTCCACACCAGGATGGACACCTGACTGCAGTACAGTAAGCATCTTAACTTGTCATCAGCAGAGCTAGATGCTCAGTTTCTTTTTCTTATTAGACCTACAGACACACAATATTAGACACATTGATGAAATGCATATTTACCTGAAAGTAAAGCAGGAAGGGGTGAAGCACTGCATCTGTTTTGTTCTCTATAACATTAACCCTCAGGTTTATTGCAAGGAAGAAAGACAGGTGTCCTGAATGCACTTGGGAATGATTTGTATCTTATTATGCCTCAAGACAAATAAAAAACAGCTTATTTGCAGATACACTTTCCTATTTCTTCATGTTTTGAGAGCTGGGGTTTTTTTGTTCGTTTTTAAAGTACACGTTTTATATCAAGGTCACTGCCTGAGAAAGAAAGAATCACAGAAGAAACACTCCTGTGTCAGAACTTGCATGCCACTCAGAAAGTACAGGAGGGAAGGGAAATTCTTCGTACAGAATCACAGAATCATAGAATCAGTTAGGTTGGAAAGGACCTTTCAGATCATCCAGTCCAACCATTAACTTAACACTGCCAAGTTCACCACTAAACCATGTCTCTAAGCACCACATCTACACACCTTTTAAATACCTCCAGGGATGGTAACTCAACCACTTCCCTGGGCAGCCTGATCCAATGCATGATAACCCTTTCAGTGAAGAAATTTTTCCTAAGATCCAATCTAAACCTCCCCTAGCATAACTTGAGGCCATTTCCTCTTGTCCTACCATTTGGTAGTTGGGAAAAGAGGCTGACACCCACCTTACTACAACCTCATTTCAGGTAGTTGTAGGAACTATAGAGAGGATTTAAGTATTGACAACCAGAGTTATCCTGCAATAGTGACTGCTCCTTTTCTGCTTCCCTAGCCTCTGGCAACATGACTTCTACTTACTGACAGATGTCCATCTATGACTGTTCAGTAGTAGCTGCAGAGGTGACTGCAAGGCAGACCTGAATTTGGCAAAGCTCTATGGCTACCAGACCAGTCCTCCCACTCTTCTTTTCTCAGACTTTGCAAAATGAGCCCAACAGAATTGAATGCAAGCAGGGTGAAGTCCCATAGGGAAGCATCTATACTAAGCAAGGAAGAGCTGATGTTGTGAAAGGGAAGAATATTCCTTTTGTCCCAGACAGCACCACACACAAGAGCTGATAATATTAAATATGGAAGTGACCCTGTAAACATCACTGGAGAGGTGAATGACTCCAGGAAACTGGAAATAAAGCCAATGCTCCTACTGGGAACTATAAGCTTTGTAGCATACCTCTGAACCTGTGTGCTATATAGATCCATCAGTACTTGATTCATCCAGAACCATGTACAAGAGAAGCAAGGCCCATGCTAAGGCACTAAATGTACTTAGGCTGACTCCAGTGTTGAACTAAGAATCCCTTTTAGCATAAGCTTTTTTATGACGTGTACAATAGGCACATTTTGATATCTGGCTCAGACTGAAGCGTTCCCAATAGTGTCAATATACCCTTTGGACTGGGGTGACAAGTAAATAGCTTTTGTTCTCCATGAAACAAGAGTGACATTTAGATTCCTGTCTTTAAGATGTTTTATTTTTTGCTGGTTAAGGTCCCAGAGCATTCACTCAGCAGCATAAGGGCTTTACTGGATAGTAAAGGACAGTAAAAATGGGGCAGCTAGCATTAGTCCATCACCACTGCCACACACGTACAAATTTCAGCAACAGCTTTCTAATCATGGGCTAATAAACTCCTTATTTGGTAGAAAACATTCAGGTCAATTTCATATATATTTTTATGGTATCACAAGAAAATTGGAGTTTTCAAGCTCAGTGTACAACCTGCATATGTGGCCTTCTTGGAATAAAATTTCAAAACTATTGCTACAATACATTTACTATTTGCTGGAGGGAACAATTTAAATGGGTCACATGTTCCTTCAATTACTTACTTGGGAAGATTTCCTGGATTACCCAGTAGCTACATTAGTGAACAGATAAATTACCCAGTACTTAATTTACTTAGCAAAATATTTAATTAATGATTCAATTTTAAGTAAAGACATTGCTCAGTAAAGGAATTAATTCATCCTGAATGGCCTGAAATTACTAAACAATCCACTATGAGTTATTTGCAGAATGAGTGCATTATTTTATTGCTATTAATTATTTGAATACAGAGTTACTCCCTTCAGGGAAGACTCCAGATGATTCAAGTCTGAACTTGAGAAGAGTTTTAGGCCTGCCTCCAGGTCTAGTATTAGAAGCATGTTTTACTTGAGACCGGAATTTAATAAAGAAAGCTGTCATAGGGATTAAACAAGGAAAATCCATGGTATAATAAATCTCTTTTGGGAAGAGAAGGTAAAGTGGCTACCCAGTGAGACAGGATGAAAAACTGTGATAGTAATTGACTTGAGTAAGCTACACATTCTGAAATTACTCCCTACTGTGGAATAATGACCAACATAGGTCAGCACTGCAGCCAAACCTGCCTCCACTTATCATCACAAAGGGAAAAACTGGTTACCAGAACAGTGGGTCTTGATGAGAAAATTCAGACTGATTTTAACATGCCATAGCAGAAATAAGTGGAGACTAATAGTAATTAAATTATTGCTCTTCTTCTGTGGTTCTCTATAGTAGCTCAAGCTGTGTTAAATAATGACTTCTTACACAGTTAATTCAACTTGAAGATTTCATTTCAGTGCATAACCAGACAGTGGACCCTACTACCAGAGACATTTTCTTGCTGGACCTGAAGTTTCAAAAGCTGACAAAAACTATGATGTTTATACTGTCTGCTTAAGTCTTGTCCAAAATTAGGATAGTTTTGGAATGTCAAAGTTTGCTCATTTTTAACATTGAATGAAAATTTGGAAGAGCTTCTACTAGATTTAGTGCTTGTTTTCAAGGTACCAGATTGCTGCTCTGACAGGATAATATTTGTATATTATATATATGACTGTATAACTGTATGAGAAGGCTCATGCATATGTGCACACACATACTCTGTAGTATCCTAGAAATCTGGAGAAAACCAGAATGACACACATGGAAACCCTGTGCTGCCCCAACTGTGGTAGTCCAACAAAGGACTCCGCCCACTGCTCTATTTTTAACAGGGATTCTCTTCAGATATAGCTCCTCTGCAAGGAAAAAAAATTTAGACACTGAAACATAAGGAAGGACTGATTGCACAGAAATACACAAGCACACAGTTGCAAAAGGAAAGGCACAGTTCGGAAATCCATCCCATTTCTGAGTAATGTGAATATAGAGCCAGTCAACTTTGTTCCAAGACATGGCTCTTAGATGAACAGGTAATTCAAGGAAGGTTGAGTAAATAAGATGGACTATAACCCTGATGCTACAGCTGTGTGTTACTTGCTGCAGATTTAAGAATACTAGGACCTTGGTCAAGAGGAGCTTGAAGAGATGATAGAATGTGTTGGGGTAAGAAACCGGCCTTGAAGAAAGAAGGATTTTGGTGCTGAGTGGAAACCTTCCTCAGAAGTCTTTCTATGGAGAGACAAGCCTAGTGCAGGAAGTCTCTGAGGCATTTTTAGGCAGAATCTGGCCAGTTCTAGTCACAACTGCTGTGACAGAGGTTGAAGGAGAAGTGCTGAAAGAAGCCCTAGAAACTCCTGAGGAAGGAAGGAGTTTGCTTGACTGGCCTCAAGGAGCTTTATACCATGAGGGAAGGTAATGAATTGCTCCTCATGAAATGACTGAGGAACCAAGCTGGGGTGCTACAGTGCTCTATCATGTCACAACTTTTGCTAAATACTACTGGCAGCTACAAGTGGAATAATGTGCTTCATTCCATCCCAGAATGGTTGCCCAGCAGTCAAGCATCTTCCTTATTCCTGAAAGCACAGCAAAACCAGAGAACTTTTGTGATTAATTTTTTTTCCTGTTAGAATTTACTTGCATTTTTTACCTTGTGGAAATAATTTGATTTGACAGACTTTCCTCTGGATCTCAACTCCACTAGAAGCCATGCTTTCAGAGGTTAATCCATTCAGTCTTGGCTGATGTGCAGTCAGGAGACTGTGGTATGCTTGGAACTGTAGACCAAAAGAACTTTGGAATGATATCTGGAAAGCCCCTGAGACACAGAGTTCCTATTTTAGCAGATACCCTTCTACATAACACAGTATACCAAATTGTGCAGCTGAACATGCTTTTCTAATTTGTTAAGAATGCATAATTTCATTGGGTGGGGATGTGTTATGCATCCCTCTATAAAAGTATAATTTAACATCATGGTGTCTCTCTTCTATTTTTTTTTAATATCCACAGAAAAAAGTGGTCTCTAATATCTTTCTTGAAGGAAATTTTTACAGCCAGCTCAGGCACTTGAGTCTTGCTTCAGGTATATCCTTAGTACTATGAAAACTGGTTCTTTGCTGTTCTGCAACTTCTACATGTACATCCTTCTTAGAAAGAAAAGGTGTCAGTGATCATTCTTACATTCTCAAAAGATTAGAACAGGCTGCAAGCTGAGCATGTTTCAGGTGTTTTATTCTATTTTGTCTAACCAATTCTGCATGTGCACCCACTAGAAACACAGATCTTTATGCTGGAACATCAATTTCTGGAAACAGATTTCCACTTTAAGTGACAGTATGGGTTTTGTTATAGAAAATTGAAAATATTAGCATCTTTGCATTATGACTTACAAAACATCAATACAGGAAGCATTCGCTTTTTTTATATTTCTTGGAATTTTTAGGGAGAAAATCTGAACTGTTTCAGCCCACTATTACTTTTCAACAAGAAAAGGAAGCTTACAAATTACTGAGAAATCATCAGCAGGTAGGTTTCCAGGCAGGGCTGATACCACAAGTAAGGGCTTCATTTTCATAGGTAGTGTTTCTTCTTTGGGTCATTACCATACAGAGGTGAACAAGAACCTCTCGTAGTGTGTGACACTTATGTCTAGAGTTCCTCCTCCTAGTCATTAACTGCAGAAAGCTTTTGGGATATGAGAATCCAGGAAATACCAGCATAAAATGTAATTGTTGTGACTAGTATGGCCACACTGTTCTTTCTCTGCACTCCCCATGCTCTCTGTATGATGGAGTGTCCTTCCTGGTGTGATCCTGTATATTTATGCACCCTCAGTGTGTTTTCTGCATTACCTCAGAAACTGAAAATGCTGCCATTAAATAAGGGCTACATGAGGGAAGTTTCTTGGAAAACAGCCAGCTGGATGCAGTTTTTCTCCTCAACTCTTACACATGGAAGCTGTTGTTGTAGGATAGAAAAAGGAATATGATAGGCGGAGAATTAATAAATCCAGTACAGAGTTAAGCTGACATGGGCTGGCCCCCTTCTCATTTTTCCAAGTTATTATAAAAAACAAAAAAGCAATAAATCACACATGGATACTGTGTAAGTTTTTATTTCAAGGGTATTAATGAGAATGTAATGACAAATTTACAACAAACCTCTTGATCCAAAGTCTCAAGGTGGCCTACAAGAATCAGTCATCGACCTTCAAGAGGAAATAGTCAGTGCCCAGGAAAGAATAGTAACAAATCAGCCAAAAGTTTAATAGACTGAACATTTATCCTGTACATTCCTAACCACCCTTCTACAGAAAATTTTGCGTGCACAGGCTCCTTCCAGCACCTCTTCTCTTCTCTGCTGTACCAGAGCTTGTTTTCTTTGATTTGTCCCTAGGACCTGAGCACCTGTTCTGTGCTGCACCCTCTGCTGAATGGGGTGAAATAGTGCCCTGTTTTGAATATGAATTTACCATTACAAAGGACAAGATGGAAAATGTAGTAACATTTTCCCACAGTGTTTTGTCTGAGGGTTATTTCTACACAGACACTGTAATATGTCACTACATAACTTAGCCAGCTGTTACGTACCTTGGCTACCAAATTCCAAGGCAGCATGCTGTTCTGAAACATTAATCATCTGGGTTTCTTTCTGTAACACACAACTTCTTTTCTCCACTTTTTTTGTTCTGTGGTAGGGGCTTGGAGATAGGAGAGTTTATGTTAAAAAATCTACATATATTTTTTATTTAAATGAATCATTAATGTTGTAACTTTCTAAAAAATACTTCTCTTTCACCGCTAAAAGTTTTGGAATGGTTTTTAACTGCTGCTGCACTACAAGCCTTAGGTAGAACCAACTTTTCTGAAGACTAGGTGGCACTAAAATAAATCCTACAAATATTTATTACGTCTTAACAATAAAAGTGTTTATGAATAGCCTTATCTCTCAAATAAATAAAAAGAGATCACTCACTTGCCATTTTCATATTCTGAAAATTTTATCTTTCCTGATGTAATGACAGAAAGTCATTGTGCATTTGAACGCAAGCTTCAACTACATTACTTTCTCTGTGTTTCACTGTTCAAGTTTTCAGTGAATCATAGCAATTTTCTCATGTGTCTCCTCTCTGTGCTAACCTGGGGATGTTCAAACAATGCTTGACATAATTTTTAACAAAGCAGTATTTAAAGGTAATTAAAAATAACTTGGTTTTTGGCAAATCTGGCCTTTAACTACATCACAATATTTATGCCTGACAGCTTTTTCCTCCTGCAGCAAACTCTCTCATTCAAGATTGAGCTGACTTAAATTTGTGGGTGGTAGCAGAGGAAGGAGCAAGCTTTGCCAAGTTAATCTTGAAAAGCAAGATTATTACTGTATATTCATCTCTTTCTTTCTGAGCTCAGATGTGAGCTGCTGCTTGCTAGTGAGTCAGAATTAGAGACCTGTTCTGCAAAACTAGCCACTCTCTCAAAAATCTTGCAAACCTTAATGATCTAGATGGCTTTCCTATTGTGAGCCTGTGCTGCTAAGTTTAAAAATTAATGTGGTACCTAATTGCGTGTACACACCTGGTGTTTTAAATAAGACTTAAGTACACAGAACTTTATTGTCCCTGCTGGTGTCTGTTTCATTTTTCATCTTTTCCACATTTTGCGTTTCATTTGTGGCAGCACCCTTTCTAATGGTTTTCATGGTATTATAAAGACATTCAGAGGCATTCACTGTGTAAGGAGTGATTTTCTTCAATGAGAAATATCAGCAGCGTATGGTAAGGTTTCCTCATCCTGAAGGTATGAGTTCCTAATTCCTTACTTCTCTGTGTTTGGTCTCTTCCTTTCCTTGTGCTCCACATACTTGTAGCCCACTTGGAGATTTTGCTTGGGTCTAACCACACAGAATCCTTTTAAATTTCACTTTCAGCTTAAAAAATAGCCTGACCAGACTCATGATCTTAATAGCTTCTCTCTTCACCAGTGTCAGTCTGGATAAATCTTTCTTCACCTGTCTTACCAGAAGTGTAAGTTTTACACAAAGCTGTTTGTGGCTTCAAATGTAGTGTAAGAAGCCCTTGCACTGTTCTTCAGAAGCTCTTTCTTCTCCTTTTCTCTTTTGGGATCCCCTTTTATTCTGTAAATGCAATAGGATTTTGCTTTACTGCTATCTGCAGTGGACCATCTATGTTGAAAACCATCTCAGAATAGCTATCATGTAATAGGTCTTCTCCACTAGGTTTTCACTAGGATCCTTTTTTTCTTCTGTTTTCCTGCACGTAAGGCACTGATAAAAGGATGCAGAAGTTTAAAAAACTCCCACTCCTCAAATATCTATTCCACCTCTTTGCTGGAGATTAATCCCTCTATGGAGGGAAGAATACAGGCTTCTGCGGAAAGTCTGAAGGATTGACTTAGATTGACGGTCCTGGACATCATACTGAAACAATGGAAACACATTCATTTTCCCCTTTTGCAAGCTCTACTCTGAATATGTGTACACTGGGAAACCTTCAGTGGAGTGATGGGAACAAACTGTTTAAAGCTGAACTGCCACAGTTGTCTTGCAATGTCAAAAGACATTGCAATGTCATGCCTCCTTAACGAGTATTTGTGTAGCTGTGCAGTGAAGTGAGGCGTAGAACTAGCTGGCAGGAAGAAACAAGCAAAATACTTATTTCTCATCTCCACAAGTTCCCTGATCTAGTTAACCTTCCAGTCACACAGACAACTGTACTGGAACAAGGGAGTGGGTACAAGTGTTGGGTAGATGGGAGTGGGACTGATTCTTTTGATAGAAGGACTGGCTTACATCAGCTTAAAGTATTAACTGAACTGCAGCCTAAGTGATTGAACTATTTCAGCCCTTTTTGGAAGTGTCTTCAGCTAAGTTACTGTTAAGTATTTGATATAACATAATTTTGTGCATTGAGATTGAATATTGAAGAAATAATGGTTGCAAAATGAGTTGATAAATTAAAGCACATATTCCTTATGCAGACAGTTCTTGAGCTAGGGGTGAAGGGATTTCCTGTTAAATATGTAGTGATGTTTAATAAGTATCATTCAAAAGGGTTGTTACAGCTCTTGAGCATAGATTGTCTGAATGTCCACTGAGAGATTTCTGCTGTTCATGGAAGAAGTTTAAAATTCACTCTAAATTAGTCCCTTCCTAATTGTCTTGGTTCTGATATTATTTTGGCAGATACGTTCAATCTGTTTCACCACCCTGCTGAAATATCCCAAGAATACTGTATTTCCCAGCACTTATTCTCTCTCTCACAATAGTTGGAATCAAATATCAGCATTAGGATTGACCACAGCTTTTATACACAACGTGTTCCACTGAATATGGAAACTTAAAAGTCAGTCATTTTCCCTTCATTCTTTTGAGCTTCTGTTCCCGTCTTTGCTTGGGTAAACTCAGCTGCTTACCCTCTTTTCCAGTGCTCTTACATGTTTCTTTTCCATTCCTCCTTTAGCCCGACCAACAGCAGGCAAGTAAAGCATGCGCCTTCATATTTTTGCCTGAATGACTCCACTAATAAATGCCAAATAAGAATGCATGCAGAGTTTGTAAGTAGAACAAAGAAAAAATTATCTTTCACCAGCTGCAGGGTCACCAAAAATATCCATGGATTTAACTGTATGTGTACATGAATCACAGTCAAAGTCAGCTTAGCTCCTCTCAGCTGTATTAACTCTATAAGACTAATAAGTGGTGTAGGAGCTGGCTATTTGGACAAGCTCAAATCTCTCTTTACTACTAGAAAATGATATCCATTAGAAATTTAATCTCATTTTACTGAAGTTCTTTGACTGCATGCTTTTAGTTGATTCTTTTGACTCTTCCCGACCTTTTCATCTTGGAGGTATGCCTTAGACAGTGAATGTAACAGGTTAGGTAGATTTTGTAAGAAGGTGCCATTTTCTATAACTGCTTGATGATTAATTGCTCACTACACATTTAATATTCCAAAGTGCCTCCCAGTGGTCAGAAAAAAAAATTGAATTTTAAGAACTGTAAACAAATCCTTATAATAGTCTATTCATATCTCCCTAAAATCAGCTAACTCAGAATAGCAAGTTCAGTAGCTTTCAGAGCAAAGATGGACTTTAGAAGGGGATGTAAACATCCCCTGTGCATAGGCTTCAACATTCCAAAAATTCATATATTTAAAACTTGGTCTATTTAAAATTTACATAACATCAGTAACAATAATCATGTGTCTATCATTCACAGATTCTGTATGTATGGTTCATTAACCTAAACTCAGCAGAGTACAATGGTCTTATTTACAAAACTGTATTTTCTTCGTGGGTTTTTGCACCCATACATTGCTGCATCATTTGAAACCACTTTTCCTATAGCCTACCTTGCTGATCTGATTTTTTAATTCTCATTTGCAATTTTCATATGAATTTAAGAACTTTTTTTCAAGCAACATTGTTAGGCCACTAGATGCATACTCGTCACCACTGAAGTTCAATTTGCAGGCCCAACTTAGAAAAACAATCTTTACTTGTATAGCTTTAGACTTGCCCAGGATCTGCCCTGGGAATCCCCTGGCAATGATCTCAGGTGTGCTTATATCTCTTCTTTGTGATATTGAAAGATGTTAACGCAGCTACAGAAGAGGTTTTAGATTTCACTTACAAGTTCAGCTGTTCATGTATAAAGCTTCACCAATTACCACCCATCATACAAGTAAAATTTAGCAAAGTGAAGGTGGACTGGGATATATAGGACCAGATATTGAAACTGTAAAAGCCTGCACTTCACCAAGTGTTTCTTGTTGCTTACTTAGCAGAAAAGTGAGTGAAATACAATGTTGAGAAAGGAAAACATAGAAAGACCTCAATTTCAATGGGAATGTGTTTCTGATAAATTTTATCTTAAAGATGACCTCTGAGAGACTGGATTATCTTTTCATCTGTCAAACCAATTACGAAAATATTAAACTAATAGATACTAGGGATGTATATTCATTCTTGCAGTCTTTTCTTTTTATATCATGAACTGCATGGGATCCTCAGAAAGAAAAAAAGCCCAAGATGGAGCCTGGCTCAAAGCCAGGTCAGAGGAGAACAGCAAGGAAGGAAGGGGAATCTGTAAACTAAGGGTAAACTTCTTCCAAATGAGGTCGTACAGCTGTAGATACAACTGAAGATTCCACTTGCATCCTTTTTATATGTGTTTTGGGCACAGTTCTTACTGCAAAAGGTTTTTCTTCTCTCTTGAACACTGCATACCAAGATGATACAAAACCACTATTATCTAAATACTCCAGGGAACTGTTAAAACAATTCACTGACTGCTAGTTCCGGGTAACATTTTTAAATAGCTTTCAAATACTGTACTTGTTTTTTCTTCAACCTCTTAGTTATGTTTTATGGACTTGGGGGATGGAACAGTTGCATGAATACTAAACACGTTTTTTCACCACAGCTCTATTTGAGCTCTAATTTATTATTATGAAACTCCCACATTAGGAACTGAACCAAAAAAAAAGAAGTTCATGTTGTAGGAAGATAGGAAAACCCCTTTTCTTGCACTGCTTTACCAAACACATACATTTAAAACATCCTAACTGGTCCATGCAGAGTCAGGCTTTCTTACCATTACCAAAATACCTTTGTTTTATTACAGCGGGGGCAGACACAGCCTACTGAAGTTATAATGATGCATGAAACTTGGGTATTTTTCCTTCTCACCAGGTAAGCAGTTGAAGACACAACTTTGGGTCATTCCCTGGACAGAAGCAGAACTCAGACTGGAGCAGGGAGATGACAGCGCTATCAGAGAGACAGCAGTGGTAACCTCCACCATACCTGCCATCCTCACTGCTCCCAATGGTGCTCAGGTGCCATTATTCCACACACCTGGAGGTTTCTGCAAAACCTACTTCAGCCTTTTTGTTTTGGAATGAGAGGTACCAGGTGATAGAGAAAAACTTCCTGGAACTCAAGTGTTTTCTGAAGGAGCATCCTTTCCTTGGCTGTGGGTTTACACACAGAAACCTGAACTAAGACAGTGCTGTTCTGACCACCATGAGGTCCTACTGCTCCATGCAGGAGTTAGGTCCATTTTGAGTCTCTTCAGAGGTGCCTGACTTACTGGACCTGTGATTAGACAGAAAACAGGGCAAAATACATTGGCCTGGCACCTTAGCTGGCAGGGAGAGTCACAGATTACAAACTCGTATTCCAGCATACCCAAAGACAGTCTTTAGGTTAACTGTTCTGTCCTGGATTTTAAAAATAATATATGGGACCAGTAACCACATGCATACTGTCTTGAATTTTCCCTAGCCTCCCTCGCTCAGTCTGTGAACCTGGGGAAGTAATGTCCCTTCCCTCAGAGACAGCAGAGGAAGAGGAGGGAGGTCCTGGCTGAGTTTGAGTTGCATGACCTGACTTGGGCCTGCGCTTTCTGAAGAGAGGCGACAGGACTATTGCCGTCCTGTAATGCCTCTCTATGGGGCACAATCTCTATTTCTCTTCTCTTTTTTCTTTTTTATTTGGCAACTCTAAGATAATAAGCTCCAAGGAGGGCAGCTATGTCCTTATAGTGTTGCCACCTCTACTTCTGAGGATTAGGAAGGGCTCTTTCTTGGCAAGGCTGGGTGTCCCTGTGGGGCTGAGTGAGGCTGGGGGAAAGGGGCACTGGCTGTGCAGTTATTGCCCATTTATAGCATGTGACCTTAAACACTGAGCAGTGCTAGTAGGGAAAGAAAAAGACTGCAATCTTCTCAACTCCTGGCAAATCCACTGTGGGTCCTGGTAATCACCCTGAGGTAAAAGATTTCTGTCTTGCAGAGGCATCACGTAAGAAAAGACCACTCCCTGCAAATTCAGAATTTAATTATCCATTTTCTTGTGTTTCTTTACAGAAAGCATGCCCAAACTTACAACTTTAAGTATGAGGATTAACTTTGTGGAGTTCTGTTTCTGGGTATTTTGTGGCTTGGTATTTTTAGTTGGGGTTTGTTGCAGGGGGTGGTAATTTTGAAGCTAGCTTTAAAAAAAAAGTCAGTTTACCAAAGCAGTAGCTCTCTAGCACTTGTGAAGCTTGGGTGGAGGATGGCTGGGTAGCAAGTTATAATGTAACTCATTCTCCATGCTAATTGCTGCATCTCATGTTTCATCTAAAGCTTCATCTCCAGTTTCCCTGCAGGAGGAGATTCTTCTTGATAAGGAAAGGCTAAAAGAAGAAGAACGGCACAGCGTTCAGCAGCTTGCTCAGCAACTGCTTTCTATTATGCAAGAGTTTAAAGGAATGTGAACAGTCTGCCGAAAGCCTCCTCATGTGACCAAGATCACAGCAACAACCCAACACCAAATGAACAGCTGAGCTCTTATGAGCTGGTACAAAGACTGAGCTAGAAAAGCATAGTGGAAGTCTAGCTTCAGATACGGTGAATAGGAGTTTAATCTCAGCAGGTTGCTCAACTAAGTCCTTTTCAGCTGTGGGACAATATTTTAATTAAATTCTCACCTCACCATCTTTAGCATATTTTCAATTATGACTCAATGTTTTTCATCAGATCTTTGAAAATTCATCTCTTTGCCCTCTGTAAGCTTTAAAAAGCAGGTGGGAAAGAGCCCTGTCTCTCTTAGTGAATTCATGACTGTTGGATTTTACTTCTGTGCTGTATGGTTAGGATCAGGATGGGTCTCATACATAACAAAACAGATGGGTACCTGAGCTGGACCATCATAAAAAAAAAAGCAGAATCATTATATTAAATATCTTGCAATACTGAGAAGGGGCCGGGGCGGGGGGGGAGAGAAAAGGAAAAGGGGGGAAGGGGGGAAGGAGGGAGGGAGGGCACAGTGATTGCCTGCAATGCAGAGATTTTGGAGAGGCTAAGGACAGATTTTTAGCCTCATATAGGAAGGCCTAGACATGAACCATGTTGCAATAATTTGACAACAGCTGAAAAATTTCTTTTTCTTTTGTGGACAGCAGTTGTCTCCTGTTCCAGGGCCTCTTACTTTTTCACACTTGAATTGAGAAGGACAGGCATTACAGTCATCTGTTTCCCTGTATTAAGGTATGTCTTCCTTTCAGATTTAAATAGGCTGCATTATACCATCAGTTATCAAGCCAACTCCCTACTGTTTTAAATCTGTCCTGGAAAATGAATGGTGTGTGGTGTGCCCCTGAATCTTAAAAATATATTACAGTAGACAACTGTCAATGTTTGTAAAGGGGAAGTTATTCATTAAGTTATATGTTTATTATCTGTTGTAAATGGGGAAGTTCCGTTTATTAATAAAAAAATTTGATTGTTTTTTAAGTTTTTAATATGTGTATTTTATGCTAGTATTTATTTACATATATGTTTAAAATGTGTGTTTTTATGCTTATTAAAGTCCTAGGCATAGACCAGGACCTGACCATGGTAGATGTGCAAATACAAAACAAAAATCCTCTATGTCGGGGAAACTACAGATTTAAAATACACCTGACAGGCTGGGGATCAAAAGGACTTAAGAGGACTATATCTTTATGCCCTCCTCTATGGAGGGCATAATTGCAGCCTAACAGCTCTCCTTTGAGAATTAAAATCTTTATTCTGATATCAACACCACCTGATCAGTAGGAATAATGAACAAAAACAGTAGAAGGTATCCTTAAGACAAGACAGATAACAGCACTTACAAACTCTCAAAACAAAAGGCACCATTTTCAAGGAAAATGTTAACCAATTTCTTTACACTTTGAAGACATCAGCTGCAACCAGACATCTTTCTCTAACCCAGGGGAAAACTCACAGTTCACTTTGGCTGCCAGCAGAAAGGAATTCCTGAACTTTTCAGACAATGGATGGCAGCACAGGATAGCGAGGATCTTCCCTGGGCAATGACAGAACAGTGTCATAAATTGAGACCACAATGGATCATAATCCAATTAGAATTTTATTAATTGTAGCAAGTAGAATATGAGCAAATACAGCGCTGGACGGCAGGGGAGTCTGCGCTCCGCCAACTGCCGTACTGAGCAGTTCAAACAGTCTCTCTTTATACATCTTTACTTCCATGTTCAATGAGATAGTGGAGGTACTTTTCGCATGCTTCAGTTGTTGTTAGGGGGTCGTTTCCTGCTTCCTGGTGATATGGGGTTGCTTGTCTTATCTCTGTCGATAAGTTTGGACATCTGATGGTTATCTTGCATAAGCACGCCTGGGAGGTATTCTTCGCATGCTTTACATTGAGCTTTAACATAAGTCTTAATAAACAATACCTTAGTTCAGTTTCTCACAACAGGGTAAACCAGGAAGAGGAAGATCAAATCTCCAAAAGAGAGCCCGCCTTTTGCTGCTGGCTGGCTGCCATTGGAATCCAGATCTTATCTATCCTGAGACTGTGCTATATGACCAACAAAGCTGAAACAAAATACAAAATAGGAGGGGACTGCAGTTCAAATAAATCAAATAACAGATTTTAAGATAAACATTGTAGATGTTATCTTGCTGCAGGAAGAGTCAATCATTTCATTCCTTCTAGGAAGAGGAACGTACCTTACTGTAAGAAGGTAAAAAAAGTTCCAATGTATTGTCAGCAACTGATTATGAAACAGTAAAATATAATCCTAACAGCTTAGTAACTAAATAGCTGTTTACAGTACTGCTTGCCTTCTTAAACAAATCTTTATGTAGAAACCATGTAAGTGGTGAGGTAAGACTGTAGCAAACTTTGTTACAAGGTTGAGGGCTTTTTCTGGAAATAGGGGTTTTGAATAAAATATTGCTCTTTGTGGGTGTAAAAGCATATCGCTTTTTAGACTTAGCAGGCCAGAAGGTTGCCCTCCTAAGTACAAGTCAGACTACAGCAATTTCAATGTTAAGGTAGATTCTAACTGAAGAAAAGCTTCAGATGACTGTGAGTTTCCAACGTGGTATGTCGAAGTCTGTTTACAGTTTGACTACTCTTTGTAAGTTGGGGTTTTTTTATTATTATTATTATAATTATTATTGTTCCCCCCAGACAGAGTATAATAGTGGCCAGCTGATGTGTAGGGCTCCACTTATATCTGGCCTGTGACCGTGGTCAGTTTTGCTTCAGGTCTGTGTAGTCA
Source organism: Phalacrocorax aristotelis (assembly GCF_949628215.1). Taxonomy (NCBI): domain Eukaryota; kingdom Metazoa; phylum Chordata; class Aves; order Suliformes; family Phalacrocoracidae; genus Phalacrocorax; species Phalacrocorax aristotelis. The sequence goes on along the minus strand of NC_134311.1, from coordinate 34,431,842 downwards.
CATTTAGCACCTCTTCTTCCTTGTTTTGTGGGACTGGTCAGCTTGGAGAAATCAGAAATTAACAAATGCACGCCTATGCTCCACCCCCTTTCTCATGGTGAAAGGCTTTTTATAAGCTTCCTGGTTCTGGGACAGCCTTACAAGATGGTTTGAAGAATCTGTTCATGGCTGTGAAAAGGTGATCTCTTTACATCAGAAAAATTAATTAGAAGTAGTTTCTCATAGTATTTTGAATCTTGTAAATAACACTGTTCTTACTACCATGTAAATTAGCAGAATCTCTCAGAAGCTGGATTTAACCTCTATTAGCTACAGTAAAGCTGACACAATAGCTTCTTTTTACTAGAATTGTGTGTTGCAATAACTGCCTTTATGGTAACGCATGCTTTTAAAAATGAGCTTGTAGCTACAAACTATTTTCTTTTCAGCAAATGAGTGCATTCCTAGCTTAACTACTTCTGTTTTTTAAGGACAACTTGTATTTCTAACATGCCTGACCTCTACTGTAGGTGGCTTCTTATCATGCTGGCAGTAGTGTGGCTCCACTGGTGTTAATGAGAATGAGAACAGAGGAAGTCTACATGAGACAATGTGGTGGGTTGACCCTGGCTTGCTGCCAGACCCCCACCAAACCATTTTCCCACTCCCCCTCCTTGACAGGGCAGGGGATAAAAATAAGATGAAAAAGCCCATGGATTGAGATAAGGACAGAAAGGTGGCTCACCAGTTACCAGCAGGAGCAAAACAGACTTGGCTTGGGAAAAGTTAATTTAATTTATTGTGTATTAAAATAAGAGTAGGAGAGTAAGAAATAAAAACAAAACTAAAACCACCTTCCCCTTTTTCCCAGGCGTCTTCACTTCTCCATTCCTGACTCCTCTACTCCTACACACACCCCAAGCAGTGTAGGGGGTTGGGAATAGGGATTGTGGTCTGTTCATGGTGCTTTGTCTCTGCCACCCTTTCCTCCTCATGCTTATGCCTTGCTCCAACGTAAGGTCCCTCCCATGGGATACAGTCCTTCACAAACTTCTCCAAGGTGGGTCCTTCCCATGAGCTGCAGTTCTTCAAGAACTGCTCCAGCATGGGTCCTTTCCACAGGATGCAGTCCTTTGTGAACAGAGAGCTCCAATATGGGGCCCCCATGGGGTCACAGCTCCTGCCAGAAAACCTCCTCCTACATGAGCTCCTCCAGGTCATAGTTTCTGCTAGGAGCCTGGTCCAGAGCGAGCTCTCCACAGGCTGCAGTTTCCTTCAGGGCATGTCCCCTTGCGGTGGCATGGAGTCCTCCACAGGCTGCAGGGTGCATATCTGCTCCAGCGTGGTTGCCATGAGTTGCAACGGGACAACTTGCTCCACCACAGTCATCTTCAGGGGCTGCAAAGGAGTCTCTGCTCTGGTGCCTGAAGCATCTTCTCCCTCTCCTTCTTCACTGCCTTGCTGTCTGCATGGTTGTTTCTCTCACATTTTTCTCACTTTTCTATCTCACATCTGCTGTGCATCATTTTTTACTCTTAAATATGTTATCACAGAGGTGCCACCAGTGTTGTTGATAGGCTCAGCTCTGGGGGAAGCTATGGGTCCATTCTGGAGACAGCTGGAACTTTTGTCCAACAAGGGTGCAGCCCCTGGTCTTCTCACAAAGGCCACCCCTGCAGCCTCCTCACTGCCAACACCTTCCCACATAAACCCAATACAGACAGTATCTAACTGCATTATTCTTGTTTCAGCCACTGAAACCACCAGGTGCTACCTAAGATATTTCTTTAAAATGATCAGAATAGCTAAGGGCTTAACGTAACTTCCTATGTGAAAATTAGTAGCATGTTTCTTAATTTCTCTGATAATAATGAGTATCCTTGAAATATCAAATACCAGAAGGATGTTAATGACTCCTTAAGGAAAAGTCATTAAAATCAATAACTGTATAGCAAGGGTGTTGGTTTGATATTTAAAAACAAAGTCTTTTACTGAAAGTGTTTTTATACAGTTTACCAGCTATGTGATATTCCTTTAGCTTTTAGATTTCTTTTAGATTTCATTTATATTATTAGGGTGTATAGGAGATCAATATATCAGGCCAGTTTTAATCTTCAAAAGAAAACTGTACTAAAGTGACATTGACTAACAATACACATTGCCGTTGGCTAGCTTTTATTTGCTCTCTGTCATTACCACTGCATATTCAAAGTCACTTCTTAATAATCTTGTCCGAAATTAGCTATAAGTGAGGAGTTGATGCCATGCTGATAGCACTGGTGGCTATGGCTCACTGTATTATTCACCAAGGTCCAGCTGATCTGGCTGAGAGACCTCTGAAGAAGAAGGAGGAAGCTGAAACCAAAAGGGGACAACATTTTTAATTGCTGTTTCAACACCTTTGTTCTTATAACTCTTGGTGCCCCTGGTGCAAAAATAAAACGGTGGGCATCTCGTCTTCACCCAGGATTGTTCATCTGATTTCAGGGCTGGATCCCACCAGGAAGCTTTCCTGCTTATTCCACAGGATTTTTCTGCTTTTTCTGAATCTACAATGTTCGTCTCTCAGGTTTTCTACCTAAACTATTGTTCAGGTGGTTTTCCTGCACCCTGGTTGTGTAATTGGATCATAAGTCTGCATTTGTCTCTTTGTGGTTTACTATTATTTATGTATTGGTGCATCACAGTGTTACAAAATGCTTACAGGTTGTTACCAATTATGCTATTAGCAGTATTACTGTGTTACCAAATGCTAACGTATTGTTGCCATTTACACTATTTTGGTGTGTTTATGCCTAGGTTCAAGGCACACAAGTATTAATTACATTCTACTTAGCGTAATTCTACTTTATGGGAAGCAACAGTCCTCTGCTTTGGCTACAATTTATTTCATATTAAACATTTGGCTTCCTTGCATTTAAAAATTAGCAAAGGCAAAAGACCTCTGTTTCCTGTTTTCCACACGGATTTAACTCTCAAAGATAATGAATCCTTGAACAGAAAAGTTTAGCAGAAAGATACTGTCAGGCACTTGTACTATAATTGTTAACTGGGGATCTTTAACTGCAACAGTGTCGTTTTGCTGTGTTGAAGCCCTTGCTCATGCCTCAAGGCCATCCAAAACAGTAGCATTTGATTTACTGGCAGTTGTTATCATGCAGTCTAAAGGACTATGAACAGCAATCCCAAGTGGTATAATACAGCATAGTGATTCTTTCTACAGTGCCTTCTCCAGTAACTGCTTTTCAATTCCCATTATTTTTAGATATGGTTTATATTCACTTGTGTTCACAGCAGACAAGCTGTTTATTTTAACAGCACCTTGACAACTGTCTATAATTGCCAGGACATTTAAAAACAAAGTCTTCTACTGAAAGAGGTTTTATAAAGTCTGCCAGCTATGTGATATTCTTTCAGCTTTTAGATTGCCTTTATATTTCCCTTATATTATTAGAGTGTATAGGAGATTGATACCTCACTGATATTACCTTTTCTCATTATTCAGATAGGAATGATATTAACCAATACAACTACACTCTGATTTCAACTGCAAATATATAATAAGTACTTTTTCTGTATAATTATTAGGATTTATTTATTTCAGTGTTTCCACCATTACAATTGACCTGACCTCTAAACATTAAATTTTGTGTGGGGGGTTTTTTTATTTATTTATTTTTATATTGCCATTGCCAGCACCTTGTCTTGAAACTGAAAGCTCTTGGCAACTTCCTTATTGTACTATTTGAAAAATAGCCACCGACACTTTCCAGCTGTAGCTTGAGAGATCTCTCAGTAGCAGAAACATCTACAGTCACAAGTAAATTCTGACCACCTACATCTGAAGCCCTCTCAGAAATTCAAGGAAGCATCAGTACCAGATCCAAGGGTGTAAGGCTCATGAGACAAATTGCAGGCCATCCTCACCAAAGTCCTGTTCCATACCACAAAAGCGCACTAAGAAATACAGAAACATTAATGGTCAGATCCAGGTGACCGGGTCTCCCTATTCAGTCAAGATGTCATTCTGTGGAGGCTGCACAGCGTGGAAAATGGCTAATCTCATGCATCCTTAGCTGTCTTACTTCCAAAAGGGAAATGGAGATGCTGAGAGATTTCAAGATGGGAAATAATTTTCCAGCATTCTATTAAAACACCTGGAGTGTGGGATTCAATGCTTGTACCCATGTTTCTGCTTTCATTAGGAAAACGTTCTAGGCAGCAGCTGCTTGCTGCCCAACAGGTAATATGGCAGTTTCTGGTGATCACAGGTTAAAAATACAGGTAAATAACAGCTGTAGGTTATTCATCTGCTCCTGAGAAATATCTTCAAAATGGCCCAAACCCCAGAATTTGTGTAATCACTGCAAACTGTTGGCAGACCTGAATGCTGAACTACCCAGGTTTGCAATGCTTTTTTGTTTCATTGGAAAGGAAGTAATGCCAACCGCCCTTATGCCTGAAATACTAATGCAACAGGTTCTGTGAGAACAGGCAGCTATAACCAGGACTGAATTTAACCTCAGGTGCCTAATCCTGGGGGTGGAATTGTGATTGCATCTCACAGAACATAGAGCATCTTATTTTGTAAGCCTATTTATCAACTGCACATGATATGTGGCCTTCCAAAAGAGCCACATTTTTTACTACAAGACAACTGCCTCACAGCTAAACCATTAAGCATCATGGTTAGCGTATGACAGCACAAGCTGCAAGACAACAAGACAAGTCCATAACACAACGGGTGAACAACTGGCTGGCAGGTCAGGCGTAAATGTTAATGGTGTTACATCAGGCTGGTGGCCAATCACTAGTGGGGTTCCCTGGGACTCAATCTTAGGGCCAGTGCTCTTTAGTGTTTTTATAAATGATCTGGATGTAGGAGTTGAATGTATATTAAGTAAGTTTGCAAATGGTAGTAAAGTCGGAGGAACTGTGGACTCCCTCGAGGGTAGAGAGGCCTTTGAGAGAGATTTGGATGGACCAGAGAGCTGGGCAATCACCAACATTATGAAATTTAACAAGAGCAAGCGCCGGATTCTGCACCTGGGACAAGGTAAGCCTGGCTATACATACAAACTGGGGGATGAGAGGCTGGACAGCAGTCCCATGGAAAGAGATCTGGCGGTTTTGTGTTGATGGCAAGATGAATATGAGTCAACAGCGTGCCCTGGCAGCCAAAAGGGCCAACTGTGTCCTGGGGTGCATCAAGCACAGCATCACCAGCTGGCTGAGGAGGGCATTGTGCCACTCCACGCTGCCCTGGTGCGGCACCACCTTGAGCACGGTGTGCACTTGTGGGCGCCTCAATACAAGAAGGACATAAAACTATTAGAGTGTGTCCAGAGGAGGGTGACCAAGATGGTGAGAGGTCTTGAGGACAGGACTTATGAGGAGCGGCTGAATTCACCTGGTTTGTTCAGCTTGGGGAAGAGAAGGCTGAGAGGTGACCCCATGGTAGCCTACAACTTCCTCAAGGTGGGCAGCAGAGGGAGAGATGCTGATCTCCTCTCTCTGGTGACCAGAAATATGACATAAGAAAATGGAATGAAGCTGTATTGGGGAAGTTCAGATTGGACATTAGGAGAAGGTTTTTCACTGAGAGGGTGCTTGGTCACTGGAACAGGTTCCCCAGGGCAGTGGTCACAGCACCAAGCCTGTCAGAGTTCAGGAGGCATCTGGACAATGCTCTTACTCATATGGTTTATTGTTACGTAGTCCTGCAAGGAGCAGGGAGTTGAATTTATGGGTCCCTTCCAACTCAAGGTACTCTATGATTCTATGATGCTTAACCTTCTCACACATAGTTCAAATTTAAACCTGGAAGACTAACACTTCTTTTTAAACTCAACCTTAATTCTGAAGGAGGAGGATGTGACAACACTTCTTAATATAAACCCCCTTAAATTTTGCGTCATCACTGTTGCAATCACTACTGCTTCAGAAAAGACATCAGGCTAGACCACACTGCCATGTTTAAACATGTTTCTACCTACATACTTTCTTATAAAAAGACTGAGAAAGCTGCTCCAAATTATAATAGCCACCAAAATGCAAGGGACCAAACTTTTTAACTGACGTGGGAGAACAACATTAGCTTTAATGAGTAATCTGCTTCTTGAGCCAAAGCTCTATTGTGTTGTACAAGAAGAATCCTCCAATCTGTATTGCTAGGAAATACATCTGAACAGAATGGAATAATTGTTATTATTTCATGACAGCCTAATAAAACGCATCAACTCATTTCCATTGTTAATTTTGGTCCCACATTAAGGCTGAAGGTTCCAGTAAGAGAAGAGCTGGCTAATTTTTTTTCAGAAGAATATTTCTCGAAGCAGTGTTTTTTCAGCTAAAATACTTTTTTCCATGGGAAAAAAAGGAGATCACTCAAGGTGATTTTTTTTTTATTATTATCTATGGAAACTACACTTCTGCAACCAGACTGTATGCTTGCCTAGATGCCTATGCCTGTCTGTGTATCTTGTTACCCCAAAAAAGTTTTGGACCTGCTGGCTTATCCAAGTTAAATTATTATCTACATTTAAAAACTACAATTCCTAAAATTTTTATGAAAGACATGGTTGGCAACAGCATTAAAAATTTACTAGTACTCTTTGGCCCGGATAAGAAGACTACACCACCTTAAAGAACAAAGAATCCGCAAGGATTGGAGACTCCTCCTGACAATGACAGAAACTTTAGGCAGAGCTCCTGCTTATCTGCACATGCAAACCAAAGACACACATCTATTCATAAGATGCCATTCTTTTAAGTAGTAATAAAAATGCCTGATTTTTATATGTTAGAGTATTCTGAAGTACTTAAAAGCCTATTTTTGTTTTTGGCAGAAAAATATCCAACTTTCCCCTATTTTTATCAAAAAAGACAAAAAATGTTGATGGATAAAAGACTATGGTTTTTGTTTCTGATGTTTTTATCAAAAATAATTCCTTTTTTATGAAGTAGATAGTTTTTATTTCTACTTGCAGAACTGTATTTGCAGATCTTATTTCTGTGTTTCTTATGAATACTGAGATATGTAATGAGCTTCTATTTCTGCCAGTTCACAAAGGGCCTTAATACAGCCAACATAAAGACTAATTTAGTTCTCACAGGATTAATTAAGCTGATTTGAAGGAGCATCAAATTGTGTTTTGTTTAACTTAGATTGCTAAAATGAGGCTAATAATTTACATGAGTATTCGTCTCACTCTTTAATTAATTTAGTTACTCATGAGGGGAAATAAAAATGACAGAAGACGAAAAAGAATGAAGTTCAGATAACTACAGCCTCTTTGTCAAGTAGTGAAGAGTTTGCATTATAAATATATATAAATACAGTATAGCAAAGTAATGCCAGTTCTGTGTCATGAATTTATGCAGTAACTTTATTTCTGTCATATCACTCTAGATTCCAGTCCTCCTGGTCCAGCCTACTGATTTAACCAGTTGTATGTGTATGGGTCAAGCGTTTTGGTCAAAATAAAATGCATGAAAAGAAAACAACAAATGGAGAAAAAAAAAAAAAAAAAAAAAAAAGGCAAAGTACATCAAGGGAAAGAGAGATAGAGCAAAGGTTTCTACAGGTGAGAGCAAATCTCAAACTTGGATGAGGTGCCTGTTCCCTAGAAGATACTTAAAGCTTTGGCTGGTAGGTCAGCCAAATAAACTCTGCCAAAGTTTTGTCCCTGGCATTGATAGAGTTCCCCAATATATGCCTTTGGCTACAAATGCTGCTTGAAACAACCACACTCGATGAGCTGGAAAGCTTCCAAAATGCCAGACAACCTCTTAAAGCTAGGAAGTAATTTTTTAAGAGGTTACTTATTGTTAGAGTAATCTTCCTGCCTATGTCTAGTCAAAAGGGTCTACTCTTTTGAGTAGACCAAGTTCCTGGGGAGATTAGAAACTGATTTACCACTTCTTTAGTTTAAGATTACTTCAGACATGTAAGGTAGGTAAAATGACAATCTTCTGCAGAGTAAGAAGACACCAGATGCTATCTGCATTTGCATCTTTACATTTGTGTAAAGCTATGGTTTAGGTTGAAATTCAAGAGGTCTGAAACAGAATAAGTCTCCTGCCCTAAAAAAAAGCAGTACAAATCTGTTCAGAGCTAGAAATATGAAGACATTGTGCTTTACTGGCCAATGGTCACTCCTCCAGAGGAAACAGAACCTTGAGAAAAATCTTAGAGAGTGAACAGATCAGCCAGCGAATTAAATAAGCTTTGGAAGAACAACCTCCTCCCAGCATTTAATTCCTCTCATATTCAACGAAAGGGACGTGAGACAATAATTGTAAAAAATAGTTTTTTATCATTTTAAAGAACTTTACATTTCTTTAAAGATAACTCACTGTGTCTTCAGCCTCTGACATAATTTTCCCCAAAACTCATGAGGACTTCAATATCTCACCAGCCACTTCAGTCGGGAGAGATTGTACAGCAGTTAGGATAAGCGTACATTTTCAGTTCCTGAGCAAGTACCATTTTCTACATTTTCCACACTTTCCATTTACATTGACATATTTTGACATGGATCACAATCTATGTATTGTCTCTGAAAACTTCAAGGTAAATGTTTACTTACCTTGAAAATGTAGCCATGTATCAGTTTCCAAATTCTGCCATATATTGTACTGCAATGTATTTGGAGCAACTGCTGATAAAGATAGTTACTACAGGTTTGTCCTTATTGTAGGTCTACAGTCCCAGATTGATGGCAAAGAAAGGACTGATAAAACTCCCATTGACTTTGGTGGTGCAGGATTCAGTACTAGCTGAAGATCTTAGATCAGTTTAATATTTGCAAACTTAGTGTGAAATTTTACCTGCTGCCTGTAATTCTGAAATTCTCTTTAATCCTTGAACCGTATGGCAAATTGCTATAATCCTGATATATTACTTATGTATCAGTAATCATCAACTGTATTTAGTTCTTTTTAATTCTGTTCACACTGATCCTTACAGTCACATTTCATCCCTGAAATAGAAAATAAAAGAGAAGGAATGCATGTTCATATGCAAAGGCACATACACTGCTATCACTTTTCAGATAACAGTCATGATCTCCAGTTGTTTCACAGGAAGAGCAGCAGACCCTTCTTTGGCTGGGATCATGACTAATCAGGGAATAATTCTCAGGAATTAAGTGGGATTATATTGGGCTCTCATTTCTCCCCACTCCCCGCAGAAAATGATAACAAAACATCATCTTCAGAAGTCTCTCACCTCCCTCTTCACAGTCATCCCCATCTTAAAATAAAAATCCTCCAGATCTCACTGTTTGATTGCTCTTTCTTAACAGATGTTGTCATTTTGGGACAGGGATTTAATACAAAGTGGAGCTATGTAGTTTGAAAACTCCAAACTGAAATTTATGGGTTCATGGTAATAACTTCACCATAGTCCTGTTTCCATTTAAAGCCCAGTTTTCCAGGCCTTAATTAAAATTCTATGTTTAAAGCCAAGATTTCCAGGCTTCCTCTATTCCAAATGCATTTGTCCTGGAACCATTCCCAAACTAGAGTGGCCAGTGTTGTGTCCATAAAACCCTATTCCTTGGCTCACAGTGACAGAAAGCCATCTCCACTGGTTAAGATGAGAGGCATCCTGTTGCTCAGTATTGTCAGTCATGAATCAACCAACCTCAAAAAACAAAAAAAAAAAACCCCACAAAAAAACACTGGGGTGTACAGGAATAATATATCCCCTTTGGACTCTCAGCTCCCCTGGTGGCTTTCACTCAGCTCGAAGCTCTCTTTCTGAGCCTCCCAGATGTGTGCCAGAGCAATAGAGTGCATAGAGAAAGAGCTCAGCTCTTTGATTTGCATATTTTTAGCAACATTTTTATGCAGACCCCACTGTGCCTGGTTTTATTTTTTTGTGTAATGTACAGCAACACTGCACTCACAGACTGGAAGTTCAGAATTAATTAATCACCAATTTGGCTGATTCACTGAAAAAAAAAAGCCACAGGCCTCACCTAGTGAGTCCTGATTCTAATCTTGTAATGAGCCATGTTTTTCATGTCTCCAAGTAACGTGTGATTTCTCATATTTGTTCCAATGTTTAATTACATGCCCTGTTAAAACTTCAGTTGCTGCATGGACTTTCCTGATATCATCTGACGGCCACTGGATCTCGTTACACCTTCACCTCCAAGACGAAAGAGCTTTCTGGCAAAGCCGCAGGTGTAAGTCAGTGGCATCTTCATAACTCCACACTCTTCCTCTTCTCCTCTGAGGTTTCTTTGTTCACAGGCCTGCAGCATTCCTGCAAAGGCATTTGTTGCTGAATATTGCTGCCATGCTCTTGCAAAAGTGACACTGTAATTCCTCATATCTGTGTGACTAATTGTGAAGGATTAAATTCACACACTGAAGACTTGGAAGGGGAAGAGAAATAACTGTTGTGTGGAAGTTACTTTGCCTCTGCCTAACAAGATCATTTTTCAATCAGATATGCTTCTCAAGTCTGTTAGGTGCCTGTTGCCATTATATCTATTTGTAGTTTTACCTTTCAAGATTGTGAAATTTCCTACTTTTGCTGTAATGACACACAGCCGTCACTGCTGCTATGTGTAAAGGGGCACGTTGTTCCACAGAGGCACACTGATTGCTGACACTAAACGCTCTCTTTTCCTTGCAGCAGTCTTCTGCCATTTATTCACAAACCTGGATCATTTCTATGCCCAGCAACTCAGAATGATATGTTACTAGTACACCTTTGTCTGCCTCATTTCTTTTCAGATTTTCTTCCTTTAGTTCTCCAGCACCCTCTTCCAGAATTTGAGCTTTATCAGTCTGATAATTTTATACCTCACAAAAAGCATATACTTTTCTGATGGTGCACAGTGGTCTGTGGGCTGCTTTCCAAGCACCAGTGTTCCCTATCTTATAAAAGTCACTGAAAATTTATAAAGGAAAGAGATGAAAAAAAAATACATAAACAGAAATGAAAAATTAACAAATATATCTATTTGTTCAAGACACTACTTATCTCTCTGAGTTAGGGAGCAGGCTTGTTTAATAGGCAATTTTTATTTCTCTTCAGGTTTTTCCATATAACTAAAGGATGGAACATGTGAAATAATTTTCCAGCTAACAAATGACTACCACCAACAAGACCTTCTCATAAATGTAAGTAGAAGATAAAAGAAACATTTAAACAGACGACTTCTGAACTTGGATAGTTCCTTGCATGCTAATGACTAATTAGCCAAATTTAGTGTAACAATTTCTAGAAAATGCTAATTTTTAAAAAGAACGCTTATTAATTCTGTGTGAGATCATGAGCATGCTCTGTGTGTATACTCTTCTTTGCTGTACGCTCCAGTTGGGAGACACAGCTGATTCTTCTAGTCTTCCTTTCTTTTTTTGTTTCCGGGTTGTGCTGGTACTCAAAGGAGTAAAGACCCAATCTAACAATGAGGGTTCATTGTCCTCCAGCTGGGAGAATTAGTTTAAGGGCACAAGGTGACCTAGCAACCAAGTCACCAGGCAAGCAGGGAGGTGGATCAAGTCACCCAGGACACTGTGGTGCGTCACTATAGATGCCAGGTAAAATGAGGGCAGTCTGCAGGTCTCAGGTGTCCCTCCACACCACACTCAAGAGGCAACGCGAGTCAGAGTAGGGAAGTCTTCAGCTTTACTGGCTGTTTTACAAGTAATCTATATTTAACTGCTCCCAGTCTTGTAAGTAAAAGGCAATTGTCTTTGTAAAGCCCTGTAAAGCCCATTTCAATGATGGGACCTATGCCTGTGGCATGCTTTTGGAAAGACAAGACTGGAAATCATAAGACTTATACTGATGGTGGAGTAAGCTGGGAGAAAAATGCTATGAAAGACAGCACTACCTTCAAATAAAAGGATTGAGTGTCATCCTATACTAATTCTATGCTTGAAATGCTTGCTAGGAGGTCTGAAGAAAGGCAAGGTGTGATATGAGAGTGCTCTCTAGCTCTACCAAGATAAAAAGCACACTGTATTTGACTCAAGAGTTTCTAACAAGGAAAAATTAAACAGGTCATTTGCACCAACACATTCCCCTTGTCGTATTTCTACTCGGGGGCCTGAATTCCCATAGCACTGCTCAGGGAGCTGGCCACACTGGAACTGTCAAATACATTTCCTCTTTTATGGACCTCATATATTGATACCAGGGCTTCGATATCTTCAGTCTCCTGTCTTGGTAAGACAGTGGATACGGTCTTCTTTTCTTCCTAATACTTCCCAGCTCATTAGGAACTCTCAGAACTGAAGGAAACTGGGATTGTTCCAGGAACTTAAATTTTCCTCTTTGCCAAGGAATAAACAACTTTTTTTAAAGATTACTGAATCATCATGAATACAAACAAACCAATCTTTCTCTGATGTTTTTATGTTGAAGCGTAATGGTATACTGTCAAAACAATAGCAGATTAAAAAAATAAACTCTTGTAGAAATAAGAATCTGAAGGAACAGCATATGAAGGAAGAAAATTCAGATGTTCTACTCGTGCTCCCATCATCTGCAGCTAGTAGCCATCTCATGAGTCATGCAGAGGGACAAAGGCAATTTACCCACATCAGAGAGAACAGTCTTATAATGGACAGATTATTTAAATAAATAACTTTCCAGGACTTGACAGCGCTGTCCTCAAGCACCAAAAATTACTGAGTAGGATACTTCTATTCATGTATGCATAGGCATTCCTTAGCAATGGTATTCTTGAACAAAAAGTGTAGTCAGAATTTCTGCTCCATTTTCTTCCAATATTAATCTTTCTTCAGTCTCCAGATTCTGACACCACACATGAAATGAACTGCTTCCATAGAAAGTCAACAATCTCAGTGTACCTTGATTTTCCCACTTATAAAATAGGTATAAATTTAAAGTGTCCTTAAAAATATTAAATCATGTTGACAAACATTGATAGTTGCCATTATACATTAAAACCATAGCTACGTGAATTTATATGTATGCTGAATATGAGTATGAATTTTCTTCCTCTTCTTTCTTTACCTTTAATCTTCTTTCCTTTTTTATTCTATTATAGAATGCAAATAGTGAAATCCTGGCCCTATTAAAATTTTTGGCAAAACTCCCAAGTCTGAAATGGAGCCAGAATTTTACTCAGTAAATCTGGTTGACTGCTTTCTGCATTTTAATAGTATTATATCGTATCACCTTTTTTTTTTTCCTGTGTTGTCTTCATGGTGTATACATCTATAAAAGCTTATATTTGAATTACCCAGTATGCAATTACGAGTACCTGTATATAGAAGAAAAATCTGATTATTATTTTGCCAGGTTTAAAATAGAGTACATGGAAACTGCGGCCCTTTGTGCTTCTCTGACAGATATTCAAAAGCATCTGAAACCTCTTGATTTCTCACAACAGTTTGAAATGTCTATTACTTTCAGCATATTCCATACAAAATGTCTTCAGCATTTTCCAGCTAAATTCTGTGCCTTACTTTCATGTATGAGGATGACTCTTTTGTTAGGTCTTTTCAAACTCTCTGTAATCCCAAGATGTGCTTTGATCACTTTGGGCTTAGTGACAGGGTACACTCAAATTCTTCTCCTGTAAAAGAACAGGTGTGGCAGTAACTAAAGCTAAAGAAAAGACAGCACAAAAGTACTGGTAGAGTTATTCTGTTCAAGAGCGTGTATATACCACATAAAAGGCAGAGCAGCAGTAAGATCAGTGAAAAGAATAGGAACAACTTAAAATTCTAAACAGCTTTTAAAAGAGAAATATGTTATTGGATCAAAGAGCAGGTAATTCAGATTAGCCTGTCTCTTACTTAGTAAACTTAGAGGTGGGCCTCCTTCTAGCCTAATTTTTCCTTTCTTCTCACTACAAGAACATTGAGAAACAAATATTTTCACAGTTTTAGTCCACCTATAAATGAACTCTCAGAAGTAGTTACGTTCAATACAGGATTTTATGCCAAGCTGAGCTCTCTACTAAGCATCTCCCATCAAAGCATTGTGACCAATGGCCACCACCCTCCCAAGGAGAGAAACAGTCAATTCACAGCTTTTTATTTGGGCTTTCAGTTGTATTTGAGAGGTGAGGAAAGGAGAAGAGGGTTTATATTTCATTAGCTTGTTCAAGGACTCTTTCACACACACACGCATATATTTAACGCATATAAATAACCCAAACAAACAAACCTATTTTGCATTATGGCCTGGAAAATAAGATTGTCATGATCCCTAGATCCCTTGCACATTCATTTCACAGTGGTATGCCAGCTGCCAAGTAAACTTCATCTTTCTTGCATGCCAGGGTATTCCATGCAGCCGGAAGAGTTAAATGCTCAACCATGGTTTTCACCATGGCATTTCATGAAGGCTTTTGAGTGTCCTGTGCTCAGGCAGTGGAGACAACTAGAAGACTGGGTCTTCGAATTGGGTTGGGAATCAATCCTATAGGAGAACAGTGCAGACATTAAACAATTGCTTTTGATATGCAGTTGCTGAGGAAACATTGTACGCTGCTCTCTGCTAGCTGCAGGTTCCTAAGCATTAATCATGGCTAGGTATACTGACGTGCTGTGGTTCAGTTGAAAGATAGTGAGGTTTGGAATATGATGAGACTCTGCCATCATCTACCAAAAGGAGAGTTGCCCAACTAACCAGTTAATAGAAGGTGGGTAGAGAATAGGAGGTGGAGTTTCCCATCCTTATTCAATGGGATCTTCCCTCTAGGAAAGGCTTGAATTGTTTTAGTAAATTGCAATGGACCCTGCCATTTACTTAAAGCTACAGCTTTGTGCTTTAATTTTCTCATACTTCGCATTTGAGACCCACCTTCCCTAGAACAAAGTGCTGCTGGACTCATTACTCTAATGAGCTCAAACTTTCCTTCCCAATAGTCATATATCTTGTTTTGTAGGTTTCTGAGAAAGTGAATAACTGGAAGGATTGCATGTTCTGAAATCTATCTGATATGGTTATATTATTAAAAAATAATTGTTGATATAACTGTGGCTGGTCATTTGATCCCACTCTAAAATGCTATTTTAAGGAAAAGGTTTATAGTCAGAACCAACCAAAATACCCGGACACTGAAGTTTAGTGAAGGAATCTGATTCTTTCGCATGATGCAAGCACTGTTCAACATATGAGCAAAACTTAGCCATTCCTGACTATCTGAATGGCTTTCTCCCTTTTCTGTACTTAGAAGGGAAAAAAAAATCCAAGTAGTATTTGATATAGGAGTTTTTCCCCCTACCCCATTCAGTGTGCTCCTCTAGCTGCTCTGTGCCATGTCTTCCACATAAAATTATGTTATTTCATTCATAAAAGGACTGAATTTTTTTCTTTTATGAATAACTTTAGAGAAAAAGAAGTTTAACTTTCTGCTAAACTTTACCATTTGTTATAAATCATTCCATTTAACACCCATTCTTTTTCTAAGCATTTTTAATTTAAGGTTATATATACACATGTACATCTCCTTGTGTCTCTGATGGACTTCTAGCATTTATCAGTGTATGTTAAGACTAGAAAAACATTTGAATGGAGGATTGATAGTTTGGTCTTTATGCTTCATGTTTTTGCAGAACAAATCTGTCTTCAAGTGGTACATGTTTCTTCTTTTCCAACTTACGACAGTATTGTCTTTAACCATCCCTCCTGGCTGATGTTCTGAAAGAAAGGAATATATTCATGTTCTTTTCTTCTGTTCCTTTCCCATCCAAACTAATATTTGTGGAAAAAATTACACAGGTTTTCATTTTATACTAGGCCCTCCGTTTTTTAAACAGCTATCTATCTTTCCGGCATGTTAATTGAACTACCATTTAGAAGACGTATAAAATATGAAAATAAAATCTACCATTTTCTGGCACTCAGTGCCTGTGATGTGTCCATTCCTGATTAAGTCAATGGTAGAGCCACAGGGTACAGTGAGACAAAGCAGCTGGCTTGTTCAAGTTTAGTGTCTGTTTTGAACCATTTGTTCAAGACTGGAATTTTTTCAAGTATGTTGAATAGAACTTGCTGGAAAAACTTCACAATGATCAATACCTTTGTTGTCAAGCCATAATACCTCTAGATATTCCTGAGTGAATCATGGTGAAGGCTGTCAAATATTTAAAGAAACAAATGCCCCTCTGAAATTTACAAGGAATAGGGGCAGGGGAGGCTCACAAATTTCTCTTCAGTGACAAGCCCGGTGATGGAAATATGCTTGACCATCACCTAGAGTGCAAACCAGCCTGGTCTCTCACGTGCTTCCCTTCAGCACTTCCTTCTTTCCATTTCAAAATGGCCTGAAATACTCTATGGTAACACTTCATGAGATAGTTTAAATCACTTGCATCGCTTTTCTTTAGTGTTATGACAGTGAAGTATTTTCCTATTTTTCCAAATGCTTTTTCATTGAACTGCAGAAAATTTGTCTGGGAGAAACCTTGACACAGTACCTAGCTTCTTCTTGGTTGCATTTTGGATGCATTTTTCTTTTGTAACCTTCTTCAGTATTTATGTGATTTTACCACCTTCTTAATCAACTTATTCCTGTGCTTACCTACATTTAAGTTTTTGCTAGTCCCCAAATGATACCTCATCTTCTGCAATCTAAGTTAATTACGTCTTGTTTTTTCCACAATAGTCATATAGATTAGATTACTCTACCCCTCACTGCAGCAGCCTTCTGCATATTGAAATACTGCTAAGTCTCCTTTCCCATCTTCACACCTTTAAATGAAATAGACCCAGCTTCCTAAATATCCTGTTTTCTGGACCTTATATCCGTTAATTTCCATGAATCTTCTCCCAGCTGGTCAAGTCCCCTGATTCATGGTACTGGTAGAATGGCTTAGGAAGAAAACAAAAACAAACAAAAAAAAAACAATACAAAACAAAACCCAACAACCACAAACAGACTGTTAAAAAGAGATACTTTTTTGGTTAATTTATTTTAAAAAGGGTACTGTTTGAAAAAAAAAAAAAAAAGAACATATGACGTTGGCACTACAATCATATATTCGAATAAATTTGAAATATTAATATTTGGAGACAAGATAACTGGTAGGAAGAAGATTGTTAACTCAGTATTTTGCTGTGATTTAGCCCCAGTCAGCAACTAAACACCACACAGCCGCTCGCTCACTCCCCCCACCCCTGCGGGATGGGAGAGAGAATCGGAAGGGCCAAAGTAAGAAAAGTCATGGGTTGAGAAAAGAACAGCTCAATAATTAAAAGAGTAATAACATTAATAATAATAAAAATAGTTATATAATGAAAAATAAAATAATGAGAGATAGAGATACGAAAACTCGGGAGGAGGGAAAAAAAGAAACCAAACCACAAGTGATGCAGCTGCTCACCACCCGCTGACCGATGCTGCTGGTCCCCGAGCCGAGATTGCTGCCTGCCCACTCCCAGCCAGCTCCTCCCAGTTAACATACTGGGCATGACATCACATGACATGGAATATGCCTTTGGTCAGTTTGGATCTGCTCTCTTAGCTGTGTGCCCTCCCCTCCCGGCTTCTTGTGCACCCGGCAGAGCATGGGAAGATAAAAAAGTCCTTGGCTAGTATAAGCACTATCCAGCAACAACTAAAACATCAGTGTGTTATCAACATTATTTTCATACTAAGCCCAAAGCACAGCACTATGCCAGCTGCAGTGAGGAAAATTAACTCTATCCCAGCTAAAACCATGACAATGGTACTGGTAGAATGTCTTAGCAAAAACAAAACAAAACATACTGTTAAAAAGAGATACTTGTTTGGTTAATTGATTAAAAAAAGGGTACTGTTTGGGAAAAATTATAATATAGAACACATGAAGTTGGCACTACCATCCATAAATTTGAAAAAATTTTGAAATATTAATATTTGGAGACAAGATAACCGGTAGGAAGAAGTTTGTTAACTTAGTATTTTGTTGTCTTCACTACTTTTAAGACTTTTCCAATAGTCTATAACATATTAATCTTTAGAAGTGTTTGCTGAGCATACATTTAATTTCACAGGTAGATCTTTAACTAGCATTTAGCTCCCCACTGAGATCACTGATAATAGACTACTTTAATTTATAATGATCATTTATGGTTTGGATTTTTTTTTTCAAATCTCCCCTTCTCACACAGATTTTTTGTCATTTTGGGTCAGCCTTTAGTGTCATAGTAGGGCAAAGCTTTTTTTACTTCTGGGCTGGGTAGAGAGAGAGACATCCTGTGTAACCTTCTCCTCCCTTTGAAGAGGACTTACCAAATCACATTACTGGTTACATGAACCTGAAGAAAGAATATCAAAAATAATTCCTGTCTTAGATCAGATGAACTTTTTCCAAAAGAACAGAACCACACCAGAACTAACTTAGCCATGGAACAGACATGCTAATATACAGGAAAATCAGCAACCCTGTGGCATTCAGAGGTTCTGTCTTCTTGACAAGAACATTGGCAGGCAATCTTCAGTCATCCCATCTTTTAGAAAACACTTGTAGTTACTAAGAATCAGTACAAGGCAGTAACCTTAAACCTGCTAAGGCTTACATGTGATGCAAGAATGCATGGACTCCAGGTTCAGAAAAGGAAGATAAAAAATGAGATAGCATGATCATATAACCTCTACCAATGCTGTTTTCAGGACTGTAACAAGACCTCCTCTGATGTAAGATGAGACTTTAAAAATCAAGTCTGAAGTCAGTGCTACATAAACACATCCCATTTTCACTAGTTTGGTTTTTTTAAGAGATTGAGGAAGTGTTTTGGTTTTTAATGTCTTCAACCTCACATGTGTTTAGAGGATTGTGCAGGCAAAGAAAAAAAATAAGTGGCCCAAAGCCTACAGACCTGGATCTCAGTCTGACAGCCATGAGATCACAGAATCAGAGAATCACAGAATATCTTGAGTTGAAAGGGACCCATAAGGATCATCGAGACCAACTCTCTTCCCCTTGCAGGACTACATAACAGTAAACCATATGAGTAAGAGCATTGTCCAGATGCTTCCTGAACTCTGTCAGGCTTGGTGCTGTGACCACTGCCCTGGGGAGCCTGTTCCAGTGACCAGCCACCCTTTTGGTGAAGAACCTTCTAATGTCCCATCTGAACTTTCCTGGTGCAACTTCATTCCATTTCCTCGTGTGCCACTCAGCACCTCTCTCTCTGCTGCCCGCCTTGAGGAAGTTGTAGGCTACCATGGGGTCACCCCTCAGCCTTCTCTTCTCCAAGCTGAACAAACCAAGTTGTTTTCCAAAAAGCAGAATCAATTGCCCAGTATGCAATACGCCAAAATGCACATAGACAGACTTATTTTATTCATTTCGTATTTGCACAAAGATGGTACTTAATGTCTGTGTAGGCAAGTCCTGTTTCCTAAGCACAGTTCATCGAAGGTCTCTGGAATACCAAATCTAAGTATAATTTTCAGTAAGATCCTAATTACTTCTCTAGCTTTGTTGGTACGACAAGGGAAAGCCTGTGGCCAACCAGAGAAGGTATGGTATCTACTAATAGAAACAGACATTTATATTGGTTACATCTAGGATATTCTGAAAAGTCTGTCTGCCAGTATTCCCCAGGAGTTATTCCATTTTTTACAAGTTTTCCCATAATCGCATTCCTGATTTTTTGTTTGTTAGCACAAAAGACAGTACATTTTTTTCACTACAATATCCACTATATTCTGCATCTTAAGCTCAAAGCTACTTCTCTTAGTAGTTAATACCAGTGCATCTGCTTCTGTATGCATTCACTGGTGTAAACTTTTAAGTAAAATTTCTATTGTTTTCTCAGGAACCAGTAATTGTCTCAGTGGCGTCACCCACCAACCTTGATTATTTTTGGAGCAATCTAACTGTTCCACTAACTGGTTTTCCTTCTCAGCATATTTTGGTAGTGATAGTTCTAAACAAGATCCTGGAATTAAGGGTCCTTCCAGTTTTGGCTAACCTTTTAGCTAACGGATCCACTTTTCAATTATCTTTCACAACTTCACTAAATCCCTCTTGGTGAGCTTTAAAATGTATTATTGAAACCTTCTCTGGTTGAAGAACTTCCTGCAGAAGTTTCATAATTTCTAATCCATACTTTATTGGAGTATCTTGTGACTTTAATAGTACTCTTTCTTTCCAAATTGCTGCATGTGCATGTACCACTCCAAATGCATATTTGGAATCAGTACATATGTTCACTCTTTCCCATTTCTTAGTTCTAAGGCTCAAATCAGTGCTATCAACTCCACCTTTTGAGCAGATGTATTACCAGGCTGTGCTCTAGTTTCCAGTGTTTGGGTATTTGTTACCACCACATATGCAGCTCTTCATTTTCCTGCCAACAGGTAGTTGCTACCATCAGTGAAGAGCTCCACTGCCGCATCAGGCAGAGGCTCATCCTGCAAATCTCATCTGCTGGAATACACTTGTTCAACAGTGGTTAGACAATCATGTTATAATTTATCAGACTCAGAGACTGGGAGTAAGGTGGCAGGATTAAGTCATTTACATACTATGTTATGGCATTATACTCATGCCATTGTTTTAATTTCCTCACCAATGCATTACCAAATAATGCGGGGCTGGTTTTGAACCCTTAGGGTAGGACAGTCCAACTGAGCTGCAACTTCCATCCTGCAGCTAGGTTTTCCCATTCAAAGGCAAAAATAGTCTGACTCTGTTCATCCACAGGCATGCAAAAGAAAGCATCTTTTAAGTCCAACACTGTAAAATAAGTGTTACTGTTGGGAATTGAGGCAAGGAGGGTGTATGAATTTGGGACCACAGGGTGTATGTCTATAGTTCTCACATTAATTTTTCATAAATCTTGTACTAACCTATATTCCTGACAGTGACGCTTCTTTACAGGCAAAATAGGAGTATTATATTCTGACTGACATTCCCTTAATTGTCCATGCTCTGAAAAGGAATTTATCACCAGTTCTAATCCCTTCCAGACTTCCAATTTAATAGGGTATTGTTCCTTCTTACCAGCTAGGCTCCCAGTTTTAGTTCGATCTTTATTGGAGTCACATTCTTGGCTCGTCCCAGTGTTCCTGATGACCACACCATGGGTATTACTGCATCTAATGCTTTGTCTGGAATATTTCCTCCTTCTGCAGGATCCTCCTCAGTTAGCAGGCACATATGGGCTCTCCATGCATCCTCTGAGGAAATACGTAACTGGACAGAATCTTCAGAGAATGTTAACTATACTTTCAATTTACGGAGTAAATCCCATCCACATAATGGTAAAGGACATTCTGGCACATATAGGAATTCACGTACTAATTTAGTATCCCCGATCATGAGCTCCATAGGCTGTAAAAATGGCCTCAAAGTTCTTTTCTTTTTAGCACCAACACTTACCTTAGTCTTACTTAAAGGTTCCTTACAGCTAGTTATCATCCCATCATCTGATTGTGAGACACCGGCTTGTACAAGATCATTCCACATTTGTTCCCTCACGCTATAACTCTTTTTAGTTTTGCCGGCTTTCCTTTATTCACCTCCTGAACAGATGGGCCTAAAATTACAGCCCCAATTCCCCTCAAGATATTTGCTAGGGCACCTGCATTACCTGCTGCATTTGTCACTGCTGGTATAATCAAGGGTTTTAGTGAGGCAGGCGCTCCTCTCAGAAACAGTATTTTGATACTTCTCATTACTGCTACCCTGTCTGGATTGGATCCCATAACCCACACATAAGCCATTGCTGTTACCAAAACGTTCCCAGACACAGCAGAGTAAGATGATAAGCAGTACAGCAGTACAGCAAGCAGTGAAAGCAAAAAGCAGCCACCAACAAGAACAAGACTCTAACATACAGTGAGGCAAGCAAGCTCCATGGCAAGCGCAGAAGCCTGCCCATTAATAGCTAAACACCAATAACAGCTATAAATTTGATCTATCACATTCCAAACCTGTCAGGCACTGCTCTGCTTGAGTAGTAATAACTTCTTGTGTGATCACCTTTGCATCTTGTAAAGTCCTGACTTCCTTTTCCAATTTTCTCATTTTACTCTGTAATGCAACAACTTCAGGGTTAAGAGCTCTAAGACTGGTAACTAATAACCATCCCAATCTCCCCATTAACTTGTAGGGATCTGATGCTGCTTTCCATGGCAATTTGCACATAACTGTTTCAGTTGTCTCAGTGGGTGTAGCCACCACCCCGTCATCTATTTCAGGCCACGCTTCTGGTGGAGCCAGTGTAGCCAGGGAAGTGGCCACGGGGGTCCAGTGCTCAGTACTGGTCCATCCCCGAGTATGGGGAGTCACCATCATCATCTCCCCAGTCCTTGATTTTTTTACCAGCCATGGCCTGGGTGTTCCTAGATCCT
The DNA here is from genome assembly GCF_949628215.1 of Phalacrocorax aristotelis. NCBI lineage: Eukaryota > Metazoa > Chordata > Aves > Suliformes > Phalacrocoracidae > Phalacrocorax > Phalacrocorax aristotelis. The sequence goes on along the minus strand of NC_134311.1, from coordinate 34,409,568 downwards.
GCCAACTACACCACATGTGTGAGCAAGCACAGGCAGAGCACAGGAACAATCACAAAACCATGGATGAAATGCAAAGAGTAAATTTATTTTTGCCACCTTGCCAGCTGAGGGATCCTGGAAGCAGCACCTGGGCAGAGGCACACAAGTGGGAATGCGGGCAGTGTGCAGCTTAGTCCTTGCTAGAGGATCACTGAACCTGCTCTTTCTACCCATATTTCAGGGATTTGTGCAGGCACTATTTACCACTGATATTTCATCTTATCACTGAGCTTTAATCTTTCCCACAGTAGCCTCCAAGTCTATGCCAGGCCGACGTTATCTAAGTACAGATGTTCTACCTGTCCAACACACAAGGACAAACTACAATTAGTATGACACGTGTTTTTTGACACCCCAGCTGCAAGTCACTTGAGCGTGTTTACAATCCTCCTCACTTACAGACTCAATCCTAATTGTTTCAGAGGGGCTACCAATAGCTAAGTATCTTCCTCCATGTTCTCGGACCTGTTTTTTTCATCTCACAGTCAGTACAGCACAAACTCCCTTTTTCCTTTTTTCCCTTTTCTCGGGTAAAGAATGTATTGCATTCTGGTGTTTCGATCCCACCAGACCACATTTCTTTCTATTATCTCAGTCATCTCTTAATGTAAAGAACAAATCAACAAATCAACTTATGGTATTTCATCCCATTTCTCACTTTGACAAACAACATTAGCTTTAATAAAGTGTTTTATGTCAAAGACCCATTGTCAGGGCACATTTCACCATCCTCCAACTGATACTGTGGCCACCATTGATTGCAATACTGTTTTAATTTTTCCTTAGTCGTGGGGTCCCCTCCAAATCTACTCCAATTTTTTAGAATGCATGCCATGGGAGAACAAAGAGGAGCCTTCCTGGAAGCAGTGGAACCCATTTCAGTATCAAAAAAGAACCCAATGTTTCATACACAACAAATTCCAAATACCAAATACAAAAATTAGGGATTTTCTCCCTGTATAACAAACACAATGTGTAGAAATGAAACTGCGCTGCTACTGAATATCTTTTCTGATGTGTCTTATGCAAATCTGATACAAAAAACAAATCCAACTGCTTTCTTAAAAGGTCTTGCTCTTCCCTCCTTTTCCCCTTAAAATAACCCTTTCGAATAGTATTGCACGATTGTGTCACCCACCAGCTGACTGCAGGACAGGACACAATGGAGTCTGACTGACAGGTCGATGCGTACTGCAGTACAGTCAGACAGCTTTTCACCAACAGGTGCGGCAAGGCGATCCAGGCAAGGCTGTTAGCACAGTCCCATCTGGGGTGCCATAACTGTTTTCCAAAAAAAAGGATTGTTCACCAGGTGTGCAAAATGCCAAAATGCACACAGGCAGAGTTATTTTATTCATTTCATATTTGCACAAAGATGGGTGCTAGGTGGTAGCTCCACAAAGCTAGCACAGAGGACAAAGAAACTACAAGGTATTTATCTTGTTGCATGGTTAGTAAAAACCCAAATAAATTCATAGTAATTGGTTAGTAATTATCATCTCCCCTGTTATTGCTTAGCTATATTTTAGTTAGCCTCACTAGCTATGTAAATTAGCACCCATGCTCCTTACAGGAGTAGGGGGGCAAATCTTCCAGTCTTGAATTGAGTTGGTGGTCGTGATCTCCCCCTGCCGCCTTTACCTTTTCCATTACCACAGTTTTGACTGACTTCACCCCTTATCACTCACCTTTTGGTGTCTTCTATGGCAGAATGTTCCCTTTTATCAGTCTCTCAGTCCTTCTTCAAGGATATAGTTGCAAAACAAGTGCTTTCATATCTCTCATCTCCCTCCCCTGACCATCAGATTCTGTTTTGCAAAGCCTACCTGGCCCATTGTTATTACTTAGTGGAAAATTCCATTTTTCTGCAGGATATCAAAGTGACCTCAGCTGCTCCTCATAAGTCCTGTCCTCAAGACCTCTCACCATCTTGGTCACCCTCCTCTGGACACACTCTAATAGTTTTATGTCCTTCTTGTATTGAGGCGCCCACAAGTGCACACCGTGCTCAAGGTGGTGCCGCACCAGGGCAGCGTGGAGTGGCACAATGCCCTCCTCAGCCAGCTGGTGATGCTGTGCTTGATGCACCCCAGGACACAGTTGGCCCTTTTGGCTGCCAGGGCACGCTGTTGACTCATATTCATCTTGCCATCAACACAAAACCACCAGATCTCTTTCCATGGGACTGCTGTCCAGCCTCTCATCCCCCAGTTTGTATGTATAGCCAGGCTTACCTTGTCCCAGGTGCAGAATCCGGCGCTTGCTCTTGTTAAATTTCATAATGTTGGTGATTGCCCAGCTCTCTGGTCCATCCAAATCTCTCTCAAAGGCCTCTCTACCCTCGAGGGAGTCCACAGTTCCTCCGACTTTACTACCATTTGCAAACTTACTTAATATACATTCAACTCCTACATCCAGATCATTTATAAAAACACTAAAGAGCACTGGCCCTAAGATTGAGTCCCAGGGAACCCCACTAGTGATTGGCCACCAGCCTGATGTAACACCATTTACTAGATCTAGATTTACAGCCATAAATACAGCTCCAATAAAACAAGGATATCTGTGCCCATTAGTGGGAGCCAGAATACACTTCATCTGCATAAACCTGTATCTTTCTCTTACCACCAGAAGCCTAATGTGCTCAAATGTTTGCTCTTCACAGACAAAAATGCTCCAGTTTGTTCTTTATGACATTCCCAGGAAAATTATATAACTTCTTACCTCTGCTGATATGATAGGAAGCCCCTTGAGCCCCTGACCTTCATGCTTATATCACAGACACTCAAACTTGATACTGCAGGTGTCAATGGAGGGACTGTCCTCTACTCCAGAAGTGTAAAATCAAAAAAGGTGGTGGTTCATTCTGCAGCCACATGACCTCCAACCAGAGGCGGAGCCTCATCCGTCAGTCTTCTCATACCCTAGGGAGCTAAGAAAGTGTACTTTGCCTTTCTGTCCCTGTGACAAGACCATTCAAGCTGGAAGTTACATTCATATGTCCACTTAAACATTAAGGCACCACCAACCTATCCACCATCCTAAGCTGCACTTAGTTATGCTCATTATTTCTGTTGATTTTCATATCTTGTTACTCAAGTGGTAGAAATAGAATGAAACAGAACTTTGTTTCTGACATGCTTGACTGTGGCGGGTAAAGCAGTAGGTGGCACAGTGTTCAATATGAATAGCCAAATTTTGCAGATTAATCTTCAGATGTGGCTTTCATTTTTATGGAATGATAAATGTATTAGTAATAATGCAGGGGAAGAAGGCTGCCATAGCAATGGAGAAAAGAAATCGGCAAGTTTTAGCCCTGAATGACAGAATATTATGTTCACAGAATCAGAATCCTAACTGATTGTTAATAATTGAAATAAGATTTCATGGACACCTTATCATCTGATGCTAAAAAGCCTATCATTCTTTTACCATTTTCGTCTGTCTGTCCTTTAAATATATTCAAACTACACTGCAATGTTAATTTCTCAATACCAGATACATATTATATAAGCATCCTGCTCACATAAAGATATCCTATGCAGAAAAAAAAAGTCACATGGTAAGTAGTCTCTTTTTAGAGGAAAGTTGGTCCTTCAGCTGGAAAAGGGACAGGGAAGTTGAGAGTTCTTGGTTGTGTATACTTCTGAATGTAACTTATCTGATAAAGCTGGGTGGTTCGTCCTGCCTTTGATGTCATGCATCTATCTATAAAACCAAAAGACTTAATCCCTTGTACATCTGTGATAAAACTGTGTTTATTGACTATCTTAAAACATGTAATTTCTCAAATAAACAAGATAAAATTATATACACTGAATAACAATAATATATTCGAAATCAAACCTGGTCTAAATAGATATTTGAAATATAGGACAAAAGGAAGAGTACATATGTATTAGGTCTGGCTGGGATGGAGTTAAGTTTCCTCACTGCAGCCTGTACAGTGCTGTGCTTTGCATTTGTGGCTAGAACAGTATTGACAACACACCAGTGTTTGGCTATTGCTGAGCAGTGCTTGCACAGCATCAAGGCCTTCTCTCCAACAGCTGCCACTACCACCAAAGGCCAGTAGGCTGGGGTTGGCAATAATTTGAGAGGGGACAGAGCCAGGACAACTGACCCCAACTGACCAAAGGGATATCCTGTACCATGTGAAGTTGTGTTCAGCAATAAAATCTGGGGAAAATGAGGAGCAGGGGGCGACATTTGTGATTATGGTGCTGGTCTTCTGAAGCAACAGCTATGTGTGCTGAGGCCCGGCTTCCCAGGGAGTGAATGGGCGTGTGCCTGCTGATGGGAAGTAGTGAATAAATTCCTCTTTTTGCTCTGTTTCCATAAGCAGCTTTTGGATTTCTAGCTAGACTGCCTTTACCTTATGCAATGGGCTTTTCCATCTTATTTCCTCCTGCTGCCCTGTTGAGGAGAGGGAGTGAGAGAGCGGCTGGTTGGGCATCTGGCAGCCAGCCAAGGTCAACCCACCACAATGTATTACCATTCGATCCCATTTGTCCTTTTTCTTCACTCCTTGGAAAAGATATTGTAACTCTTACCACTAATGTTGTATTAAAAAATAACGTTCCATGCTGAATAAAACACAATACCGTTGGGAGAACAAACTTAGGATAAAGGATCAAGAGATCTGATAAATAGATTATCACACCACCTGAACTATTTATTTTCTGGGTCATTACAGTAATTATACATTAGTATACATTAGTAGCAGTCCTTGACAGTATTCTAGGTAGGAGGATGGTAATTCAGTGGAAAAAGATTTAGTTGAAAGTTTCTGAATCTTTCACTTTGAACACTGAACTGATTTGAACTGACAAAATATAAATCTGAGTTCTTCAGTACATGCAAATCCTATCACCTTGACAGATTTCTGGTATGATTATAAAATCTGTTCCCAGGTAATTATGTGTGTAGGTTCTTAATTTACTACTATTGAAATATGTATGAGTTGACCTAAATATAATTGCACAACAGTAATAATACTTAGATTCTATTAGACCATGCAGCATTGATATCTTTGGTAAGTTAAATGTGCAAGTAAATCAATATTTAAACATTGTGTACTCTTCCTTTACATTATGTTTTTTCAAGAGCAACAGTAGGAAACATCAAAAGCAGGTATTTTTGTACTCAGAAATATATAATTTCCTAGAATCTTGCCAGAAGCAGTTACAGATATAATTTTTGATCTTATAATTTACAACATTAAAAAGAGAAGTGATGGTGACCTCCATAATGAGGTTGTCCATTATTCCCAAAATAGATGTAATTGCACCTAAGTAGAGGTGACTATACCTTAGAGCAAATATTTGCAAATTGTGCACATCAGCCTTCAGAAATACGTTAAATGTCTAAAAGCTAACTAACCATCTATTCATTACTGATAAACAAGATTAATCCAATCCAATCCAAGAAAAAGATATGTTGACTTTTCTGGCCATCTTGAATTCCTCAGGCATCCTACCTGGTATGAATGGATCATAATTAGATCGACATACTTATTGTTTTTGCAGCAGTAAATGCTCTTCAAATATTTGCTCTGGGATGCAAGCACTTGTTGTTTCCTTTTAACTTAGCATAGCATAATAAAAGACACAATGGTGAATGTATATTTATCAAAAATATTGGCCAAAAAGATCCTTTTTCGTTCTTCACTTCATGCAGTTTTGGAGTTAAATGAACCAGATGCAAAGCTGATATCAAAAGGAGCAGTCCAACCATTTATTTTTCTTCTTATACACCGCCCACCTTACCAGTATACTGATCAAAGTTTAAAAATCCCATTTTTTATTTTGTACAGATATGTGTTCAATGGAAAGGCAGCTCCAACTCACCAGACAACTCCATTGTCACTGGAGCCAACACAGGGTAATCAGTAGGAGTGCATGCCAAAAGAGCAAAAGAAGGCAGGACCTGTTGGCAACAGCACACCCTCAGCTTATGTTGAACTAGTCATGAAGCATCCCCAGAGAATGAAAGATGTGAATAGGATACTTCCCACTCTTCTTTTACTTCCTTTAAAGCTCAGCTTAATTTTTGACTGCCTAGCAAAGGGGTAGCTTGTAGACCTGCCGTGTCTACTGAGCTTACAGATAGTGCCTGGATATCTTGAGTGTAGACGTTCCTGTGGTTTCACTAATCATAAACTCTCTCTGTTGTGCAAGCACTTTCCAGGCCTTTGTGCTCTTCCTGAGAAAATGGAGTGTGGTCTGAATCCAAACACCTCTCCAGTGCTCCTTGCTGCATTTTTACAGAGTAAGTTACTGAAATTCTTACTTTCTTTATAGGTTTCTTTATCATGCTATCATTAGGCAACTGCTGGAATTCAAGCAGCAATACTGTGACCTTGTTTTTTCCACATAAACCCAACTTGTCAGACCTGCCCATATTGTAGATAGATTGTTCCTTAGAATTACTCCCATCTTGATGGTTGAGTCACTAAATTAACTCTTCAAGATTCAATAGCAGTGCAAGACTCTACAATTATTTTACATTGAAAAAGAGGCACAAAAAATAGCTGTGAACTGACCCAATTACTTCTCATTAACCCATTTATAAGAGTAGTTCTCTATTCCAGGGTTGTGAAGATCACTTCTCTACAACAAATTTGTTGACTACATTAAAACTTTCAGTTTTGCAAATTGAAAGTTACTAGCTTCCTAAAGGTTACGTGACGTAAAAGTTGCATTAGTTTGAAAAAGAAGGTAGAGATACACAATGCCAGTCATAGAATTAGCATATCTTCTTGCTATTGGGGTGAAAATGCACTAAACCTTGCCAGACATTCGTGTGTCGGTTTGATGTGTGCAACAATGAGGTGATGCGGATGTTTTAGCAGTGAGTGCTCTTACAATACAATTAATGATGCTGTCCTGTGCCAACACTTGCTTTTCAGAGAAAATTTGCAAGGTGAAGCTTGGATCTGCTGTTAGTGGGAAGGGATCAGATACTACTGTTAACTCATAAAGTATCCTATTAACTAGTATAGATTACAAATGATGCAAAGATCAATGTAGTTTAGAAGTGTGGTTGAGGATTTTGTTTTTAAAGCTGTGTTCAAAGATACAATCTGTCATCTATAATTCAGAATCATAGAATCATTTAGGTTGGAAAAGACCCCAAAGATCATTAAGTCCGGTTGTAAACCTAACACTGCCAAGTCCACCACTAAACCATGTCTCTAAGCACCACATCTACATACCTATTAAATACCTCCAGGGATGGTGACTCAACCACTTCCCTGGGCAGCCTGTTCCAGTACTTGACAACCCTTTCAGCAAAGAAATTTTTCCTAATATCCAATCTAAAACTCCCCTGGTGCAACTTGAGACCATTTCCTCTTGTCCTATCACTTGTTACATGGGAGAAAAGACCAACACCCACCTTGCTACAACCTCCTTTCAGATAGTTGTAGAGGGAGATAATGTCTCCCCTCAGCCTACTTTTCCCCAGACTGAAAAATGTAGTTCCCTCAGCCACTCCTCATAAGACTCTAGGATTCTCTAGAACCCTCACCAGCTTTGTTCTCTTCTCTGGACATGCTCCAGCAACTCAATGTCTTTCTCTGCTGGTCTTGGCTGGGATAGAGTTAATTCTCTTCACTGTAGATGGTAAAGTGCTAATGGCACAGTGACGCTTTAGTTGCTGTTAAGTATGAGCTAGGTATCGCTAAAGTAGGGGGCGGGGCCACGGCTGGGGCAGCTGACCCCGACTGGCCAATGGGATGCTCGTTCCATACCATGTGACGCCATGGCCAGTACATTAACGGGGCGTTGGCGCGCGGGGGCGCAGATGTGGCTCGGGGACTGGCGTCGTTGGGTGGGCGATGAGTGGCTGCATCATGTGCTGTTGGTTTTGGTTGTTCATTCCCCCTTCCCCCGCACTGGGTTTTGTCTCTGTCTTCTTATTTTCCTTTTCAATGCATTATTATTGTTGTTATTATTACTGTTTTATTGTAATTATTAAACTGTTCTTATCTCAACCCACGAGCTTTACCCTTCTGATTCTCTCCCCCATCCCGCCAGTGGGGGAGTGAGTGAGCAACTGTGTGGGGCTGAGTTGCGGCTAAACCACAACAGTCTCTTATTTAATGCCCAACGTGGGGTTCAGAGGGTTTGAGATAATAACAGCTGCTGGTCACAGCACCATGTTCTTGTTTTTGCAGTACTTGTTAAAGATAGGTGTTGTTTTGCTTAGTTTGCTGTGTTCTGCTGTGATTAGTGATGTTTTGCCTAAGAGATTTGTTATGTAAACACTGGTGTTCAGCTTTATCTGGTATTTGGGGTTTTTGCTGGAACCGCTACTGTACTTTGGATACCATCTCACTGAGGCAATTAGCAATTATACCTCCTCCTCTAAGAGATTTGATATGGAGGAAATACAGAATGATATTTTTGCTACTTTCTTCCAGGATGTCTCCACCTTTACTGCAACAACCTTTTTGTATCTTGAACATCCTTGTTAGTTAAGATATACTTATTATTAGCTTTTGGGCATGTTGTTTTGATTTTGGCTAAGGTTAGAAAGCAATTTAAGAATATGGCCCAGAGATCTGCCCCAAGGCATGATAGTTACGAGTGGCAGGGCTTGTGGGATAGCATGGGCAAACACCTAGGGCAGTGGGCACCCCCAGTGTTTTGGAGCTTTACCCTGCACAAGTGAAGAATCCTAAAAAACTAGTAGAATATTTGGAGAAAGTATGTTGTTACACTGGGAACCCCAGAGAGACACAGATCACTGCAATGTGCTGGGGCCTGGCCCATGCGTACCGAGCCCTGCTCAACAGTGTTCAGTGCCCCCAAGGGGAAGAGAAGGTCTCTAGATTGAAAGGCAAAGTGACCGGCACTGTGGTCACTCAAACCCCCAGGACAAACACTGTGGCTACCCAAACCCACACACAGGCACTGGAGCTGAATCAGAGAATCAACCCATGCCAGTATCAGTCATCCCCATACACCAGAAGAAATCTTGGAAGCAGAAGTCAACTCATTTAGAAAGAGATGATGAAGAAGCAGAGACATCATTGTCACCTAAATCAGGAATAAACCTTGTAATACCAATGTAGTGTTAAAAGGCAGGCACTCTTTTTTTACGGCGCTGGATGCACAGGGGATCGCTCCACCCAACATGCATACCTTACACACCTTTCCCATGTGATTTATATAGACAAAAAATATACATATTCATTTTGTACATACACACGCAATATTATTCTCTTTGGTGATTGTCACAAACTTGCTCGCTTCACGTGTAAATTTTTGCGCAGGCTCACTTGTCCCTTCCCATTGTTCTCTTTTGAGTAGGTGATATTACTTGGGTCCATGGTACATGAGTTGGTGGTCGCGATCTACCCCTGCCACAATTACCTTTTACCTACTTGGTTCTTAATCTTGGCAGCCCCGGCCAGTTTTCTCAGTCCACTACACAAAACCACATTTTATCATCCTTTTCTGACAGAAACACATTGTCTATTGTTTCGTTCGCATTAATGATTACCTAGAGACTAAAATACAGATCAAAGAATACACTGATTGGTATACTCCATGTCCCCAGGCTTAACGTCCAGTGGGATAGGGCTGTACAAGAAGTATAGCAACATCCATGGTTGGTTAATTCCATCACCCTGGTTACATTTCCCCACTTTGGAAGTTTTGAAATAATCATCTTTTCAATACTTCCATCTTAGATCAATAATAAACCACTATATCAATTTAGTGTTTGGTTCATCCTCTCAATTTTCCCGCTTGATTGTGGTCTCCAGGGGGTATGTAAGTCCCATTTTATACCCAAAATTTTACTGATTTGTTGAACTAGATCTACCACAAAATGTGGTCCTCGATCAGAGGACATCCCCATTGGCACCCCCATTCTTGGTATTATTTCCTTCAGCAATATTTTAACTGCTTTTCTAGCCTTGTTGGTGCGGCAAGGGAAAGCTTCTGACCATTTAGAAAATTTATCAATAAGCACTAACAAATACCTATATCCATTTTATCTGGGTAACTCAGAAAAATCAATTTGCCAGTAATCTCTGGGAGAATTTCCTTGTATGTTACTCCTAAAGGTGGTTTCTTTTGGTTCAGGTGGTTATTTTTAAGACAGATTGGACACTTAGCTACTATGGATTTAAATATTCCTGTCATCCCTACACACACTACAGATGTTTTCAAACTCAAAACCATAGCATCTACACCCCAGTGTGTTTGCTCATGCTTTTCTTTTGCAAGTTTTGTCATAAATTGCAGGGTTGTTATTACCTGTTTTTCTGGTGTTACCCACCATCCTTCTGTATTTTGTGATGCTTCCAGTTGTTCTGCTAATTGCTCATCCAATTTATTATATCTTGGTTTCAAGTTTGGAATTTTTATCTCTTTTACTGGTACTAATGCAAGGATACCTTGTTCTGCAGCCTCCTTTGCAGCTTTATCTGTCAATCGATTACCTATGTTTACAGCCGCCTGACCGAATTGATGAGCTTTGCAATGCCTTACTGCCACTTCTTTTGGTTTCTGCACATCTTCCAGAAGTTGGAGAATTTCTTCTTTATGTTTTATCGATGACCCTTGGGCTGATAGCAGTCCTCTTTCCTTCCAGATAGCTCCATGATCATGGATAACATCAAATGCATATTTGGAATCAGTCCAAATATTTACCCTTTGTCTTTCTGCCATGTGCAGAGCCTGCTTCAATGCCACCAGTTCTGCTTTCTGTGCTGAGGTATTTGCAGGCAGAGTCCCTGACTCCATTACCTTGGTGGTGGAATGACAGCATATCCAGCCATTCACTTCCCTTCTTGCACAAAGCTGCTTCCATCAGGATTTTCCAGAGGTTCATCTTTCAGGTCAGGTCTGCTGGAATAGATTTGTTCAATAGTTAGCAGGCAGTCATGTTCTAAATTCCCCATCGGATTTTCTGCTGACAAGAACTGCTGGATTAACAATCGCTGTGGTTTTTAATTCTACATCACCTTGTTCCAATAAGACAACCTGCTATTTCAGCATTATGCTGGGGGATAACCTATGACCCCCCTTTTGCTCTAAGACAGTTATTACCATGTGTGGTACATATACCACCATCTTTTCACCCATGGTCAATTTTCGAGCTTCTTGGATCAGCAATACTGTTGCTGCCACAGCATGCAAACATCCCTGCCATCCTTTACTCACATTATCAAGTTGTTTGGAAAAGTATCCCACCGGCCGCCTCCAGGATCCCAACCATTGTGCCAGCACTCCAAGGGCCAGATGTTGCCTTTCGTGTACAAACAACTCAAAAGGTTTGGTCACATCAGGTAAACCCAGTGCAGGGGCCCTCATTAGTGCCTTTTTAAGTTCTTTGAATGATTTCTGACATTCAAGTGTCCAAGTCAAATACCAATCTTCAGATTCTCTTAAAGCTTCATATAATGGCTTCACATACAGTCCATAGTTCAGAATCCAGAGGCAACACCATCCAATCATCCCCAGAAAAGCTCACAGTTCCTTCGTGCTGGTAGGTTCAGGAATTTGACAAATGGCTTCTTTCCTTTCATTTCCTAATTGTCTTTGTCCTTGAGATATTTCAAATCCCAAATAAATCACTGCTTCTTTTCCTATTTGGACTTTGTTTCTGGAAACTCTGTATCCTCCTTGGCCCAGAAAATTTAATAAGCTGATAGGAATTTCAAAACATTTTTCTTTACTTTCTGCTGCTATCAGAATGTCATCCACATACTGTAACAATATTGCTTCTCCCTTGGTTCTGTCTTCTCCATATCTCTAATTCTTTTGCCAGCTGATTCCCAAATATCATCGAGTTATTTTTAAATCCTTGTAGAAGTACAGTCCGTGTTAGCTGTGCCTTTCATCCTGTGGCAGGGCTTTCCCATTCAAAAGCAAATATGCTTTGGCTTTTTATGTCCAGAGGTATGCAGAAGAAGGCATCCTTCAAATCTAGTACAGTAAACCATTTATATTCCTCTTTTAAAGAGGTCAGTAAAGTGTATGGATTAGCGACTACTAGGTGTATATCTTGGACTATCTGATTTATAGCCCTTACATCCTGAACTAGTCGATATTCCTTGCCTCCAGATTTCCTTACTGGCAATATAAGAGTATTATATTCTGATTCACCTTCCACCAAAATCCTATATTCTAAAAATTTTGTAATTAACCCCTCTAATCCTTTTTGAGCCTCCCACTTAATAGGATATTGTTTTTGTCTAACCGGCTTGGCTCCAGGTTTTAAAGCTACTTTTACTGGCTCTGCCAATTTAGATCGTCCTGGAACTCCACTCGTCCAAAACAAAGGAATTACTGCATTTTCCACTTCTTTGGGAATCTGTTTCTTCCTGGGGAATCCTGTAACATAAACACTCTCACCTTTATGGCTTTTGATTCTGGTATTAGTAATTTAGTCTCTCCATCTTTTAAAAGCTATTTGTGCATCTAATTTACTTAATAGAGGTAGTGGACATTGAGGCATGCACAGAAACTGGTGAGTTACCCGCTGTTTTCCCAATTTAAACTTTAATGGTTCTAAGACAGACCAATTTTCTTTTTGCCCTGTCGCACCAACAACTTCTACTGATTTATGACTAAATTTCCATTTACATGTATTTAATACCGAATAAGTGGCCCCCATATCTACCAAAAATTATATTTCTTCATTCCCTAGCTTTAGGGTAACCAGGGGTTCAGATAGGGTTGATTCCCCTGGTCTCCTTCATGCCAAGCTACTTCAAGCATTTTACCCAAATCTCTAGATTCAGGTCCTTCCAGTTTCTGAAGTTTCTTTCTAATTTCTGGGGCCAATTGACCCATGAATATAGAGGCCAATTGTATTACTTCTTCTGGTTTTTCTGGGTCCAAATTAGTATATTTTCTGGCAGTCACCTTCAGTCTTTCCATAAAGGCTGAAGGGGACTCATTTAATTCTTGTCTCACTTCATAAATTTTTGACCAATTTATTGCTTTTGGCATTGCATATCTTACACCAAATAAAATCCACCTCTGATATCTAGTCAACATTCCCGAGTCCCGGTTGATTAGGGTCCCACTCGGGATTTGTAGATGGAAAGTTCTGGTCCACTGTCCCCTGTAAATCCCCATTAGCATGTGTTCCCTCCACCTGCCTTCTGGCTGTATTCAATACCATTTTCTTGTCAGTTTCATCAAGCAAAGCATCCAGTATCACAAGTAGAACAACACTTTTTCAAGTTCTCACCACATTTTGCTCCTTTCAAAACCATTGCCATAGAATTTTGGGAATATATCCCACACTGTTTCTGCCACTCTGGATGATTCTGCAGTATAAAGAACAAATCAAGATGTGCCGCTTCCTCCCATTTACCTTCCCTTTCTACAAAACCACATTAATTGCAAGATGGTATTGTATTGCAATGTCTCATTTTCTGGCCATTTCTCCCCACTTTCCAATAGATACATTGGCCACCAATGACTGCAATATTCAATTAGTTGTTTCCGAGTCAGGGGATCACCCCCCAGATCTTTCCAATGTCTCAAAATACATACCAAAGGTGTTCTTCGTGGGATAGGTTTCTTATTCTGCAATGTGCCCATTCTCCCAAAAGAGTAGTGGGTGTGATTGTGTGCTCTCACAGACACTAGTCAGAGGGACCCCAACCCTGTTGAAGCTCCCTCTGGGATTCCAGCCCCCAGCCAGAAATCCCAACCTCCTTGCCCGGTACCCTAGCCCAACCCTGCAAGTCTTTCACCACATCTTATAGGCAGGCGTTACCTTGGGGACTCGAACCCCATAGAGGTAACTCTCAGCCCAACTCTGTAGCTTTCACCGCATCTTATAACCAGGCTGGTGGGACTCAAATCCACATTCTGTTACCCCCTTAAAAGAATGCCTTATTACCTTTCCAGGCGACTTGCTTGGAACTCTTCAGTCTGGGGATCAGAGGTTCTCCCCAAGAATCCCTCAGTGCTATCTGGACATCCCATGATCCCATGGATCCATTGAGATTCACACAAGTGGAGCCCCATCTGAGTCGCCAATACTGTCACCTAAATCAGGAATAAACCTTGTAACACCAATGTAGTGTTAAAAGGCAGGCACTCTTTTTTTACGGCGCTGGATGCACAGGGGATCGCTCCACCCAACATGCATACCTTACACACCTTTCCCATGTGATTTATATAGACAAAAAATATACATATTCATTTTGTACATACACACGCAATATTATTCTCTTTGGTGATTGTCACAAACTTGCTCGCTTCACGTGTAAATTTTTGCGCAGGCTCACTTGTCCCTTCCCATTGTTCTCTTTTGAGTAGGTGATATTACTTGGGTCCATGGTACATGAGTTGGTGGTCGCGATCTACCCCTGCCACAATTACCTTTTACCTACTTGGTTCTTAATCTTGGCAGCCCCGGCCAGTTTTCTCAGTCCACTACACAAAACCACATTTTATCATCCTTTTCTGACAGAAACACATTGTCTATTGTTTCGTTCGCATTAATGATTACCTAGAGACTAAAATACAGATCAAAGAATACACTGATTGGTATACTCCATGTCCCCAGGCTTAACGTCCAGTGGGATAGGGCTGTACAAGGAGTATAGCAACATCCATGGTTGGTTAATTCCATCACCCTGATTACATTGTGAGCAGAGAGGAGGAAGAAGTCATAAATGAAATAGAGACCACCCAATCCCTATCCCTGAGTGAGTAGCAAGACATGCAAAAAGATTTCGGCCGTCTTCTAGGTGAGCAAATTGCCACCTGGCTGCTCCGATGCTGGGATAACGTGGCCAGTAGCCTGGAATTAGAGGGAAAAGAAGCCAAACAACTGGGATCCCTTTCTGGGGAAGGGGGCGTTGACAAAGCAATTGGAAAAAAACCACAAGCCCTCAGCCTCTGGAGGCGACTCCTGTCTGGAGTGAAGGAAAGGTATCCCTTTAAAGAAGATGTTACATATCACCCAGGAAAATGGACAACTATGGAGAAAGGCATCCAGTATCTAAGGGAATTAGCTGTGCTTGAGGTGATTTAGGGTGACCTGGACGATCAACAGTCATCCAAAGATCCAGATGAAGCCGAGTGCACACAACCCATGTGGCGGAAATTTGTACAGAGCACACCATCTTCGCACGCAAACTCATTGGCAGTAATGTCCTGGAGAGGTGACGAGGGACCAACAGTGGCAGAGGTGATTGATAGAGTCCGGAATTATGAAGCAAATATCTCTTCCTCACCAGTCTCTGCTGTGGAGAAACTATCCCCAGAGGTCCAGCAACTCAAAGAAGATATGTCCTGCTCCCCGCCTCTACAGAGTAGTGTCTCAGCTGTTAGGCATAAGTGTCCTTTTGCTCAAAGGAGGGGATACACACCACAGGCCATCCTATGGTTCTACCTGCATGACCACAGAGAGGACATGAGGAGGCAGGATGGCAAGCCCACCTCAATCCTAGAGGCACGGGTATGTGAGCTGCAAGGAAAACAATCACTCAGGGAGGTTCTTCCAGGAAAGCTGCTGCTCCAATTTCCAGTGAGCAGGTCCCCAGACAGAGGAGTAGAAACGCTGATTTTATTTCTGAGCTTAATTGAGAGACTCTTGATTCTTATTTACAGGAAGTGAGTTGTGACTGCCATGGACAGGACTAGAGGGGCCCAGCCTCCAGCCAGGTGGAGGAAAGGGGTAACCAGGATTACTGGACTGTGTGGATCCGACGCCTGGCACACCCGACCCACAGGAGTATAAAGCTTTAGTGGACACCGGCGCACAGTGCACCTTAATGCCATCAAACTATATAGGGGCAGAACCCATCAGCACTGCTGGAGTGACAGGGGGATCCCAAGAGCTAACTGTATTGGAGGCCGAAGTGAGCCTAACTGGGAATGAGTGGCAGAAGCACCCCATTGTGACTGGCCCAGAGGCTCCGTGCGTCCTTGGCATAGACTGTCTCAGGAGATGGTATTTCAAGGACCCAAAAGCGTACAGGTGGGCTTTTTGTGTAGCTGCCTTGGAGACAGAGGAAATTAAACAGCTGTCTACCTTGCCCAGTCTCTCAAAGGACCCTTCTGTTGTGAGGCTGCTGAAGGTCAAAGAACAACAGGTGCCGATTGCCACCAAAACTGTGCACCGGCGGCAATATCGCACCAACCGAGGCTCCACGATTCCCATCCACGAGCTCATTCACTGACTGGAGAGCCAAGGAGTCATCAGTAAGACCCACTCACCCTTTAACAGTCCCATATGGCCAATGCAGAAGTCTAATGGAGAATGGAGGCTAACAGTAGACTATCATGGCCTGAACAAAGTCACTCCACCGTTGAGTGCTGCTGTGCCAGACATGCTAGAACTTCAATACGAACTGGAGTCCAAGGTAGCCAAGTGGTTATGCCACAATTGATATCGCTAATGCATTCTTCTCAATCCCTCTGGCAGCAGAGTGCAGGCCACAGTTTGCTTTCACATGCAATGGCATCAAGTACACCTGGAACCAACTGCCCCAGGTGTGGAAACACAGTCCTACCATTTGCCATGGACGGATTCAGGCTGCAGTGGAACAGGGAGAAGATCCAGAACACCTTCAATACATTGATGACATCATCATTGTGTGGGGCAACACAGCGGAAGAAGTTTTTGAGAAAGGAGAGAAAATAGTCCAAATCCTCCTGAAAGCTGGTTTTGCCATAAAACAAAGTAAGGTGAAGGTATTTGCAAAGGAGATCCAGTTCTTAGGAATCAAATGGCAAGATGGACATCGTCAGATCCCAATGGATGTGATCAACAAAATAGCAGCCGTGTCTCCACCAACTAGCAAAAACGAAACATGTAGGGGAATAGACAGGGATCGGCGACCGGAAGATCACAGGATGTGAGGGAAAGATAGACTCCTCCCCATAGGAGTGGCAGGAACAGGAAGCGCAAGAGCTATATAAGCGTGTGACACAGCTAAATAAACGGTCATTTTGTATCCATCATATTGATGTCTGTGCATCACTGTCCCCAGGGTGGGTAGAGCCCTGTGTCCCGGAGATATGCGGCCCAAGATAAGTTCTCCTGTAGAAGCGTACAACTACAGAAACACAAGCTTTTTTGGGCATTGAGGGTTTTTGGAGGATGCATATTCCAAATTACAGTCTGATCGTAAGCCCTCTCTCTCAAGTGACCCAGAAGAAGAATGGTTTCAAATGGGGCAACGACAAGCCTTTGAACACATTAAACAGGAGATAGTTCATGCAGTAGCTCTTGGGCCAGTCCGGGCAGGACAAGGTGTAAAAAATGTGCTCTACACCGCAGCCAGGGAGAATGGCCCTACCTGGAGCCTCTGGCAGAAAGCACATGGGGAGACCCGAGGTCGACCCCTAGGGTAGGGTTTTGGAGTCAGGGATACAGAGGGTCCAAAGCCCACTATACTCCAACTAAAAAAGAGAAATTGGCAGCGTATGAAGGGGTTCGAGCTGCTTCAGAAGTGGTTGGCACGGAAGCACAGCTGCTCCTGGCACCCCGACTGCCAGTGCTGGGCTGGATGTTCAAAGGAAACATCCCCTCTACACACCATGCAACTGATGTTACATGGAGCAAATGGGTTGCACTGATCACCCAGCGGGCTCGAGTAGGAAACCCCAGTCGCCCAGGAATCTTGGAAGTGATTATGGACTGGCCAGAAGGCAAAGATTTTGGATTATCACCAGAGGAGGAGGTGACACGTCCTTAAGAAGCCCCACTGTATAACAAACTGCCAGAAAATGAGAAGCAATTCGCCCTGTTCACTGATGGGAACTTGTCGCCTTGTGGGAAAGCACCGGAGATGGAAGGCTGCTGTATGGAGTCCTACATGACAGGTAGCAGAAACTGCTAAAGGAAATGGTGAATCCAGCCAGTTTGCAGAGGTAAAGGCCATCCAGCTGGCCTTAGACATCACTGAACGGGAAAAGAGGCCAGTGCTCTATCTCTATACTGACTCCTAGATGGTGGCAAATGCCCCGTGGGGACGGTTACAGCAGTGGAAGCAAAGCAACTGGCAGCGCAGAGGCAAACCCATCTGGGCCACCACATTGTGGCAAGATATTGCTGCCCGGGTAGAGAACCTGGTTGTAAAGGTACAGCATGTGGATGCTCACGTCCCCAAGAGTCGGGCCACTGAAGAACATCAAAGGAACTAGCAGGTGGATCAGGCTGCCAAGATTGAAGTGGCTGAGGTGGATCTGAACTGGCAGCATACTGCTGAATTATTTCTAGCGCGGTGGTCCCATGACACCTCAGGCCATCAAGGGAGAGATGCAACTTACAGGTGGGCTCGTGATCGAGGGGTGGACTTGACCAAGGATGCTATTGCACAGGTTATCCACAAATGTGACACATGCGCTGCCATCAAGCAAGCGAAGCGGGTAAAGCCTCTGTGGTACGGGGGACGATGGCTGAAATATAAATATGGGGAGGCCTGGCAAACTGACTATATCACACTCCCACAGACCCGCCAAGGCAAGCGCCATGTGCTTACCATGGTAGAAACAATGACTGGCTGGCTGGAAACATATCCCGTGCCCCACGCCACTGCCCGGAACACTATCCTGGGTCTTGAGAAACAAGTCCTGTGGCGACACGGCACCCCAGAGAGAATTGAGTCAGACAACAGGACTCATTTCCAAAACAACCTCGTAGACAGCTGGGCCAAAGAGCACAGCATTGAGTGGGTGTATCACATCCCGTCATGCACCAGCCTCCGGGAAAATTCAACGGTACAATGGACTGCTAAAAACTACGCTAAGAGCAATGGGGGGTGGGGCATTCAAGCACTGGGATACACATTTAGCAAAAGCCACCTGGTTAGGCAACATTAGGGGACCTGCCAATCGAGCTGGCCCTGCCCAGTCAGAAATCCTACATACTGTGGAAGGGGATAGAGTCCCTGTAGTGCACATGAAAAATATTTGCTGGGGAAAACAGTCTGGGTTATTCCTGCCTCAGGCAAAGGCAAACCCATTCGTGGGATTGCTTTTGCTCGAGGACCTGGGTGCACTTGGTGGGTGATGTGGGAGGATGGGGAAATCCGATGTGTGCCTCAGAGTGATTTGATTTTGGGCAAAAACAGCCAATGAACTAAACTGCATAATGCAAACTGCTATATAATATTGTGTGTCATCTCTTCTGTGGTTGCTATATGTTATATCAATGATACCATAGTACAAATCTCCCAATCCATGTAAGATGAACTCTGATGAAACAAGCAAAGTTCAGCAGTGATGGAACGAAGACTGACTTGATATGCAGCAACCCAACGCCACACACACCATCTCTCCTGCCCTGAAAGACTGATACGACAGATGGAGACCGGGAGTCATGGGCTGGGTGAACTCAACAGACATTTTTATGGACATTTTACAGGGAAGGTCCATGAACTAAGGGAATGATGTCCGTGTATTATGTCAAAGGATGGGAAGGGAAGGGGAGGTGGTTGGTAAGGTTGTATTGCATTGTATGGGAACTGGGCATGGTGTAAATTGTATGGAATAAGGGGTGGAGAAGGTGCTGGTTTTGGCTGGGATGGAGTTAATTTTCTTCACTGTAGATGGTAAAGTGCCAATGGCACAGTGATGCTTTAGTTGCTGTTAAGTAGCAGCTCAGTGTTGCTAAGTAGTGCCTGTAGTAGCGAGGGACCTTTCCAGCTTCCCATGCTCTGCCACGTGGTGTGCAGGGGGCAGCTGTGGCTCGGGGACTGGCAGCGTCAGGTCAGTGGGCAGTGAGTGGCTGCGTCCTATGCTGATGGTTTTGATTGTTCATTCCCCCTTCCCCACCACTGCACTGGGTTTTGCCTCTCTTGTTATTCTTCTTTTCGTTGCATTATTATTGTTGTTGTTGTTATTATTGTTTCCTTTTAATTATTAAAACTGTTCTTATCTCAACCCACGAGCTTTACCCTTCTCCCTTCTGATTCTCTCCCCCATCCCAACGGTGGGGGAGCGAGCAGCTGTGTGGGGCTGAGTTGCCGGCTAAACCACAACACTTTTTTATACTGAGGGGCCCAACACTGAACACAGTATTGGAGATGCGGCCTCACCAATGCCGAGTACTGGGGCACAATCACTTCCCTACTCCTGCTGGCCACACTATTCCTGATACCAGCCAGGATGCTGTTGGCCTTCTTGGCCACCTGGGCACACTGCCGGCTCATGTTCAGCTGGCTGTCAACCAGCACCCCCAGGTTCTTCTCCACCACACAGCTCTCCAGCCACTCTTCCCCATGCCTGTGGTGTTGCATGGGTTGTTGTGACCCAGAGTGCAGGACCCAGCACTTGGCCTTGTTGAACTTCATACAATTGGCCTCAGCCCATTGATCCAGCATTTCTAGGTCCACCTGTACAGCCTTCCTTCCCTAAGCAGAGCGACACTCCTGCCCAACGTGTTGTCTGCAAACTTACTGAGGGCGCACTCAATCCCATTGTCCAAATCATTGATAAAAGATATTAAACAGACCTGGCCCCAACACCAAGCCCTGGGGAACACCGCTTGTGACCACCTACCTACTGGGTTTAGCTCCATTCACCACAATTCTTTGGGCCTGGCCATCCAGCCAGTTTTTTACCCAGTGAGGAGTATGTCCATCAAGCCATAAGCTGCCAATTTCTCCAGGAGAGTGCTGCAGGAAACAGTGTCAAAGGCTTTACAGAAGTCCAGGAAGACAAATTCCACAGCCTTTCCCTCATCCACTAGGTAGGTCACCTTCCTTGTTATAGAAGATCAGGTTAGTCATTTACTTTGTTCTTCCTAAGTCAAAGTTCTCTCTTCCTACAACTATGACTTCTAGGATGGTTAAACTACCTAACAAATCACCTCATCTTATTTCACAGGCATTAGTTTATCTGTTATATACACATATTTATACGTAGGTAAACTACATAGCTATGATTCAAAGTTTATACACTATCAGATGTATCAGTTCATGCTAGATAATTCAAGGTATCTATTTCTAATGTGCTGAGAAGTCCAGAAAAACTTTAGACTATATAGCTATAGTTTGTCTTTATTTATGCTAATTGGAAGTAAGAGGACCAGAAGATAGTGGAAGAGGAAAGAAACAAACCTGAGAAATGAGCTGGTATTTTCTGAAAACAAGAGTCAGAAGCCAGCTTAAATGAAAAAAGAAATGTTGCCTTACACAGATTGTTAACTTGCTATCAATAATGTTCACTCACATTACACAGTTTAGATAAAATTATGTTAATAATAAACAGATAAAAGTTTTTGGGAAGATTTTTCTCTTTCCCTAAACTCTGTTCTTGCAGAGGTTTTTATATGTAAATGCCCCAACTTTTCTTTAGAATTTATTCTTAGAATTTAGGTATACCTAGTGGAATCTCCTCCCACGGTCACAAAATTATACAATAATTTAGACTAGAAGAGACCCCAAGGTATGTTCACAATCTTAACAGTACAATTTTAAGTGTTGAGTTTATATATTTATTTCACATTTTATATAGTAAGAGACTTTCTAGTGCGTTATATGTGATTTTAATATGTTTTCTTAGCAGTTAATTATTATTTACACACTGTAAGAGAACTACAAGGGCATAGCCAGAGTGTGCAGAGATGCAGTTAGAAAAGCAAAAGTCCAATTTGAACTGAAACTGGCTGTAGACATAAAAAATAACAAGTTAAACGGAACTGTTTAAAATAACACTGTTAAACAGAAAAGGAGAGTCAATCACCAGCGATGCAGAAAAGGCAGAGGTCCTCAACACCTTCTTCACCTCTGTCTTTACCAGCACTGTTGGGTCCCAGGCTTTGGGAATGAAATTTCCGATTGATGCAAACACCGACCCACCATCAGTGAAGGAAGAGTTAGTACATTAATTACTACAGGAGCTTTACCCCCACAGATCAATGGGCCCTGATGCCATCCACCTGAGGGCGTTGAGAGAGCTGGCTGACATCATCGCAGGGCCCCTCTCCATAATCTTTGAGAAGTCATGGAGAACGGGGGATGTCCCAGAGGACTGGAGGAAGGCAAATGTTACCCCTATCTACAGGAAGGGCTTGAGGAAGGATCCGGGTAACTATAGGCCCATCAGCCTTACTTCAATCCCTGGGAAAGTTATGGAACGAATCCTCCTGGGGGCCATCACAAGTCAAATGAAGCACATGACTGGGAAAAGCCAACATGGCTTCATTAAAGGCAGATCGCGCTTGACAAACCTGGTGGCCTTCTATGACAAAGTGACTTGCCTGGTTGACATGGGGTGGGCGGTATACGTTGTCTACCTGGACTTCTCCAAGGCCTTTGATACGGTTCCCCATGGCCTCCTCCTGGAGAAATTAATGCGTTATGGCCTAGACAAGTGGTCTGTGCAGTGGGTGGGGAACTGGCTGACAGGCTGCACCCAAAGGGTGGTGGTAAATAGCTGCTTTTCCAAGTGGCAACCTTTCACAAGTGGAAGCCCCCCAGGGATCGATATTGGGCCCAATGTTATTCAATATCTTTATAAGTGATCTGGATAATGGGATCAAGTGTAGCCTGATGAAGTTTGCAGATGACACCAAGCTGAGTGGGGAAGTAGACACTCCAGAAGGGAGAGCTGCTCTGCAGGCAGATCTGGATAGGCTGGAAGAGTGGGCCAGCAAGAACCTTATGAAGCTGAACAAGGACAAGTATAAGGTCTTGCACCTGGGAAAACATAATCCAGGAGTGCAGCACAGACTGGGATCCACCTGGCTGGAGAGCAGCTCTGTCGAAAAGCACCTGGGGGTCCTGGTGGACAGAAAGCTCAACATGAGCAAACAGTGTGCTGCTGCGGCCAAGAAGGCCAACGGGATGCTGGGTTGCATCAAAAAGGCGTCACCAGCAGAGATAAAGAAGTCATTATCCCGCTCTATTCAGCGTTTGTCAGGCCACACCTGGAGTACTGTGTACAGTTCTGGTCCCCGCTATACAAAAAGGATGTGGACAGGCTGGAGGGGGTCCAGAGAAGGGCCACCAAGATGATCAAAGGACTGGGAAGCTGCCATACAAGGATAGGCTGGGAGAACTGGGTTTGTTCAGCCTTGAGAAAAGAAGGCTCAGAGGGGATCTCATCATCATGTGCCAGTACTTAAGGGGTAGCTACAAAGAAGATGGAGACTTCCTTTTTACACGGAGTCACATGGAGAGGATGAGGGGGAATGGACACAAGTTGCTCTTGGGGACATTCCAACTGGACATGAGATGGAACTTTTTCACAGTTAGGACAGTCACCATTGGAATAATCTCCCCAGGGAAGTGGTTGACTCGGCCACTTTGGACACCTTCAAGAGTCGTCTGGACAGGGTGCTGGGCCATTTTGTCTAGACTGTGCTCTTCCTGGTAAGGTTGGACTAGATGATCCCCGAGGTCCCTTCCAACCTAAGATTCTGTGATTCTGTGATTCTGTGTTCTTCAGATATAAAGTAAAATCTGTTTGATATACAGTAGCTTTCTTAAACTGCTATGGGTCTCACCTTACATCCAAGAATCAGTAGGAAATTACTAAAATTTTTTGTTATTTAGCTTAAAAGTAGATATTACCAAAAAAGAAATGTTAACTTTTGTTTATTTCTGATGCAGAAACATATGATATTTGTAACTGTAATGTGACTCTCTAACTAGTAAACTTTTTTGAATGATTGGCATATTTCATACTATTTGACAATTAGCTTAATGGCTGTGGAACCATCTCTGACCATCAGATAATATGAATTTGAAGTGAACAGAGTCAAAATTTTTGCATTATTCCATCTGAAATCACTTCAGGAATTATTCAAGCCAGCCCATCATTCAAGCTTTCTCAGAACAAATCTTGAATTAGCCGTTGTAAAATACTTCCAGCTTCTCACATTACAGTCAAATCCAGGAGGCTGTGGTGTGAAAGAGGAAGAGAATCTAAACAATTCCCAGGCCCATGATTGCTTGAATCACTTTCACAGCCAAGAATGCAGGCACATCCTTGAAGCTGACAACACCACATACAGCATAAGAGCCTATTAATTTCTGATCAGGACTGCAATTCACATGTTAGCTCTGTAGCAATGTATGGTATAACACGCACAGCTGGATGAAGATCAGTCCCTCTAAGACCATACCCTTATGAGACTGGCATACCGTATGACAGCCATTTCTATTGGGGATACCAGCAGACTAGCTAACCAGCTCAACTATGTCTAATATTTATTTCTGTAGCAACTAATATAACAAACTGTATGTGAGACAGCAGAGAAGGTGATTTTTATTTTAAACAAAAGTGACTTCACTTGGCAATTTTTATTCGTTCATAATCAGTTTTCATAGTCACAAGCCACAGGACGTGTATATCCAGTTAATCTGGCCAGTTTCTTGTGTGTAATTGTCCTGGTTTCAGCTGGGATAGAGTTAAATTTCTTCGTAGTAGCTAGTATGGGGCTATGTTTTGGAGTTTTGCTGAAAACAGCGGTGATAATGCGGAGATGTTTTAGTTGTTGCTAAGCAGCAGTTACACTGGTCAAGGACTTTTTCAGCTGCCCGTGCTCTGCCGGGGGCAGAAGCAGCTGGGAGGGGACACGGCCGGGACAGCTGACCCCAACTGACCAGTGGGATATTCCATACCATATGACATCATGCTCGGTATATAAAGCTGGGGGAAGAAGGAGGAAGGGGGGACGTTTGGAGTGATGGCGTTTGTCTTCCCAAGTAACCGTTACGCGTGATGGAGCCCTGCTTTCCTGGAGATGGTTGAACACCTGCCTGCCCATGGGAAGCGGTGAATGAATTCCTTGTTTTGCTTTGCTTCTGCGTGCAGCTTTTGCTTTACCTGTTAAACTGTCTTTATATCAACCCATGAGTTGCCTCACTTTTACTCTTCCAGTTCTCTCCCCC
Organism: Phalacrocorax aristotelis; assembly: GCF_949628215.1. Lineage (NCBI taxonomy): Eukaryota > Metazoa > Chordata > Aves > Suliformes > Phalacrocoracidae > Phalacrocorax > Phalacrocorax aristotelis. Next base: position 34,384,691 of record NC_134311.1, on the reverse strand, counting down.
ATCCCACCAGGGGGGAGTGAGCGAGCGGCTGCGTGGTGCTTGGCTGCTGACTGAGGCTAAACCACGACAGTAATCCAGAAGAAAACAGATGGTTGTTCTCAAGTCCTTCTCATGTATCCTGGGTTACCATGATTGATAATAAGCAAGTGGTTTTCAGGCATGCCTTTGGTACCTACCCACTAGCATATGAAAGAATTAGATCTTTTTGCCTCTTCACCCTATCTCATATGTCATAAGCCAGTGGGCAACCTTGCCAATGTACTTACTTTTTTGTCTCGTTTGTCTGGGATTCTTAACACTCCAGCTCTGCTCCTCTCCTTCCTTCCATCTCTTCTCATCAGCTTCAGCCTGCCTTTGTTTTCTTGACCATAAGAAATGCTTCTATCATGTGCTTTGATCTTGATGATCTGCTCTTCTAGGTGCTCTTGATACATACCATTTTTCTAACCTTTCTTCTGCCATTTATTCTTGTGCTTTAAAAAATATATGTTCATACTTCATTCCTAAGCAAATTCCTATACTCTCAAATAACCTCCAGAGTATACAATAAACCACACTTTTTATGAGTAAGGGACTCCTTCTCCTGCAAAATAGGAACTCCTTACATCTAAGGAAGCAATCTAGTCAACTACTTTTAAAGCAGGAGGATTCAGGCCCATAGAAAAATATTTTCTTAGTCTGGGTTATGTCTGATATACATATCCATACCACTCCCCCTAATTCCTAGCTTTGTAGAGCTTAAAACAAGACCAGTCACCGGTTATTTTCATAGTTCCAACAAAAGTACATTGCATAAGGTCTGGGTGACTTTAGTGGGCAGAAGTTGGTTTTGACAGTCCAAAGAATTACTGGTAGAAGTAGTCTAGCAGGACATTAGAGTTGAGCCTGAATTCCATCTGAAACTTCATCCCAAATATTTTGGGCTATGTCTTCAAAGCAACTAGAACCATCTGTAACCTATGTAAGAGCAAATTTAGCAGCAATTCAGACTGCTAGAGTCTAGATTACTAGTGTCTCTTCTGAGGACATCTGTTTTTCTTCTTCCATCAAACAGTTCATAGGGACTCCTAAAAATTATTTTAAGTATTTTCACTCATAAACCAGATTACCATAGCACAGTAGACAAAATCTGCTATTATTTTCAATAATGGAACCACCTTTTCAACCAACCATTAATAAATCGCTCATTACATCACCTATCAGTGAGTATTTAATTTCTAGATTCAATTAATTCAGCAAAGAATAAATCAGAAACAAGCACTTATAGCAAACCCTCCTTTTGTTTTTGCTGTAAAGACAGAAAAGAAGGGAGACCTGCCCTGCCTTTATCTCACCAGTAGTATCATAGTCCATTGTTAGTCAGAGTAAATCTTTACTAATATTTTCCCCAAGACCTATTTCAGGGGTGAGACACTGTGCTGTACAGCCCTGGTGTCAAAAGAGCACAAATAATTATCTCCATAGAATGCAATCCATTCACAAATCACCTGACATAGTTGGTTGCAGAAGGTTCAAAGGAAAATTATTTTTGCCTTATATTTTCAAAACGGACTGCTGGTTGTAAATGGCAACATATGATATTAATTGGATGACTCATTCAGATATTCCTGGAGTTTATTCACTACAGATGCAGATTAGATTGGCACAAGCTTCAGTAGAATTTCCTTAAATGAAATGCGGTGAACAGCCACACTGAACCCACTCATATATTTCCTGTGAGTCCTGAGGTATGGCATCAGACGAGACCCTCAGTCTCGTTCAAAAAATTCCATGTGGAGCAAGCCATATGTGCCTCACCAAGTTTAGGATTCAGTGATAAGAATAAAAATGTACATGTACAGTAAAAGTGGACTCTTATAGGTGGTTTTTAATAATGACTCCAATCACGATTAAATGATGGGACTCTAATCATAACTTGACAACCTTCTCCACAGTTTGGAGTTTTATCATGTGGATTACAGGTGGAGACAAACCTTAGAGGCAAGCTAAAGAGCTTTTGTTTTCTCTCATCTGTATGCCGAACGAGTTCATGCAAGGGACTGGCAAGATACAGAATAAGCACAAGGGGCATTTACATACTCCTTTGCCATAGTCGTATATCCTGGAGGAGAACATGAATGCTAAATATCTTAAAGACCTGCAGTCACTATAAAAGCAACTTGCTTTTGTAGTCATACTTTACTCCCTCTAAATGTTACTCTCCTAACAGGCAGTTAAAGTTGTTCATTAAGAAACTCTGGTCTTTTGGTCGTGGTGGTTTTATTAATATATACTGCTTCGTTCACCTTGGAAAACTGAGATCAGACTTGCTCGCTTTGCTTCCTCGGGCTCTACTAACACCTCACTCCTGTAAAACAGCACTATAGAAGAATATAAAAGCAAAAGGAAATAAAAGCTTTTTTGTATGACAGTGCTTTTGTCATAAAGTCTTCTTAGTACATTAAGTTTTGAGAAATCCATTGCTTCTTACTGCTGTTGTTTTCCTTTTCTGTCCATTTCTTGGGCTGCTTAAGGGCTGTGGAGATTCTCTGCACAGTCTCCGCCTGGGGTGGACTTTTATCCACAGAATCTTTTTAAGACAGCACTATCAGGGATATTTTTGTGTTCTGCCATTTCTTGGAAATCACCCAAATACATCCATGAGATTGTTGACTTCCATAGTGTTACAGTTGTGTGAGGTGAACAAAAAACACTGTGGTTTTCAATATTACAACTAAGTGACAACTTAGTTGTATTTTGTTTCACCCAGAAGAATATGATTCTCTCAGGTTTTCTCTGTAACAAATGTCTATGTGAAACAGTAATAAAATTTCAGCTGTTCCTAATCAGATAGGACTTCCTTCATTCTTGACCCAAATCTCCCAGACCCACAAAACGACTGTTTTCCTGTTGTTGCAAGTAACAAACATTTGACACGTTCAATTCTTTAAAAACAATAATGCCTGCATCATAAGCCGTGGAAGAACATCTCTCACTGCAAACAAGAAAAAAACCTTTCCACTGAAGACAAGATTTAACCCTAACAGAACGACTTCTTGAACTCCCTACTGGAGACTAGCTAGTACTAGAGAAAAGCAGAAAGAGGCACTAGTTAATGTGGGCACGGGGAATCAGCACTTGATCTTGCTTTCAGGAGAAACATCCAAAGTCAACAAGAGTTTCATGGAACAAGCATATAGTATTGGTTCACATAAAATTACAGCCCCCAGTCCTGCAAGTGCTATACCATGAATAGTACTGTGATACCAGAATATGACACACAAAATGACTCAGGTGTGATTTCAGAATCGAGCTACTTTGGCCAGCTGGGTTGAAATGGCTGGCAGAGTAAAGCGCAACAGAAAGATGTATCTTTGTGTTTCACAACTCATACATACCATGCTGAGGCAAGTTCTCCATTTCTCAGACAACAGTAGGTTTGCAAGGCAGGAATACATCCCTCCACTGTTGCTCGTGAAGCATGCGGTACAACCCACGCTGTCTGAAGAAATGTAAATATTCAGCTAGTGAGATTAAACTGAAGAAAAAGAATATTTCTGGTGAAATATTAGCTATCTGCCAAATTAGGAAAATCGTGCTATATACTCCTGCCATGCTAGGCAGTTCTTATCTTCCTACAGCTCTCTCTTACCTTTGACATTTCTAGGTTCTATTTTAATAGCCTTGTGTGAAACACATTGATACATATCTTCTTTTGAAATACATAGTAGCTTGTATTCTTAGTGCCAATTTTAACTGTGGTATCACATAAATATATTTATCGTATGTGTCAATCCACCTGTGACTCAAAGAAAGATTGAAGGTTTCTGTAGGTACTCTTGAAATGAAGTGTACAGACCTCCCTCCTTTTCTTTACTGTTCATCCCAAGCCTCCACCATCAGTTTCCTGCCTTCCTCCTTCCTCTAACACCATCACCTAACACATCTATTTTGTAATATTAAGTGATTCCAAACTATTTTTCTTGCAGTATCACAAACCTGCTTTCTGGAACACATAACTATTTAATAGTGTGAGCTCAGTTTAACAATGTTAGCTATATTACATATTTTAATTTCTGCATACTCTGGTTGTATAAGCAAAAAAGTGAAGGGTGCAGACTTTCAGGCTCTTTGCCTTATAAGAGTTTTCAGATTGGGTGATGAGTATACTAGAAGACTCTGGCACTCACTTTGCTCATGATCAGTAAATTCCCTGTTTAAACTTGTCATGCACCTCTTAACACAATTTACATTGGATGGTTCTTGGTTTTATATTAATCTTCTTATTGTAATAATACTGCACACAGAATAGCTCTTCTTTTACTTCACCTTCTGAATCACTTTAAGTAGGCATCCCGGTTATCAAGATAGCAAATCCATGTGAATAGCCATTTATTCATGGAAATGGATCTGCTAATTACTATGCTTACAAAGGTGCTCCTTTGATTGTGCTCTTCAACTTGCCTTTTTTATATAGAAAAAATATATGATTTTTTGAGGTGGACATAAATATGAATAGCTTCTGTTTATTACCACCTGACCTAATTTCCTCACTATCACAATATCACTGTCCAAGTTATAAGAAACAGCAAATGCAGGGTGGAGTGGGTGTAGAATAAAACAGTAGAGCTATAGTAATTTTGTATCTATCAACAACATTTTGCTTAAGCATACAGGTCATTGGCTGCATTGTTTCCACCTTTTTTTTTTTTCACTCATCCCATCTAATCAGCAAAACAAGAAATTATAATTCAGTCAGGTCCTTGATTATTGTTGACAGAAAGCTCTAAAAATGTCACTCCACCATGTAAAATAAGAGCCCGTCTTACACTGCAAATATGAAAGTCAAGGTAATATAGGTACAAAATTTAGTCAAGAAGGACTTTAAAAAGCAAAACAAAGAAGCTTTATCTGGTTTATTCTGTAGGAAAAACCTCTAAACCATACTGCATCTAAACTAATAATTTTGATTCAGTCATCTGAAAACCAAACTTCTAAATATCCCATAATACCTAATTGTAAAGGTTATGTCCTTTGCTGTGTTTGCTGATGATAAGAGCGAGGAAAAGACCCACAGCTCTCCATTTAAGAATAGTTAGGGACACAGTAAGTTACCACTCCTAATAACTGATACAGATTTACTAAATTGGTTCTCTGTACATGGAACATGAGAAGGCAGACAAGATGTGGCCATGGGCTCTTTTGGCCGCGCCCTCAGGCTGCCAGGCATTTCACAGAAAAAATCAGTATTTTTGAATGTCAAGGTATGGAAGAATGTAGTGACAATCCACTCTCTGAAGAGGTTATTTTTTTCATTAAAGATCCCTGAAGCATAAATTCTATCCACCCCCAGATTTGGAAGAGTAGGAGTACTTCCTAGGCAAGCCACTTGAGAAGACTGAAAAGGCATTGTGTATGGCCACCATAAATCTGCTTCTAGTGTTTAAATACAGAGCAGATGCGCTTTGTAGGCCATTCTACAGTTCTGGTTCACTAGTCGTCCAGACTGCAGGAGATAGATATAAAAATGTAGCTGACTTCCTCCTGCCTGACTACACAGATTTTGCACTGCAAAAGAATCCAGGGAGGGCAGAAGGATCCCCTCATGTCTCATTCAGCTGGGATGTAGTCTGGACCCAGTGAAATGCTTCTAAGGTTTCCCCATCTGGATGTACTCAGTGCCCTGCAAATATATTCACTCAAGTCATTTAAGCAGTATCCTTCTCCAACATCAGTCACACCTGCTTATTTGAATCTTGAAAGTTTTTTATCCATTAACCATGTGTGTGTCTGTCTGTATGTATGTAAAAAGAGTTTATTTTCAGGTTGATACTCAAGAGACATTACAACCCAGTTTTACTACCAGCATTTGTTCTTCTTTTCTGCAAGGTAATAGGTGTATCATGTTATACTGAGCGTAACAAATTTTTAAATCAGCCAAGTGGTCTCCATTCCATCCTTTAAGTAATATTTTGTCCCTTTCTTCCATCCTATGCTCCTACTGAGTCACATTAATAGAACAATCAAAAATCATGCAAATATAAAACTAAGTGTCAATTAACCAGATGTTTTCTGCTTCTTTCGTTTTAGAGATGTGTCGCCAATCTACGTTTCTTTCACTGAATCTTAAGCAACATAGTAGCACCATAAAAATGTAAACCTTCCTGCGCTGCTGGGAACATACATGTAATGAAAATCTGAAATGATTCAGCCCTGTGTGAGAATTGTCTGACTTGCGGTATTTACTAAACCCTGTCTATCACAGGATTATGATGATTTTGAAGTCAAGGATTTAGGGAGAATATAATTTCCTATATGTTAGCAAGTGTTAATAACAGGCTCTGGATGAAATTCACAAATAATTGCGAACTCTTACTCGTTTAGATACCGCATCCTCAACAAACTTGTGCTGTGATTTTAAAATTACATGCTACCAGTTACAAAATAATTAGTTACTTTAAGACATGCAGATTAACTGCATTATCACTGTATCTTTAAAAATGCCTGTATAATTAATTGCATTGCCTTTTATTTTCATCTGTATCTCATGCTACATTACCAGCTGAGGTAAACCCAAGCCCTTAGTTTTATGCAACTCAGAGCAGAAGAATATAACTGGTCCCCACACTCATGTTGAAAAGAGGTGGTACATAAGGGAAGACTTACCTTTTCGCATCAGCTAATGCGATTGCCTATAGTGGGGTGCGTACTTCTGCTTGCTTCTAGAGCATATACTGGAGTGAACACTTGCATAGAAAGATGCAGAAGAAAGGAACAGCTGTCTACAGAAACAAATGCGTGTTACATCTTGATTGTATTCATGGGAGAGTCCAGTTTAATCCTCTGAAATACTTCTGGACATGATATTTGGTACACATTAGCTAATTACAGTGTTGGTATCAGCTTGCTTGTCTTTTTACTCTTTTTTTTTTTTTAACATTATCCCTGTTTTGACTTTACTAGAACATTGTAGGGTGACATTAGCCAGATACTTCTTGATTTATAGGGAAATAATATTTGTGTCTCGTACATTTATATGAGCAGTTTTCAAAAGTTGTTTAGGAAAGCTCAGAAGACATTCAAGAACCAGGATCTTCTTAACTGGATCAGAGAAGAAATTAGGTTGGAAAGGACCTCTGAAGGTCACGTAGACCAATTACCTGCTCAAAGCACAGCTAACTTCAGAGTTAGATGGAGCTGCTCAGGGACTTGTCCAGATGAATTTTGAAAAACTCTGAAGATGGAAATTCCACACTGTCTCTGGGCACCTCATTCCAGGGCCTGACCCCCTGACCAGGAGCGAGTTGTTCTTTGTATCCAGCTAGAATTTTCACTACTGTAGTTTATGACTGCTGCCTCCTGTCCTTTTGCTATGCATCTCTGAGAAGTGTTTGGCTGGTTAAAACTACAGCATGCCCACCCACCTTGAAGAAAACTGCTTGTTGAGGGGTAAAGCACAAGTTTAGATATCATGTAATTACAACCATGCATATACAGATGGCAAAAATAAAAGACCACACTTGTGACGGAAAAGAATAGGTGCCCTGTAAATCATGTTGAATTTACCTCACCTGCCAAAAGTGACTCTTCATAATAGAGTCATTCCCACATATTTTACAATTCCATCATGATCAGCTAAAGCAAATTTTCAAGCTGGTTATACTGCAGTAGGCATACATTGGTATAAAGAATCTGACAACTCAGCACAGGCTTCATGTGAACTGCCTCTGTCTCTGGTGAAGTGAGAGGCTTTAACCACAACATCCCTTTTGTGCTCAGCCAGCACCCCCTTTTTAACACTGTTGTTGGTTAGGCAAGTTTTACTAATCATCATCCTAGAATAGGGGTTTGTGTTTCAACAGTACTTTCACAACAGTTCAGGCTTGATGGAGGAGCCTTAAGAGAGCTGTGCTCCAGTCAAGCCAAGTAACTGACATCCTCATAAAAGAGGCCCCCAATTTATTTACTTATAGCCTCATTTCCTCTTATGGTCTTTCAGTTTTCAACACTCCCTTTGCCACATAGATCTCTATCTAGGAAATAAAATTGCAACACTAGCAGCAAAGCTCAAAATGAGACCTTATGGGAAGGAAAGGTGGTTTTATTTTAAAAAAAAAAAAATTATTTCACCCACACTGTCATATCCACATACTGACAAGCACCAAGAAGCAGGTGTCCAAAAGGTCTGTCAACCATCAGGTGCCACTAAGTGTGCAGTGAGGTGTCTTTCCAGCATTCAGACTTCTTCAATGTTGCAGAGGACAAGGTATGCAGATTATCGATCCTCAACACTTCTTCTAAGTCCATTTTGAGGTTACTGGCAAAATGCTGATTTTGGATGTACCTTCTTCTTCCCTATTAGTAGATAATAAATTCCTTCATCATGTCCCACCTCTCTGAATTATGGACATTAACTGATAGTCCTTTGACTCCCAGTCTGGGTGTCCTGTGAAGATGCACCTAGCTTTCATGAGACCTTGACATCTATGCTCCCATTAATACCAACCTAAACCTTTCTATTACATTTCTCTACATCTAGCTAAGCAGAGAGTCATTTGTCAAGAGTTTTCAGCAGTGGCGCTAGCTCACACAGTTGCTGGCCCAAACTTCTCTAGTGTGTGCGTATGCATGCATGCAAGTCCATGGGTAACCTGCAGCAGACCTGATGCTATTCCCAAACCACTGTGCAAACACTGTGTATGGGGAGGTGAGACGGTGAGAACAGCCTGCAAAGAGGGAGGCAGCAATAGCTTAAGCCCCATTACTGAGAACATGCAGCTGCAACCTAAATTCCCATTTGGCATTCCCTCCTCCCATTCAGAGTGCATGTTGATGTGCTACTTGGCCAGTCCACGTTACTTGTCTCCTCTGACTCATTAGTTGCCTATACAAGAAAGAAAGATTTATTTTCTACTTATCTGATGGAAAGGATACCTTTGGATTCTCAGGAACCACAGGCAGAAAACTTCAAGGATGACCTTCCTCACTCTTGGTATACTATACAACAACTATGTCTTAAAACCTAAAATATGGAGATACCATCCTGTTGCAAAGACTGATGATTTCTGCAAGCAGTTAAGACTTCACTGCATGGTAAGCTTTTTTGAAGGTTAATTCTAAACATCTCCTAACAGCAGGAACTTATAATTTATTTTGCTTTCCTAATGAAAGCAAATGCACTCTGTATCAAAAATAAGGAACTATTTGCCTCAGTGTTTCAAAACAATTTTCTTTCTGCAGTAGCTCTGGTGGGAGGCTGGTTAGCTTATTTCAGATTCATTTGACTCATTAAAAAGTCAAGCCAGAACTGTTTGAGGCAGCTTTCCTGTACTTTTCAAAATTGTAACTTCCATGTGGCATTATCTATTCTTCCCAATGATCACCTGACTTTAGCTTATATAATTTTTTTGTCACTGTAGATAAGTTAAAATAAAACTTTCACAAAATATTAAAATGAAATTCTAGTTCTGCTTAGACAGGAATATTTTCCTCAGTGAAACACCTGAATGAAAATCCTTCAGGTTTGTTTAAAACATGATATATTGTGTTGTAACCGTCAGTATTATAGGGTCTGCAGGGTGTAGAAAATAGTAAAAAAAAGTAAACTAATCAACTTGGTGTCATGAGATGTGTGCCCAGATTACAAATTCATATGTTAATCTGAAACAGCACACTGAAGTCTTGTTGGTCACTGCTCAGTACAGGCCAAAAATATATTTTCATGGAAGACTGTGAGAAAAAGCATTTTAGAGCCATCCACTTACCAGTGAGATGTTCATGTGAGTATTTATTTTAAAAATATACAGTACATGGAAACATTCAAGATGTTTGAAAGGCACGGGTGCTGTGCTTTAGCCGCATTCGGCAACCAAGCACCGCCCAGCCGTCCACTCACACTCCCCCAGCCCCAATGGGATGGGGGAGAGGATCTGAAACGCAAAAGTAAGAAAACTTGTAGGTTGAGGTAAGAATGCATTAATAATTTAAATATAATGCTAACAACAATAATAATTTTAAAATGTAATGAAAAGGAAAATGAGAGAGAAAGAAACAAAACTCGGGAAAAATAAGTGATGTAATCACCCACCATCCGCTGAGTGATGCCCATCCCATCCCCGAGCAGCCATCGCTCCCTCCGGCCAACTCCCCACAGCTCATACACTGAGCATGACATCGCATAGTCCGTTGGGATCAGCTGTCCTGGCTGTGTCCCCTCCCAGCTTGTCCACCTGGCAGAGCATGGGAGGCTGGAAAAGTCCTTGACTAGTGTAAGCACTATTTAGCAACAGCTAAAACATCAGTGTGTTATGAACATTTTTCTCACGCTCGGCCCTACACCAGCTACTAGAAAGAACATTAACTCTGTCCCAGACAAAAACAGTAGAAAAGGTAACCCACAGAAAGGAATGCAAGAAACTGTTGGTTTGCAATGATAACGAACACTGTCACTTGAAGGTTGGGGTGAACATCAATAATCTGCTTTCTTGGACTGAAACCTAAATGCTAGATATGTTTCTCCCTCAAGTTATAAAAGAAAGAAGTGATTTAAGGATCTCTCTAAGTTAATGAGCTCTCTTAATTTGTATTGAGATTTACAATGTGATCTGTATACTGCATATTAACTGTATGTTAGAAATAGATGTTGTCTGGCTGCGATGTGTTGGCTTCAGACTATGGAAGAGTGCTCAGGCTGATTACTCCAATAGTGTTATTAAATATGAACAGACTGAAAAGACTTATTTTTAGACTGTAGATTACAGAATTTCATTACATGAATGTGTGGCTGTCTAGTTAAGTCTGGCACAAGAAGCATGGGGAAACAATAACAGTATTCATCTAGGCGCTTAAGCCCACAAGGACGTTCAGTCACAGTAACATCAACAGGTATTTATACACGAAGTAATTTCTGTTACTGCATTTACCAACATAGCAGGGAGTTGGAGAAGAAACCAAACCAAATTATTGACGAAATTTAGCTAACATTGTATTAGGGCAAGATGTTCTTCATATATGTTAAAACTAAAGGACACTAAACCAATTAGAAAAACAAACATTCAGTATCTTTAGAGAAGGTCTGAGACTGATAAAAGAGGAAACTCCCACCTCAGCTGGGCCATAAAGAACAAAGTCAGTATCCTTTAACCACAGACATCCTGGGGCAACTAGACCTTAAGGAGAACAACTAATCAGGATATTTTATGTACGTTGCCAACTTGGTAAGAACTAAGTGTCCTTGGGGTGAACCATCCTCATCATAATAGCAAAAATCATGCCCATAGATCAGAAAGCCCCCTACTCAAATAAGCCCCTCACTCTCTGAGCATGCGTGGCAAATTTAACAGGATTTGATTTACTTTAGTTTGTACCTTTAAGATGAAGTGAGAAAGAAACTAAGCAACAACTAGCTGGGGGGTGCGAATATTACTAATATATTTAACTGTATAAATACCTACTGCGATTTTGACCTGGTGTGCTTGACTTGTGGGAAACCACCGAGCACCCCAGCTTGCGCAACCCTAAAACAAATAAGCAGCGTCTCTCTCCTGAGTGTGTGATTATTGGCTCATTGCACACCAGGTAACAGATCTGCGTTTCAGACAACATGAACTTTAAGTTCTTTTGAGAAATCAGACAGCAATAGCACACATCAAGCTAAGAACATTTACTCTAAATTTAACTGAATTACACTAATCAACATAAAAAACTAGAGAAAAAACAATACTCTGCACCAAGGGTCTAGCAAACGTGAGCAAGGGGCAGAGTAAAAGTGAGTGCTAGTAGTGAATATCTGCAGTGAAATTCTAGATCATGCATATAGAGAGAAACATACCAAAATCCAGTATTTTTATTAAATTTAGTTAGGGATTTTTAGTCCACTTGTGTGAATGTTTGCTCCCAAGTTTGTTTTCGAAGGGTTTTTTTTTTTGACCTTTCCAGAAGAAAAAGAGTAAGGCAGAAAGGACAGTTATTTTGTGAAAAATACACCACTATTGAATAGGTGTGTCCACCCTCCATTGACTGGTTCAATGCTGACGAGCAGTGCTTATTCAGTTTCCACATAGACATAGACATATGATGGAGAAAATAGAGTATATCACATTCTGCTAAGTGCATATATAGAATTCCTATATTTTGATGGTTCAGCTGTGGAAGGCACCTATTGAAACGGTTGTGAAGATTTGCAGGTAAGTCTTTTATTCACTGTTCTCGTGCAATCTGGTTCCATTCGTTGTATGGTCTCCTGGAAGCCTGGCCCTGATAAGTTGCATTGGGCTGTGGGGAAATGGGGTTTATGTGACATCCAAACCTTTTTTAAATACATTTAGCAAACTCTCATAGAATTTCCAGAACAGAGTGGTATAAAATAACTATGAGTTATCACTTCATACTGTATTAACTCTACATTGGGTTTTTTTTCTTTTTTTTTTTTGCAGTGCTGAGCCTCTCAAATGATATTTTCCTTGTGTTGCCCTTATTTTGCGAATTCCTTTTAGGGTTGTGTTGTAAGTGCAGCGGTGTATAAAGTAATTGAGGCTTTTATGCAAGCATATGTTTTCGATGGTTGCTGGCTTTATGAAGGTGGATGTGATAATCTGTGAGTTTAAGTGCACCAAGGAGTCTACATGCTACTATTTCTTTTCAGGTTCATCATGCTACTAGGAGCTTACTGGATAAATATTACCATCAAAGCAGCCTAATTTATATCCTTAGACCATCACAGCTGAGTCTACTAAAATACAGTAAATTATTTTACCAGGTTATGTACATACTCCATCTTCTGCATCAACACAGAACAGAGTAAAGCTTATTTTCTTTTTACACCACCCATGCATAAGAACTAGCAAATGCATCTAACTGGAAGTGACATGACTGTAATTAAAGCAAAAAAAGTAATGAAGATATTATACATAAAAAGTGAATGAAAAACAAATGAAAATAGTAAATACTAAATGTTATGTAAATACTACGGAAGATCAAAACAGCATGAGGCATTATGTTCATTGTGTAACCTTAAAATAGTCTGTAACATTTGCTTATTAATCCAGCATTACTGGAAGCAAAATCACACAAGATTACCTCCACTGTATTTTCCAACTTGTATGGAAATAAACGCAGCTTCCTTAAAAAATCGATCAGTACTTCATAAAATTTTTCTGTCCTCTCAGCACTAAAAAAGAACACAGCTTTCCTGCCTTCTTCAAAACCTATTAATAAGTTGGGATGCCATGCCTCTTTTCCCAAGATTTCTCACAGTGGGTTTTTTTTCCTGCTGTGTACTTTTTTATACTATTCTTTGGTTTCCCTGGAAAGCTTTAAAGCACATTACACAGAAAGCACATATCTCATCTGCTTCTGTACCTCCTTTAAAGCAGAAATTCTCAGGATGGAAATGAATGTCATGTATTTGCAAATTAAGCTGCTCAAGCTTCTCATGTTTCAAAGTCCATATAAAAGCAAGGATGAAAAAAGGTGTATTTTGGAGCACATATCTTCCTTGTCTGTCACAGATATTTCCTCTACCTACACGGAAATTATCAAGGGGAAAAAATGCTATACTTAGTCTAGCAAAAGGCAGAGGACTACTGCTTTTGTGTGTGTGTGAAGGGAGGCGGGAAGGTACAAGAGAGGGAGAAGAAGGGTGTAAATTTCTCAATATTAGTATGATTCATTTGATATTCATTCTTGCTGTGACCAAAGCAAGCCTGTGAAGAAGGGTCTCCGCTTACATGACAGAAAGAGATATCTGTTTTAAAGGAATGTCGGGTTAATATCTGTGACTCTTCTCTCCAAGCATATTTATCAGACTCTTTTCCCCCTTCAGTAGTTTATCATTCCTTTACACATAGATCATTTACATACAAAAGGGATGTAACTACACTGGTAAAAATGAAGAACTTTTTTTGATAGGAAGAAAAAGCTAATCAGGAATTGAGACTGAACTATGAAAAAAAAAAATTTTGCCACAAAAACTTCCCCATCCAACCTCTAGAACCTCAGTTAGTTTTTGGATTCTGTTCAAACTGAAGTACTGATCTAATTTAAACACAGTTTTTTTCATTTACTTTTTACATGTTTCAATTCTAAGCAGACTCATTGTAAGCCTGCTCCTAGAAGTTAAATACATTGATTAGAAGTCACTCTCTGCAAGCAGAACATAGAAATAGCTGATAGATCTTGAGTTTTAGTTCAGTAGTAGTTGGAGCATTTCCCTTAAAATCTGAGCTTTATTCACCAGTTCCTGATGTATGCAAGGATTCACTTAAGGCAGGTTTTAATGCAGATCACCTAAATTTGAACCTTATTAGTGTTTTACTGAAATTGTTAAAAGAGAGATGTTTGGTTCCTGTAGGCATGACGTTTCATAAATGTTGCAACCACATCATTCAGCAAACACATTGGAATGAGGCCTCAGTTTCTCTTAATTTTAAATTATCTCTGTACCAGCTTCATAGCAACCTGCTTGGAAAAGATAAATTGGCCAAGGAGCAAATTAAATTTACCTTTTAATAAAGTCCCTGTAATGATTCACTTAAAGCAAAGTTAAAGCAGAACTGGATGATGGATCCCAACATTTAAAGATGTTGGTTGAAAATCAGGCTCAGAGGCAAGATGACATTTCTCTTTCAAATTCAGATCAAGCAAAGATCTTCCCACTTGGATTCTGAGGGTTCTTGATTCTATCATCAAGTCAAAAGGGTGCTGATTCTTCAGTAGTTAAGGCTGATTCTTCTTAGGTTGGGAAGATGTCAGAAAAGTTTTTTTGGAACCGGAGGGAACCACGTTCCCACCCAAAGCATCCCGATAGCCTTCAAGACTTCTGGAAGAGTTTAGCCATACTGTTCCCAGAAAAACTGGTAGCATTTACAGCATTCCAAAATTCTAGGAATTTTATGTACAGCACTCTTTTTTAACATTGGTAAGTTAAAGGCAGTTCACAGGATGTCATTAATTAGGTTAAGTTGCTTTTGACTGCAGAATATGATGGCCTCCAAACTCTTCTCCACTCTTAAGGTACGGGAAGCCACATGAAGAGTGTTTCATGCTGTCTTTGTGCACTGAAGTTTTTTTCTGACAAGGGTGTATCACAGAAAGTCTTACCGTGCTTGCATGTCATACTATACCTGCCAAACTCTAATGGAAGGCTTGCCAGCCTAATGGAAGCTAAAAGCTAGGTGACTAAGGACAGTCCACCAAGACTGTGTAAAAAACTTGTAACCAGTGTTTCTGTTCAGCTGGGATTTTTTGAAGAGTTCCCCCACCCACTTTTTTGTTTCCCTGTACCACAGATGACAAGGACATGATTTTGAAGGAACTACACCTCCTCCATCCCAAGAAATAATGCTGGCTCTCTTCCATAAAGAAGAGAACTTAGTGCAAAATGCAGTCTTTTATTTTGCTTTTCTCAACATCTGAGGGCCTCTATTACTTACAAACACTTTTCCTAGCCATGTGAAATGCTAGTTAGCTGTCAGGTAGCTGCACAGTCTTGGGCTTCTCTGTACAAACACGACCACATACACTTCCTCAGATAACCTGAATGACCATCATTTTGGGGGCAGTGTAATGCAGAGCTCCAAGCTTGTGCTCAGACAATCTGTGCTGACTCACGCAGTCTGGCTGAAGCAGGTCAGATCCAAAGCGGAAAGGATTAAACGGTTAGGTTTGTCCTGCCATGCCTAAGGGCAAGTCAGGCAGGAGCTATTAGCAATTCAGAAGAAAGAACAAATGGGTTTGATGGGCAGCCAATCTCAAATGCTTCTCAATCAAGTGGACACTCTCCCATGCCAGCCCAGGGATCACCACAGCTTTGATGGGCAGGGAATGGGAATGCATGATCATGCATTTCTCCATAAAGGCATGAAAATGCAGTCCCCTTCTGTGGAGAATTCCCAGTACCCACAGAAAACTAGGAAGAGCAGTTAGTTCTTGAAAGAGTTGTTAGCACTTGATGATCCTGCTCAGGGAGGGTTTTCCAGCGTAATGGCTCTCTGGAACCTCCCTTTTGTTCCCTATAGAAGACGACATCTACTAGGACTCCCCTAACTCAGCCCAAGATTAACAGCAATCTTTATTCTCTGCTGGTACTGCCGCAAACAGTGCTTTTAAGGGCCCCTTTTGTTAACACGGGTAAATCTTAAAAGACTGCATAAGAATCAATGGAAGTTTTTCAAATAACTGCATACAAGAAGAAAGAGAGAGAGAAGTAGAAGAAAGGAAGGAAAGTCAGACGGTCCAAAACAGACAGGAGGGCTTTTGACACCACTCACTACAAAACTTAAACACAGGCACAATTCTCCTCACTCTACTCCTGTGAGAAAGCAAAGCCCTCTTTTTCATGCTTTATTACTCTCTCTCTCTTTTCCTAATGCTCTCTGATGCTTCTCTCTTTAATTAGTCATCGTTGTTGTAAGTTTCTTTAAACTGTAAACAGATAATGTCCCAGAAACTGGGGAACCCATTTGTCAGAAGAATTACTGGGAATACAGTCCCTTTTAATGAAATTGAGAGTTGTGAAATTAACAGAGGGCTGACTCGAGATTTCATTCTTTGTTCTCCTGTTTTGTCAGCAACAATTTTAAGCAAAATATGTATGCCTGTACATTCATCTTCTATATTTTTTGTCAAAGAACGACATGATCCCTTAGTGTAAACTGGGAATTTGATCTTACCCTGTGTATCTGCCACTGTGAAACCAAGAAATTCCAAACGTGTACCAATCCTTTGACTCAAATCATCTTCCCCCAAATAAATTTCATCTCTTGGACTCCGAGTGTACATGTGGCTCTTACCCACATGCAAAAGCCTTACACTTAACAATGCTTGATGGCTCCCGTAGTGAACGGGAGTTTGTCGTATCATGTCGCAACAGAAATGAGTTGTATCACGTCACGACACACTTGCAAAGCTCCACTTCGAATAAAACACCCATTTGATTTGTTAAAGCAGACCAGGCCCCAGCTGTTCACCTGTTTTCATTGTTAAAACAAATTACTTAATCTCAGAGGGTAACACAACCTTACTTACTGATGTTTCCCATTTCATTATCAGTCTGAAACTGTGAATGGCTTTTAGATGTGTATGCTTGAATGATGCACCAAATGGATGGATTAGGATCTGATGACACCGTATTGTATTTCTATTAGAATGTCTACAGATCATTTTACTTTATTCTTTCCCATGATTAAGGGTTTATACAGTTTCATCTAAAGATTTCTGGTGCGGCTTACTGAATTTCCTTGTGTTTAACTCCACCTAGATTGTGCACATTTCATTAATTAGAAAAAGCTCTCCGTGACAGTTAAGAAGCTAACTGATTCTTTCGTAGATGTCCTGGGATTTAACACTAACGGTTCAGTAGCCTGTGGCCTAGCAAATACCTGAAGAACAACAGTCTTGAATACTTGCAGGTTTTCCATCAACTCCCCTCTCAGGCACTGCCCCGTCAGCCTGCTGGAAGCCAACAGCTGGGAGCACTAAGGGTAGCCCACCAAGCCTGCGCAAAGAACCTGTAACCAGGGCTTTTGTTTGGCTGGGATTTTCAATGCGTTCCCCCATCCCCTTTTTCGTTTCCCTGTCCCATGGGTGACAAGGACACGACCTTGAACGAACCCTTTCAAGTTTTGAGGCAACTACTCCTTCTCCACCCCAATCATGTTGCCTCTCTTGTGACAAGATGACCATTCAGTGCAAAATGCGGCATTTTGTTTCTGAGATCGCACTGTACCTGGCATACCCGAGGGCCTCTACCACTTGCCTGGTCACATGAAACACCAGCCAGCCTTCAGGTACCCGCACCCTCTTGGGTTTCCCTGTACAAACACCACCACCGGAGCACCCGAACGATGTTTCAGGGCTGGAAGATAACCGGGGACCCCGCGGAAACCCGCCGGAAAACGCCAGTCCCCGTGAA